>NC_135369.1:151054412-151654412 GCF_049243985.1 Paroedura picta | reverse complement strand
AGAGCGGGGGCATTTCAGTTCAAAATTGCAAAATCAAAATTGATATTGAGCTCTGTTTCTTTTTGTCTCTTTCTGATGTACAGGTCTAGATTACAACCCAATGCTCTTGAGTGAAAAAGCACTGGAGAATCGTTAGGAACAGAAAGATAAAAATCTGCCTTTTAAAGAATTACAGGTTTGAAAACTACCCCACCAGGCCAGCTAGTATAATGTGCTGCAAGGCAAGAAGATCCCCACACAGATCAAAATACAAAATCCAGATCACAGCACTGGACCACACAGTCATGTGGCTTACATGATAACTGACATGCACTCAGAAACTGGTGACCCCTACAGTTCTAAGTTAAATGACTCACCAAACTGGTGGTAAATGTTGGAAATGTCATGAGACGGTAAGGTCTTTCTTTCACATGTGGCAGAATTGTAAAAAAAGTCAAAAGATTTTAGATAAAAGTACATGATACATTGCAAATTGTATTTAAATACAAATTTCCACTTGAAGCAAAAAAATACGATGCTAAGTGTTTCCCCCATAGGTCTCCCCGAAGATGGAGCAAATTTTTTCTTTCACGCAACAACAGCGGCAAGACTCATCCTAGCCTCCGGATGAAAACAACAGCAGGAGCCACAGATGGACTCGTGGTGTGAAAAGTAAGAGAACTTGCTGCAATGGCAAGACTAGCAAATATGGTCAACCAAAGACTGGCTGAAAAAATTCAAAATCACTGGGACAATTTTTTTTTAATTCTGTAAAATCAGACTTTTTTGTTTTCTTTCTATATCTATACTTATCAGAAAACAATTCCTTTTTTATTTTAAAACCCCCCAGAAATTGATGAGCATGGGTTTAAAACAAGCAAGGGGAATGTTGTATTACCTCCAATCTCTTGAAATGCAACAAGCCTGAGTCATGTCCTATGTAAGTACAGGACCAGTAATGCACACAGAAAGCAGGATTGCTCCTTTGTCCCCTGCTTTGTTTGCATTTGCAACAGCAATGGCTTGTGGTTTATGTGCATATAGTCTGTACATGCATAGCCCCTGGTCCTGAAATCTGGACCTTGATAAATACAAACTAATGGGGAAAGAAGCTTGCAAGTAATGGTCATTTGCATGGAGGCTCTAGGATGCCATTCAGTTAATGTGATCCCACATGCATGCTTTTAAATTGGATATTTGGGGCTAATTCTTTTGAGAACATACTAATGCAACCAAAGTTAGAAAAATCAGAATACATCAAGTTATTCTATGGAACAGTAATTCTGCTGTCTTCTAAGATCAGAGCAAGACATACGGAATGTCTGACTTCTAGAATTATCTTAACTGGGAAGTGCACACTCAGAAGAAGGATGTATCCACTATGGCAACACTACAATGTCAGAGCACTTTTGGCGTTTTGTACCCAAAGTTGCTGCTCTGCCAGTACAATGGCTACAGAGAGACTGGTAATTGCCAATTTCCTGCTTTTACTGGAGGAGACTTTGACCTCCTATTTTTAGTGGGCTGCTGCAGCAGTATGGAAGTTGGGACATCCCACCATCCATATTACTTTACTGCTGGTACTTTGGACCCCACCCAATAACCAAGATGCCTGTCCTGGCACACTGTGGGTACAAGTGCTAGTACTAATGATCCGGAGGGGTGCCTATGCACGAGACATGCACATCTGGATTTGACACGTTTCTCATAGGTAAGGGATTCCTCATGAGAGCCACAAAAGTTACATGGCATGTTGGCCAGTTTCTGGCAGAGTACACATGTATGTATGATAGTTTGATGTGAGTTTTTAACAACAATACATGCAGGGCCTGATTTGGATTGCAACTGTAGTGCCCATGAAGGAGCTTCAGTCTGCGTCATTTTCCTGAACTGAACTGTCCAGATCTGTATGTGGTATCTTATCTTTGTGATGCTTTGTGACATCATACATGAGTCAAGGTGATGTATGGTGACCTAAATTGAGAAACCTGGTCCTACAGGGCCTCCCACTTTCATTACCTACCAATGTTTGTTGTTGTTATCTTCTGTATTGTGCCATGATTCCGTCTGCCAATAGGTGTAGGCTGCCAGCTAACTGAAACCTAGCAATGCGCCATCAGAAATTTAATGCAGTCCTATTGAACCATTTATGAAATGGGTGACGAGTTATAAATGTGGACATTATAAAACACTTCAGACTAGGTCTTAAGCCTGCAAAACCATTCTATTTCCAGTCAAGAAGAAGAAGAGTTAGTTTTTATAACCTGCTTTTCTCTGCCTGAGGGAGTCTCAAAGCCCGTTTACGCACTGGGAATTTCACTGCCCCAGCTCCCATGCAGGAGCACAAATCGGGGGCAAATGAGGCGCACCAGGCCAAATGCTCCCCCATGTGCAGGAAGAGGTGAGGCAACCTGTCATGACTCAAACTCCAGCCTGCAGCCTGGCATGAAACCTCCAGTGCATAAACGGTCAAAGTGGCTTAAAATTGCCTTCCCTCCTTCTCACCACAACAGACCCCCACCTGTGAGGTAGGTGGGGCTAAGTGAGCTCTGACAGGACTGCTCTGTCCCAAGGTCACTCAGCTGGCTGCATGTGGAGGAGGAGTGTTGAATCAAATCTTGCTCTCTAGATTAGAGGCCAATGCTCTCAACCGCTACACCTATCTGGTTTAAGAAGTTTCAGTTTATCCATCAAAGCAGACGTTTTGATGGACTTGATTTGACACTGAATATGTTCAATGTCATGATCAGGAAAACTGAAGATGTCATATTTTAAATCACTTAAGTATATCTATCCTACTTCTTCAAAGCATGAAGCAGCTAACATATCAAAGCATATACATAACAGGTAATAACATTTTAAAACAGACAAACCATAAAGCCAGTGAACATGTCATATTACATATCTCAAGCACCCAGTGATTGGCTTCACATTGCTGGTCAAGAGCAGGGCTCATTTTTTGTGGAGCTATTCACAAGCAGCAGAGGCCCATCTGGGAGTCTCCTTTCCTTATAATCAGCATAGCCCATTCAGCATCATTTCATGGGCACGTTCACGGAGCTCATTGGAAGTCCTAGTCATCTGTTCAACACCTCTCCTTCCTCCGATGGCAAAATCAGCTTGGCCGCCAATCATTTAAATTAAGAATGTGCAAACTGGTTAGTCAGACAGTGATTATTAACAAGCACTGTAGAATGTGTGTGTTTTTTAAAAAAAGAATTGGTCTTTCCATTTGGTGCTTATGTATGAAGTGTGCCTTATGATAGATACATGCAGGCACAAATCACGTCGGGGGACCCTTGTTGGTCTAATACAGGGGTAGTCAAACTGTGGCCCTCCAGATGTCCATGGACTACAATTCCCATGAAGCATTCGCTGGCAGGGGCTCATGGGAATTGTAGTCCATGGACATCTGGAGGGCTGCAATTTGAATACCCCTGGTCTAATACAACAGAAGCACTGTAAAGACTAACAGAAAGGTATTGAAAGAGTTAAGATTTTGGGGAAGCCCAAGTTCACTTTGCCAGATGCACAGTAGATGGCACCAGAGACATTCTTTCCTTCAGAAGTTATCACTGGGTGGCATAGGAGCTTTCTGAAGAAACAGATGTTTGGTGATTACTGATTTACTTAGACATACAGAACAAAGAGGAAAAAGATTCAAGTGCTGTTTTGACCCACATCCTCCTCATTAAGCGACGGAGCTTCCCATGTGTGTTGGGAGTTTTCACATTACCATTCTAAACCGGATCTTATTAGTTGTTGGCCCAATGTCAAGTGAAGCAATACTTGGACAGGCCTTTCACACATTGATTCCTTCCATCAGTGAGTAGTCTCCAAAGCATTTTGGCCATTTCAAACAGTGTGGCTTTTTCCCCACCCTTTTTTGCTGTGCAAACAGCCTCAGAGGTTTTTTTTAAATGTTCTAAGCAGAGTGCTGTAGCACTACAATCCTGTAGCAGCAGCACTGGGCTCCATTGACCAGTGTTTATAAACTGGTCAGCTAATCCCAATGGTGCTGCTATAGTGCTATAGCACTCAGTGTAGGTGTTTATTTTTAAAACCCTCTGAAGCAGCTTGTGTGGCAAAATAGGGCAGGCAGGGAAGGGACAATATTGCAAGGAAGCGTGACAGACATTTTACACGACACACCACAGCAATTCAGAGACACAAGGAAGAAGTGAAAAGTGGAAGAAAGCCGGTTTTGTCCATTGCGGTTCAACCACACTCTCTAAACTGATGCAAGCGAGTTTGTCTGAACAAGTAAATAAATTCCACTAGCAGCTAGTTTCTAAAACAGGTCTGTCTAAAATGACAGGGGGAAATTCATTAGCAACCAGTAACTAAAACAGAATACAAAGGCAGTTTGAAAACCCCCATTGTCTCCCTTGCAAATCCGAATGGTAATGGCAGATTTCAGTTATAGTGAATCAAAAGGAGAATGGATGGTTAAGGAAATAATAATTCAGATCCAAAGGTGATGTTCTTCCACTCATGCAGGATTTTGTTGTTCTCTGCCAGTGGAAGACTGTTTCTCTGAATGGAAATACTACTTTTGGATCCACCCATAACAATTCTTTTCACCTCTTTCAACTGTACCAGAGGGTTAAACGATATGTTATCCCTGTTACTTGATCACTGTGGGGACCTGCAGAAGGACACCAACTGCAAATTTCTGTCAAGAGCTCAATACAGAAGAGCCACAGGAGCCTGGTTCTGATCAGGACTTTGACATGGAGGGTGGAGGGGGTCTTTCCATGGCAGACCGGTGAGAAAAACAGCCCAGGAAAGCCCTCCCAGGTTAGAACGGAGAAAGATGTAGTTGGGGTAGGCATCCCCCTTCATGTGTGGTATATGGCTGGCCAGGCCAGGTACCCACCTTCCCCATGCACTGCCCCCCACAAAGGAGGGAAGGGAGAATGAGCCAGCTCGTTAGTAGATGAGGATTGCTAGTTAACTATGGAGCTGGGTGGGGTGGCCTCATGGGAGGTAGCCACCCAGTTCATTACCCCCCTCTCAGGCCTTTCCCCATTGACCTTAATAGCCAATACCCTGCCCTGCCTTCACCTGTGCCATTTTCTTGGCCTGTGAACATTATTTGCCCTGCCCAGGGCAGGGGGCTCCACAAACAAGCATGAGATCTTGCAACATCGGTCATGGTTGTCTGCACTAGAGCACTTTAGCATTTCAGAAGCAAGCAAACATCAATACGTTTCCCACATGCTACATTTGCTCACTGTGTATATCAGCGTTTCTCAACTTTTTTACTGTTGAGAACCCCCTGAAATGGTCTTGAAGCTTCAAGTGCACCAGAAGTGGTGCAATTGTGCAGAATATGGTTGGGAAGCATAGCTGTGTACATGCCCAACCAGGGCCCCTTCCCACCCCCTCCAGGCCCATCACTGGCCATTTTGGGAGGGGCAGGTCGACATGACCATATTAGGTCATATCACCAGATAAATATTTAACAGATTTTTAAAATATATAAAGAATTAACTCCCACTCATTTGGGAAACTCTTCTAGAGCTGTCAAAAAACCCCAGAGCTTCACAAAACCCTAGTAGAGAAAGCCTCGTATATATGATTAACAAAGGAGCTTTAAATGGTTTCTTTAGCTGTCATTGAAGGTAAGATGTTTAGTATCCTATTCCCTCCAAAAGTCATGTCCAAACAATACTGAATTATAGATTCAGGTGGGTAGCTATGTTCCGTCTGAAGAAGCAGAACAACATGTGCCTCCAGGGGCAACTTTAAGACCAACAAAGTTTCATTCAAGGTGTGAGCTATTGTGTGCAAGCCTTGTATCTGACAAAGTGGGCGTGCACATGAAAAAATATACATATCTTGAATAAAACTTTGTTGGTTTTAAAAGCGCCCCTGGACTCAAACTTTGTAATACTGAAATCAGAGTCCAATGGCACCTTTAAGACCAACAAAGATTTACTCAAGGCGTGAGCTTTCGAGTGCAAGCACTCTTCCTCAGACTAAGGGGCTTTACGCACTGGGATCTTTGTTGCAAATTGGTCACTGAATGAAAAATCACCATTTAAAATAGTGGAATTCGTCGTTATGCATACCTGCCTTTGTAGTGGAATCCAGTTGCGTTTTGTAGCGTTTCCCACAGCTTCCGGTCTCGGCAGAAAAGGAAGCGCTATTGCCAAGCTCGTCCCACCCCTGGCCGTCAAGCAGCCAATGGGCAGCCGTTAGCATGCTCCCAAACAGCCCCTTTCCCTTTAAGAAAGGTTTTTTTTTTTAAAAAAACAGACCCATTGTAACGAATCTGTATAGATGTGTTGCAACGGAGAGACCCATCCAGCTGCCTAATGTGAGCTGTCGTTTGATCGTATGATCGTTGCCACGCTGCCTCGAGTGATAAAAAAAAAATCCCCCCCCCCTCTCACGGGCCCGATTTTCGGCTGAATTAATGTGTAAAAAATAAAGGGACTTTATTTCAGCAAACGGGCTTTTATGTGGTTTGTGCTTAGTGACTAAAGGTGAAGGACTGAAGCCAGGGAAGCCTCTAAACAGAAAGAGGCTCGCTGGTGCGTTTATCCCCGCTCGCTCGGAGAAAAAAAAATGGCGATCGCTTCGCCGGAAGTTTGGAGGACAGGCTCAGGAGGAGGGACTTTGAAGAAACCGCAACAATGTTAACGCACAGGTCTTTTTCGCTAGTGTTGCAGATTGGTTGCAAGAGTGTAGCGCTTTCCGGAGGGTGAATCCACTTTTTGGGATTCCCCTGAAAGCGCTACAAGGAAGCGCTTTTTGCAGATTGGTTTCAGGTGTGTGGCAGATTGTCTACGACGTCGTGCGTTATGGCAAATCAATAGCGTTTCCAATTGGCAACCATTGTGCAATTTTGAAGCCGTGCAAAAAGCCCCTAAGAACTCCCTACATAACAGTGTACAAATGTTGAAATGGCAGTGATTTCCTGCAGCAGTTATTTTGTAGTTGTTGGAATTATGGGAAAGACTGCAGTTTAAATCTTGCCCCTCCTAGCAGAGGGCCAGTTCTGTGATCAAAGTGGAGGCATTCCCACCTGCACACCTGGGTCCTTGCAACATTATCCTTACCATGCAGAAGCAGCTAGCAGAGAAGTTGCTCCCACACCTTTAGGATAACATCGAACAGACCTCCAGGTCTCAGATTATGAATTGTGTATAAGGTTCATCACGTCCCCAGTTTAAGGCTACTGTGTTATGCATTCAGGGAAAGGGCAAAAGGACAGTGGTCACATGGTCCCTGCTAGACCCAGATTCAGCAGCGTTTTGCCCATCAGGTTGTGCTGTAAATAAAATGGAAAACACTGAGTGACGTGAAATCCAGATGCCCATTGGTTCCTTTTTCCTGGAAACCCTTCATTTATGCAATCACAGGCTGTTATGTGAAACGTTCTAAGGAAAGCATTCAAACCTGCTTGATTGATTTGTTTTATTTATAGTCTGCCTATCTCAAGGTGGCTTAAGGCAGTTGACAAAATATGGAAATGCAGTCAGGACAATGTTATAAACACCTGGCAATGAGATTTGGGGTGGCTGATGGGGCATCACTGCTAAACACAAGACCTCCACCTTGTATATTTAAATAGGGGAATGGAAGAAGAGCTGGTTTTTCATACTTATAATCTCCATTCCCTTCCTCTCCCCACAACAGACTCAAATTTCGCTCTGCTATTTCAGACCAACACGACTACCTACCTGAATCTCCCCACAACAGGCATTCTGTGAGGTAGGTGGGTCTGAGAGAGTTCTTTGAGAACTACTTTGTGAGAAGAGCTCTGAGAGAACTGTAATGCCCAAGGTCAGCAAGCTGGCTGCATGTGGAGGAATAGGGAATCAAACCTGGTTCTCTAGATTAGAGGTCCCCATTCTTAACCACTGCACTATGCTGAGTGTTAGTGGTGGTTGTTGACTTTCCCAGCTGTCCGGGATGCAGGAACAGGAGCTGTGTCCCACCAGCTCTCTAGTTTCTTCTGAAAATGAGGCTGCAGAAGCTCTAGTGGCTACCAGAGTTGCTCATCTCCAGAGACAGATGTCTTGTCATGTGTGGTTTCCATATGTTTGGCTCCCTGTTTGTTCTGCCTCATTGCTTCCTCCTGCTTTGCCACCATCTCTTGGGAAAGATTACAAAGCACCCTCGGATGTCCTGTGGAAGGTGAAATGTGCATTCTTCCAGGTCCCTCCCACTTCAGTACCATTTTACTTACCTCAGTCCTTGTGGCTGCCATCCCGCCTCCTTCTGTCGGGATTTTTCAGACTTAAAAAAAAATCAGTAATAGCCACCTCAAGGCAGTGTTCTAACACTACACCTATCCATTGTAAAAGTCTACTCATTCCCAATGTTCATTTTAAAGAAGCTTCTAGTCCATTTTATTGTAGAGTTATAAGGGGAAAGGTACCAGTTGTACATTTCTTCTTATAACTCTTCACCCAAAAGGGCTAGAAACAACCCCCTGCTGTTTGTGTAGTCTGGAAATCAGCTATTCCTCTGGGGAAACTCCAGGCCCCACCTGGAAATCAGCAAGCAAGTCTATGTAGTGGCCAGAGGAACTCCAAGCAGTGCAATCCTATGCAGAGTATCTGCTGTTAGTGTACTTGGGGGGACTAACTCTGCTTGGAGTTGCACTGGAAGCAATTTTATGGTTAAGCAACTACCGAGTCCCTGCCTTGGGCACCATTACACCTTTAAGCCAAGTATTGATTCACAGTGTCACAACTGTTGAAGGCTATTAACACACTGCTAAGAACATTGCTACGATCCAGCTTGGAAGACAAGCACAGTATTTGGATGGGATCTGCATTTGGATGGGAGACCACCAAGTAACGGAACTACCACCATGCAAAGGTATACAATGACAAACCAACTCTGAACATCTGTTGCCTTGAAAGCCCTACGGGGTCACTAGCCGGTTGCAGCTTGACAAATTGGAAAAATTTTAAAAACAGCTCTGCTGAGAATTTTAAAAACCTGAGTCATATCCCCGAATGTCAGAAATAAAGCAAGTGGCATTAGGAAATCAGTCTGCAATGGTTCCAACAGGAAACCCCCTCCCAGATGCTGCACCCTCTTCCCTCGCCCACTGGAACAAAAAGCTCAGTGCTGGGCCTCTCCTCAGAGAGAACCTCCTTTCCCATGTTGAAGCAAACAGGAAATAATGCATCTGATCCGGACTCCAGTCTCACTTGCAAAGGGAGGTATGAGCTGGAATGGGAATGAGCTTTTCCCTTTTTCAGGTGGGGGCCATTTTAAACCAAGGCTGGATTGGGCAGAGGAGGGGAACTTATTTATATTATTTGGCTTTGGTGCTTTCTGCATCCCTTTCTCAGGCTGGTTCTGCTACTAGGTGAGCCAGCTGAGGAGAAAGAACACTTCAAAAACAACAACAACAACAACCCCAGAATGTGACAAGTTCAGGTCAGGGACTTCATTTAGGCCCTCTTTGCTGGAGGTGCTGGTGTAAAGCAAACTCTCCCCCTGCTTGGGTTACATGAAAATAAGAGTGGTTCCCATCAATTTCCCCACTCATCTGGACTCATAGCAGCTGTGGAGGGTGTCTAATCCGCTTGGTATATAAAAAATGTAGAATGGCTCAATGTTTTGATGTGAAATTCTAGACAGATCTTAGATACTGACTCAGGTGTTCTCTCACACATAGAAAGATGTGGTCTGGTGATGTTTCCTCATTGCTTATCTCTTGCATCTTGTCTGGTTTGGTATGTTTATAGTCGGAAAGGGGGCACATCCTCAGTCTGCCTTTATTTATGTGGCATGTGAGGACACCCAATACGTAAATACGCCGTCAAATAAGTAAAACCAGGAGCTGAGCACTTGTCCTTTCATTCAGGTAACCTTTCATAGACCGGTGTGAGGGAGGGCAGCCAAATCTGCTTTGAGGAATACTGGATCTCTGGGAGAGGAACCTGGGAAACCTGGAATTTGGGGAGGATAGCGAGCTCAGCAGGTATGTGTTGCCATACAGCACCCCCCCCACACACACACACACTCCAAAGTTGCCAATTCTTCCTCAGGAACAGATCTCAATAATGTGGAGTTCAGTTATGATTCCAGGAGATTTCCATAACCCACCTGTTGGTTGGCAACCTTAGTGTGAACTAAAAGGCCAAAGCAAAAGAAAGAGGAGGGCAGGGTTTTTTTTAATACCCCACTTTTCTCTAACTTCTCTAACTTTCCCCTCCCCACATCAGTCACGGTTCTGAGGAAACCATGGCTGGCTCCAGGGCCACCCAGCTGGCTGCAGGTGGATGCTCTCCAGTTCAGAGGCAACCACTCTTAACCACTAGGCCATGCTGGTTCTCCTGGGTTCTTGGCCTGTGGCCCTGCTATCCAAGGAGCTGTCCGAGGAGGCAGCATCTGAAGAACACACCACCCATCTACAGTGAGAGACCTGAGCTGGCTTCTGAGTGGCCCTCAAGGCTTTATGAGTCTGCGTTGTGGAGGGAAGGACATCTGCAGGGGGCTGAGCTGGCATGAAGAATACAATTACTATTCCCTTCTCTGTTTACTTAAACAGAAGGTAGTTTACTTGTTTAAGTGGTTTATTTTAATAAATGTTTTCGGAAGATGTTGCTTTTGGTCCCAAGAGGGAAAAAAAGCAGGCCTAAATAAATAGATACAATTTCTCAGCTTCAGTCTGTCTGCTGACAGGTTGCATCGCGCGCGTGTGTGTGTGTGGGGGGGGGGAGTAGGGGGCAAAAGGCTCTGTCTCTATTCCCCTCATAGCTGCAGCTTGCCTGTCTGCCAGATAGCAAAAACAGAACCCTCTGCCCCTTGCAGTGCATGTGGCTGCTTATCTAACATGAAGGGAAGTCTACAACTGGTGCTGTTACACACACAATCTGCCCTGCATTCCTGGTTCTTAGCATGTACAAATGCAAGAACTTCAGGATCTGCAGTACTTATCGGGGAGGTCCCCAAAATGGAATCCACGTGCACTCTTGTGCTTCTGATTGGCCATTCAGCAGGCCATCTGATTGGTTGTACAGTTTAGGGAAAACCACTGTGGCAGCAGCTGCCACCACAGCACAAAGATCTTCACTGCATGACTGAAGCCAAGTTTTGTGTAAAAGAAGATATTTTTAAAACAATATGTTCTTTTAAAAAGGCAACCTGTTAAAGTTTCTGCCTGAAATGTTGAAATGGCAGTGATTGAAATGGCAGCTGGCTAGCCATAGTTCTTTCAGAGCTCTCTCAAGCTCACCTACCTCACAGTTATGTTGGGAGAGGAAGGGAAGATGATTGTAAGCCGCGTTGAGCCTCCCTTGCATAGTAGCAAGTGGGTTATAAACCAGCTCTCGTTCCTTGATTCATAGAATCTTAGAGTTGGAAGGGGCCATACAGACCATCTAGTCCAACCCCCTGCTCAGCCTAAAGCATCCAGGATAAGTATCTGTCCAGCCGCTGCTTGAAGGCTCCCAGTTCACTCCATTGGCCATGCCCTAACTCAGGAATGCACCCAAGCAAAAATAATTCTGTGACTGTTAGTCTTCAGAAGAAGCAAAGGATTTTACAGGGCACCATCACTGCGTGCCCAATGTACTCTGGCCTCTGAGATTTCGCCAGGTATCAGTGTTCAATTTTAAATGTGTGTATTTTAAACAAATCCCACAGTTCTCATGATGTTTGGTTCAGTACCAATATCAGAGTTTGGCCTCATGTGCTGCAGCCATAAAATCAAGGAATGCACAGAGGCCATGCTTCCTTTAGAAAGGGAAATTCTTGCACTGACCTTTACATTCTGTATTCATTATACCATTAAGTTTATATTAAAAATAAAACTGGATGCATTAGCCTGATGCCCTCTATTCTTACACAATGTCATCGGGCAGTTTTCAAAAGGACAACAAGGTCCAGGCAAAGAGTCCTCAGAGTTTGCATTGTGCAGACCTCTTCGTTTTCCATAAGGACTCCTATCTTATTTTTAGCAATGCTTTTGGTCCTTTTAACCCAATTTCTATGAATGACTGTTGCACATCACTCTTCTCTCATGGTTCACCTCCGTTCCACAGCACAAGACCTCTCTGCGCTCTTAGAACCTTGTCAGGTGCATCTGTCAGTATTATCAGGATGGTACACTGAGGCACTTCAGTGATTCGGCATTCCAGACAGTCTCACTCCATTAGGCCTGCTGTTGTAATGAGGCAAGTGTCAAGTGTTCTTGTCACTCCCCAATCACCACTGTGAAGAAATACCTTTTTCTTGGCAGTTTGACCTGAGCAAAGCCTTCACTTTATGTTTCTCTCTCTCTCTCTTTGGGCAGAGAACAGCCAGGGAGGGGGAAGTCAGTCCAATCTCTTTCCAGCCTCACCTCAGCTACCTCTAAAAAATGCTAATAGGTCCAGCTAGGGACAAGTAGATGGGCAGCAGGGAACAGAGGAATGAAGACGAGAAGGACTTCAGGAAGAAACTTTTGGGGACTTCAGGAGAAGCTTCTTTGACTCAGCCTGATTTGGTCAGTGGGGAAAGGAGAGGTGATAAAAGTCCTGGAAGCAAAGGAAGCTCTTGGGAGTCCATTCCATCAAGGTTGACAGAGCTCTTAACTGAGATCTGGAGGAGGAGGAGGCCATTGCCATGTGCTAGCCTGCAGCCTTGAAAGAGGCCAGAAAGTATTGAACGCCTGTAAACATCTGTAAATGGTAATGACTGGGGAAGGCACTGGCAAACCACCCCGTATTGAGTCTGCCATGAAAACGCTGGAGGGCGTCACCCCAAGGGTCAGACATGACTTGGTGCTTGCACAGGGGATACCTTTACCTTTAAACATCTGGTAATTTTCTAAGCCAAGGAACCTGATTTGTGTTTAACAACACATAAAGCATCTATACAGGGAGAAGCAAAGGAACTGCATTTTACCCTTTTCTTTTCACTCCCTTGTTCAATCTGGTGTTGTGCTAAAGATATGCTTGTGAACATTTTCTTTTTAATAAATGTTTTGTAGCTTTGGATCTTGGTAGTGATGTTCTGTGCCACACAGACCCTCGCCATCTTGGATATGCTATTTTAAAAGGGGCAACAGGAGAAAGGGGAGAGCAGTCGATTTGCAAGTGGCTACTCCCCTACAGGTGCAGAAAGCGGTAAGTGTCAGGTGCCCCTTCCTCCCCCCCCCTTTCCTTTCCCAGGGTGGCCTCCACTTGCCCCTACCAGAAGTGTCAAAGAAACATCGTTGCTCAAATCACTGCCTTCCTCTTCCCCTCTCCAGACGGTGGGATCCGGTGCTCCCCTTTGACTTGTAAAAAGCAACAGCTTTGCTGTCTCCAACAGCATCACACCCCGCTGACTTCAAACTCTCCGGAAAAGGTTGCTTTGGGCTCTCCTGCAAAGGGGGAGGGGAAGGGGTTTACTCCTGTGCCTATAAAACCTGGATCTGATCTGACAGAGGTGTTGCAGTCAATTTTCCTGTGTACACATTGCCTTTGCTTTAGTGACTGTCTATGCGTCCCATCTTCAATAAAACCAACTTCCTGGTGAACTGCCAAGTGTCAGTAGTCTCTGGATTTGGAATATCGAGGAGTGCACTCACCAGCTGGGGTTCATGACAGTAAGCAGTCCCCAGACTCTGGGAAACAGGAGACACAGAGGCTAGACCTCGGAATAGGGAAGGGAAGCTGGGAACCCTGACCCTCCTTGTAGGCAATTCCTACAAAGGTCAGGTGAAGAACTGAGAGGGAAAAGGCTCCTCCAGGTGTTGGGAAAACTATGGAGGTCAGGGTGGAACAGGGCTTGCAGGCCAGATCAGGAATAAACCTGGTACCACAAACACTGTTTGCAAAATTCGGCACAGCTCATCTTCCCTAGGTTAGGTTTTGGAAGAAAGCAATCTTGTGCAAGGTCAGGAGATAGCAATACCCACTGGATTAATATTTCCTGGGGAGGAGTCTATTCTCAAAAATATTCTCTGAAAATAGGAAGACTTCAACTTTCATAACTGATTAAGATTTCTCCCACCCCTGGCAGTATGTATGAGAAAAAATGCTTTAGATCAGTGCCTCTTAACTGGGGCCATGTAACTCCCCCCCCCCCACCTTCCAAGGGTAATTTCCAAGTTTTGAGGGCAATTAATAACTTTGGGGACAAATAGGAGGTTAAAGGTAAAGGTAAAGGTATCCCCTGTGCAAGCACCGAGTCATGTCTGACCTTTGGGGTGACGCCCTCCAGCGTTTTCACGGCAGACTCAATACAGGGTGGTTTGCCAGTGCCTTCCCCAGTCATGACCGTTTACCCCCAGCAAGCTGGGTACTCATTTTACCGACCTCAACCTTGAGCCGGCTGCTGGGATCGAACTCCCAGCCTCATGGGCAGACAGCTTCAGACAGCATTTCTGCTGCCTTACCACTCTGTGCCACAAGAGGTTACATAGCCTCTTTTCCTCTTTTGGAGTGGATTCTAACAACCAGAAGTGGGGAGTTGCTTCATATTTCTCAGGCTTGAGAATAAAATCTCGGCTCTCCCAATCACTACATCCACATGGCTCCTCTGGCTCTGCTGACGATGGCCTTTTAAAGTATATTGGTTATCTACCGAGCCATACGGTAAGTGGTGCATTGAGACTCTCTAAAGGTAAAGGTATCCCCTGTGCAAGCACCGAGTCATGTCTGACCCTTGGGGTGACGCCGTCCAGCGTTTTCATGGCAGACTCAATACGGGGTGGTTTGCCAGTGCCTTCTCCAGTCATTACCATTTACCCCCCAGCAAGCTGGGTACTCATTTTACCGACCTCAGAAGGATGGAAGGCTGAGTCAACCTTGAGCCGGCTGCTGGGATTGAACTCCCAACCTCATGGGCAAAGTTTTCAGACGGTTGCCTTACCACTCTGCGCCACAAGAGGCTCTTTGAGACTCTCTAGGACTCACCAAAAGATTGGTAAGATTAGACTATGACATTTTACATCTCCAGGGCAATTTCACTATCTGTCAGCAGAAGGAGGATGAAAGAACATCAATCTTTTCCAAAGCCAAGTAGCACCAAAGGGCAAAACCATTAACCTCAAAAATACAAAGTTAGAAGCCAGATAAGTAATGGCATGAAAGTAAACCATAGTCTTTGAACCAAGTGAAAGTTCATGTCCCCAATCCTAAATGAGGTTTTATGAAACAAACAGCATTTACTCACAAGAAGGGATAAAAGCTGATTTCCCAGAAAACAAAGATGACTAGTTGAGAACTTACACATAAGCGATTCCCATCTGTGCCCTCTGCTCACCCTTCCCCTCCAGAACGCATTATTGGGATTGTTAGAACTGGGGTGAGTTTTTTTTTTGCCACAGCATCTTATCTTCATGGGGCTTTGAACTGTATTAGTATTTTATGTCTGTTTTTATGTCTGGTTTAAGGGGTTTTATTGGGGTTTTATCCAGACGTTGTAACCCACTTCGGGCTTTCAGGGAGAGGCGGGCAATACATTTAAATTTAAATAAATAAATAAAACAAAAATAAATAAATAATATTGACATTATGGGCTGAGAGAAGAATTAAGGTTATCCCCCCCCCCCCCAGGATATATCCAATTACTGTAGAACCTAGGTCCCAGGATAAGCCTCATGTCACCATAGAAAGAACCACTGAACTTGTGAGTTTCAGGAATCTTATTTTGTGCAACAGTCTGCTGATGGAAATGAACATTTCCTACAGAAAGACATGGAGGGAGACAGGGGCAAATGAATCTAGTGTAGCACCAAGCGAGGCATGTGTGAAATAGCTGTGAGAGTGTAGAACAGGCTATCTCTCTCATAGGATTTTATTTACCTTTGCTGTGCCCTTCTCGTGGCAGAGTGGGTTTTCAGCCCATGTCTCCCACAGTATCATGTGGAAATGTCATTTCTAACCACTGCATCACATGAAGTTATTGTCACTATTGTCTACTCAGATTGGCAGCAACTCTCCAGGGTCTCAGGAAGAGGTCTTCCAATCACTTGCCAGAGATGCCTGGGACTGATCCCGCAACCTTCTGCACAAAAGATGGCCCTGCCCCTCACCACGGTAATTCCCCCGTGGCCTATGGAGAGGAAACTGAAGGGCTTTTCTGCTGGTGCAAGAGGAGGTTATTGCAGATATCCTGCACAGAAAGCGGTTTCATGGGATGGGGCTACAGTTAAAAGAGGGTCAACCTCATTTCCCTTTTGTGCCAGCAGAAAAATAGGATACAATTCAAAGCAGAAAAGCTGGTAGAATCCCATTCAATGTACATAAGCAGAGGTAGTCAAACTGCGGCCCTCCAGATGTCCATGGACTACAATTCCCATGAGACCCTGCCAGCAAACGCTGGCTATCCCTGACATAAAGCATTCTGAACTTTGAAAAAAGTGTTGTATCAAGTCTAATAATCTAGTGACCCTGTAATATCAATTGGGGCCTCCCCTGGATAACCCCTCTCCAAGGAGAATTACTTCTGACAGTTTTGCCTTGCAGGGGGATATTGACCACCTAATGAGGACACTGACAACCATAATTTTGGCATAAAATATTTGGCCACAGCCTTTATTCAACATTGAGCGTGGCAAGCATGGGAAGAGAATCATGCCATCTTGTGGTTACCCTACCACAAGGAAGCCCACCACAGCCTGCCCCTCAACGGGTTGCCTTGGCTATCCAGCCCCAAAACCCGGACATAATGGCAGGCTGAAACAGGGGGGGAGGCACCATGGAGTGACCCCTCTGGGCACCAGCCTCTGTTGGGTTCTCCTGCCCCCCGGAAATGCTAGCCTTCAATCAGGCTCTGCATCCACACAGCCCTTTAAAGGGCCCCCCCAAATCTAGGGGAGGACAGCGCGCAAGCTTGGCCTCCCCAAAATTGATCCTTCCCATGCTCCACTTCCGCAGGCTGTGACAATTAATCAATAATATAACCCAACTTCTAACAAAAAGTCAAACAATTCATAAACAGGGAGGGAGGGTGGGTTTTGCGTCTTTGGGCGCCCTGAAGGGGGGGAAGAGGCCAAAGAATATCAGGCCATCCGTTTAACTGACGCCCAGTTCAGCCACACCCCCTGTTGCCATGCCAACACACATACTGCTCAGAGAATGCCAGGGCTGGGCAATCTCTCCAACCAGCCAGGTCCCTGTCGGTGTTCCTCCCCCGCAGCAGCAATGGCCCCCTTAGATAAGTCTTGTGGGCTTTTTGCCTTGCAGGGGGATATTGACCACCTAATGAGGACACTGACAACCATAATTTTGGCATAAAATATTTGGCCACAGCCTTTATTCAACATTGAGCGTGGCAAGCATGGGAAGAGAATCATGCCATCTTGTGGTTACCCTACCACAAGGAAGCCCACCACAGCCTGCCCCTCAACGGGTTGCCTTGGCTATCCAGCCCCAAAACCCGGACATAATGGCAGGCTGAAACAGGGGGGGAGGCACCATGGAGTGACCCCTCTGGGCACCAGCCTCTGTTGGGTTCTCCTGCCCCCCGGAAATGCTAGCCTTCAATCAGGCTCTGCATCCACACAGCCCTTTAAAGGGCCCCCCAAATCTAGGGGAGGACAGCGCGCAAGCTTGGCCTCCCCAAAATTGATCCTTCCCATGCTCCACTTCCGCCACTGAGCCCGAATAGGTATATACCTCTTCGAGCTCCCGCCACCGCTCAATTTTGCAGCCAATTCAAAATACCATGTTGGATCCCATGGAGCCAGATGTCCATGCCCCACTCCAACAAGTGCACCCCAAGTGCACCCCGTCACTCTTATAAAGGGCCCAGAACTGCAAATGCCATACCATGGGGCCCCCAATGAGTAATACACATCCCAATACAGCTAGATACCCAGGCTTTAGCTCCACCTGAGATCACAGAACTCTGGGCGACAGGTGAAAGGGTCATTCGCCACCAGGGACCATTCCTTGGTGATTGTCCACTGTGCCCAGTGGGGCTTCTTGTGAGACATAGCTTTTAGCAACATGGCATCCTAGCCACTCAGCCCAGACCATAACTGTCCCTTGAAGTTACCAGGGCCCAACACCATTGCCCCTGCCAATGCTGGCAAAGTGTCATATGGCAATTACTGCAACAATGTTTCCTGGTGCTCAGCTCAACGTTCACAACTATAGCTAAGCCAACATCCCATGATGGTCAGCCAATGCTTTGAGGAATACGGACTCCCACTGTCACGCTTGAACAGGAAGTCTGCCATCGCAGCAATGTCCAGGAAGGCAGCTGCATCCAAACAATGTCCGAGCCAGGTGATGCCTTCAGACCCCCAAGTGGATCACTTCCAGGTCTTATAGCATGCCATTCCATCTGCCGCATGGTGCCATTCTCTGTAACCAGCATCAGGCACCCCCATTGACTGCCGCTCTGAAGGAAACCAAAAGGTTGTTACTGGAAAAGAGTTACATGAGCACCCTCGCACACTGATTGACACTGGCCACGGTCCCATGCTCACCCTGGGCCAGCCGCTCTCAGCCAATACCCCGCTCTGCATACTGCATACCCTGCAGGAGCCCTAGAGATGTTTCCCCTGAGCACCAAGTACCAGAACCCTATTGGGCTCTAGGCCCTACAGGTTGTGATCTGTGGGAAAACATTGTACTGCATGCCCTGGCAAAGCCCTTTAGTACTGTGCCACCCAACCTGGGCAGACCTCCCTTGGCCAATGCCCTGCTCTGCATCTACTGCATACCTTGCCAAAGCCCTGGACATGTTCCTCTTGAGCACTGAAGCCCAGCCCACCTTTGGTTCCCTAAGTCCTACAGGTTGCAGTCCGTGGTGACATTGTGAACCACCACTAATGTACATACACCTTCTGATCCACGGATGTCATACCGGGGTAACCCCATATGCCAGCATATTGAGACCTGACTGGATCTGCTAGTAGCCCAGCCATGAAACATCTTCCTGAACCTGCAATATGCTTAGTCTACAATGCACAAGCAGATGGGGCCCATGCCACTTTCCCAGGTTGGAGTCTATGCAGTCCCAAGACAGCTCCCTGAACTCATGCTGGCCATGTGACACTTCTCCCTAAACCACTTGTTTGTCCCAGCCCCAGACATAATTTAAGCAACCTCCCTGAAGGACAAAATTGGTCTCTCTAGTCAAAAGAGGCCCCATCACTCCTAGAACTGGAATCTGAGCAACCCCAGGCCCCCACGCTATGTGGGGAGTTGGTGAGGACAGGTGACAGGTTTGCAGCCACCTCCTCCCACAAGGCTGGCCTGGTCAGACAGTATCTCATATATCTGCAGACCTGGGCTGCAACGCAAAGCTCAGATGATCAATGAGGCCATCCAAACAGATCGGATGCATAGAAGTGAAGAGGTATGAGGGATTGATCTGCAGAACTTAATATGTAGTCTGCCCCTGCTCCCTCCAGCTGGAAACAGCATTGGCATCACGTGATGGGGAGCCAAATAACGCTGGCATGAATATGAAGCTAGGGAATTCCTGAATGGGATGAAGAGGCACCTGCATCAGAGTGATCTACCAGTTGTTGACACACCTGCAGTCTATCATAAGTGAGACTATATAACCAGATGAATGCTCCCTTAGAGCGTTGTACCTTACTATGTGGGTGCCTTAACTTCATTTCCTTGGCCAAAGATCTCCACCAGCTTCTAGGGTGCAGCACCTTGCATACCTTGTGTGGTCCTAAGCAGCCACTTCCTGTGCCAAGCACATTCCAGCTCAAGCCCTGGGAAGCTCTTGGCATTGCTCGCCCATCCACACCAACAGCACTTCCATACTGGACCTGTAATGAGACACACACCCCTCCAAGCCAGGCTGGCCCATTAACTTCAAATAACCTTGGATTGGCCGCCCTGCAAAACAAGACCAGGTGATGACTCTGACACCATTTGCAGAAGGCGTGTCTTGCCTGAAGCCAACAGGTGATGTCCGGCCACTACTGCAGGTTGACCCGGCCACCAGGGAGCCACCTCCCCTTTTGCAATGATATTCTCCCCTGGAGTAGCCTTTGGGTTGGTGCCCCCTGTAAACTGGCCCTTGTAGGGCCCATCATGCATCACAATGCCACTGGCTGAGGCCCACCAGTGGCATCCAATGATGCCCCAAGACCCAGAGTACATGGCACCCCCGTTCCCCCAATGCTGGCACCCACTGCCTGTCTGATGGGCATGTATTGCCTGGCGAAGACAACGGTGTAGCCCTGGCCAGTGGCCACCAGACACCAGTGGCCAGCTGAGGGCCACTGGGTGCTCCATTCCCCACCCATGGGGTGGGTGCCTTCCTACCCACCTGAGCCAGGGACCAGCAGCCAGGTCAGTGGACAGTGCTCACCATCTGCTGTCGAAGATGCCATTGTTCCCCATGGCTGTAAGTCCCCTCAGATTTCCCTGGAGACCTTCCGAGCTGGTGCACAGCAGCCTGCCTCAGCATGAGGCAAGGGGTTGGACTGGATGACCCCCAGAGTTCCCCGCCAACTCTGCGCTCCTGCAAACCAAGACCGTTGCCTGAAGCAGGGGGCTGGACTAGACAACCCCGAGAGGTACTTGCCAACTCCTCGCTCATACAAACCAAGACTGCTGTCAGAAGCATGGGATTGGACTAGATGACCTTGAAAGGTACCTGCAGCTCTTTGCTCATACAAACCTTTATGCAAATAAAAGGTTACTGACTGACTGCTCATACAAACCGAGACTGCTACAGAAGCAGGGGGTTAGACTAAATGACCCTGGAGGTCCCTGCCAACTCTGCTTATGCGAACAGTGCCCATGGCGTACAGCATGGGGTTGGACTAGATGACCCAATGAGGTCTCTGCCAGCTACGTGCCCTTGCAAAAACTGTAGTTGGTTGTAGCTCCACTGTTGGATCCCAACCTTCCCCCCCTTTTTTTTTTTTTTTGGAAGAGGGCTGATCCCCACAAAAAGGCATTTTTGTAACCACTGGCTTGTCACGTCTCTTCTTCAAGTGGGCTCCACCTTAAGCCTCTCAGCAGTGCTCAAAGTATTGGCACATGCTTATATTGAATTCCCAACAGGTGCCCCACCCATCATTCCTATACATGGGCTTACATCTGTCTTGTTCTGTCCTCCTGACATATGGGCTCACTTTCATATTCTCGGTGTCATGGTCCTTTAAGTCCCACCTTGTCTGGATGTTGTTTGAAGATCACTTGCGAGCCTAATCATTATGCACCATGGCCTCTGCATCCCCAAAAAGTGCTTTGGCCTCCAAAACATTTGTTAAATGATTCTCCAAGTGCTAACTCCCTTCTGGGAGAGCATCAGCCACAAAGCGTAGAAAATCTGTTTACCCCCTTAACCAGTTAGTGAAGGAGTGATTGTTATATCCCACTGTAAAGTTATTTTTGTTTTTGTTTTTAAATCCCCTTTGAACCCTATTTTTGGGACATCTCTGTCTGGTCACAACCTGTTAAATATGTCAACATAATACCCATCATGGGCCCTCTTGATTTCCTAGTAAGGTGAGTACCAGGTGGGTTTCCCCCAGATGCATAACCCAAAGGGGATTTCGTGGACTAACCCATCCCCGCCTTATCTTTATAATAAATATGCAAAGAATGCAGCTGATTCATCATCCAGATCAGATACACAAAACCAAAGAATCCTGATGCCAATAGGTCCCATCCTGTTGGCCTTCAGAGAAAAGGACTCACCCGAGGTACCGGCAGCCTGCCAGGCCCTGGAGTACTTTCCTCCATACATTATACTCTTATGCCCAGTTGTCTCTTGCTGCTCTGTTCCTCCCTGTTGAACATTCCTGGAGGAGCTAGGAATACTAACCGCACCTACACTGGCCTGTCCCTGATGTGCTGCTATAGCAATTGCTATAGGGTCAATGCCCATGTGTATAGTCTGCATACCTTGATGTGGAGCTGGCCAGCCCTGTCCATACCACCCAGTCATCGTAGGGCCGGGTTGCTGCCAGCTTCACCCAGGCATTGCCTCCTGGCCCATCCATGTCTGCAGTCCTACAGCATAACCTCAAGCTTGATAGTCAGCCAAGTGTTGGCCCACAGGCCCAGCAGACAAATCCTGATGGCCCCCTGGCCACAAAGGGGGTTGTTGGTATCCTGAACCCCATGGAGCCACAGGTGAGCAAGATGAGAAACTGCCAATTCCACAGTGGTTAGACGCACGAGAACCTAAACCACCTCTGACGGGCTTGGTTGTGCAAATCCTCTTAGAGGAAAACCATGGATGTTCCCTTCCCCATGGCTGGTGGTCCAGATGATCCCTGCCACCAAGATGGGCCCGCAGCAACCTGCCCCAGTCCTGCCCCAATTGTACAACTGCAGCCAGGATCTACTACACCCCCAAATGATGGGCCCGCATGTTGCAGAGTAAAAACACCCCCTGCATAATTGTTAGAAGGGGATGGAGGGCAGAAGCCTCACCTCTCCCACCTAGACCCCCCCTTCCTCTATCAAGGTGGAGGATCCCACTGCCACGCATCTTAATGCCCCCAGCATCCCATGAATTGCAGAGGAACCTGCTGCCGCTGCATCATGAAATGTGCCTGTCCCATCACTTGCTCCCAAGGCCCTGGAACCAGCAGCTGCCACCAGCACAGCACAGTTCATGGGCAGTTGGGGCTTCCCTCCACTGGCATCCTTTTTCGGTGCCATGGTCACTTGTTCCTCTCTCCCTCACCTTCCTTTTCTGAAGGGGCGAACGCTCCTGCCAAAACAGCCTGTGAGAGGCTTAGTTGTTTGTTAGTCTAAAAAACAAATAAACAAACAATGCCCTGCAGCATATCTAGCATCTGTTTTCCCTCAAAAAGTAAAATGAAATAAAATTGCTGGGCTTCCCTGACATCGCGAGGCGGTTGGGCCAGGAAAAAGGCTCCTTCCACCAAGCGATGCGTCTTTGGGCGCCCTGAAGGGGGGAAAGAGGCCAAAGAATATCAGGCCTTCCGTTTAACTGACGCCCAGTTCAGCCACACCCCCTGTTGCCATGCCAACACACATACTGCTCAGAGAATGCCAGGGCTGGGCAATCTCTCCAACCAGCCAGGTCCCTGTCGGTGTTCCTCCCCCGCAGCAGCAATGGCCCCCTTAGATAAGTCTTGTGGGCTTTTTACAGCTGAATGAGATTGCATGGTTGCACCAAGACGTTTGTAGTCTCAGTTTTATGATATGCTTTATTCATTTTTTATTTAATGTTTGTTTTTGTTGTTGTTAATGAACTGTTGTTCATCACCCTGAGCCACTAGGGAGGGCAGCATATAAATAATGTTAATTATTATTTAAAAATATTTTATTGTTGTTATTATTTGCTGTTATTTTTTTTTCTTATATGAATACAGCAGAACAGGCACCTTAAGGTTTCTAGTTCCTCTTCTGCCCTATTCATATAAGAAACAGAATTTGTAATACAGATGGATATGATTAATTTGCATCATTTGAACAAGTTCCAAAATTAAACATTTCCAGAATTAATAAATATTGATTCATTATATATCCAAATGCAAAGGAGATGCAGTTCTGGGAATGAATGTAAAAATCAGCTTGATGGAGACAAGAAGCAGCAGCAATGGGCCACATATTGCAAAGGTCTCTGTTTACTTTTCAGCCTAAGAGTTCCTTTATGAACAGGTCAGATACTGCAGGTCCTGTTGGAAGACTATCAGTGTTTATATGCTCCGCAGGATACATCAAGTTTCTTAGCACCAGGGCTGGCAACATGTCCCTACACAGCTGAGGTAGATACTCAATTAGTTTCAGAGCCCAGCCAGCTGTGAAGAAAAATCACATTGGGAAATATATGAGTCTGAAATAAAACGCATTAACATTGCCATAGAACCGAAGGACACAGAGGGCAGGTTCTTGTCCTTAGCATCTCAGTACCTGAAGTAATCAAGAGTTAAAGCAAGAGCAGCCATTTTGTTGCTGGACTCTAACTCAGTATTTGTTGTGCGTGTGTGTCAGATTGAGGCATCTCTTTGTTTAACTTTGCGGAGGACATGGAAGAATTTAAACATATTGTTTCCATTATAGCTCTTTTTCATTGACTCACTTGAAGCATCAAACACAATGCAGCCTTCTTTGTAGTCTTTTATCTGTGTTTAGAGAAACCTGCGCATGAATTAAACACATGGATGCACTACTGGAGGTATAATGAACTTTGCTTGCTCTGTTGAAGCTATTGCTTCGATAGCAGTGACCACGGTGTTTACATAGACACCATCTGTAGTTTATCTACATCAGGGGTAGTCAAACTGCGGCCCTCCAGATGTCCATGGACTACAATTCCCAGGAGCCCCCTGCCAGCGAATGCTGGCAGGGGGCTCCTGGGAATTGTAGTCCATGGACATCTGGAGGGCTGCAGTTTGACTACCCCTGATCTACATACATGGGGGTGTAAGTAGCAAAATTCACATTCTGAATTCAACCTGCTGACTTCATTCCTGTGTCTCACTTCAGCATCCTGCATCTTGAAAGTGTTGTATTCAGGTTGCTTGTAGCATGTAGAACCCCTCCCACACACACACACACACACACACACACACACACCTTTTTCCATTTAAAACACATGGGGTTAAGTATGTCAGGATGATGGCTTTGAAAGATACTTTCTTTGGGCCAATCAGGTCCATCATTGGCACCTGTATGCTTCTGATTGGCCATCCACCCACTGGCTGCTCAATCAGATTAGAATTCCCATCCATAACAGTCTTCCCACAATTTTGCTGCTTCTTTGCAGTCTCTAGCTCCTCAGAGCTCTCCTGAGGTGAGTGAGCTGACAGGGGTGCATCGGGGCTCTTCGGCTTTGCCCTCCGGAGGCAATGGCTCTTGCCCACAGAGCTTAGGGAAGCCAGCCTTTGTATTCACATTCTTTGTATTCTCTGAGGCATGCTTCAGGCTGAGAAAAGCCCAATAGCCCCGGCCTAAACCACAAACAGAGGGGAGGGCCAGAGGGAAAGGCCAGGGAGAGGGGAGGGCCCCCTAGAATTAAAGCTTCAGACTAAAGAGATCAGTTCCCCTAGAGAAAATGGATGTTTTGAAGGGGGAATTCTCTGGTACTGTAATTGCGGATACCAGAGTGACTGGGTAAGTGAGAGGGTGATCCTTCAGGCATATTGGATCCAAGCTGTATTAAGCTTTAAAGGTCAAGATCAGCCTATTGAATTAAGCTGAGATGCAAATTGGGAGCCAATGTAGATGGAACAACAGTTCAGTCTCTATGGCCCTCTACAGTAAACATTCTGGCTGCCATATTCTGTACCAATTGTAGCTTTCGGACAGTCTTCAAGGGCAGCCCCACAAAGAGCACGTTGCAGTAATCTAGTCTAGATGTACCCTGAGTATGTACCACAACAGCAAGATCTTTCCAACCCAAGAAGGGCCATGGCTGAATTGCCATAAGTAGATCAGCGGTTAGCATTTGAAGGACATACAGCTGGAGGTATACAATTATTCCCCATTTATTAAAAAGGAAACCTCACTAGGTGATCTTGGCTGGAAACTCTATATTATCCTGAACAATCTCACAGGGTTTGTCTCAAGGATAAAATGGGCAAAGCCCCTTTGTGTCACAGTTGGCTCCTTGGAGAAAAAGCAACTACACTTTAAAATATTTGTATAGAGAATGTGGTGGATCTCAGGGTGCCTAAATGACAAGAAAAGTTAGAATAGGAGAAGAGTTGCAGAAAATACTGCAGTGAGAAGAAGCCATTCCCACAAAACTAACTTGAGTGAGCTTCCCCTTGGAAGACAGGAGGAGCGTATTAGCAGAGAGCAATTCAACCCAATTTGTTTCCAGTCAGCCAATGTGAGTAATTACTTGGGAAAGTGACTTTAGGTAAGATGTCAGCATATTCTGAGAGCTCTCAAATTGTGATGCAGCCTTTCTTAAGGTTAACCTTAAGATCATCATCAAGCAAACTCGTGATGGCTCCAAATTTTGCCAATGTCAGGTTCTCCCCAAGATCTTGTCTCTCACTAGTTCGTGCCCTACTTATTCTCCCTCTCTCTCCCAGCAGCGGCTTCACAGTCCAAAGTGGGCTGGTATTTTTTGTTACCCCTCCCTATGATCCCTTCGTTATCAGAGAAAAGGAAACGTAAAGAAATAAAGAGAATATTTTATTTCTTCCTCCTCCCTCTTGCAAAATAATTTTGTAAATGGGCTACTCTTGCCTGACAGGAGACTGAATTACCCCACCCCCACCCTCAGTTTTTTCCTCAGGAGTGGCCACTGCTTGTGAAGGTCTGCTGAGATAGCTGGGGAACATTTTCTTCATTGCCTTGTCAAGCGCATTATATTCTGGTTATCAGCACTGCAGAGAATTCTTCCAGGGGCATATCAAAATTGTTACCTTGCAAATAATGGTTGACAGCTCTATTTACAGAACCCCTCTTTCTGAAAGATTCCAAAGAAAAGCAGGAAAGGCACCACATCCCTTTAGATCATGGCTCAACCAATTGCTCTGCTGGCTTTCATAATCTTCTCCCAATAAAACTAAGGTCTTCTGCAGGTGCTTCCTCTAACTCTCAAGTTACAGGGAATTCAAAACAGGAAACTGTATAGAAGGGAGCATCCTTATAAAGGAAGAGACATCTAGAGATATGTACTTGAATGTTAACTAACTGAAATCCCATGTTGGTGCAAAGTGCTGTCCGGTCACTTATGGTGACCCTGAAGGCAAGAGGTGTTCAGAGATGATTTGCCATTGCCTGCCTCTGTGTTGCGACCCTGTTATTCCTTGGAGGTATCCCAACCAAATATTAGGGTCAACTCTGCTCAGCTTTCAAGATCTGGCTATCCAGGTCTGGAAATCCCACACATAGAGGAGAAATACCTTACATGACTGTTCTCAAGAAGGTCAGTGGGAAAGGAGAATTGTGGAGAAATTGACTCAGCAGATGTGTAACTGACAGGGATACTCACCCTCCTCCTCAAATAGCAGGAAGCCGGGGCCATCTCCTCTTATCAGTGTATGCTGACCATGCCTAGAGAGGCTACTGCTGCTGCCCCATCAAACACAGCACCATTCAGAGGAAGAATAAAAGATGCCATTAGTTCAGATCACACAACAGCTTGAAAAGACAAAACTTCCAGTGTCAGCGCTGTATGTGGTCACAATGTTTGATTGGGATCTGTGAGGCCCCGTTTGGATTCTAGCAGTGCCATGGAAGCTTACTGCGTGACATTACGCCTGCCATACACTCTTAGCCTAATCTACCTAATAGAGTTATTGGGAATAATAAAATAAGAGAGAATGATATAAGCTGTTATAAAAACAGGTAAAGGACTATGAAGGGTTAATTCTTCACAGAGCCAGAGAGCCTTGAGTGAGAGGCTGCTCCAAGCAATTGGTTAGCACCAGCTGAGCAAACAAAGACTTCTGAACTGGATGCAAAGGAGGATTTAGTCTGATTTCGGCCCTAGCTCAGAAAAGTCAAGGACTGACAGTTTGAGAAATCAGCCCTGAGAGCAGTTTAACACAGACAGGAGAACTGAAGAAAGTTGGTAAGGACAAGTGGGTGGTTAGACAGAGACTCCCATTTGGGTCAAGGAAAGTAGACAGATGGTCTAGTGAGAGAATTTTCCTGCCCAGACAAACAGGAAGTTAGCCCTGTGAAGTGGAGAGATTCCTGGGCTGGTGTGGTTAGAAACTGTCTTTAGAGGCCTTCAGATTTAGTTAAAAACTCAAGATGAGTACTGGTGTTTCAAGAGAAGGGATTTGGGTTCCGGGAAGAGTGTACCGACCTTCTAGAAACCAATATAGTCATAGAATACTCAGAGAAAGTATACAGTAGCGATCCCCAACCTGTGGGCTGCGGACCACATGTGGTCCTTCGACTAATTGGAGGTGGGCCCCGAAGGACGCCTACCCCCCCCCCGGCCCTTTACTTCATCCCCCCCCCCGGCCCTTTACAACACACTTCGGGTGCCATTGTCTCCCATCACTCCCAGATGGGACTACCTCGTTGCAGAGAAACAAGCTCAGGGTTCCCATTGATCTGTCATTGTCATGAGTTAAAATTTCCATGAAAATAAAATGTTCCTTATGTTCATTGTTGTGCCGTGTCTGTATCTTATTTTGAAGGGATGTTTAAACATTACCATAGCGATCAGAGAGCGTTAGGGCAGTGGTTGAGAGTAGAGGAGTAAACTACCCCCCCCCCCAGGCCTCAGTAAAAGGCGTTGAGTGGTCCCCGGTGATAAAAAGGTTGGGGACCACTGGTATACAGGACTGCTTGGGAGAACATGATCAAAAGCCTCTGAACATAAAGATTTAAGTCACTTAAGCTTAAGAAACGCTCTTTAGCATGAAAATATAAGAACTAAGAAACTCTGTGCATGTACTGATTTTACCTCAGAAATTTTACCCAATTTCACCCCCTACATTGAATAATTTCGTGTCAATCTGGGATATCATTTAAGTTAAAGGGGTCTTCCAATCCTTCACTCAGGTTCCTGGACTGAGTCAACAACCAAACCATAATACTGTGTCAGGGTGGGACAGCCAGAGTTCTTCAGGAAGAAAGAAAACACCTTACTAGGGCAGCTCAGCCAGACAGGGAATGAAAAACAGAGGGAAAATCTTGTCTCTGAAGGAGGGAAATGAACTGTGTGTGTGTGTGTGGGGGGGCATTATAGCTGCTTTTGGTCCCCATTGGGGACAAAACTGGAGAGATTCCCCCCCTGCTTTGTATCATTTAGGCTTGGGGCTAAATGAATAGTGCCATGGTCACCTAATGTCAAAACTAGACAGGGCAATTGTACTAAAGGCGCTAGATGAAGCTACTGTAGCCATGGCCTCTCAGTCCTGTGGTATGATGCAGAGTTTCCTAACTGCCTCACTCATGATCAGGGGTAGTCAAACTGTGGCCCTCCAGAGGTCCATGGACTACAATTCCCAGAAGCCCCTGCCAGCGAATGCTGGCAGGGGCTTCTGGGAATTGTAGTCCATGGACCTCTGGCAGGCCGCAGTTTGACTACCCCTGCTCATGATTCTTCACAATCCTGCACTACCTGTCCCATACAAGAGTACTTCACTTCTTTACCACTTAGGTCCTGTGCAGCTGAGGGCCAAAGGCCTTTTCATGGCAGCAAGTCGGCACAGCAATTGCTCCCCCTTCTCCTTGAGCGTTATGAATAACTCAGCAAGTTTTAGCACAGAACTGTTAGTTGATACATTCAGCACCTCGCTGGGCAGATATTGTTACAACTGAATAAACCAGAGGATATAGGAAAGTGCTGATTTTGTGCAATCTGGTACTGAAACAAATAGAATCAGGGAAATTTTACCTCATTGACCAATCAGCCTGAAGAGGACGGGATAGGACAGGATGCTGGAAACAGAGGCACGAACTTGTAAAAAGTGGGATCTTAGAATCATATTGAGTTGGGAGGGTCTGCCAGGGTCATCTAGTCCAGCCTCCGGCCCCCACAATGCAGGAATTCACAACTACCTGCCCACCCTCAGTGATCCCAATTTCATGCCCAAGGGATCCCTCCAACCACAAATCTCCAGAATTCAGCTTGGCCTAGAGGAAATTCACCTACCATCCCACAGTGGTGATCAGCAGTTCCCTGGGTATGCAAGGAAGGCCCACAAGAGACAATCACAGGCACGTCCCTTCCTGCCAGCCCACTCGCAATCTGCCTACGTTAATAAAATCAGATGGCTGTCTAGTCTCTGCTTAAAAACGTCCAAAGGAGGACCCACCATGTCCCAAGGAAGCCTCTTCCACCGAGGAACCGTTCTGTCAGGAACTTCTTCTGGATGTTTAGCCAAAAATTCTTTTGAATTAATTTCAATCCATTGGTTCTGGTCTGACCCTCTGGGACAGCAGAAAACAACCCTGCTCCATCTTCTATATCAGTGGTCCCCAACCTTTTTATCACTGGGGACCGGTCAACGCTTGACAATCTTACTGAGGCCCCGGGGGGGGGGTGGTAGTCTTTTGCCAAGGGATGTCACTGCTGTCGCTTGAGCCCCTGCTCTGCTTGCATTCCTGCCAGCATACCTGACTTCCTGCCATTGAAGGGTGCTGCCAGCAGTAGCTGCATAGTGCCACGCCGAGGGGGAGCCCCAGCCATGGTGGCCGCCGGAGAGCACCAAAGGTGAGCCAGCGGCAGAGTGGCAGGGCAGCCCCTGAGGCAGCAGCCAGGGAGGAGGACGAGGAGCCGCAGCCTGGTACTGACTGATCCACGGACCGGTAACGGACCGGGGGTTGGGGACCACTGTTCTATATGACATCCCTTCAAGTATTTGAAGATGGTTAGCATATCACCTCTTAGTCATCTTCTCTCCAAGCTAAACACACCAAGCTCCCTCAACCTTTCCTCATACAACTTGGTCTCCAAACCCCTTACCTTTTTAATTGCCCTCCTCTGGACACACTTCACTTTCTCTATATCTTTCTTCAGTCGTGGTGCCGAAAACTGAACACAGTACACTGTGAGGTCTAACCAGAGTGAAATGAAAATATACTTCTTTGATGGAAGGCTGAGTCGACCTTGAGCCGGTAATGACTGGGGAAGGCACTGGCAAACCACCCCGTATTGAGTCTGCCATGAAAACGCTGGAGGGCATCACCCCAAGGGTCAGACATGACCCAGTGCTTGCACAGGGGATACCTTTACCTTCTTAATACTTCTTTGAATGCAGCCCCAAACCCCATTTTCGTTTGACAGAGAAGAAAACTTCTATCACCAATTAAGACATGGGTATGTTAATGTCTCCAATGAAGACTGATCCACATGGGACTTGTAGAATCATAATATTCCACCCTCCACCAAGTGAAGAACTGTGGTTGTCTTAATGTCATTTTCCTATGTGCAGATTTAGGAAGAGTCAGAGGTGTCTTGCTCTATCTCTATTCATAATCCTAATGTTGGATGTGTATCCCACAGCATAGATCTTTTTCACAGATCACATGCACATGAAGAGATGCAAGGATTTCTAGCAGTGGCTGGCTTGGGACATAAGGAAAAAGGGACCAACTCAAAGATGAGCCTAAATTTAAATTTGAGAACCACTGTACTAAGTTCACAATGTCTTCTTTTGAAGACCAAGGCTATCACTGACAGCACACAGCGCAGAGTGACTGTACTCTGTGTAAAGAACTGACTAGCTTGGTGTTTGACTACAGGATATATAACACCATCTTCTGCAGTTGTTGGGAAATGAATTACAAAGCTTCCCATCACTGTTAGAGTCATTGCAATTATGCAAAAAAAAAAGATTTTGGACAAGCCATAAAATCTGGCCCGTCCTTTACCAACTCTGTTACACCTACAGGAGTTTCAGAAGTAATTTGTGACTTTATGTGCCAAAGCTGTTCAGATAAAGAACAAGTATCAAAGAAGTCCACATGAAGGAATAAAATCCTTGGCTGAATTGCACATAGCTCTCTGGACTGTGGCTGAAGACTCCATTAAGCTCTCCATGCCCACGCATCTTAACAAGAACATAATGGGTGTAAACCAACTGTTTGCAGAGGCTGCCTGTAGGAATTCCAATTATCCACCATTTGCAGCTCATAAATGCCTCTTTGTGATTTACTATGCCCATAAATAGTGAGGCAGGGAGAGTTCATTTCCATGGCTCCTCTTGTTTCCTACATGCCCAGGCCTATTGCAGGTGGGCACTAGTTTTTCCCAGCCACACCACATGACATACCTGCATCCAGCACTTGTTCAGACAGCTTGGAAAATAAAGTCTTGTATTCTGTTGCAATGAACTGTTGAAGAAGAAATGGGGTGGGGAAGAAGATAAATGGGATTGGGGGGGGGGGAGGGCTGGAGCGTAAAACCAAAACACGAAATGCAAAGGGTCCTGTGAGGATAGGAACAGAAGGAACAGTGGGGCTGAAATACCTGGGGCAATGCAAGAAACGACCTGGAGATGCATAGTAGTAAACATTTTGCTAGGAGATACACGGAAAGGGTACAGAGGTAAAGAGGAAACAGTATGGAATGAAGAAACAATAGGGTAGGGGTCTGAAAAATGGACACCAAACTCTGTGGTGGCAAAAAGGAAAATGTTCCTTGGGAGGTAGAAAAGAAAAAGGAAATGACAGAATGGGCTGTAAAGAAAACGCTGGGCTAAGAGCATGACAAAAATAAAAGCTGTTCCACAGCGAAAACGGCAGCACCTCCTTTTGGAATTGATTATAAGTGGTCCTCATAACGATTTGAACAATATGCCCTTGATATAATTCCCAATAGTGGTCTGGGAATTCAGTACATATCAGTTCTAAATCCCTCCAGACCATAACCTAAGGATGGGTTTGATGTCACTTTGTGATGATTATTTCCACAAAGGGAATCCTGGGAATTAAGGATCGGATGGATGTAATGGGGCCTTAACGCCCCATTAACCTCAACTGTCATTCCCAATGTTTCAAGGAAGAAGGAAAATCTATAGAGCTAATTATATTACAAGCGGTTGTCATCACCGTGTGCCATTTAAAAAACCCAAAACAAAACAGCAACCACCCAAAAAGGAAATGGGGGATTGTGTGGCGGTCTGAACGGGTAAGGGGAAAGAAATAATGATGTGCAAGGAAACCTGCTTGAAAGGGGGGCTTGGGGTGAAAAGGCTGAGGAAAGGAAATAATGTTTAACCCTTCCTCAGCCATTTCACTCCACCTCTTCTTCAAGCAAATTTATTTTTGCTCCTCAGCTATGGACATAATAAATAACCAAGAACAACCTAAAGCCAAAAGCACTCAGAAGGAAATAGACTGGCTACTTATATGACCTGATTTTTTTGTAAGTCATTCTCTCCTACAACTGCTCTTCAGTTTTTGTTTTTGAAAATGGCTGTTTAGTAGCCCTGAATAAGTTTGCATATAAGGTGCTATTTCCCCCCCTCATGAACAGGTTGAAGTCAGTATTGTAGAGCAGTGGTCCCAACCTTTATATCACTGGGGACTGGTCAATGCTTGACCATTTTACTGAGGCCTGGGGGGGTAGTCTTTTGCCGAGGGACGTCGCTGCCGCCGCCTGAGCCCCTGCTCCACTTGCTTTCCCGCTGTCCACTGGGGGGTGCTGCCAGCAGCAGCCGTGCAGTGCCACGCTGAGGGGGAGCCCCAGCCACTGGAGAGCACCAAAGATGAGCCAGCGGCAGAGTGGCAGGGCAGCCCCCGAGGCAGCAGACGGGGAGGATGACAAGGAAGAGCCACAGCCCTGTATCGACTGATCTACAGACCTGTCCCGGTCCTCAGACTAGGGATTAGGGAACACTGGTGTAGAGGATATTGATTCATATAGAAAATCATGACAACCCATCAACCTTGCAAAATGGAAGCAATAAAAAAAATCACCCTTTCATTATTCCAGGAACTGCACCATTTTCCCTATATGCCACATACAGAAATAGAGGCACTGTGTTAACAACGAAAACCTGTCTAATCCTTATCCATTGTTCTTCTATATATTAATGAAACAGCCTAGGGGGTGGGACGTGTCCGGCTGACCAAGTTGGAATAGGGCCAATCAGGGTGCAGCCAGCTTTGCCCTGATTGGCCCTGCCCCTGCAGCTCCCACCCTCCGTCCCTGGACTCTAGCCCCTTTGCTCTCAGATGCACCTCAGTGCCTGGAGCCAGCAGAAGGTAAAGGGAGAGGGCCAAGGGCAAATGGTCATGGTGGAGAGCTTGCTAACGAGGGCCTCCTGGCCTGCTAGGCTGGGCCTGCTAACAAGGGCCTCCTGACCAGCTGACTGCCTGCTAAAGAGCTCTGTCCCGGCCCTGCTAACATGCTGCCCAACCCTCACCCGCCTCACTTGATCTGGCTGCGAGCTGTGGCCCAAAGCCACCTTAAGCTGCTTGGCCAAGGGAGGGGACCCTTTCAAGGCCAGTTCTTAGGAACGGGCTTTGAAGCTAGTTAATTAAATAATTTATTTCAGTTTCAGTTGCCAAATCAGAAAATCTACCACAATATCACAATATGCAAATACAGGCACAGGTAATCAAGAATGATTTAATGATTAAAAACAAAACCAAAAAATTAACAGGTATTTCAGACAAGCTAGGGTGTTCTTTTATTTTTAGCACACTTATTTAGACAGCATATCTTGAACAGTGAAGCTGCTGTATGAAATATGTAAAGACTTTTGCAACTCAGTACCTAGAAACCAAGACACAAAGCTTTGAAAGAGTTTGTTAAAAAAATAATGTAAACTGATGCTGTCCCACTTTTCAAAAACAAGCAAAAGAAAATCCACCAAGCTAATCGGGAGAACTTATTAGTTCCCTAACATTAGCTGTGCAAAAAATTATGGTAAAACTGATATATAAATATCAAATCATATAAACTGGGGGATATGCAATAATAGGCTAGCTTGACACGGAGTTTGATGAACATGTTAATAAGCTAAACTCCACCACATAACATAGCATATCTGTTACAGATGTCTGCTTTTACAACCGAAACTGCAAGTACGGGGTGGGGGAATCTCACAACAAACAGTAATTTTCAACAAGCACTTCTAAACAAACCTTGAACAAACCAGGAAAGTACTGGTGAGATACACACAACATACAGTAAGAAAACAGACACTCATCACCAACGCATTTTCAATTTTTGTTTTTCCGAACTACAACAAATGAAACCCTTTGCTGTTAGGCACATTTCTCAAAGTCAATGTTTGCTACACAAACAGCACTGGGGACGCTAAGAAAGACAGAAAGGCAAAGCCCCATATTACCTTGGAGTTGCTTATTTAAAGTTGTAGTTAAACAAATTAGTTGCTTTTGGGTGTGACTCCATTGCTCCAGTTCCAATACTGGGAACGGCCTCTGTGGCTGAAGTCACGCACAGTGGAAATCGGGTTGCCCAGCTGCAGCCTGAACATTCATTCTCATTCTGGAAGGCCACCAGTGAAATAGGTGGTGAACCAGCTGGGCCTTCTCTCCACAAGATCCTTCCTGAAAAGGACCTAGGGAAGGTAGAGGCGGCCAAGGCCACAACTCTTCCCCAAACCCACCTCCTTTCTTGGCGGTTTTCAAGAAGCTGAGCAAGATCTCCACATATAGCCCCAAATTTTAAAAAGGGCAGGGACTTACGTTTTCTAATACTTAGCAAGTCAGCTTTGTGTTTTTAGATACTGCTTAAGTGCCAATTATTTATTCAGAACAAAGCATAGTCCTTCTCGTTATATATTTTTTTAAAAACACACCTTCTTTGGGCTTGTGAGAGCTACATGTGACACAAACCGTGGTCCACAAACCGTGGTCCAACAAGACCTTTTGCACAACCTTTGACAAGAAAGTGTCCCTGTAATGGAGGAGTATTTTTCCTTGAATTAGCCTGCCTTTTCCAATTCCACCATCACATGTAGCAAACAATGTGTAGTACACAGTACAATAACTCAAGCAATGGCTTTTTGGACAGACTCTAGAAAAGAGTCAAGCTGGGGTGGCTCCCAAAGATGTATTTTGGCCTTGTGATCTCCACACACAAGATAAATGCAGACTGTGGTACCCACAAAAGGACATGTGCAAAAAGGTTTGCATTCTGCTCCCCAGTCTTCTCAGGGTGCTGCTTACAAGCATTCTGAATGGAAAAGCCCAATAGGTTTTCCCACACAAGGCCCCTTCGTCACGGACACGGTACATATCTGTTCTGTTCTTGGGTCTCTGCATCCGAGTATAAACTGTCATGTGAGAAGTCACTCCCAGAGTGAAACATTTCCATGACCTTCCAACCAGTATTAAGTTTTGGGTTCTGCTTTTATTTCATTTAAGGCATGTGTGCTTCAAACGACAGAAAATTAAAAACAAAACAAACGACCAAACAACTTCATTGTACAAATTACAATCACATGCACTATCTACAGTTAAAAAATATGAGTTTGGATTACAGTGTTTTGAAATTGTGAATCATAATTCAGCACCTATCATTGACTAGTAAGGCAACAGCAGTGTCATTATATATACATACATATATATATATATATGTATATTATATATACACACATACATATACATATATGTATATATACACACACACACGCACACACTCACACTACAATAATACTCCCTTCCACAGTTTATACTCGGGTCTGTGACCACCCAAAACTTATCGTCGTCCACAACTTTAGCCTACTCCATAGTTTCTAGGATGTTTTGCACTGGTTAAGTCCTACATAAATCGCCACTATTCTAGGCAGGAATAGTTACAGTAGCTGTCAAGAGTTATCAGTGCACAACTTGTATTGTGCTTACAATCAAATGATTTTTGTTTTGTGGTGTGGTTGCCTGGAATATCAAAATGGCTTCTCATTTTGGTCTTCAATCCTTCCTTTGTTTTCTTTGCTTCACATTGTTCTCGAGAGAAGAAAAGCTATTTGTGTACCCGTTCACGGCAGCCATGGAGCCATTCTGATATTCTTTCCTTCTGGAAGCTGCCTTTTTGTTGTAAGTCTGAGGGGGAAAAAAACACCACACAGAGCATAGCCGTTAGTTTTTGCCATAGCAACTGAAGAAAGGGACAAAACTACCTGATGTGTTTCATTTTGTTCCTGAAAACACACACACACACACAACATTGGTTTAAGGCTGGAGACAAATTGCTTTCAGGACAGATGGTGATTTTGTTTATTTACTTCATTTGGAACCCACTTTTCTGCTGAGAGGTGACTCAGAGTAATTTACAGAAGTTTCTTCTCCTCCATTTTTTCCTCACAACAAGCCTGTGAGGTAGGTTAGGCTGATTAGGTCAGCCAGTAAATTTACATGACACCATGCCAGCTCTTCTGTAGCTACCGGCCTTGGTAGTACTTCAAGCAACACCTGGTGGAGGGGACCAAAAGTAGCCCCCCCCAGCAGCTTCACCAATCCTGATGCAGTAACTGCATATTAATTTATCTCAGATTTTTAGATCACCCTTCCATACGATCAACACTCATGACCCACCTCACAAACAAAGGCCAGCAGAATGTTTGTAACATTTTATAGGAACATATATCTGCAGAGTTTTGTAAAGGCAGGAAATCACCTGATCCTTCAAAGCCACTCTGAGTCACGCACTCATATTTAAAAGAATAAAACGTTCTAAAGAGGAAAATTCCTGCTAAAGATTCTAGTCAGGCTCTATTGCTGACTTGCATCTAACCAGGGAAAGTGGCTGCCACTTTCTGGGAATGCAAAGAGGCCTTCTCCTCATTGGAGGGCTATACCCCTCTCATGGTGCTCAGAAGACAATGATCAAGCTGGGCTCAGCTGCAAATCGTGCATGTCATGACCCAACACTGTAGCAGATGAACCCAGATCACAGCAATAAAGTCTTGAAGTGGCTTTTAATGAACAAGTTGTGCAAGAAAAAGCTTTCAAATCAGCTAGGGAATTGATGAGAATGTCCCTCACTAGCACCCAACTTCCTCTACATAGCATCGTCTAAGAATACATGCCTTTATATGTGTTTCTCTGGCAGGTTGGAAGATTCTAGTGGAGATGGGTGGGCCCCTCTACCTCCAGCATATTGAGTGCAGCAGCTCACAGATGGACAAGGGAGAGGGCAAGTCTCTTCTGCAATTCTCCCCCCTCAGCCGGTCCGCAGGCTGTGCTCACCAGGGAGGTTGCTTTGCTCTGTCTCATGACAAAGCCAGGCAGATCTGGGCTGGGATCTCATGGCATTCTGCCCAACTCCCTCCCCACTCCGCCATCATCCTGCTCCTTTCTCTGCAAAAACAACACGGGAAGTTCCTTCCATCTGTGGAAAACTCACAGGGATGCAAGCCCCGGAGTTCATCTAAGGTTGACCTGGGCCCCTTTTCATGATTGTGCTGCAGTTCACTAAAAGTAGACTTCTGTTATTTTATTTATTAAAAAATGTATGTGCCGCTGCTCAAAGTGACATGCATAGTTAAAAAAAAGAAGACGTAGTGAGAATGGTCACTAATAAAAACAAGCCTTTGCAAACAATCCATCCAGAGCCATATAAACAGCACAACTCAACATCCCTAGAACAGACCTCAGAGGAGAAGCAGGTCATAAAGTACCCTTTTCTTTAAAAAAAGAAAAAGAAAAGGAATTGTCTTTGTTCAAAACCTGAATTAACAGAAATTTTGCAACTTGCTATCCAGACAATTTGCTTCCTTGTGTGATTCACAGGGTAAAGCTTCCAAAAGGACAAACGTTAAGGCTTAAAAATGGATTCTTCTGGTTATTCTGAATCTCATGAAAATGTGAGTGAGTGAGGAGGGCGAATGCCTGAACTTGTAGCTTACCTGAATATAGAAATTGGTGAAGAGGATTATTAAGGAGATCATGTAGCATATCTGGAAGTACAGCCATCCCATAGGGAATGCACAGGGCCACACAACCCCACAGCTCGTCTGGAAGATTGTCAGGACAAACTGAGTCTGCCCAATAAAAGAGCAAAAAGATTCTGGTAAGCAAGAACAGGTGGCTGCTGCCGCTAATAATAACAATAATAATAACAACAAAACAGACCATCTTCACATCTCTTCCTAAATAGTATCTCAGGTTCTCAGGTAAGAATAACTCTATCTGAGAAGCCCTCCCAGGGGCTGAAGCCAACAGGGCTCTCCTCTTCAGCTCCCAGCACCTGGAGTTCAGAGACACACTAACTCCGACTCCAGAAGATCCATTTTGCCACGATGACTAACAGCCTTCCTAGTCCATGAACATGTCTAATCTTGTTTTAAAGCTCTATTAAAAAGAAGAAGAATTGGTTCTTAAATGCCGCTTTTCTCTACCCGAAGGAGTCTCAAAGCGGCTTACAGTCGCCTTCCCTTTCCTCTCCCCACAACAAACACCCTGTGAGGTGGGTGAGGCTGAGAGAGCCCTGATATCACTGCTTGGTCAGAACAGCTTTATCAGTGCTGTGGCAAGGCCATGATCACCCAGATAGCTGCATGTGGAGGAGAGCAGAATCAAACCCGGCTCACCAGATTAGAAATCTGCACTCCTAACCACTACACATGTAGCTTCCTTATTTTACATGTGTTCTGGGGTCCAGTTTGCAGTTCCTTGTTAGGTATGATCGGTAGGGAACCTTCAGTCTTATGTCCTCTGTTTTCTTTTTTAAAGCCAGAATTGCTACAACCCACCAATATGTGTTAAATTTATAGAACCAAGAGAGCATTAACAATCAAGATACAGTTAATAGATACATTCAGAAGAAAGAGGACTTAAGATACCAGAAGTACCTTGTGAATCAGGCTATGGTCACCGGGACTGGGAGACACAACCACAAGCACCAGAGGGTCTACCATCTACTTCTGTTCATCTCTTACAGCACATAACATTTATCTTACTTAGATGTTCATGCCCCTCTTTCCTCTCTAGTGGGTACCCATAATGACGTACAACATCCTCTCCTTTCCCATGTGGTTCTCAGAACAGCCCTATGAAGTGGGTTAGACAGCATTGCTAGCCCAAGGTCACTCAAACAGCTTCCACGGCAGAGTGGGAATTTGAACCTGGATCTTTTAGATTCTAGTCTGACACTGTACCATGAGGGCTCTGTTCACAGTTTCTGTACTGCAGGGACATAAAGCTATTAAAATCCCTGTGACTGCACCTCTGATGAGAGATGCTGTAATCTGGCACCCGTACAGAGTCATTGATCCAGCCTGTGGATTGGTCAGTCTATTCTAAAACCTCAGAAGTCCAGGGGGGATGGGAACCACCAACAATGTTAACATCTTTCCTAATGTGGAACAGGGACCACCTTCATCCATTTGACCAAATGTGACAAGTGTCACGAACCTAGCCAGTCTGCATCAACAAACCAGCTCCCTGAGAAATGCATCCGTTCCCACTTCACAGAGTAGGAACCCAAGAGGGGAAGCAAGGCAGTCATGCTGCAGCTGGTCTCCTTTTTCTGCATGCAGGAAAACCAGTCCTCCCTGCAGAGAAATGTGCAAATGAAACCCTTCAGTCATTTTAGAGGCTTCCTCATTCATTTCAGTGGTTGTGACGTGGAATGAAAACAGAGGACCCAGCAGGCTGCAGAGTCCGGTGCAGAGCCCGGGAGCGGAGATATGGCGCCGGATGCTCTTGCCTGGTGTAAAGCTTCTCATTATCGCTGCAGGCTAAAATGCAGGGCCTGCATCAGTCATGTCCAGAGCTGTTTCCAGGCCAGCATCAGGCCCTTGCCCAAACTGCCCTTCAGGAAACCACGCGGAGTGCCAGAGAGAAACTCACCAGCTGCCCCTGAGTGATATACTTCTTCCACCAGAGATAGGGACGCATGGACGGAACGGCGGATAACCCATAGTAGGAATACATGAGGACATGAATGAAGCTGTTAAGAGTAGCACCGAAGTAGGCTGGAAATGAGAAGGAGAGAGATTGTTTCAATACCCTATGAAGCAATATACAAAGAAAGTTGTTTGAATTGGGGGTTGGAGGGGGGGGGAGATCCTGCTTATCTTTCAGAACCAAAACAAATACAGCACAGAAACAGCTTACAGCAGAAATCCCACTCAATAGCTGTCTGAGACCACACGTGCCGTGTACACTGGGCTTAACTGTCTGTAACTGCAGAGGGTTTCCCACACTTGACTGCACCTTAAACAGGGTGCTGTCGACTAGAATGGGTCCCTAAGCTCCTCTGAAAGCTCTCAGGCAGAGACAGGCAGGTTCAGCAAACATACATTCAGCCCAAGCCTAAACGTGCATGGAGACGTGCACACCACCCACACTGCAATGTGTGAACAGAAGTGGCTTCAGAGGCCACACAGGGGAATGGGCGCAGCTGTACATTGCTGGCCCTCCTGTGGGTTCTGATCCTGCAATGGGATCCATGCATGGCACTTACTTCCTCATAAGCCTCTCGTGCTGCACTACTATGGCAGTCTACAGTTGTTTCAGACTATGGGTGCTTGCTCCAAATAGACAGAGATGTAGATGAAGCTGCACAGCAGCCCTGTGTAGACGACCCAGCCATGTGCTGAGTCACTGCATGGGAAGGGAGAGTGTGCAGAAGTGCACCAGCCTCACTCCCCTCTTCATAACTGCACAGAGGAAGTATCCATAAGCACCTCCTCCTCCTCAAGCTCAGCAAGTCATTGCTTGCACAGGGCTAATACAGGATGGGCTAACCCGTTCTTCTCCCGATGTGGAATCACTTCTGCACTCAAGAGCTTTCTGGCAGGTTGTATGCAAAGTCGGCCATCAGAATCATCCTGTAGACTGGCTCTTTGAGGAGCCTGATGCCCAGCTCCAAGATGTGGTTTGGAAGGGCCTAAGACACAGCTACAGCCAACCCAGTTCAAATCTGAGGAGTTCCTGGAAGGGAAACGTCTTGCAGAGTCACCTTGAGTTTCATATGATGGTGGGAAGACAGGGAATTCACGTTGTTGTGATTTTACAACAAGAGATGAAGCAAAGAGGCAAGGACATCCTACAACAAAGCTAAATTTAAAGTAAGGCAAGAAGGCAAAGAGCCATCAGTAGAACTCCAAGGGATGGAAGAGCCATTACTTGAGCCATTTAGAATTGTTACCTGTAGAATGAGGCAAATTAAAGGAATGGGCATCTTTACCTAACACAGTCTTGATAGACTCAAGGACAAATTACACATGACGAGTCCTCCAAGTCTGAGTTCTCCTTAGAAAAAGGCCTCCAAGGATGAAAGCAGATGTGACAGAGATTTCAGGATGGTGCTATACTGTTGTGGATGGATCAACAACACTGGCTCATCTGTATGCAGAAGGTCATAACTCTCAAACTATATTCCAGGGAGGGAAGTGATGGTTTTACAAAGACTGACATGGGGAGATAAGCAAAATTAACTATCAGATGTTGTTATCCCTCTGTATCCAGTTTGACCACAATGCTAATTTTGGAAACTTTTAGTCTATATTTCTGGACTGACTGGTCCGTTTTTTAAAAACACGAGCTATTCAAAAGTAAAAAAAATTAAAATTCTCGTGTGGGGAAAAAATTAGTACCCATGGTCAGGCTCGAACTCACAAAACTGTCATCTCCAGACAAGTACCTTATTTACTGAGTCTATAAACCCTATACACAAGGATCTCCGGTGTTTTTTTTTTTGTTTTTTTTAAGAAATGCAATGGCTCCTTAGTTTTTTTAAAAAAAGGAATTCAACTGTTAGTGTCCCCTTCACTTAAAAAAAAAGAAAGTGTCAAGATGGGAGGGAAAGGGCAAAGGAAAAGTCTAGTGCAAATTGACTCAGGGTACACAACTCTTGGATAAATCTTCAGCAACTTCTTGGACAAACCTTAGCAAGCTTCTTGACAAGATGCAAAATCTGACCCATTTCTCAAGACAGGGATTCTTAGACAATGTGAGTAGATCAAGGCTCAAGTGGCATTTTTATTTTATTAACATTCTCTTCTCCTCCCCCTTTCTACAGATTTTGCTCAACTACTTGGGGTTTCTAGAATATATGCTTAGACACTGAACTTTAGAAAAATATGAACACTAGTTTCTTGGAAGAGAATGCGGAGAGCCTACTCATGAACTGACAACTGCCATGAACCTCCCATGCTTTTAAACAAAGAGATGCTGAAATGGACAGCACAGACAAAGGGAGAAAGTGGGACGAGGGGGAAAGTCCAGCCTCTTCAATCCTGCAGGCATGCACGCGCGTGCACATGCACACACAAAAATTTATGTTGCAATTCAGGGAATGCAGGAGTTGACCAGGAAAGAAGGATGGATAAATATCTGCAGAGGCCTAATACTGATCATATCCAGTAAGACTTCTGGTGGTAGCAGCTTGGTTAATTTATCCCCGAGTTAAAATGGATCTTATATCTAATAGTCTTAATAGTCTTAATGTATTCTAGCTGGGACCCCAAGATGGCAAGCAGGTATATGAATGTGTGGTTGAGGGACAAGAAGTGAGGGTTTGTAAGACCATAAACTCCTAACAAAACCATTTGGAAAAGCTTTTGAAAAAAGATAACATAGACTTTGGAAGTGGTTTAGAAGCACATGCTCAGTCATATGCACACAGGACTCCTCGTCGAGATACAAGAATACTTACAATGCCCACAAGGCACCCAGTTCATAACAAACCACCAGATGTTCAGCATCGTTGCATGGTGGTAGACGTGAAGAACAGTGATCTGGTGGTTATTTTTCCGTAAAATAAAGAAGAAGGTATCCATGAATTCAATGAGCTTTGAGAAGTAGTACCACCAGAGGACACGTATGATCTGAGGAAAGGGGGGGGGGGGGAAATAGTTCAGATGTTCACTCTGTTACATTTTCACAGGTCATTAAAAAACAAACAAAAAAACCCAATTAAACCTACCTATGTCATACATTGATCAGGGTGTAAATAAGAATTCAGGGCAAAATTTAGCAACTCACAGAACCTCCCATTCCGTGATTTCAGAAATTAACTACCTTTGTACCGTATCAAGGGAGAGACATGAAATGGCCCATGGGTCATGTTTGGCCCAATTCCTTCCCCAGCTATTTCAGCTACCAGTTTTGCTTCCCTTCTGCTTGGAACTGGGAGTGTTAAATTGATCATTGAAATGGCTGCCAGCCACTTGAACCTAACAGCTGACTGGCAGAGTCACCAAGCTGTTAGGTTTAAATGGCTCCTGGTCATTTCAGCCATCCCTTTAAGCTCCCTCCCACTTCTAAGCCCGAACTAGCCAGTTTTTCCCCCGAGATGTTTGGTTCAGTTTGGTTTGAGAACACCTTGATCCCTGAACCAGCATTTCCAGTTTGTGCACAACTCTAACCGTAATGTTCGCCAGAGTCTGATGTTGACTTATTTTTCTTACTATTCACAAAAGCTAGACGTGAATCTCGAAAGCACTGGTCCCCAACCCCCGGTCCAGGGACCGGTCCGCGGATCATTAGGTACCGGGCTGCGGTTCCTCCTCATCTTCCTTCCCAGCTGCTGCCTCGGGGGCTGCCCAGCCACTCTGTCACCGGATCACCTATGGTGCTCTCCAGCGGCCGCCATGGCTAGTGCTCCCCCTCGGCGTGGCACTGCGCGGCTGCTGCTGGCAGCGCTCCCCAGCGGGCGGAGGGAAGTCAGGGGTGTGGCAGGAAAGCAAGTGGAGCGGGGGCTCAGGCGGCAGCGACGTCCCTCGGCAAAAGACTACTCCCCCCCCCCCGGGCAAAAGACTAACCCCCAGGGCTCGGTAAAATTGTCAAGCGTTGACTGGTCCCCAGTGATAAAAACATTGGAGACCCCTGCTCTAAAGCCTCTGAACCCAGCCAGCAGTACAATGTAAAAACTATGCCAGCTTTGGCTAACTGCACTCAATAACTGCCAGTAAAGTTTCTAAAGTGAAGGTGAACTTGCTTGTCATTTAAAGACAAGGCCAGTGGGAAAGCCTACAGCACCAGCAGCTCCTGCTCACTGGGTTCCTCTTCACGCATGAGTCTTGCTTGCTGCATTGAGAGCATGAGGTTTGTTAAACAGGAGAGAGAAGGATAGATGTGCACGGAGGTGATGTGAGGGGAAATGGAGTTGTTGTTGTTGTTAGGCAGTGTTTTTTCAGCTAAACAATCCTAACTGGAAACCGTGTGGCCAAAACTGATTAAGGCAGGGGTAGTCAATCTGTGGTCCTCCAGATGTCCATGGACTACAAATCCCATGAGCCCCTGCCAGCAAATGCTGGCAGGGTCTCATGGGAATTGTAGTCCATGGACATCTGGAGGACCACAGGTTGACTAACCCTGGATTAAGGTAACTGAGGGACATCGCTATCCGCAATCCAAGCTGGTTTCAGCGGGGTTGTGTATGAGCAGCCTGAAAGTTCAGTTTTTGGTTCAAAGCTTCAGAAAAGATTCCTCCCATCTGACTTTCCTATGAAAATGAAGTTGCGCATTTTAATACACAATGCACTTTACAGGATTCACCTTGATTCTGTCCTCACAACTGGGCTGCCATTTTGAAAACTAAAACATTGAACACCACCGCCCCCACTTGAGGGACCGCCTAACTGACCACATCCCCAGCCAGAAGGCCTCAACCAGGACCAGGGCCTTCTCGGTCCTGGCCCCAACATGGTGGAATGAGTTCCCAGAAGAGCTGTGGGCCCTACAGGAACTACCTCAGTTCTGAAGGGTCTGCAAAAAGGAGCTCTCCCACCAGACATTTTTAATGTTACACCATTTTATTATGTCTGTACGTAATTTCTGTTTTAAACGGCCCCTAGAAAGCTGTGCCAAGAGAGGCAGTCATAGAAATCCAATAATAAAAATAAATATACTAATCCACAGAGGAGGAGAACACCAAATAGCGAGGACTCTAAGAAGAGGGCACTCTAACAAGCTCACAGGTGTTTCTACATGTAGCTTTTCCCCTGGGATGCCTCACCAATAACCTAAAAAAGCAGCCATCTATGGGAGGGTTCAGTAAAGCAACCATTTTCTCTGCAGACTCACTACTTGTTCATTTCTCTCTTTTCAGTCTTAGAATGCCACTGCCTTGTGATCTAATTTTATCGTATTACATAATGAGCCATAAACTGCAGGCTTGTTTCACACAATCCTCCAGACGGATATCAGCAGCTCAGTTCTATGTCACTAGTTACTAACAGACTCCCCTTTTAGACTGTCACTTGCAAATGTTAGTAAGCATTTTGGTGGAAGGGCTTAGGACTAAGAAGGAAAAGGACCGGAAATAAGGAGATCAAGTGGTTACGATTTCAGTTTCTGTCACTTGTAACAATCGGAAGCATAATTTTCAAGTATTAACGTGCCAACCGGAATTAGATTTTAAATTATTTTATGTTTTAGAATTTATGACTGCTTGAAGAATTCAGAAAACCTTTTATAAAGGAGTCCGACTGCTGGAAGTGGATAACTGACATGTGAAGGATCTTCTTCTGATCCTGCGTTGAGCAGGGGGTTGGACTAGATGACCTGTAGGGCCCCTTCCAACTCTATGATTCTATGAAATCCAGAGAGTATCGCTTTGACCGTGTCTGTGCTGGATGTCTTCCCCGCACAGAAAATAACTATTCAGGTTCAATATACACATGCAGAAGCATGCTCCTGAAGAGAGTTGTGGGACGCATGGAGCCATGAAGAACCGGTTTTCCTCTGCAATAGCATCTAGGTCTGTGTTTCACCAAGGGCAAGATTACCACAGCCATCTTGTTAAATTTCCATTAAGTTCCGCATCAAACCAGAACCAAGTGCACAAAGCTCTCCTGTGGCCTACTTGAAGGGGCCTGCTTCTCCTTGCTGTCCAGCAGCACTATGAGGAGGTGAGCTGGTCTGCTACATCAAACACCAGAATGCCCGAGGGAAACCCGAGTGTCAACAAGTGACTGAGGGATGTGATGTGGTGAGAACTGCAACCCTCGTATGAGGGAGGAGGAGCTGTTGTTTTAGGCCGCTGAGAAAAGATTACTGCCTAATCCTGTGGGGAGAGGTGATCACTTAGGATTACAGGGGAGAGAATCTGATTATCACAAGCAGCAGGAAGATACAGGAGGCTGCCTTCTCTCTCTATTGGGGAAAGAGTTTGCCCTGGTGGCCATTTGCAACCCCCCGCCTCCCCTGCTAATGGATATTAGAATAGATGGGCTCCCTCTGTCTGATCCAGCAGGGCTCTTCTTACGTTCACATGGCAACTGCCTTCGCTCGCTGCTGGAGGAAGCAATTCCCTGAATGGATTGCCAGCACAGCTATCCTTTTGCTTTGGCATTAAGGGCTGAACACGTGGCAGGGTTTGGAATTCACTTCAGTTCATGGGGAGAGGAGCGTAAGAACCCTCTCCTAGTTGCCTTGGCTGCAGTCAGAAGGTGTTTTGGACACGGGGCTGATGCACGGTCCCATTTGATCAATGGATTCCAGAGTGGAGTTTTTGCACTGACTCAGAATGCTGAATCCTGCAATCCCAGCAGTCTCAGTTGGTGTGCAAAGCTATCCTCAACCTTCCTGCAAGCTGTCCTCCGTCACTTTGGTAAGGCCAAGGCAGCAATAAAGATGTCTTGGGACTGCACTCTGATGCCTGCCATTGTTCCCTTTTCCTGAATGAGACAGCAGGGGGGGAGGGGGGGGCAAGAAGCATGGAAAGGAGCATACCAAGACTGATCTGTCTCACTCAACCCTCAAGAACAGAAAAGGGGTGAGAAGTCCTAGTACAAAGGCAAAAGGGAAACAAACTGAACAACAAAGACCGCTACAAATTGATAACCATAATATTATATTAGGCGTATATGTAAGTTCCATGTGAAAAAAAAATGCAAGATAACAATGCCAAACGCCACTTTAAATACCTAATGGAGGCATGGAAACATGAAGATTATTTAAGTCACACAAGGTAAGCTTCCAGGTACTGCTCTTTTTGAAAAATGATCAAAAAACTGTGGGCTGCAGTAATGAGCACGGAGTTAATGATGATTCATCTTAGTAGATCACCTTTTCTCAGAGTTGTAGCCTTCAAAGTGTGAGACGGGAGAATGGGGGACATCCCCTCCTCTTCCTTTCTCCACTAGCATTGAGTAGTAGCCCTTGGTGCTAGAGGAAAGGCAGCTAGGAAAAGGAAGAGGGAAGCGACCTCCCAAATAATGACTGTGTTTCCTCTTATACAGGGGTGGCCGAATTGTAGCTCTCCAGATGCCCATGGACTACAATTCCTATGAGCCCCTGCCAGCATCAAGCATGACCGTTGAGGGGGCAGGCTCCGCCTACTTGCAGCAAAGTTTTCTGGAGCCATGGCCGTGCACCATTGGAAGAGAGAAAGCAAAGTTGCCCAAGGAATTAGAGGTACTATGTGGCCACTGGTACCAGGAGATCTGTTGACCCCAGCGGGCCTTGCCTACTGGCACTCAAGCGGCCAGCAGAAGAACTTTTTAAAAAACATCATAGTGATGACAGAACATCATTTCTAAAAAGTAATGTCAGTCCTCTCTAGGAGTCACTAGAAATCTATGTTTTTACCACAGTTCCTGGTGATTCCAAGAGAGGCAAAAGCATCAGTTCTGGGAAAAATCTGAGCTTTCCCCAAAGTGACTGTGCCTCAGAGCTGCTGGCTACCCAACAGCTCTCTCTGCCCCCACCTCAGTCTCCAGGAAAGGACTGGCAATCCTAAATTAGGGCCCCAAGTGCAGATTTATTTCAGACAGTATCCTTCTCTGGATTCCATGACATGTATTCCACTTAAGCAAAGCACAAATGCTTTCCTCCAACAGAAGAGCCCCTGAAGGCTCCTTAGGTTGGAGCTGGAGAACTAAATGATGTTTTCCCTATCCAGGAGTCAGACCCATTCAAAGCAGTTGGGGCTTGCACAACCCTAAAACGCTTCTAAAAGAGCCTATTGTGGCGCAAAGTGGTAAGGCAGCAGACATGCAGTCTGAAAGCTCTGCCCATGAGGCTGGGAGTTCAATCCCAGCAGCCGGCTCAAGGTTGACTCAGCCTTCCATCCTTCCGAGGTCGGTAAAATGAGTACCCAGCTTGCTGGGGGGTAAACGGTAATGACTGGGGAAGGCACTGGCAAACCACCTCGTATTGAGTCTGCCATGAAAACGCTAGAGGGCGTCACCCCAAGGGTCAGACATGACTTGGTGCCTGCACAGGGGATAACTTTAACTTTACCTTTAAAATGCTTCTAAGCCAGGATTTCCAAAGACATCGGCGGAAGACAATCACATGGCGGACTGCGCTTCTTATGTGTCTTTGACAGCAAAATGCTGGTACGCATAATGGGAAAACACTGTACTTTATATTTGGAGACTGTTGCAGTGCACAGACTATTCTGCCTCCTTCCCTTTTCCTTTAGAGCGACTGAAAACTAAGCCAGAAAACTTCAGCTACACCAATACGGAAAAGTTCATGCCCTTCCCAAGTTTGCACGTACATTTTACTAGAGCAACGGCCTTCACTCACAATGCAAGGGACAAAGCAAAGTCACTGAGTCAGCTCATAATGTATAACATTACCTTCATATCAGCTTCACCTCCGCTGTGTGTATCCTGACAAAAGAAACTGTATCCTCCTTCCCATACTCCCGTCACCAGCTAGTAAAAATGGGAAAAATGAAATCAGTTGTTGATGGCAGGGCTGTTTTTACCTGCTGCAAATTTTTTAATGCAGTACTTTAAGTGACCAAGGTGCTCACCATGAGATCTTAGATAAAGCCCCCAAGAGTGATATTAAGCCGAGAACAGAGTCAGGATTTTTTGTTTAGAGAGAATTAAAAATGGTAGAAGAAAATTAATGTTTCTCAAGTTCCCCAGTTGCCCCTGGACAGACAAGTTCCCGAAATTCAAAACTGCAAAATTTGGTTATTGGAAGCACAAAGTAAGATGAGTGCACATGCTACAACCCCCTTTCCATGTGACCTTCAAATCACTAAAAATACCCAACGCTACCTTCTGCTTCCAGTCTTTGTAATGGCCACTTGTTGTAGCTGATCAAGCAAGTTAGAATTGGTTATTCTCTTGCACATTCTACTAGGGACTTCTTCAAACAGCACGAGACTAAAGTCAGTGTTCCAAATTGTTTTGGGTTGACTCCAAACAGCTTTTCTTCCAGTGAATATGGAAGGAAGCCCCCTCCCCCCACTCAAAACAGCTATGTTGGGGGATTACGGCACCTGCAAGGACAAAAACAACTCAAGACAAGGGGAAGGGTCAAGTGAAAAACCTGGGTGGATCCCTTTATCTATTTTTCATCAACTGCTTGTTTTACAGTCTGTCTGTCCTCATTTGCACCATATGAAGTTCTGCTGTAGGAACGGGGGGACGAGTTATGAGTGGAACTTCACGTAATGCTCAGTTCCCTGATTGCTGCAGAACAGCCAAGCTTACAGTTCTGAAGAGCGTAAAGCATGCATCTTCAAATTGCTGAGGGGGGGGGGGGTTAAGATCCTAAGCTGTAGTCAGGTCTATGCTCAAACTGTTTCATGCAAATCAACAGTGGGACTTTTTATTACTAGTCTCTCTTTGAATCCTCCTCTAGACAGCCCGGTTGTTGCTGCTGTTTTAAATTGTAATGGTGTAATTGAATCAATTTGCCAGAACAAAATGCTCTAAAGGCACACTTCAGAGTTCGGACGATTCCTGCGTCTAGAGTCCCCAGTGAGACTTTTTGCACAGGGACGTCCCACGCTGATCTCTTAGAATTCGGGTCACATTCTTTCGGTAACCAGGCTTTCGTTGTTTCAGAAAGTAATTTGTGATCCCAAAGGATTAACCACAAACAAACTGTGCTGCCTTTTAGGAGCAGTTATAGTCATTGGCCTCCGTGAGCAGGCTCCTTTCTTCGGAGTACTAGCAGGCTTGACTATAACTCTCTGAAGCCACATATAACATAAGCGGCAAAGGATTTATAAGCAGTCAGTTTTTCTTTACTGAAAATACGAAAACATATCTGTTTTTAGCAGCAAATAAAAACAAGCATTTTGCAAACAAAAGCAGTCAACAGCCTGATTTTTATAATGCTTCCAGTGTGCAGCACGGCACTAATTGGCAGAGTTTGGGCTAAGCTTTCCTTTGAAAGCAGTGAAAATCTGATTTAGGAATACAGCTGGTGCCATTTGCTGTGTGTGTGTGTGTATTCCCCCCCCCCAGGTTCCACTTAGCAACCTCATTCAGCGTCCCATTTTCTACCTTGCAAGCCCTTATATGAAGTACTCCCGGGGAAGGAGGACTCGACCCTGCAGTATTTGCCACAGACTCTGTGTGACTTCAACAAGCAACTACAGAATTGTGCAAGCCAATTTCACTGCAGCTTACCCTGCAGCATTCTGATCTGCAGCTATTCGTAATAGTCAGATCCTCTTACTTTTTCTAGAAACTGATTTCATTGTTATTGGCATGATCAGCTGTCCTATTATGCTATCTGACCTCTGACTTGCAGGGATTTTTCTTTGGCAATTCATTCCAGGCAAGTTTCCTGCTGCTGGTTGTACCATAGGGTTTTCAAGGCATTGCCTTCCTCAGCCCAGCGACCCTCTTGTTTCTCGGGGTCACCCATCCGAAAATTAAGCAGGGTTAACCCTGCTTAGCTTGCAAGATTGGCCCAGCCTCCGCTATCCAGGTCAGGGCAACAATTTACACTTTCGGCAACAACTACAATCAGCCCTCTTACTAAGAAAACAGTTGAAGGACAACCCAGAATCTTCTAGTCCGTTACCAATGTGCGCTCTGAAGCAGCCTTACACCGAGATAAGTTTGTGGCTTCTCAAGGTCAGTATTGTCTCCGCTCATAGACAGCATCTCTCCTCTGTTTTGGGCAGAGATTTTTCACATCCCCTGCTTCCTTATCCTTTTCACTGGAGAGTGAACTGGGACTTGCTACACAGAAGGCAGATGTTTTCCCACTGGGAGGCTGCCCCATATCCACATATATGCCGTGGAAATACAAGGGGGAAAGAGATCAGTGGCTACGGGATCAAGATTTGCCCCACCAACATCAGTTCACAGGTTGGGTGCTTTGGGGTTGTGGACCCCAATTTCTCCTGACACAGCCTGTTGTTGGGAAATGGAAGCCAAGTTACAAACTGGGGAGGAGGATGTAGTGTAAGCTTTCTCAGTCTGGAAAAGCTTTTCCCCATTGCTGGTCAATGCCTTGTTTCCTTCAAATTCAGGATGTGTTTTCTTTGCAAATGGGGACAGGAGATGAGGGAACAGAATCACTCTACAATTGAGAAGGAACACATCACTGGAGTCTGGAACTAACTGAGAGAGGTAAAAGAGGACACTACTTATTAATGCGGAAGGACGTTCCTGAGCTTCCTATGTTATCACGCCCATTCCCATCAGTGGGGACTAGCCTTTGAGTGGGAAGAGGAGAACCGTGCTTGACAAAGGAGTGGGGGACTGGGAGGTGGCAGGGCGCTAAACCCCACTTCTTTTTCCCTCCCTGGAATCTTCTTGTAAGCACTTAAAAAGACTCAAGGCTTTCTCTAGATAAGGTGATTGATGGAGAGTTCACCCACTGCTACTGATTATCGACCAGCTGTACTGCTCAAGCCCTCCTCACTGCCCGAAAGCAGGGAACTGGAACTGAGTGTGTGCAAAGGAGAGCGAGGCATGGGAAGAGGTTTTACTGGAGTTGCACCATGTGCTGGAATGCTAGGAGGAGCTAACTTTTTACAGCAAAAACTATAGTTCTACCAGTACAAAATTTGAGTCCGATGGCACCTATAAGACCAATGAAGTTTTATTCTAGAGGTGACCGTTTTTGTGTTTATGCACGCTTCCTCAGACAATGTGTGTTGGTCTTAAAGATGCCCTTGGACTCAAATCTTGTTCTGCTATTTCAGACCAACATGGCTACACACCTGAATCTATAATTCTAACGGTGAGAGGCAGTGTGCTGTAGCGGTTCAGGATGTCAGATTAGTATCTGGGAGACCCAGATTTGAATCAGGCCACGGAAGATCACTAGGTGACCTGAAGCCTACAACACTCTCTGATGTTGACCTACATCACTGGGACTTGTTACTGTGGGTCCCCATTGGGGAGAAAGGAGGATTATAAATTAAATAAACTGGATTAGACACACAGCAGTTCAGTAAGGCAACTTGAATTTCCAACTTTAAAATGGCAGAGGACACAGGATAAGATGGGAAGAATTATGAGTTCACTTTTTCTTCTCCTTTTGGCCAGGAGAGAAGAAAATAGAAGAGAAAATATTCATGATTTGAGGTGTTATGAAAAATGACTGGCTGCAAGAAAATCATCTTCATGGCTCTGGTGCCAAAATATTTCGTACTTGAACACATACCACAGATGTTATCTTGCTTGAAAATGTACTCTGACAGCAAGCATATTCAAATGGAAAAGTAAATGGAAGCTAATTATACCAGAACAAATTGCTCCTATCATACCTGCACAGTCAGTGCAATTCTCCAATGAAATGATCCAAGTACATCCGAATATAGTACTGGACCATTAAGAATATTTTCCAATAAATTATGTTTTTCAACTGCCATTTCAGGACATTTTATTTATGTGCTTTGGTGGCATATTTGCTGTAAGCATCTTTGAATGTTTTGCAAAAAAAGATGGAATTTTTAAAAATCATGGTGTGATTTTAAAAATCTATCCTTATCCTTCTTCAGCAATGCGTATGGGACAACTATCACCCTCATCTTCATGTGGACCTTTAGCTCAGAATACATGAGACAGAACGTGTGCACAGATTAAGTAGTAGGCTGCATATCTTCTGGCAGGTAATTGATCCACCACACAAAATAAATTCTACCATGTAATGAGAGAGAACTTAATGCTGGAAGTTTAATGTTTAATGCTGGACAAAATTGAAAGGGTGCAGAGGAGAACGACAAGGAGCATCTGGGGCCTGGGGATCAAGCCCTATGAGAACAGACTAAGAGATTTGGGAATGTTCAGCCTGGAGAAGAGGAGGCTGAGAGGGGACATGATTGCTCTCTTTACGCATCTGAAAGGTTGTCACTTGGAGGAGGGCAGGGAGTGGTTTTTATTGGCAGCGGAGGATAGAACCTGCAGTAATGTGTTTTAAATTACATGTACAGCAATATTGGTGAGATATCAGGAAAAAAATTCCTTACAGTCAAAGTAGTTCAGCAGTGGAATTGGCTGCCGAAGGAGGTGGTGAGTTCCCTCTCACTGGCGGTACTTAAGCAATGGCTGGACAGATACACATCATGGATGTTTTAAGGCTGATCCTGCACTGAGCAGGGGGTTGGATTAAATGACCTATATGGCCCCTTCTAACTTAACCTGATCTCTTATACATAGATGACTTGCAGCCAGCAGTGTGATCTGCTTTCCCTTAAAGGGATATAATGGAGTTTTTTTTACATGCTGGATCACTGGATGTTAAAAGGTAGATGATGAGTACACATGCATGCACTGGACATGGTGGACACTTTAAATGGAAATAGTCTGAACATGGTGACATCTTCCCCTCTCTTCCTCTAAAGAACCCTGCAAAAAGATTATTACCTAACAATCTGAACTGCATCTGATATTCTAATATGTTGCATGAATTTGACATTCATAAAAGACTGAAAACAGATACCTTAGAACTTCTGCCCACAAATAAAAGATCACAATTCCTAATGAAAAGATCAACACAAACAAAATCACCCCACACAAGTGCCAATTCTTTCTTACCTCATAAAACATATAAAGGGAGAGCAACGTAAGTCCCAGGTTATAGACCACTAGAATACCTCTGCCTGAGAAGGGCTGTCTGTTCTGCATATACTTTGGTCCCAACCATACGATTAGTAAGTATAAGACAGAAAAAATAAATGTAGGTGTGTAATTACTCAGGAGAAGCCACCCTTTTACTCTAGGATCTGAAACAAAAAAAGAGCAAACACAGGGTTACTACATTTAGGCACTACAAATGTCATAAAGCTAACAAAATTCTTGTCATTCTTAAGGACACCGTAGCCACATATACAGATGCACCAACTACAGAGCTATCCAATGCACTATGGCACCCAAACCCAAGAATGCGGGCATCCTAGTACAGCAAGGTTTTAACAACAAAATTTGAGGGAATAAGCAGCTGGCAAATACAATTAGAAAGGTCGACTGTTTGGAATTACACAACAACCTCCATATGTAGCGTGGTTCTACTTAATTGTCCTGTTGCTATGGGAAGTACAACTAATTATGCTCCCTTTACAAAATGTGGCTTCCCAATGGGATCATTTGATACTAGCCTTCATAATCAATTCTTGATTCCAGGAACATCTATTCCAAACTTCTTTTCCAGTCTCTAGTTTCTCCTCCCCATCACTAAATCAGGTGTTCAAAATATGAGCAGTATTCTGCCTTATTAGATTCTACTCCCACCAGAGGTGCCCGGCTCACTGTTTTCACAGGCACAACATTACTGAATTCTACAGTTAAAATTGCTAGCACCTCTACAGCCTGCATGTAAATCTTGGATATCCATTAATGCAAAGCTTCTTAAATTGTGGGTCCTGATCCCATATTGGGGTTGCATAACTGTATGTGGGGGTTGCAAATCCTGATGACTTCCGTCCATTTGTTTTTTTTTTTATGGGAGTTTGTATTAAATAGTTTTAATTGGCCCTCTAACAGGAAATTTCTGGCCAAGATTTAATTATCTATGTAAAAGTAAATAAGTACATCCAACTCATTAGTATGCAAATGTGCTTTAGTCTTTAATAAATGGTAAAATTATATGGATACCAAAGAATTGCTTTTACACAAATGTCTTTATTATTTATTATCAGTAAATGCTTGATTTGTATACCTATTTTATATACCTATATACGTGGGGTCACGTGAAAATTCCTTGGGCGAGAAAGGATCCTGAATGCAAAAAAAGTTTTAAAAGCCCTGCACTAATGCAACATTATGATTATTATTAATTTTTGTTCCCATTTTTGCTGATGGGCAACAATGCATGTTCAAGATGCAGCTCCCATAAACGCACTCCTAGATGTAAGAGTTTCCTATGACCACATCAACAGTGAGATTCTACTGTAGGGATTCAGCCTTGCTGGCCAAGTTAGGTGGACTCAATTTTGTCAACTCTGCTGATGCAAATCCATTTGAGCTAATGACAGAGCAGCATGGTGGATTCAAGCTGAAACTGTTTCCATTTAAAACTCTTAGGAATAAGGCAATGGGGCAAAACTCCCAGGCAATGGGGCAAACTCCTCTCCTAGTTTTGTTCTGTAAAGTTTCTGAAGAGGTCTTATTTTAAAAAAACAAACAAAAGACATACATACATGGATTGCTCCACTGAGAAAGTGTTGTTTACCCAGAAGGAAATGGCAAAATCCAATCCAGTCTTAAAAGAATAAAAATTCCTGAAGCATGTTTCTTTGTATGGTTGATGGAGTTCCATTCCATGCAGCTCAAACATTCCACCACGCCAGGCTTTCTCAACCAGGGTTTTGTGAAACTCTGGGGTTTCCTGAATGGGTGGGGATTATTTTTTATATATATTTTAAAAATCTGTGAAACATTTAGTGGGTGGTATGACCATACATGTTCATGTCACCCTGCCCTCTGCTTCCCAAAATGGCCAATGATGGGCCCGGAGTGGGTGGGAAGGGGAGGGGCCCCGGGTAGGCATGTACACAGCTATGCTTCCCAAACATATTCTGCTACACTAGACTAAGGTGGATGGATGGAGTCACTGAAGCAGTAGGTGCAAACTTAAATGGACTTCGAGGAATGGTAGAGGACAGGAAGGCCTGGAGGATCATTGTCCATGGGGTCGCGATGGGTCGGACACGACTTCGCACATAACAACAACAACACTAGACTAAAAGGTAATCCTGAAGCACATCCTTTACAATTCCTCAGATAAACCTTGTGCTTCAGTTCAAGTTACCATTGTGCAATATCCATGCTGCAAGTTTTGCAGAATCCAATATGTTCAAGGATATTTGAGAACCATCAAGCACTACCTATCCCAAACAAAAACCACATACCTCTTGGTCCGAGCCACACATCCAGATAGCTATTGATTGTTTGATCCAGGGATTCCATTGTGAAAACCTGCAGAGAGGAAAGAGAGAAATGGAATGTTAACTTCTGTTGAAGATTAAATTTAATTATATAATAGAATATCTAATTTTCAAAATGGCTAAATGTGTGCATTTAAATCCAGATACTGGAGCCATGATCAGACAAGACAGGTTTTCCTACAAACCTGAAATATACCCAGATTTGCAGAAAAAGCCGAAATAAAAGACAACTATATTGGGACGATTAGCCCCCTCAAACGATAAAAGGAGTGCCTGTAGCTTTCAGAGATGAATACCCTCGGTGGCTGTTGCTAGCCAACCAAACAGTATTGCCAGTACTCAACCTTGTTTCTCAGTAAAAGGCAGAAGTAGGGGCAGAGTCCTTTCAACGGTTGGCTTTTAAGGGACAATTAATCACGGACAGCAGCAACCTCTGGGGAAAGAACACACAAGCCCCCAAATATCCCAAACTCATCTGAACCATAGCATCTGATACGTTTGAAACATGCTAATGAACCATAACAATGGAATGCAGGCACACAACTTTATTATTTAGTTGTTCAAAATCAGATATGCTCTATACACATTGACAGAAAAGAAGAAGAGTTGGTTCTTATATGAAGGAGGCTCAAAGCGGCTTACAGTCACCTTCCCTTTCCTCTCCGCACAACAGACACCCTGTGGGGTGGGTGAGGCTGAGAGAGCCCTGATATCACTGCCCGGTCAGAACGGCTTTATCAGTGCTGTGGCAAGCCCAAGGTCACCCAGCTGGTTGCATGTGGGGGAGCGCAGAATCGAACCCGGTGTGCCAGGTTAGAAGTCCACATTCCTAACCACTACACCAAAAGGATGGTACCTGCTGAACATGCTCTGCAATGTTTGCACCAAGCCTTCGATACATACAGATCTATATGGGGCAGTCTCTGGGCATGAAAGACCACTGCCAATAGCAGTGAACACAAAGACACCCTTCTATTAGGGCCAGCTTTCTCATCCAGGGTTTCGTGAAGCCCTGGGGTTTTTTGATGGCCCCTGAAGGGTTTCGCTGACTGGGTGGGAGTTTATTAATTTGTAATATATTTGTTATATATTTTTTAATTACGGGGTGACATGACCACATATGGTCATGTCAACCTGCCTCCCTTCCAAAATGATGGGCTTGGAGGGCGTAGGAAGGGGAGGGGCCCAACCATACAAATCCTTGCTGGCCAAGGTTTGTTGCATATGGTAGTGACTAGAGTCTAGAGAAGGAAGTATTCCCTTTTAAACTTAACTGCAGGGAGGATGGATCAGCATAAGTCTACTCCCACTCTGTTTCTGGCATGGGGGGGGGGGCACAAAATAGCATAGGCTTGTCCTGGCCCTGTTTCTGTCGGCTCATACTGCAGGCTCCTTTTGGTGAAGAAGAGCAAGCTAGTAGCCAGCCCAGAGTGCAGGTATGTTCTGTTCATAAATCTTCTGAAAATATTTCTGTGTTGTCACTTCCTGTGCTCTGCGAATGACCTCGTGATGTCACATCTCGTGCGAGTTCTCTGCATAATGCCACTTTTGGTGACGTGTGACTTTTGCGGGCATGAAAGGAAGATGTGGCCAGCTGACATTGTTTCTGGAGTTCCTCAAAGTCTGAGGAAAGTTTCAGGGATTTCTCAACAGTAAAAAGTTTGAGAAAAGCTGTATTAGGGGCTCACTGTATACATGCAACTGCATGTGTGGCTACTGATGGGATTAGGGTTCCCAAAGCTGCCTCGGCAAATGGGAGATTTAGGGGTGGCACCTGGAAAAGGCCAAGTTTGAGAAGATGTGATATCACTACCAGCTGATTATCTAAGCTGCATCTCCTGGTTTATATTCCTTTTGCTACGGAGACTAGAGGAAATTCCCAGCCCATCACTATGTGGAGGCCATTTTTTTTCTCCTGCTCAATTCCTCGGGGGTTGAAAAATGGGGCAGTCTAATTTCCTCTCCCTACACTGTACAGCAGGGGTAGTCAACCTGTGGTCCTCCAGATGTTCATGGACTACAATTCCCTTGAGGAATTGTAGCCCATGGACATCTGGAGGACCACAGGTTGACTACCCCTGCTGTACACCACACTGACCACACGAATGCAGTTCTGTTGTTTCCTTCAATGCTGCTCTTAGCAGAATATCTGACAAATGTATGTGCATTTCACATATGACCCAGAAAACTGAGATTTGTTTCACACAGGGCAGGAAAAGGCCAGTTACACAACTATAAAAGTGGAGACAGATATACAGTCAGTCTAGATTTGTGCTCTTCCATCTTTGTCCTGCATTAATATGTGCGTGCATAAGGAGCTGAAAGATGACTTTCTGAAAATGCCACAAAACATTACATTATGTAGATGTTCCCCTTTAAAGCTGTGTTTTTAAGGAGTGCTCAGAGGCATCTAGGTAGGAACATGCTTGCATTCAGCAGCTGATGACTATGGGAAGAAGATAAAAGATGAGAAAAGGACTGTCGGAATTCAGAAAAGTGGGATCATTGCAAGCCATGGCTCACGGTGTTGTGATGGAACCCATTAAGGAGATAACAGTGAGCACTGCCAATCTTATCAAAACACTGAAAACAATCTTGAAGGCATCATAAAAGAAACTGTCAAAATCTAAGCTGCCTGCACCCTACTTGAATAGCGAACCACAATGTCTACAAGTCCAAATGTGAAACTGCAACTGCAGTAGCTTGCATTACGGCATGTTGTAGCAACAAAAGAAAAACATAATTAGAGGCACTCTCTTTTCCTGAATACCCCACCAACGTTTATTATTAACCTTTGAGTCTAAGCCAATGGACAGCAAAAACTTCAAACAAGGTAGTAATTCATTTTAACAAGGATTCCAAGCTCTTTGACAATGCTTATGTGCAGCACAATACTCAGTGAGTCAATAGGCCAGAACTAGCCGTGGCATATAGTGGCCTCGATGCCTCTTCTGCATTCTGGCAAATGTAGATGAACCCCTTCTGGCAAGCAAGGACCTCCTGACAGCACAACCCCGTAAAGCAGATTAAGGCTGAAAGCAACTGGCCCAAGTCACCTCACAAGTACTATGACAGGGGTAGCCAACCTCCATGGATTACAATTATGATGAGCCCCCTGCCAGCAAACTCCATGGGCATCTGGAGACCCACAGTTTGGCCATGCCTGCTCTATGGCATGGGAGGGAGGAGAATCTGAACCTGGGTCATCCCAGTCCTACACTCTAACCACTACATCTAACTAGCTAGTGTCAAACGTGAAGAGAACTCACAACAGGCTTCTTAATTAAAGAAAGCTTTATTGAGAAGTACTACACGCTCTAGGACTGAGAAGTCAAATCTGACTAGAGTACAGATTTGCTTCTGCTTATCAATACAATTCTCCGGCTCAAAACTTGACAGTTCCCAAGGGAGGGGAGCAAGAGAGAAGACACATACGTAATTAAAACAGAAATACATTCTCATGGCCTTGACTAGGTGATAGCGAAACCAGGCCCAGCCGAGAGGCCTCAACATGTGATAAGGTTACAACAACAAATTATTCACTTTTATGGTTAGCAAGAATACAGGATCTGGGGCACCCAGGCGCCAAGCAATATAACTGACATGGAGGAACTCAGGCTAATTTATGACAGAGATTCTACAATCCTGACAGCTAGCTAGTTCTCTCTCTCTCTCTCTCTCTCTCAGATCTTACTGTCAGCAGAGCCCTACCATCTGTTGCTCTCCAGCGGCAAATTCCAAACCTGAGGTGAGGACACAATCTAACCCTTCGCATAAAGATGCTAGGTTCAATCCCTGAAATCTCCAGTTCCAAGGAATTTACAAAACAGCACTCGGAAGACTTCTGCCTCAGGAAAACCATAGGAAGGCTGAGTGATCACTACATTATCCAGCAACATCGAAGAGTACAGGGACCTTGCTGATGGTAGTGGAAAATGACATCAAGTGGTAGCCAATTTATTTATGTATTGTATTATTACTTTTATATACCGCCCTGCAGCTCAGGGCAGTTTACATTATAACTCTCCTATGCAGTACAGTACAATAAACATTCAATATAAAACTTATTTAACAGTGAACTTGCATCAAACAGTGTAATATAACATTTGTATTTAATAATAACAACAGCAAACAGTGTGATATAACAAGTATTCAATACAAACAACAGTTTGGTCTGGCTACACTGTGGTCTGGTTTTCTGTTAGTGCAGATTATGGGGCTTCTGGTTGGTGATTAGCGGCTTGTTCACTTGTCTTGGCCAAATGCCTGGTGGAAGAACTCCTTTTTGCAGGCCCTGCGGAACTGTTTTAGCTCCATCAGGGCCCTGAGGTCCTCTGGGAGCTCATTCCATCAGGTGGTGGCCAAGACTGAGAAAGCCCTGGCTCTAGTCACTGACAGAGGAGCTTGCCTAGGGCCAGGGATCACCAGTTTGTTCGTGCTGGAGGAGCGTAAAATTCTTCAGGGAACATAGATGGAGAAGCGGTTTCTCATATACTCATGGCCCAGACCATGCATGGCCTTAAAGGTAATTAACAGAACCAAGCCTGATCTGGTAATCAACTGGCAGCCAATGCAGCTGTTGGAGTGCAGGCTAAATATGGGTTCTCTAAGGTTGGGGTCCTGAACCCCCGGTCTGCGGCCCACTACCAGGCCGCGAAGGCCTCAGTAATGGGCCACCGCGCCTGCCTCCCCCCCCCACAGCGAGTGCACCAGGCTGCGAGAGAAGCGGCCGCCAAAGCGTTTTGCTGCGAGAGGGGGGGAAGAGGTAGGCGCGGCCGCCAGCAAACTGGCGGACACAAACACGCATGCAAGGATTGCTGCGCATGCGCGTTAGCGCCCTCTGGTGGTGAAAACACGCATGCGCGGCAGCATCGAACTACCCTGAATAATGGTGCCCAGTGCCAATGGACAGATGCAATTCAAGTCAAGTAAAAGTCACGCTTCACTGACTTCACCACCATCTCATAGGCTCTCATGAAAGCTCTGTAGGCTGCTCTGAACACTTCGTCACAAGTTTTCCTCCAAATTCGCTCTAGCCATCTCTGTTTCTGTTTCATCTCACGGAGCCCCTCCATATAACAGGGGGGCTGCTTTTGGCGGAACGGAGAGGGCATTGGGGGCAATCTCATCAATGGCAGTCAACATTCTGTCATGCCAGTGGCTGACTAACTCGTTTAGGGAGGCACTGGATCCCGCAAAGCATTCAAGAATCCATTTGCCGGGCCTTCAGCGCATACTGGTCTATTTTCAAGGCAAGAGAGATGCAATGGAGGTTTTACATGGAAAGAAGTGGCAGGACTGATCACCCCATCTGAAGGGCAAGTAGCTTTTCTCGGAACCAAGTGATGGTAACGATGGTAAAATGAATAAAGTCTTGCTTCCCTCCCAGGCCAGCGGCAAAAAGGCAGACACCGCTGTTGGACTTTATATGTATGCCAAATACTCTCTTGAAGGCTGGTAGGGAAATAATACAAAGGGTTAACTAATCTTCATTAAGTGAACTTCAGAGTGCACTATTCTAAACTCATCATGCTGCGTCTTGCTCAGAGCAACTGAAATGAATTATTAGGAAGCAAGGGGCATAACGTACCATTTTGGAAGGTGCAATCCATTTCTCCCTAACAAAGAATGCCCCTCCCCCATCCACAGATCCCAAGGTGGTTTGTAGCTCCTGTGCCCAACTCCTTGCCCTGTTCTTTACTTTCTGCAGAAATGCTGCCTGATGGCCTAAGGTAGATTTCCCATTCTCAAGCTTTTTAGATACTTAAGATGCCTTTGACAACATGTGTTCTTGCCTTGTTCAGGACAAGCCAAGCCAAGCCTTGCACTGGACAGAACAGACAGTGCTGTGCAACCTCCATGGCACCTTACCACACTTGTATCAAGTACATATCAAGATCCAGCAGCAACCAGGAATGCATGCCAATGCTTGCAGAGTGACAACTCAATTCACTAGCTGAAAGAAAGGCAGGACATGGCAATAAAAGCTGCATACAAATAAAAAGTTCTAGAACTCCATTTCCAGGCTGTATAATTATTAAAGCTGAACAAAACAACACAACACTAAGTCCAAACTTTTGACCTCTCCGGAACACTTCCTCAAGTCAGAAGTCAAAGAAACAGAAGAGGGGTGTGTGTGTGTATCTTTCAGGCCACAACCATATGGCCTCTTTTTCATTGGCAAGGCATCTGATCATTTGTTGGCTATTTTCAACTGGGTGGCTTCCTTTTGTTCCTAGTTCCTGACAACACAGCAACGGTGCAACCTGATACCCGTCAGCCACACCTCATGCCCACTGAAACCACAAACATTTTCTACACAAGATGTTGGAAGAAAAGCTTTCAGATTATGATCTGAAAGATCTCCCCTCCCCTCTATGTATCTATTTCTATATCTATATATGGGGGGTTTTTTTTACACCCAAATTGATGAAGAGTTCTGGAGAACACAAAGATTTTAACACCAGTTTGTGTTACTGTGCTTTGTCTTCATAAAAAGTATTGCATAGCTTTGGTTTTCAGATTTTGCTATGGACCAACACAGCTACCTTCCTTCTACAATGCCCATACTTAAGTTGTATGTCATTTTCAACTTGAAAAAACCCCACGTACATAGATCATAAACAAAAACCGGTTGAATTAGAAGCTCTTCTTGGTAATAAGGCACTGAGGAGCAGCTGACCCACCTACTTCCTATATGAATCTCCACACGTTCGTCCTGTTGAAAGAGCCAGCAATAACTGACTGCCTAATACTCTCAGAGAATAGACCACAGTCATCTTTGGCACAAAAAGTATTATAATTAAGGGAGAAATGTATATATTTGTTTAAAAGCACAGCAATCCTTACCTTGACACTAGCCAAATCTATTCATGGCAATGTTTCTAGCAAGAGTATCTTTTGGTTCTCTTTTAACATTGCACGGTAAAAAGTTCTACCACAGGACAGACAGAAAGGGAAATAAGGACAAAAACCCAAAGTTACTGCTCTATCTTATCCGTAAGTTAGAAGTCACATTCATTCAACAAGCTCCTTGCCGAAGATTCCCTAACAAAGACAGGCGTTCATGTAATGCAATATTTTTCCTCACCCGTTTTTGCTGCAGCACAGTCACACAGTTCATCTGAAAAAGTTACAGGAGAAAAACTAGACCTATTGTTACTATGAAGGCTCTATGGATACAAGGAAATCGTTTCTATTTTTCTGCAACACATTAATTCCTGTTATTAAAGACAGCCTTTGTTCTCCCAAGGCATAGGGGGAGGGACTAGAAAACACCAGTTTTCTTCCAATTTACAGGCTCCAGTTCTTTACATGCCTTCTTAGAAGTAACACCCATTGGTCTCCCATGGAATATGTTGAGAACTGCCCTGTGAGTCTAATTCCAGACAGGAAGCCAGGGCAAGCTATAGCGGCAGAATAAAACAGGTGTCCAGCAGCATTTGAAGGTCCAGCAAAATTTATTCCAGCATGAATCAGAGCTCACTTTTGTGAATCAGAGCTCAGTACATCCAGAGTGATGCTTTTAGATTTGCAACAAAAAGATGGGGAGGGAGGGGAAACATTACAAAAAGATAGGGCATTTCCGCACATCAGGAAAAATACCATTATGACAGCTGAATGGTGTAGCACTAAATATTATTGCACCTCCTGGCCACTCTGTACCTTTTTGCTCTCGCTCTTGTCTGCCGCCTTTTTGTGCTTCCTACGCCTCACAAGTGCTGCTGGAAATGGCAGAAGAGAGCAACACGCTTTAAACGCGACACTCTTCTGCCTGTCAATCAATCCAGGCAGCCAATCCCATTTCTCTATTTTTTAAAGGTCCCACGATGGCCAATAATTCTTTTAAAATTAATATTTCTCTATTTAGTGCTTTTTGAATGCCACCCCTTATGGGATCACGAGTCTTAAAACTGTTACAAATCAGTCTTATTCCTGATTTTTCTGGGGGGTGGGACTTCCGAGAGGCATACTTTGTGTCACAACTTAAGAGGGGAAAAAATTCTGACATTACCTGCACGCTTCTCTTCCTACTCATTGCTCCAGGTTCTCCATTTTTTTAAAAATTCCCATTCCTGGGAACAAGGAAGAGGGAGGTGGGTGCGAGGGTGGGACATTGGAGGCGGAGGTAGCACTTCTTTATCTCCATATATTTCTTTTGCTGCTGGCCTGTTGGTTGTCTGCTGGGGGATAGCACTTTTTAGGAGGGTGAATCCACTTTGTGATTCCCCAACTAGCGCTTTAAAATGGTAGATGTAGCAAGTAATGTGCTGGCCAGACACGGGAGTTTGGCAATATCATATGGAGCAGCCAGAATATACCATCTTCACAAGGTAAGCATTTCCTTATCTTTATCGGATGCAGAAAAGCTCACAGTTTAAAACAAGATCCAAATTTAAAAAAAATATTCAGCTTATTCTAAGCAGATGAGCTAAATAAACATATTATTTTTTGTAATATAATGCAATATAAAAGCATCAACAAAAGTATCCATATAAAATAATCAACCTCATCGAAGAACAATGAATGAAGGCTTATTCTACAATACATTTTGTTAGTCTTTAAAGTGCCACTGGGCTCCTGAGTTAGTCAGTAGATGACTAGACTAGGAAAAAACTATGCTGGTTAAAGATTGCCCAGCCAACTACCACCCAGTCTCAAATTTGTCATTTCTGGGCAAGGTAGTTGAACATGCAATCACAGAACTACAGAGTTTTCTGGAGGAAACATCAGCTCTTGACCCTTTTTAAGTTATCTGATCTGACTATGGGATGAAGATGGTTCTGGCTGCCCTTGCAAATGATCTCCAAAGAAAGCTGGATCTAGATGGATTGGCACTGCTGATTCTACTAAATCTTAAAATCAGCCAGCATGGGGATACATGGCACAATCCTGAAATGGTTGCAGTCCTTCCTCAAGGGTTGAGGACAGAAAGTAGGGGAGAGTACCTCCTAGCAATATGCCCTAAACTGTGGTGTTTCACAGGGAATAATTCTCTCCCCAATGTTATTTAACATCTACATGTATCCCCCTACTCAGCAAATCCGGAGCTTTGGGCTGGAGTATCATCAATGCACTGTAACAGCTGTATCTGCTAATGGATGGCCATCTGTTTACATCCACAAACACTCTATCCAGGTGCCTGGAAGCTGTAGCAGACTGGTTCAAGTTGGGTCAACCAGAACTTAAATTTTATTTGTTTAAAACATTGTATTTATTTCTCAAGTTGCACAACACCTTGATCTGGTTTGCCAGGAAAACAGTTTAGAAACCAAATGAATGAATGAATGAATGAATGAATGAATGAATGAATGAATGAATGAATGAATGAATGAATGACCCACAACTACAAGCAATGGTAGACTTATTTTCTGTAAATGTCAGAAAGCAGGGTGAGATTTACAAGGGGGCTGCATGCTGGGGTAATAACCCCCCCCCTGACTTCCACCAATAAATCCACAACATTCATAGATTCAGCATAAAAGCAGTCTTACTACGCACACATACGACATTCTTCTGAGGATTAGGCTTTCCAGGATCCTGCTTTCAGAGGCAAACTGGATTTTCCACAGCACTGACTGGCTGGCTCTTCTGTCAATTATGTGGCAACTGCCCCCATTCTCAGAACTGGACTGTGCAGAGAGTTGACTGACAGGCCATTGTGTTAGGTGCTTTCATTGGAACAGTCAACTTCACAGTGAAAGACAAACAGTGAAGAGATAACATGCTCCACAGAAGAAAAATAGTGTCAGACCAGCCTTGGGAGAAGGTAAACAAGTTCAATGTTCATGCTGTTGTTGTCAGCCATTCAGTCATATCCGACACTTGGCAGTCCCATGGCACAGCCACCACCATCAGTGTTCACGAAGAACCTCAAAAATAAAGTGGGCACCTCAGCTGAAGACAGGGTGGAGAGAGGGGAAAGGAAGATGAACTTGCCCTGAAGGTGGAAAACTCACCTCATGTGAATGGGGCAGCCCTGTGTTTCAAGCAAGGAGTTAACCAAAGTGATGTGTGGCTTGGGCCAAGACAAGGTAGTTCAAGCATCCAAATCACATTATATCGACAAAACAAGTTGTGTACAACCAGGGGCATCCTCCCTGTCCCCTCCCTTACCTATCAATCTTTCTGCACCCCACCCTGTCTACCCTTATACCTTCCATGTCAGTCTTCCCCACTTCTTCCCTCATCCCTTATCTAGAAATCAGTCTCTTCCTCCCTTCACAACCATCTCCCTCCTCTTTCTCCCCATTACCTCTGAGATTCTCTGCTCCTCCATTTCCCCCCCCCCTTTCCCCCATGCACTGCTTCTCAGAAAATCTCCACTCCCCGCTTTCCCCTTCATTTCTGTCTCCACTGTGGGATCTGTGGCAGCCACCTGGCAGTTGGGAGCTAAAGCATCTGTGGCAAGGCCCCGAGAAGACACTGTGCTGGCTGCAGGGTCCCCTTCTGGTAAGTTATCTGCATGGGCAGAGATCATCTTTGGTTTGGAGACTTTAGATCCCCAATATATTTTAAAATATTTTTAGATTTTTCTGCAAACCTTAGGGGTTTGGAGGAACATCTTTTAGTGTGGACTTGATCCCCAGATTTAGATATCCACATATCTTGATACATAGATACAGGCTTGTACAATAATTACCATGCATGTGGAGTTTGCAACCAAGAAATCAGGAGACTAAGACCAGGAAGGACAGCCATGAAAGAGCTAGAAAAGATCTTAAATATAAGGATGTTTTGTCTGGAAACCAAGAAGGTAACTCATACAATGGGTATTCCCCATTACTGTTTATGGATGTGAAAGTTAGACAAAGAGAGCTGACAGGAAGAAAGTTGATTCATTTAGAAAATGGTGCTGGAGGAGAGTTTAACGGATACACTTCACCCCACAAGAGACAAATAAGTGGGATCTAGATCATATAAAGCTTGTATTCTTACTAGCAGTGAAAAAGACGAAACCTGAGACTATCAGAATTTGGTCACAGTAAGTAGAAAAGAGTCACTGGGATAGACTATAATGCTGGGAAAAGTTGAAGGCAGCAGGAAAAAAGGAAGACCCGATTTGAGATGGATGGTCCCAATCAAGGAAGCCAAGACCTCAGTCTGCAACACTGTTAATGCCAGGACCTTTCAGATGTCATTCATTCACAGGGTCCAAAGAAGTCAGAAGTGACTTGACAGCACATCACACCCATACAGTACATTGGCCTGAGGTGACACCACAGTTTAAACAGAAGGGAGGAGGTCACCTCGTTTGCTAAAAATGAAGGGGGGATAAAAGGGTCAGGCATACAGCCAGCTGCATTCTACTGTTTAAGAAGGCAATGAGAAGCCTGGACACCATGCCTGCCGTGGAGATTCATTATGACAAGCAACTGGCTCAGTCACAGCATAACAACGAAAGTGTTTTCTCAACTTGCAAACTGAATAGTGAGCTGTAGCAAGCAGTTTGGAAACCAGAGCTTGAATCAGCCCAGCACATGTGCAATCCTACTTCAATAAGTCTCTTGGTCAATTACTGCACTCTAGCAAAAGTTCAAAAATATTCTAATGGGAAAATAAGCATGCTTAAATTAGTCACAGAAAACTTCCCCACAAGGAATGGTGGAGATTTCTGAACAGTTATCAGAAACCACATACTCAAAGGAGAGACATCAGTTCCAACAGTCTTTTCAGTTTATGTGCACAAACTGATAACTGAACCGGTTCGCTATGTACTGTCTTTTTAATGCAAGAAAGCATGCTAAAGAACTTTTGATACCCATCTGAATTTCAAGTTATTTTTCTCAACAAGCAACTGACTGCTGGAACCAGTGCTCAATTGGTCAGCTATCTTGCCAATTAACTTGGGGGTGGGACGGGGAATCAGGTTTGTGGTGAAGACGACGAATATGTTGCAAGTGATACTGCATACATGTTATTTGAAGTTATGCTGCGGAATGGATTTGGTGAGCAAAGTTCAGAAGCATTCCATTCTAGCAGCCTTGTAGCTGGAGAAAGCAGGCTTCATGAGGGCACTGATCAAAGAGATACGGGCCCTGCTATTGAAAACTGGTCCCGGTGCCAAATCCTGACTCAATGAAATCCTGCACCACTAGGAAACCTAGACCCTTTGCTTCGCAGACTGTTCTTTTTCTTGCAGCCACGTAACTTCTAAAGTCTAACATTCTTCCAAAAGGCAGTAAACCAGAATTTCCGGACATCAACCTTTCTTAGAAAAAGAGAATTTTATAATGTGAAAGAGACCTGTTACCCTTTTGAGAGTCAGGCAGCAAACAATTTAAAAAATCCAAACCTTTATTTTATACCTCTGACCAGAGGGGCAGCTGACTTAATCTACTGCAGTAAAAAAATAAACACAATTCTCATAGCATCTTAAATACTAGCAAAAGTTTATTTCAGTATAAGCTTTCATAGACTAGATTTTACTTCAGTGAGCAGATTTTCACTATACTGTAACTTTACATAGAAGGGTTTGAAAAGAAAACCCTATGACTGTGAAATTGACCACCGATTACTCAACGAACGGTACTTTTCCTCTGAAGCATGAAGGACATCTTGGATGGGTTTTCCCAGCAATCACTCAGGGAAGCAGGAACAAACTTCTTTTCTACTTCCTGTCTCCTGACATGAAACAGCTGCCAACTCAATTTTGGCTCTCCAAGAGCTAGGAGCAATTTCTAACAATCCTTATCCATGGTTCCTCTTAATATTTCTGAAACTGGCCCTGGGGTGGAGCAAGTCCAGCCTGTCCGAGTTGAAATAGAGTCAAACTGGCCACACCTTGATTGGCCCACCCCCGACAGCTCCCACTCTGTCAGCTGCTGCTCGCCCCTCGCCTCACACGCATGCTTGAGTTCCCGAACCTACCATGACAGCTCTCTGATGGCGTGCCTGGCGGGTGGCCCTTTCCGCTGCCCTTTGGTCTGCGAGGGCCTCTTGCCACGTCGCAGACTCGGTGAAAGGCCTTCCCGAGCCAAGGGGCCCCTTTCCGTCTGCGCACACGGCGGGGAGAGGCCTTTCTACTGCCCCTTGGCCTGCAAAGACCTCTTGCTACGTCACAGATGTGTGAAAGTCCTTCCTGGACCAAGGGCCAGCTCTCCACCAGCGCGCCTGGTGGGGAGAGGCCTTTCTGCTACCCCTTGGCCATCACATCAATTCCTGAGTGGGTCATTGTCAAGACATCCAAAATGTGCTGTGACACACTTCTGCCAAGGCTATCTCAGCAGAACTGTATGTGTTTAATGTAAAATGACTTATGAATGTGGAAACTGAAGACCAGGTGGTCACCTTGCAGACCTCCTCAACAGAGACCTACCTGGCAAAGGCTGCATTAATAGTGGCTGACCTGATAGAATGTGCAATTCTTTCCGGGACCGCTGTTTCTGCACCTTATACACTTCAATAACACAGGCCTTGAAACACCTACTGATTGCAGCCTTAGACAAAGGGTTACCCATGTTGGATGGAGAACTGACATAAACAATGAGTCATATTTTCTAATTTTGTCCGTTCTAAGTAGAAAGGCATTAAGGGCTCTTTGGACAGCTAGGGTTTGCCATTCCCTCTCCATGAGGTGCTTTGGACTGGGGCAGAAAGAACGCAAGTTATTTTCCTGGGAGATATGAAACCTAGAATTAACTTTGGGATGGAAGGGTTTGTTCTCACAACCACCTTGGCTTGACCAAAGGTTCCCCAACTTCTGACAGTCAACAAGCTGAAGTAATGGCTACCAGGAATAGAGTCTTCATCCAAATAAACTTTAAAGAAATGTTCTGTATAGCAGCGGTCCACAAGCTTCCGCTTGCTGCGGACCGCTGCGGAGTAGTGGGCGGCCCGGGGGCCCACGCACGCGCGGCAGCCCCAGCGCAAGCGCGCATGCGCGGACTGCCGCGCATGTGCGTTTGCGCCCAGTAGGGGCGCAAAGGCACGTGCGCGGCAGTCCGCGCATGCGCGTTTGCGCCGCCATGCTGGCGGCCGCGGCTTCCCCTCCCGGCCCCTCCAGGCCGCAAGCAAATCGGCCGCTAAAGCTTCTCTTCCCTCCCATCCCGAAGTGAGAAGCTTGCCGGGCCGCAAGCTAATCGGCCGCTTTGATCGTGGCCTGGCAAGCTTCTCGCTTCGGGGGGGGGGAGGGAAGGAGCCGCGGCCCGGCGCCGAGGCCTTCGCAGCCCTGCGCCGGGCTGAGGCCCGCAGGTTGGGGACTACTGCTGTATAGGTTCTAACAACTTTCTGGGAAGTGTCAAAAGACCAGTATCTAGTTCCCCAAAAGGAAAACTGTGAGACTATGGAGGATTGTTCGTAGAATCCCCAGTTTGGTGTAGTGGTTAGGAGTGCGGATTTCTAATCTGGCATGCCGGGTTCGATTCTGCGCTCCAGCAGCCAGCTGGGTGACCTTGGGCTCGCCACGGCACTGATAAAACTGTTCTGACCGGGCAGTGATATCAGGGCTCTCTCAGCCTCACCCACCTCACAGGGTGTCTGTCGTGGGGAGAGGAAAGGGAAAGCGAGTGTAAGCTGCTTTGAGCCTCCTTCGGGTAGAGAAAAGCGGCATATAAGAACCAATTCTTCTTCTTCTTAAGTAACCTGCTGATGTGAGGATGTCTTGTAATTAGAGTCCCCTTCACAAAAGGGATCATTGTTGCCAAGGTTGCAACCTGTCAATGCATCGTGGAACAGCTGAGATCTCTGGAGTGACCTTCCTACAGAAACTTGAGGATTATGTTGATTGTGTGGGATCTAAACTGCCTATTCTCTCTCTTGTACCAACACCTTCCATGTGCAGTTACAGATTTGCATGGTTGAAGATCTTCTGGAGGCAAGAATGGTGTCAACTACTTGCAATATATCCAGCCTTTAGAAGTACTTTCCTTTCAATCTCCACATGGTCAGTCTTAGCCAGTAACCCTAACCCTAACCCGAGTCTGGCTGAGGATGACAGAGGGGCCCTTGGCACAGCACAGCCAGAGAAACTGGTAGAGTAAGAGGAGGTTGTGTTGACAATTGGACAACGGTAGAAACGGTAGCCTACAGAGCTAAAAAGAAGCCACTACAATCAATTCCCTTCCAGATATTTGACTTGTCTAATAGTTTGGCCAAATAGCATATCCCCCTGAAACAGCTATGCCATGAAACGGATTTGGAGTTGTAGTGTGCCTGCTAGACCTTAAGCCACAGCAACAGAAGCCATTCCTCTAGAGGAGAAAATGATAGTGTCTAGAGTGGCATCAGCAGCTAATGAGGATGCCTACAGTAACCTTTGGACCCTTTCTGTATCTTATTTTCTAGAGGGATTAATTGCAGTAAACTTCTTGCCCTTATGATGGCAGCTCTGGCATCCATGCCATGGCGTCGTGGGCTTTTTTCACAGCAAAATCAGCATTTCTGTCTATTGTGTCCTCCAGTATTCTCTGGCCATCCTCGAAAAGGTGGCCAGATACTGTCACAGGGGAGGAGAGCATATAGTTTCTTAATGAAAGCTGGGAACTGCCCATGGGACAGGAACTTAACCTATTCTTCCTTCATCTTCTTTTCTAAAATCTCAGAAAAAGAAAAAGATTTTCCTTTGTTTCAGTTGTGAGGTAAAATTCAGGACTGCCCAGTCTGTTTTCTTGGACCATCTCTGGCTTGGGATTTTATACAATGGGTTGTTTTAGATCAAACGTGGCCATGGATTTGCAAATAATATTCTGATGATCCTCGAGTTTAAATAGAGTCTTCCTCTATTTTATCATCTGAGACAAATTCCCCCTCCTCCCTAGGAATACATTCTTGGTGTTGCAGTTAAGTGCCAGCGTCGTGTAGCGGCTAAGAGCGGCAGCTTCTAATCTGGTGAGCTGGGTTTGATTCTCCACTCCTCCACATGCAGCCTGCTGGGTAACCTTGGGCTTGTCACAATCCTGATAGTGCTGTTCTTACAGAGCAGTCCTGTCAAGTGCTTTCTCAGCCCCATCTACCTCACAGGATGTCTGTCGTGTGCAGAGGAAGGGAAGGCAATTGTAAGATGCTTTGAGACTCCTTTGGGTAGTTAAAAGCAGGGTATATAACTAACTCTTCTTTTTGTTTACTTTCAGCAATGGGAAACTCTGCCCTAATCATTTTCTGTGTCGCCTTAGTGGGCCAGCTATTTTATGGGAAGCTAAAAAAGTTTCTGTGACCATTTGTTTTTAACAGATACGATACAATAATATTGACAGAACCGAGCTTTCTCCCAGATGTAGGACAGAGTTTTCCAGTGCTGTATTTTTGTTGGGATTTTTTCTGTCACACGTATGCAGTATATCTATAGCTGTCCGGGCTGTTGTGCTGCCAATTAATCACATTAAATGGGCTACAGGTAAGGTATGAAGTATGGACCAAGTCCAGTGCTTGCGCATGATCTACTCTAGGCTTCTCATAGCTTGTTTGCCTTCTTGTGCTAACACTAATAATTTAATACCAGGTAATGTTTGGAATATTTTCCATAAATGTTCAGAATTCAAATTTCCCCAGAAAATCCACATCACTGCTTCCACACGTACCATTTTGCTTCTTTTCACCACAGTACTATTCATGTCCACAGGCACTAAATCACACAAAGTTGAACAGTACTTAAGTACAGGGAGTTAACAGCTTCTTTTCCAGCAATGTACTACACTATAAGTCCAAGTGCATACACTGCTCTACACGTTGGTACTGTTCTGCTTCTACATTTTCTATCTCAACTCCTTCAAAGATCAGGACAACATCTGAAGCAGAAGTTATAAGACACACATTTCTATGTAAGGTGCCCCACTGGCCTCCTCCCCACAAGCAACTATGATACAACTTTGACCATGCATGTTTGATTAATCTCCCCCAGCCCCGCCTTACTGGCTCCTTGCTACAGCTCATCCTCACCCCAAGCTACTTTCCCCGTTGAAAACCAAAACATTTATTCCAAGAAAGGCTTCATTTTAATCAATCATTTAATGTCAGTGGATGGATAATAAACCAGGTTTTGGAAGCCTGATTATTACGTTCTCTTGACCATCATACCCCCAAAGACAAAAACCAAAGAAAAGAAATATTATTCAGCATTTACTTGGGACACTATCTTACATTTTAGTCTCTTGGTGGAACATTGCTTTCTTTGTGATAGATATCTTGGTCCTAAAAGGAGAGGCTAAGGCTATTTGCCAAGCACAGGGAACACCAAGTACAAATGGTAACAGAAATACATCAACCAGAACAGTGAAAGAAGGGGGCAAAAGACAAAAATGTGATACTTGGCCCTTGAGAGAAGGAAAGCGACATCTAGGTCTATTGACATTGTGTGGTGTCACAGACAATGTCAATAAAGTAAATAAACCATTTTACCATGTGGTAAATGCACCAACAAACAAGTAAAGGTTTTTAAAAAATTCTTAAAGTACTGGGATAGGCACATAAATACACATATTACTTATAGTTAAGGCACGTTGTCCTCAAGACCATTGTGCAGCTCAGCCCTCCAAGGCACTACCACAACGAATTTCTGAACTTGTGAAGTGGACACCACCTTCTAAGCTCAGAAAGAAATTGTGTCTTTGGCCCCACCCAAATGTTTCCAGCTTGCCTCGGGAAAGACGCAAGAGAAGCACCAGAGGAATTAGTTTACAAAATCTGGTGAAGTACAAAGTATGACTAAAGTTTTTTCTAACCACACCCAGTTCTGTTCCAGGACTAATGTGAATCTCTGTCTGAAAAGTATGGTGACAAAAATGGGAAACTGGACTGCCAAAACAAGGGTGCCATTTGTCAAGGCTTCCAAATTCTAGGCTGTACTTTATATGGAGGGGATTATTTCAGGTAAAACCTGCTTCATTAAATTAATATGCCCTAATGATTATGAAAATGAATAATAAAAGAAAGCAGGAGAGTTGCTCTGACAGGTATGACAAAGAGGCCACATGTAAAGCACCAAGGATACTACTCAAAGCAGCCTTTTCTTGAATCAGCTACATTCAGCTTCATCAGATTTGGCAAGGGGGGTGGTGGGGGGGGGGACTTGGATTTCTGCCTTAATTTTTCTAAAGGATCTACAGAAAGGTCTGAAGGCAAGTGAACATAACATGTGGCAAAACTCTGAGTAACTAGGGAACGTGTACCTGACATTCTGGCAAAGTAAAAGGATAGCAACGAAACCCTCTCCATTAAAAGTGTTTGGGATCTAAACTAGAAAACCCCCACTTATCTTCAACATTGGATATAAGCAAAAGGAGAACACTTGGAATCTCTCCTGCTTAGTGACGCTGCTGCTTGAGAAGTTCCATCAAGGTGGCACATGCAAGGGCATTAATGTTAATGATTCACCCCAAGCGAACTCACAGGCAAGTTACTAGTGTGAGAAAAGCATTGCTTAAAAGTGCTTAAAAATGAGTACCCAGCTTGCTGGGGGATAAACGGTCATGACTGGGGAAGGCACTGGCAAACCACCCCGTATTGAGTCTGCCCTGAAAACACTCGAGGGCTTCACCCCAAGGGTCAGACATGACTCGGTGCTTGCACAGGGGATACCTTTACCTTTACCTTAAAAGTGCTTAGACTCAGCTTAGAGCCTAAGGTCAAATTCTGAACTATCTGTGTGCGGTTATAACAGGAAGAATGGAATTTGTGTCCCAGCTAACCACTGATTGGTCATATCCCAATATACCCAGAATGCACTCCAGTACATGGAATGAGCAAATAATTTAACATTGAACAGCACTGGTTTTCACTGTATTGTGAAGCTCACTGTATTATACAAAATCAGCCATAATTACTGCTGAGAGTGCAAGATAGAATGTTATTACCCCCTGCCCTCCCCCCCCCAAATCCATATTTCCCAGGTAATGGGTTGATTCTCAAGAGGGAACGCAAGCAAACCACTGTAAATAGTCCTTGTGCTATACCAGCTTCACAATACTCCATCTTGCCTTTCTGCTTGTGCACGACACATTATCAGCATTCAATCAAATTATTACACTTTCAAACGGCATTGAATGGCCTTCTGCTTCCTCTTTTACACAGCGGTGCTGACTGGAAATGAAAAAACAACTGAATCTTACAGTAGCTCTTCTACGATATCTTGCTCAAATGGAACTCTGTGCAGCAAAACATTTCTTCTACCTTTGCATGGCGAGATCTGACCCGATGTCTTATATATGCAAGATGGTTGTCACTAATTCCCACATAAATAAAATTCCCACCAATTATTTTTTACTTTAAAGTAAGCTTCAAATCCAATCAAACTTACTTCCTATGGGGGATTGATGATTCAGACAGAATTGACTGGGACAAAAGAGGAGGGTTTGCTGTTAGAAAGGCATCTGCTCCAAAACATTGTAGTGAAGGGCAGTATATAAATCAAATGAATTAAATAAATAAAAATACAATACATATAATAAACAGTTCCCTTTTTTCATCCAATAAAAGCTTTATGATTGTGAGCAGTGAAAACAACCAAACTTCATTCTTACTAAAGTTGCCAAACAGGCATTATTTGGCAACTTTAGTAAGAATTAATGCAACTATTGAAACATCTGAGCAGCATATTCCAAAGTCCAGCCTTAAGTTATAAAGGACAATGTTGCATTCCAGTACATGTGGGGCACCAAAATCTGCTTGAAGTTTCAGGTATTTCTTGCCCAGACTGTTCTGCTTTCTGGATGCAGACATTTCAGCAAGGCTATCTGGTAGGAATGCAAAGACCAACAAGAGGACTCGGGTCTAGTAAACAGGATTAGTCATGAGCTAGTTATCTGGGATTCAGGTGCCAACTATCTACTATAATCTCACAAAAACAGGAAGGCCAACCTTTAAAATATTTGGCTGAGGGCTACTTATGGAAGCACACTCTGCATAGCTGTCGAAGCAGCAGTATTGACTGTGGTGGAAAGAGGCCAGGCTAGGCCTGAGATGCTTCAGTATCTGCAGATCATCTGGACATGGTGAACTTGCCTTTAACTGCACCTGGCTCTGCTAGAGACAGATCTGCCCTTCGTTGTCCAAACGATACATACCTGGGCAAATGCACAGAGCCAAAAAATGTTCAAAGTGGTGATCAGGAATGTCAGAGGGAGCCCTTAGAATAGTGGAACGGCTGAAGCTGTCCTTTAAGAGTCCTACACCCAGTTTGCCTTTAACCAAGAGAAGGGAGTGACTCCCCAGTTGGGTAAAGAGCACTTGCAGAAGAGCATCACAAAACTGGGAAAAGGTATTGTATTGTAGCCACTCTGGATCCTTGTTAGGGAGAAAAGGAGAATATAAGTATGCTAAACAGAAACTTGTGGCATGCTTTGAGATACTATTGTCCTGTACTGTACAGCTTTGAGTCCCCATGAGCCCTGTGCCTGCTCTACAATACGACCCAGAACCTCTTGCAACAGCCTGCAAATATACTATTGACAAGTGCTTAGAGATTTACTGCCCATGAAGAAACATACAAAAGGCCTCTAAAGGTGGCAACTGAAACACACTGCAAAAGCTTCTCTCCTTTGCAGCACACTTGATTCATCAAGTAATGATGTGCAGGGGTTTTGAAGAAGACAAAAAGAAGAAAACCTTTGCCCACAGTAAGAAATTTGCAAACCACTGCAGTAGATCATCCTTATCCATGGTTCCTCTCTATATTTGTGAAACAGCCTGGGGGGTGGAACGTGTCCAGCTGTCCAAGTTGGAATAGGGCCAATTAGGGTGCAGTCAGCCACGCTGGCTGCACCCTGATTGGCCCTGCCCCTACAGCTTCTGCCCTCCCTCCCTGGACACTAGCCACGTTCTTCTCAGATGCGACAGAGACAGAGAGAGAGAGAGACACAGAGCCCTGCCAGACTGTACACGAGCCCTCATTTCCTCCTATCACTACTGCTGTGAGGGAGCAGAGAGAGCTGCCCCAAGCTGCTGACAGAGACACAAAGAGAGCTGCCCCTGCTGTGATAGAGGGAGAGAAAGACAGAAAGAAAGAGCTGCCCCAAACTGCACACCAGCCCTCCTTCCCTCCTACAAACCAGCCCTAATTACCTGCTATGCCTTCTGCTACGAGGCACTCCGAGACACGCAGGGAGATGGGGAAAGAGAGAGAGAGAGACAGAGAGAGGCAAAGAGAGATCTGCACCTCCCGGTGTCCCTTGGGTCCTAGCGTCCATTGCATTCCTCCTTGCAATGGGCTTTCTTGCTAGTCATTAATATAAATCAGTGGTTCTCCACTGGAGGGTCAGGACCCTCACAAAGAGATGGCAAGGCCAGGAAAAAGGATTAAGTTGACAAGCTAGGAGAGGAGGCCTGATGGGAAATTCAGCTTTTCCTTTGCCAATGTGAAAATGGTCATGAAACACAGACCATAGCTAGGTAGTGCTACACACTTACAAGTAAATACAAAAAAAAAATTGCATTCCACCTTGTTTCCAACACAATTTTTTCCATGTTTAAATTAACAGCCGCCCTTGGCTGAGCGAAAGTCTTTACAGATAAATCTTTTAATCCCATACTGATGCTGAAACTTCTTGAAATACATGAAATATTAGTATTATGGTATATAAATACTCAGCCACGTTTTGAGAGCAGAATGTGTGTCATTTTTAGAAATCAATCCTACGCAGAGTTGTTCCATTCTGGCACCCCTGAATGTCAAGATTTAGGCCTGCACTGAGCCATGGAGACTGAGAAAGCCAAACTCCTCCTCCTGAGCCAGGTAGAAACAAACAAAAAAAGCCCTGCCAGAACTTTGAGAGATCTAGAGTTACAAAGTCACTAAGCAGCCAGTCACGAATGACATACTGAGACTCACTGTGAAATTAAAATACAGCATAGACAAAAATTGATTTCAGTGAAGAATTACTGCAGCTACTGTGCTAAAAAGTATACACCTCATTTGTCACTTCAACAGGATGAAATTGAACTCCAATCAGTTTGCTATTGTGCTTCCAGCATGTGCCTGCCATCTCCCCACCCCCCAACCTGCAAAACTTCATTCAGTTAAAACTACAGAAGCTATAAATTTCACACTCAACAGACAAACTTGGTGTGCTTGACTGAGACAATGACATGAGCTGATCACTAGATCCGTCTGGGACCAGATAACATGAATACCTTCCAAACAGGTTTGCTTCAGGAAGCATGTGCAAAAAACCTCTGCCAATCCAGAGAGATCAGCTTTCATCGACTTTTCTATGGGCTACTGAATGCTAGGATTTGTTTTAACATACATGACTGAATAATGTCAGCACCCCCACCACCCCGTCTGAAACTTGCTGTGTTGTTGCAATGTGAAGAGACAGATCTGTCCTGCAATAGCGAGGAGAAACCTGCCAAATGGACAGATGAGCAGTCCCTTGAAAAACTGGCTCCATGTTCATGATTGGTGAGCAAACCGGGATTCAAACCAGCAGGTGTTCAAACAGCCTTAATTAAAACTTCCCAGTTTGCACATGTTCCAAATGAAGGCAGGCGTACCAGTAACTCAGCTTGCTCACAAAACAGAAACTAATTGTAAATGGCATTTGTCACATGTTTTCACCTGCCCTGTCCTGGGAACACTGCCCTCTAGGGCAGTGGTCCCCAAACTTTTTAACGCCGGGGACCACTCAACGCCAGGGACCACTCACCGGGGACCACTCAACGCCTTTTACTGAGGCCCAGTGTATGTGTGGGGGTAGTTTACTCTTCTACTCTCAACCACTGCCCTAGCGCTCTCTGATCGCTATGGTAATGTTTAAACACCCCTTCAAAATAAGATACAGAGATGCCACAACAATGAAGTGTGTTGTAAAGGGCTGGGGTGGATGAAGTAAAGGGCCGGGGGCGGGGGGGGGAGAAGGCGTCCTTTGGGGCCCACCTCCAATTAGTCGAAGGACCACATGTGGTTGGGGATCGCCCACAGGTTGGGGATCGCTACTCTAGGGGAAGGCTGAATGAGTAGTCCACTAAAACAGCCAGACATACAAAACCCCTCTGGCCACTGGATAAGAGAAGGGGGTGAGGGTAAACTTTGAGAGAGAAGCCTGGGGACTCAAGATACTCCCTTTTCTTTTTTCACTCAATTGAGACTGCTTAATATAATTTTTATTTACACTGTTCTGTTTAAACCTTCCAGTTCTGAACTCGTTATTTCTCCACCTTTCAATAAAGTTATTTGTTTAAATGTTGTTCAAGTTTTGAACGGAAAGCCCACAATCTGGACATCATCCAATTTGGCTTTTTAAAGGCCTATATAATTAATCAAAATGAGGTTTAGCATCCTAATTTATGTGGAATCAGCAAACAGCAAGTCACCAAATGCCTGCATGCATGTATCATGGTGAATTACAGCCTTGGTATGGTAAGCGAAGACGAAAACGCACGAGCAAGCTGCACTTGAGTCAATAAACTTGCAGTTTATTGTGATGTCTGAATGCAGCCATATGTTACCCAAAGAGACAGTCTCCTAATTAATTGGGGGAAATTAGTCTTAAAGGAGACAAAGAGAGGGGGGTAACAGGGATTCTCCACAACCATTTCCGGGAATTGTTTCCTTAAGTCTCGTCTCCATGACACTGTATCTGAGGAAGGGTGCATACACACAAAAGCTCATACCTAGAATTAAAAAATGTTGGTCTTACAAGGTGCTGCTGCACTCTAAATTTGTTTGAAATAAACCAGGCTAAGTTCACAGGAAAAGGTTTTTATTTGAAAGTATAAAATATAAAAGGGCAAAATCAGTTCTGCAGAGACTTATGGTTGGGGCCCAAAATAACATCCTCTGAGGGTGGTGGCCTCTCCACTGGGGAGGGTAGAGATGGAAAAATCAGCTCCTGACTCACCCTCTAGTATTTTTATGATGTTTCCAGGGGCCAAGCCCGTTGTATCCCTGCTAGATTGGGGGGAGGGGTGAAGTGGAAGAACTCTGTGGACCACTTCCCCCTCCCCCCGGGCGATGAGAACTGTGCCAACAAGACAGAAATGCATGGACAGTGACAGGACTATTGAACACATTCGCAGTTTGAGGGTGATTGCAATGCTTTTTCTTGTGTTCACCTTTGGTACACAGCCAATGCACATAGATAGGCCATGTGGCTAGATCAAGACTATTAGCAAAACTGGAGTTAAACTTCAAATTGATTTCCTTAGTATGGTATCATCGTCACACACAGTAAATGTGGACAAAATTAGCCACATGCCATTTACTCAATTAAATAGTACTTAAAATACTTAGTACTTAGTACTTAAAACAGTACTTACAATACCATCATCTCAAGCTTTGGCTTCTAATCAGAATAAGTTTTGAGAAGATTGATAGCTTCTAATTTTGAAATTTTAATTTAATTTTGTTGAAATTGTATGTTGATGAAATTTTATTTTGATAGACTTGAGGGAATCTCTCATAGTTGTCATCTCCTGGGGTTTAAATTGAAGCTCACCTCTTCTTCGCCCCACTCCTAAATTCATACATTGATCTCACGGAAGGGGGCGTTACGGCCTATGGAGAAAGTTTTTGCTGGCATCCCAAAGCACTCAACAGGAGTGCAAAATGTCTATGCTTATGGCAGCACTCTGAGTTGTACAAGGGAGTGTTTGGCTTTGAACCTAAATGTGACTTCCTTCTTTCCATAGTTTAGCTTGTTATTTTAAAAAAAAACTTTTATCTAGATACTTATAAAGAAGAAGAGGAATTGGTTCTTATATGCTGCTTTTCTCTACCCGAAGGAGGCTCAAAGCGGCTTAGTCACCTTCCCTTTCCTCTCCCCACAACAGACACCCTGTGAGGTGGGTGAGGCTGGGAGAGCCCTGATATTACTGCTCGATCATAACAGCTTCATCAGGCTGTGGTGAGCCCAAGGTCACCCAGCTGGCTGCATGTGGGGGAGTGCAGAATCGAACCCGGCTCGCCAGATTAGAAGTCCGTACTCCTAACCACTACACCAAAGTGGCTCTCAACACCAAACTGGCTCTCAAATGACATTCATCCTGTATTGTTTTGGCTCTTGCTTGGATTGCCAATAGTTGATTTGAACTAGGGTTAAGCAACTGACTTTTCTACAATTTTAAAGTCTCCTTTGTGTTAGGGTACCCAATATTTGAAGGAGCAAGAATGTGCAATTAAAAAAAAAAACAATTGTGGTGTGCAGAGGGGTTTGAGGGACAGTTCTTCTGACTTTGACTCCATGGTGTTTCTGAAGCCCCACTGTCCTAATCTGGAACTATTAAGTGGCAAAGCAGGAGACTTTGATTAATCATTGATTATGCAGCGCAGCTCTGCTCACATTACATAGGATCCTTCCTTGAGACTGACCAACATCCAGTGACACCTTTAAGGCCAACAAAGTTTCATTTGGGGTATAAGCTTTTGTGAGCATGCCCACTTTTTCATTACTTTTTCTTATCTGAGGGACCATTTGCTCTTAAGAGGCCGGACACACTTCTGCAAGCTAAGCAGATGTTCCACCAGTAAGGTCCCCGACACATTTTCCACTTGTCACAGCAGCATATTCCTCTTGCTCCTCACAGCTTCTTCGTGTCTATTCAACCCCATGTTCCCATGCTAGAACCGAAGCAAAGATTATGAAGACGGTCACAGAGGGCCAGTGAAAATTATCTAGTGTTTCACCATCCCCCTCCACTTACCACAGCAAGCCAATAATGGGAAGCTGAAAAATCAATGTAAACCAGATTAAAAAAAAAAACACACACAAGTTATATTTCTGTTACCACACTGCAAACTGCCAGAGCCTTAAATTAGCTCTATATGCTGCATCGGATTTCAAAGGGTTTTTAAAAACGTTCTTATGAAAAAGGTAAGGGAGGGCAGAGGAGAGGCAAAGCGTACAAAATAATAACAACGACACCATGCAAAGAGAGATCCCAAAAAGGCTTAGAGAGAGAAAACAGATATACTCACGTACTAGAAGTGTAATACTAATACAAAACTACCACCAGAAAGTATTAAAAGGACTAGATTCAACATATCACCATCAAAATGACACGGCTTTTGCTGAGACCGTAATAGCAACCCCATTTGCAAATAAGCGTATACTAATGGTGTTTGGGAGACTGTTGTTTAGGATTGCTGTTTGCCACAGAAGGAATTAGTGGGGGGATGTCACAAAGAGAAGACAGAGATTGGTGAGTTGATTCCCCCTCATAACAGAACAAGCTTGGGGGAGGATGTGGAAACAAGCCACTGTGGAGTGGTTTATTTGCATAACTAGAACCAGGTAAACCAAGGTTCAAATCCTCAGTAAGCCAAGAAGAACAAAGTTCGAGTTGAGTGACAACTTTAAGACGAATGACGTTTTATTCACGATATAAACTCTCCTATGCAAGCACATTTAATTTCCTTAACCATTAGTTATTGCGGGAGGGGGGGGCTGGTTGCCAAGAAGGGCTGGTTAGCGTCAAGATGCATAAGTAACTGGGCTATACAAGTGTTAACAAGCAGATGTGAAAATGAAGTCTGACTCCAATGGCACCTCCAAACCCAACAAAGTTCGATTCCGGGCATAAGCGAGAACTGACAAACTTTGCATGTGTAGATGCAAACTCCTTTAGATAGGTTGCGACAGATTTCCTCAAATATTACACATAGGGTTGTTGTTGTCGTTGTCAGGTGCGAAGTCGTGTCCGACCCATCGCAACCTCATGGACAATGATCCTCCAGGCCTTCCTGTCCTCTACCATTCCCCAGAGTCCATTTAAGTTTGCACCTACTGCTTCAGTGACTCCATCCAGCCACCTCATTCTCTGTCATCCCCTTCTTCTTCTTTTGCCCTCGATCGCTCCCAGCATTAGGCTCTTCTCCAAGGAGTCCTTCCTTCTCATGAGGTGGCCAAAGTATTTGAGTTTCACCTTCAACACATAGGGTTAGTTGCCAGGATAGGCTCACTAGAGTCATGTTTAGGGTTGCCAGCTTCAAGTTGGGAAATACCTGCAGACTTTGGGGGTGGAGCCAGGTGCGATTTGGGCCAGGGAGGGACCTCAATGGAATATAATGCTATGGAGTCATTTTGTCCAAGGGAACTGATCCATCACCTGGAGATGAGCTGTAAAACCCACCAGGGGAACAGCATCCCTACTTAAGATGCATAAGGGGCTGAGCTATAAATACAGCTAAAATTGGAATTGTATATTTGGTAAGACATGTGAATAGCAACCAAAAGGCATACAGAAAATAAGTAAAACGGTAAAATAACATACAGATGTTTGAAAAGGACCAAACATGAATAACAAACTTAGTTTATAAGGCTGCCATTGATTTGGCTAAAATTCCAGGAGGGGGGAACATAGTGAAGGAAATAAATGTGTCAAAATGCAGATGTAAGGGCTGCCTATGTAGAGAGATAAGTCCTGGGGATTCCATTATTTTGAGTGTTGAGACAGCAATTTCCCTTTCTAGCCAAGGTCATTTAGTGACCTTGGCCCAGACATTTTTCTCTCAGCCTAACCTACCTCACCTGATTGTTGTGAGGACAAAATGGAAAAAAGGAGTGACGTAAGCCACCCCTGAACTCCTTGGAGCAAGGATATGATTAAAAATGAAATAAATTCTTTTAAAATGGAAAAACCTATCCAAGCTTGCACCAACAAAATGGTAGGTAATCAGATACCCCAAATCCCAACTTTGAGAATATCAGAATATGAAATGGGACACCTCCAATCAATGAAAGAAGTCATGAGAAAAGCCTCAAATATTTCTCAAAGCAACCTGGTCAGCTTATGAAGGAATGAAATGAAGAGACAGCCCCCATCCTTGAGGCCAAATTCCAATGTCCCATAGGACCACAGTTTCAGCTAGGGGTTCATAGCAGATAGCTATGATCTGCCTTTTGCTGAACTGCATCACTTCATCTTGCAGGGGGGAAGGTGAATAGCATTGTTCCATAGATCAAAAGAATACACCAAGCAAACCTGTACTAGCAATTAAAACTTCCACATCACAGAAAGGCATGATATGGCAATTTTGAATATCAACAGTACTTTTTATACACAGAACAGTCCATCTTTCAATACTACCACCCACCAACTGAAGTAGTACTGACTCTTTCTGGGAGGGACTAATTGTATAGCTTTACTGTAGAAGTTTATAGAAAAAATAATTCTAATTTTTTGCAAGGCATTGGTAAGAATATAGACAGCAACATTTAGAACTAATTTCAGCCTTAAAAGCTACCTTGCTCCAAAGTAATATGGCCTGTAAAGGAGAAGGGACCTGAATATTCAAGGAGAGAAGAAAAAAAGGAGGAAAACTAAGCTGGAACAAAGATGATTTTATGCGAGGCTAAGGTTTGTCATAAGAGCCTCTTGTGGCGCAGAGTGGTAAGGCAGCAGACATGCAGTCTGAAAGCTCTGCCCATGAGGCTGGGAGTTCGACCCCAGCAGCCGGCTCAAGGTTGACTCAGCCTTCCATCCTTCCGAGGTCGGTAAAATGAGTAACCAGCTTGCTGGGGGCTAAACGGTAATGACTGGGGAAGGCACTGGCAAACCACCCTGTATTGAGTCTGCCATGAAAACGCTAGAGGGCGTCACCCCAAGGGTCAGACATGACTTGGTGCTTGCACAGGGGATACCTTTACCTTTTTAAGGTTTGTCATGCAGTGCTATGGTAGGAAAAGACAGGGTTGGATCCAGAAGTATTGTTTTGTGAGAAGCCTTTCATATTCGCCAACAGTTTCCATGGCTTTCCAGCATGAACAACAGCCCTTTAAGAGTGGGTAGTGTGTGCAGAGCCATTCCACACACAAAGTGCCAGTCACAGCAAGCACAGATAGTGATAGTCTTGGTTTTCATGAGACATGCAAATTAACAAGCCCACAGTACTGGAAGAGACTGCTTGTATTAGCACATATGTTCCAAACGAGCAGGAAAATCAGATCAAATACAAACTGATGCTGCAGATGTACACCATGTAGAAACCTCTGACATTTTTCAGAAGAGCAAAACACAAGCATTAGGCAGGAAAATCATATAAGTAGACTGAGGGCTACACGATGGTTTCCTGGGTAGGAAAGGCAGCAACCTTTTGTGATGCCATCGGGATGCTAACCCCTGAGCCATAAGCAGCCAGTCCTTTCCTATAAGCATCATGTAGTTTGACGCTTACCAGAAACTGAAGGGTTCTCTACAAGACTGCTTCAAAGCCGGAAATGGACTCCTTCCAGCGGCCCACGCGGGTAGGAAGAAGAATGCGCTAGCTACAAGACCGCCATGTAGGGAAAGAACACAGGATTTACAGCTAAAGGGTGCAAATTGGCATAGCAGCTGGGCAAACAGTGCAAAGGAAGAATGGAGGGGGTAAAATTAGAACCAAAGGTAGCCAGCAAAATACTGGCAAGGTACTTAATGCTTTGACAGAGGCAGCCTGGAAGATTAAAGAGTAATAATGACAGCAGGTAAAATGTTCTTTTCAAGAACTACTTCAAAGGAAAATTTTATTGTACACATACTTGAGCACAGTGTGCAACCTGACATGAAAATGTGACATTGCAAAAAAAACCACACACAGCCCAGATCTGTGCACATGCGCTCAGAGTAGATGCCAGTGCCCAGGTCGGACCAGGGGACCTTCCATAATGACAGCTCATCTTGGGAGGATAGAGATCAGCCCCCCAGGAAAAAGCGGATGCTGTGGATGAGGGACCATGACATTGCCCCCCACTGCACTCCCTGTCCTCCCCAACCCGGATCTTGCAACCCTAGTCCCCCATCCCTCGCCAGGGACCGTGGGAGACCTGGTGACCTTGCTCAAGAGGCAATTCTAGTTTCCGGAGAGGCTGTTCCCAAGCAGCCATGCAACATCGGGCTGCGGCAAACGGTACAGGACACGAGCCATGCCATACCCTTGCAAAATTAAGCCAGCTTGAAGGTTCACTGAGCTGAAGTGAAAAGAACTGCAAACCTTTTTATCAAGGCTCAGCAGTTTCCAGGCTTCCTGATATCAAGAAACACTTCCCTACCAACCTTAATAGCTAGGGAGCCCCTGCATGTTGCAGAGTGTTTTCGCTTATTTCAACTAGCCACCCCTGCAAATTGCACCCCAAAGACAGAGGCTGAGCTACCGAACACACCCAATGGCCCACCCCTCCCCTCCCAGGGGGAGGGTGGGAAAGCCAGCTACAGCTATGCTTTATTTCAGGAAAGCTCATTGGCTAATCTTCTCCTGGAACCCCCGAGGAGCTTCTGAAGAACCTTGGATATCACTGCAATACCAGCTGAGACCACGCTGGCTTCCATGCAAACACCTCAGTATTATCATCCGCAAGAGTGGCTAACATCAGGTGCAAAGACTCCACTCAACTACTGCAAGTATTAGCAAGTCAAGATGCGAATACACAGAAGCTGGTTTCCTGCCTGAGTCAGATGCCGGCACACAGCCAGCAGGGCAGGAATGCCACAAGAGAACTACTAAGAGCCAGCTCACCATGTCCAAATCTGACCTGCACAGGCAGCCTCACCACATGTTCATAGTACAAAAAGGGGAACCTGCAGACACAAAACAATGTGCATGCACAGCTAATCCTCTTTATAAAAAGGAGAGGGCAGGGCAAGAGGATACCACTTTCGTGAGGAAACGCATGGCCTCATTTGCCTCTTGGGGAATTGGCAGGGTAAGATTATACCTGGGACCAGCTGAAACCATGTGGAAAGACCCGGGGACGTCCTTTGCACCTGGCAGTGTTGTGAACAAACAGCATCAACTCAAAACACCACTATGTAGCCGGAGGTGGACACGGAGGACTCTGATGGTAGGCTAGCCCAGGGGTAGTCAAACTGTAGCCCTCCAGATGTCCATGGACTACAATTCCCATGAGCCCCTGCCAGTGTAGTCCATGGACATCTGGAGGGCTGCAGTTTGACTACCCCTAGGCTAGAGTGCTCTGGTGAGGCCATCCATGGGATCAAGATGTTAGGGACATAAGGACCACCCTCCTAAAGATAGTAACAGTATCTGATTTCATTACAGTTTTATCACACAGGTTAAATAACGCTCTATTAAGATACCAAGAGGGAGGCTGGCCCATTATAGCAAAAGGGGTATTGCCTCACCCAGAATCAGCTGCCCCCAATTCCTGCCCACCTGCCTCCTTATTTACCAGCAAGGGGGAGGGAGGGAGGGGAACACTATCCTCCTCTATCGGTCTTCTCTTGGGGGGGGGGGGGAGAACTGGGCAAGCAAGTTCCCCTCCTACAAAAAGATTTGCATGAACTGCAGTTCTCAACCTGCCCCCCCCCCCCGAGGAAAAGAGAAGGGAAATGTCTTTGCGGGTGGAGGCAATTTCCCCCCTGCAGAAACAGGGAAGGGGGAACCCCCTAGGGAGAGGAAAGGAAAGGCTTAGTCAGTGGTTCTTACAGACCAGCAAGGGACTCCTGAGGACAACGGAGACCTTCATGCTGGCAAGCAAGCTGCACACTGACACCTAAGGAGGACGATAGGCATGGTCTGCCACAGCCTAACTGGGCGGCTGCTTTTGCTGACTGTTTTTCCTGCCTAAGGAAAAGTCTGCTTCTGCTTGGACAAGAGTTCTGAAACCTCCTGTCTGGTGCAAGGAGGAAAAGGGTAGACCTTGTTTTGCTGTTTGGTGGAGCCAGTGTGCTCTTCCTGGCTGGTGGTGCTCAATGAGCCTTTGGAACAAATTGCTATGAACTAGTCAAGGCAGTCAGTGCATTAACTGGCCGTTTGCTGAATTAAAACTATGTCTGTACAAAACAGAGATAAAAAGGTAAAGGTAAAGGTGCATCCCCTGTGCAAGCACCAAGTCATGTCTGACCCTTGGGGTGACATTTTCATGGCAGACTCAATATGGGGTGGCCTTACCAGTGCCTTCCCCAGTCATTACCGTTTACCCCCCAGCAAGCTGGGTACTCATTTTACCCACCTCGGAAGGATGGAAGGCTGAGTCAACCTTGAGCCAGCTGCTGGGATTGAACTCCCATCCTCATGGGCAGAGCTTCAGACTGCATATCTGCTGCCTTACAACTCTGCGCCACAAGAGGCTCTACAAACACAGAGATACACAGCCTTTAAAAAAAACCCACAGTTTACTTAGCAAATCTGTGCTGTAAGATTCATCCAGGCTACCATGCTAGTTAGTCACAATCAAGAATGTAGGTACTTTGCCTCCTTCTCATTATTTCAATGCATGCTTTGGGGATAAGTGGGCAGACCCAATTTTAACTGGATTAACTTGCACCTGATTAGCACGCTGAGCCGGTAATTAACATGCGCTGAGGCTCCACTGCCCCCTGAACTTCTCGGAACTTCCTGAGTTTGAGCAGAGCTTAAAGGAAGTACATTTTTGTATCATATATAGCAAGCCTCTTCTTGCAATTTTAACTCACACCCGTGTTTATCCGGAATCTGAAAAGCGAACTGAGAAGAGCGCTTGGGGATTCCAAGTGACCTCCGCTGTTGCACCTAGAAGCATGTTGAGCTAGTAATTAAAATAATAAAATCAGACTCCAGTGGCACCTTTAAGACCAACAAAGATTTATTCAGGGCAGGAGCTTTCGAGTGCAAGCAGACTATGATCTCCTGCCATTTGCAGGGAATATATAGCAAAAATGAATTCTGTTACATCAGTAGACTGTGTCACAACGAAATACAGCCAATGATAATCCTTTGTCAAAACAGCCAATCAGTCTACTGATGTAACAGAGTTGATTTTTTGCTATATATTCCCTGCCATGGAAGGAGATCATAGTCTGAGGAAGAGTGCTTGCACTCGAAAGCTCACACCCTGAATAGATCTTTGTTGGTCTTAAAGGTGCCACTGGACTCTGATTTTATTGCGCTACTTCAGACCAACACGGCTACCCATTTGAATCTAGTAATTAACATGTGTTGCACAAATTATTATTATTCAACTGAAATTTTTGGTTGGCATTTTCTCAAGGCATTTTGCTACATATGATCCTTTGCTACTCAAGAGGATGTGAAAAACACAGGAAAAACACAGCTTGGCCTCACGCTCACCTAGTGATGACCAGTCGGACTCTCTCTACTGCCTAACCAGGGTTTCCTGAAGGCCCTGGAAGAGCTTCCTGAATGGGTGGGAGTTACTTTTTATATATTTTTTAAAATGTGTTAGTTATTGGGTGATAAGACCATGTATGGTAATTTCAACCCACCCACCCCTCCCAAAATGGCCAGTGATTGGCCTGGAGGAGGTGGGGAGGGGAGCGGCCCCAGGTGGGCGTGTACACAGCTGTGCCTCCCAACCATATTCTGCAAGGTTGTGCCACTTCTGGGGTTTCTTGAAGCCTGAAGAATGTTTCAGGGGTTTCCTAATGATAAAAACGTTGAGAAAGATTGGCCTAATCCAAGCCTCCCATCTCAAGAACCAGCCTCAGCTCCTTCATTACATCCAGCAAGATGACCGTTAATCATGACAACCGGACGAGATAACAACAGTTAAGAACCATTCACACCGAGGTGGATGCAAACGGCCCTGATGAAGTTTGGGAGTTGTCATGCTCTGCAAGGTTTGCTTAAGATGCTGACCTTAAGCCAGCCGCCATGTCCTCTAAATGAACATCATGCCAGGCAGACCGCATCACATAAGCCTGCATGGCAGGCAGCTTTTTGTCTGCACTGATAAATTATTTGTACGCTTCCATTTCTAAGACTGGACTCTGTTCCAATCATTAGCGTAGCTTGCCTTCTTGGAGGATACAGGCTATAAAGCAAAACATCATAGGCTAAAACAACCATGTAACTTAGACTAATTAGTGACCAGGGCTGCCCAGCACTGTGTCTAAAAGAGTCAATCCTCATTCCAAGGCATTAGTGGCATGAAGTAAAACAGCTGCCTCTCATTTCTGTACTTTGTCAACTGAACAAAGGTGTCCGATATACAAGATGCATGTCCAGAAAGTAACGCACAGCCAGCAATCTTTTGTGTCGCAGTCGGGAATGAGAAAAGCATTACTACAGGGGGAGGAAAATGTTGTCCCTCTGCACAGAAGTAGAGAACAAACCACAGAAGCTACCAGGACAGCAAAGAGATGCAACAATTCATGGAACCATCAATCAAATGGGCAGACACTGGAGAGAAAGCTGAACCATGGGCCATTTTTGATCCCTCCCTTTCAGAGCCTGACGGGGAGAAAAACTGCTCTTTGGACTGCTTGAAAGCAAGAATCTGGCAATATTCTCCTCTCAGTGTTCCCTTCACATTACCTCAAGTCAACATGATTGGTAACACATATTTGCTGAGATAACAACTATCTGCATCCTCCACCAGAAAGAGCAGACAGTAGATCTGGGATGCCTCTTCTTGCAGGCCAGGCTTTCCCACAAGGCAACTGTGATAAGGAGCACTTGTTGTTGTTATGTGCGAAGTCGTGTCCGACCCATCGCGACCCCATGGACAATGATCCTCCAGGCCTTCCTGTCCTCTACCATTCCCCGGAGTCCATTTAAGTTTGCTCCTACTGCTTCAGTGACTCCATCCAGCCACCTCATTCTCTGTTGTCCCCTTCTTCTTTTGCCCTCGATCGCTCCCAGCATTAGGCTCTTCTCCAGGGAGTCCTTCCTTCTCATGAGGTGGCCAAAGTATTTGAGTTTCATGTTCAGGATCTGGCCTTCTAAGGAGCAGTCAGGGCTCATCTCCTCTAGGACTGACCGGTTTGTTCGTCTTGCAGTCCAAGGGACTTGCAAGAGTCTTCTCCAGCACCAGAGTTCAAAAGCCTCAATTCTTTGACGCTTGGCCTTCCTTATGGTCCAACTTTCACAGCCATACATTGCAACTGGGAAGACCATAGCCTTGACTAAACGCACTTTTGTTGGCAGGGTGATGTCTCTGTTTTTTAGGATGCTGTCTAGATTTGCCATAGCTTTCCTTCCCAGGAGCAAGCGTCTTTTAATTTATTTGCTGACGTCCCTATCTGTAATGATCTTGGAGCCCAGGAAAATAAAATCTGTCACTACCTCCATTTCTTCCCCATCTATTTGCCAGGAGTTGAGAGGGCCGGATGACATGATCTTAGTTTTCTTGATGTTGAATTTCAAGTCAACTTTGCACTCTCCTCCTTCACCCGCATCAAGAGACTCTTTAGTTTCTCTTTGCTTTCTGCCATTTGAAACACTACAAGGCGCTTAAGGTGTTTGAGAGCAATATTGACAGCTTCAACAACAGGTCTGGATGGGGCTCCTCGGCAAAGTAGAATCCACTGGTATTAACAGCAAGGAAGGATACACTCAAGATTCCGACTAGAGATATTCTGTTCAATCCCTTGTGTTGGAGCGAACCAAACAGCTGTTCTTTGCGGTCCAGTAACTGCATCCTTCCGATTTTTAAAAAAAATTAATAATGGAAACATGTTTTGCTTAGACAGACATTAACAGTTCCCTTTCAAGAACAGTATCCATGTGTTCAAAGCTAACATGGACCACTTTCCACCAGGTTCAACGCTGTTGGAAAGGCTTGGGGAGGGGGGATGCTGTTTCCCCACAGCATCATGGTACATTGCCCAGTTTTTGCTGACTTTTCCCAAATGTGCTTTGCTGTCCCAAATGTGCTTTGCTGTCAAGTCCTCGGAAAGACTGCAGTGAAGTCTGGACAGCTGCCATGGGGGTAGGCCATTACAGCCATTTTCTCTGACAATGTCCCCACTGCAGCCATTTCCTCCCCACCCCCCACCACCACTGTGGAGCTTTGAGGGGGGCAATCAATTACTGAATATTATTGGTCCCATGAGCCTGTCTTATACCGACTCAGACCACTGGTCCATCAAGGTCAATACTGTCTACTCAGATTCTCCAGGCTGTTACGGCAGAGGTCTTTCACCTCACTTGCCACCTGAGCCTTTCCTCTAGAGATGCCAGGGATTGGACCTGGAGCCTTCTGCATGCCAAGCAGATGATCTACCAATGAGCCATGGCCCTTCCCTACATCATATCAATATACTACTTTAAAAAAAACAGGATGTGTAACCAGTTCTCTGCATTCCCAGATTTCATTTTTATAAAAATTAAGGCTCCAGCTTCATCCATTGGAAAGATATGAAAAGAAAGGTATGTCTTCACAAGGAAAGGGATTAGAGCAGCCATATTTAACCTTTTGACCATGGAGAAGCCCTCGAGATATTTTTCAAGCTTTGAGGAGCCACGAAACAGGGCCAGAAATGTGGTCTAGTCCTTTAAGGCAGGATGTAGGGAAAAGGCCTGGGAGCCACCAGGAAGCTCCCACGGTGCCTCAGGGAACACGGGTTGGGAACCCTCAGCCTAGGGACTTTTGAAAAAATGAAAGCCGAGGATTCGGCAAACCTGTGACACTTATTGTTTTAACAGTATATCACTATAATGATGTTCATTTTTTTAAAAAACTGACAAAACCTCAATGGCCGGGGGGGGGGGGGGTTCACTACCAAGGGACCAGCCCAGAGAACACTGTCATGTGGAAGTCCTCACTGCCCCCATCCAGTCCTGGCAGCCATAGGAGTCACAGGCCTGTTCCCATTTGGAAGCCACCACAGTTCTACTGGTGTCAGATAGCAGGATAGACAAACATACAGGCTCATAGTTAGCTCAGCACTTTTTACTTATTTAGATGCGGGGAGGGGGGGAGATGCTTCTCCAAGGACCTGCCCAAAGTAACTGATAAAGGAAAAATAATTAAAATCTAGCAATTTTTAAAAAACCTTAACAATAGACCCTGACAACTTTTAATAGCAGTTTCCAGATTAAAGTAGCATTTTAAAAAAATGACCCTGATAATTCAGGCTTTCTCAACCAGGGTTTCTAGACGGCCCTGGAAGGGTTTCCTGAATGGGGTGGGAGTTAATTTGTAAATATTTTTAAATTTGTCAAACCTTTACTGAATGGTATGACCACATATGGTTGTGTCGACCTGGCCGCCCCATGGCCAATGATCAGCCTAGATGGTGTGGGAAGGAGGGGGCCCAGGTGGGCATACATACAGCTGTGCCTTCCAACCATGTTCTGCACAACTGCAACACTTCTGGGGTTTCTCTGCTGAAGAAGCCCTGTCTCGTGTTGCAACATGCCTCACTTCCAAAGGCAGGGGCCCAGAGAGCATGGCTTGTCAGCCACAGCTAGTGGGCTGGGCAATATGGGGGAAGACAGTCCTTTTGAAGTAGCCTTGCCCCAAGGCACTTAGGGCTTTAACAGAAAGAACCAACACCTCAAATAGTGCCTAGAAACAAACAGGCAACCAGTGCAGATCTTTTAGCACGGAGGTGATAAGATTCCAGTAATATGCCTCTGACAATAGCCTGAAGGACAGTGCTTGCACTTGAAAGCTCACACCTTGTATAAATCTTTGTTGGTCTTAAAGGTGCCACTGGACTCTGATTTTGTTTTGCTGTGCCTCTGACAATAGCTTGGCTCGTGCATTCTGGACGAAATGTCCAGGCCATTTTCAAAAGGGATCTCCACATAAAGCACATTACAGTAATCTAAATTGGACGTAATCACAGCACAGATCACTGAGGCCAGATCACTCTTTGAAAAATGGCCACAGCTGGTATATTAGCCAAAGCTGATAAAAGGCCCTCAATGCCTTTAATTGAAGGCTCAAAAGCTGGTTTCCCTCCTGAATGCATGATGTGAATCTTTCAACAGCAGTGACTTAAGTAATCCCTATTTGAGTTAATGGAAAACTCCAGATGACTTCTCTGAGCCATGTAGGAGGACAAAGTTTCACATAAATCAGTAGCCCAGCTTCAGGGGTATGTAAACCTATGCAAAGGTGAAAACCTGCCCTGAGCCTCAGGGGAGGGCGGTATATAAATATCATCAATAATAGTAATGATAATAATTTAAAAATATCAAGATGTGTAGCATCTCTCAGTCCCCACGTCTGCATAAGTGGGAATTTTGGTGATGCAATGGGCATTCTGCACTAACATATCTCCCGTACACAAACAACTAACCAATAACGAAGTAGGAAGGGAAAACAGACATTTTGTCAGGCTTTCCACCACAGGCACCCAGAAACAATGGCCCACTGCTGCTGCAGGATAAGACACCCACACCAAAATGGGGCCTCCCTGGGAATGTGTGCCCATATTCTCAAGCTACAACCCTTGAATGTCCTCTGCATATTCCCACTAAATGCTCCCATGAGACGGCTAGTCCAAGACGGGTATAAAAATCGAAATATCCTTATCCATCCATGGTTCCTCTATATATTTGTGAAACAGCCTGGGGGGGTAGAACGTGCCTGGCTGTCCAAGTTGGAATATTTATTTATTATATTTATAATAAATATATTTATTTATAAAGCTGGCTGCATCTTGATTGGCCCTGCACCTGCAGCTCCCGCCCTCCATCCCTGGACTCTAGCCTCTTTGCTCTCCGACACGTCTCAGTGCCTGGAGCCAGCAGCAGTTAAGGGGAGAGGGCCCAGGGCAAAGGGTCATGGTAGAGGGCCTGCTAATGAGGGGCTCCTAGCCTGCTAGGCTGAGCCTGCTAACTGCCTGCTACAGAGCTTTGTCCCGGGCCTGCTAACAAGCTGGCCAGCCTCCGCCTGGCCCACTTGATCCGCTGCAAGCTGTGGCTCAAAGCCACCTTAAGCTGCCTGGCCAGAGGCCAGGGGAGGGGACCCTTTCAAGGCACCTTCTTAGGAACGGGTTTTGAAGTTCGTAAATAAATTAAATCCATTACTAGAGCATCCCCCCCCCCCCCCCACTTCCAATATGCGAGCCAGATACTCGATCAACAGTCCTCTCAATTTCCAACGGATATGGGAAGCACAACCATCTTTACTGGTGAGTGTGTAGCATTCTTCTTGTGATAAATTGCATCCTCAAGAACCAGGCCCAGGGCATATGCAAATGGAAAACTAGGACCTACAGTGCTACTTCAAACATACCGGATGGAATTACTTTATATTTTTACCTTAGGGACTATCCATGGGCAAATGTGCCTGGGGCATGTGGAGAAAAAACAGCAGCATGCTCTTGACACAAATACTTACCAAATCCAAACGAGCACCTAATGGCAGGTATTGTCTGCTGCAGCATACTTTACTATTCTAACATTATATAGAAGGTGTGACATTGGTGAGTCTGTGCGACACTGGAGAGAGGTAGCATTCTTGTTAAATGGCTGCCTGGTTGCCTCTATAGAGGCAACCAGGCAGCCATTTAATAAGAATGCAACCTCTCTCCAATGTCACAGAGACACCTAAGGAAACCTATAGCAGCCATGTCTAGTGGGAAACCAGTTGCTCCTAATGTTGAGCTGCCATGTAGAGTCTGCCCTGCTTTCAAGGAACACAGAACAGCAAGCACAACACACGTTTTATTTTCATAATCATATATTTCATAATTGTAGGGTAATTAGGCAGTAAGTCACCACAGCAATCATCATAACCAAGGAGATATTCACATGCAGATCTCCACCATGTGCTAAAGGCTGTTTACCATTCAGCACCAAATATGATACTGTGCTCCAGTTTGGACTGGGGCAATGGAGCTTGGGAAGTGTTCCTCTAGATGCTGGTAATTAAAACAGTCCCTGTTCTTAAATCCAGGAAGAAAAAACAGACAGGAATCATCTTTGTTCCACACAACCCCTCCAGCACCACCACTCCACTACCCCGGTTTCAGAAAAACAGCCTGAGGATCCAAAGGAGAATCGAGTTACTTCCTGCTGGTGAAACTGTACATACATATCCTCCTTTGCAATTGCTACTGCCCTTCAAAAAATATTGCCTCATGTGGTTTGGTCCCAAATAACTTGAGCCTCTGCTAATGGATCAGCCTTGCAAAGAATTTGTTCAGCAGTTGAAAATTCTGGAACTTCCAGTGCTACTCAAAACTCAACATCATTTAATTTTGGGGCAGAAATATTCAAGGCTTTTATAGCACTTAAGTCGATCAATAGGTATTTTGATGCAACTTTTAATATACATATTTCAATCTCTAATGGGCTGCGTATCTGAAAAGAGGCTTGGAGAGTGGACTTCCTGAGTGTCATTGTGAGCTGTGCCCTGATGTTTCTGGGAAGTGTGAAGGGGCTACAGGGCCAAAAAGGACTCAACCAGAGCCAGGCCCTTTTCGACCCTGAAGGTGACCTGGTGGAACACTCTCCCAAATGCGATCAGAGCCCTGCGGGATCTTGAACAATCCAGCAAAAAGGTTGCAACACTCTTTCCTGTTCTGCTGCTAGTTGCATCTTCCAGGTTTTGTTAGTTGCATTTGGGATTTGCATTTGTGGCTGCAAGCATCAGCAGCTGTCCCCTCCTATCAGCGCGGCCAAGGAAGCCTCGCATAACTGGGCTCTTTGTGTCAAAGACGGCATAAAATGAGGTGATGTCACCATGCTGGTTGTCACGCCATTTAATAATCAAGGATCAGTGATAACCAAAAATAAGTAAAAACAAGTTAAAAATGACTCCAAACCCACACTGACCAAAGATTTTAGTTTCTGCGCCCCCCCCCCCGCCCCCAATCTCATTCAGGGGTGGGTTATTCAGATAGTATAATTCAGAGGCTTTCAATTTTCTAGCTAATGTGGCAACATGTCTCCCATTCGGGGCTTTAATCTACACTGTTCAATTATTTAGGTTTTAATATCTCTATTGTAAGTTTAGGAAAGGAAGTTTTCATATTTTGTAAAACTGTCTGATCATGCAAATCTCAAGAAGTAAACCTTGTACAAATAAAAATTCTCTTATCTTGACAGTATTTCTATATTTGCATATTTTTCTCCAGCATGGCGTAGTGCCAGACTCTAATCTGGAGAATCAGGTTTGATTCACCACCCCCTCCACATGCAGCCATATGAATGACCTTGGGCTACTCACAGTCCTCTTAGAGCTGTTCTCAGAGCAGGTCTGTTAGAGCTCTCTCAGTTCCACCTACCTCACAGGGTGTCTGTTGTGGGGAAGCAAGGGGAAAGGTTGGGACGCCTTCAAATAGTGAAAATCGGGATATTAAGAAACTCAGCTCTTCTTTTTCTTCTTCAATAAAAAAAATTCCAGGGCAATCTTTACAATCACCCAAGTGGAAAGTAAATATCACTCCTGTTTCACAATTACTTTTGGGTTTTCCTGCCTCCTCTCAGGCACATCAGTAGATGGTCACAGCCACCAGATTTTACTGAACACTTCTGTGATATAAGAGACTTTTCCCTGTGAAGACAGAAAAGTAGTGTTTTCTAATACTTTGTCTACCCAAATTACTTTCAAGGAAATGAATGTCTCCCTCTGTTCTTGGCTGAAAGTGGATGTTGCTTGGGAAGGTGCACATTTCCCTTTTTCTATTGCAATAATTCATAATATGGGGTGGGATAAAGGTCTTCCTAGGGGGCAATCAGAACACATGGAAGCAAATAGGGGGCAACTGGAATTTTTTGGCTGCCTCTTCACTTCACCTACTTCTGGGTAGCCAGCAAAGGAGAGCTGTTTTATACTATTGACTCCCATAAAGTTTCTGATGGTAGAAAACCAAATTCTCCCAGCTGCATTTCACCCACAAACTTTCCTGCTTTTGAGATTGCCTACCTGGCTCTGCTGGTCCACATAACACTAACCTCAAGCCTTGACTGTTGCAAGATTTTACAGGGGGCTGTTCTTGAAAACTGCATAGAAACTAGACGTTGCACAGAATGAGGCAGATTGTTTATAACTGGGGTCTGGTGGTAGAGAACATACTACTCTGGTTTCACAGTCACTGCACTAGTTACCTAAAATATTCCCACAGTCAAGTTAAAAACTACCATTTTATAGTTTACAGGTTCCTTGTGTGATCCCCCCCCCCATGATTCTGAAATGAAGATAGTATTTTTATTTTTAAAAAATAACAGCAGGGAAAACTTTGAGTAGTATACCTTGAACCTTCATGTTTGTGGTTTTTAGCATCCTACACTCTGGAATTAGGAATGATTCAGAATGCCTGATGACTAGCTGCCCAAGGACCATGCTCACTCCACCCCTCAACAAGGGCAGTTTAGGACTACAAAAGTTCCTCATATGTCACCAGCACATTTTGAAGCCATTCCTGTTTTTATTAAACGAGTCCCAGGACTACATTCATTACAGTTCTAAATGCTCTTTTCAAATAGGGTTGTTAGCCAGCAAGCAGGCTGTAAGCAAAAGAGATTGTTGATCGTAACACCAAATGAGACAAGACACAATGCTTTCCTGTCAGGAAGGGAAAAGCTGGGCTATCCTGATGACTATAAATGAATTTTGTGGATGGACCCTTACGGTTACCCCCATGAAACGAGATAACAACAGCTTCAATTCTTAGAGAACACATTCCAAATGACTCCCCCCTTTCTTTTTTGGCAGGCACCCAGTTCGATTCTCCCTTTTAACTTGTGGTGGACATTTATCACTGAAGGGTCATAATCCCCAGCAGAACCCCTCCTGCTCCAGGGCATCGCTTTCTGAGTACTTCTCAAAACTTCCAAGGAAGGGAAACTACAGTTAAGTGCAGAATTAAAGTTCGGGTCCAACCTCCTGCCCCTAAATGCAGATCACATGCATATCCCTGCAAGCCTCCTACTTGTGCTCAGAAAAAAAAGGAATCTGCGGATACATCCCTCACAACCGGGGCTTCCCGGTCGTTAGCACAGTAAAAGGGCTGTGGCGGGTCACTTTTTTCCAACCCTGAAGGAGATCCCACTGTTTCTCAAAGAAGCATGATGGGCGCAGGCCCCACCGTGCATCCACCTTGCCTCTGCGCGATCCTCGACGAGCGGAGAAGAGCCAGGCTCGGCCTCCCAAGTGACAGCCCCCCCCCCTGGGGCCATAACGCCTTCCGGCCCGCAGGCCTTGCAGGGAGGGCGCTGGGGCAGGACGCGGCAGCAGCTGGCGCGCGACCTGCAAACTTACTCCCGCTCGGGCCGCCCGCGGGCAATAACGGGCCGGCGAGGGCAGGGCGGATGCACGTGGAGCCGCGCTCGGGCGCCGGCGGGCCCGGAGGAAGTGCTCCGGAGAACGGGCGAGAGCGCCGCGCGGAGCCGCGCGCCCCGATTTGCATGGAAGGCTGCCTGGAAACAGCGCCCGGCCCCCGCCCCCCGCCCCAGCAGCCCCCTCAGCAGCCAGCGGCGCCTGTCAGCGGCGCCCAGCCAACCACCGGCCGCTCCTGGCCGAGAGAGAGAGAGAGAGCCGGCGACCCCGCGCGCATCTCCGCCAGCCCACGGGGGGCTCCGGGGCGGACCGGCCTCGCCCGCTCCAAGGCGGAAGGGAAAGGAAGGGAAGGGAGCGCGCTCTGCCGCTCGCCCGACAAGGGCGGGCAAACCGGGGGGGGGGGGGAGAGAGCGAGAAGGGGAGCGAGCATCCGCCCTGCACAGCAACAGCTGGCCGCCCGCCCGCCGCCCAGACCGCCCGCTTCGGGGGCGAGAGTTGCCGCGAGGGCCCGGCGCGGCCCGAGCCGCTGCCTTACCTTGTTGCCGGACTTCCCGGGGGCGAGGGGTCCCCGGCACAGCGAGCGGGAGCGGGCGGGCGGGCGGGCGGCGGCGAGGTAGCGGCAGCAGAAAGCAGCCCGGCTCAGTCACGCTGCAGAGGCGGGGAAGGGAAGTGGCAGGGGCGGGGTCGTAGCCTCGGGCTCCGGCGCCGCTCGACAGGGAGGGAGGGAGGAGAAGGGAAGGAGGCGAGAGAGCGCGATTCCCAGACTAAATTGTGGGCTGATTGTGACGTCACGGGAGGCCGCTCGGAAGAGGTCTGGCAAGGGGCGAGCATGACGTCATGGTGCCCGGGCAGAGGACCCGCCGGAGCCCGACTGGCTCTTGGGCGCTCCCAGCCAGCCCGTGGGCCACTTTCTTGGCCATGAAGTTCGGGGGGGTGCGGAGGGGGTCATCGCAGAAGAGCCCGAAACGATACAGAGGAGCTCTGGGGCACACTAGAGGGAGGTCCGATTTCATTGTGCTAGAAACTTTCGTGAATTAGGCTACGAGGACACCCGATCCTGGGTGGACGTCAGCACGCCGCCACCCTCCGCGGCATAGGATTGCGCGCCACTCTGAATAGGATCGGAGATTTCCTGAAGAGGCGAGTCCCTTCCACGGAGCTGGTTTCACTTTCAATTAACTCTGCATCAGTCGGAGGGGGGGTGTCCTTCCCCCCCCCCCTTATCCAACTGATGCAGAGGGCGCAAGCCGTTGCCTCTTGACCCAGGAGTAGGTCTTACGGGACCCGACAAACGCGCACACGCCATCAGGCGGCACCGGATAAGCGGCCAACCCCCCGCGGCTCTACTTCGGGACAGCCACTGACCAGCTCCAAGGGGCGCTGCCGAAAGTTTGCGCTCTCCCGGGGCGGCCACCTCTCGGAAGGCTCTGGCAGGGCCCCGGGGCGAGGAAAAGCAGAGAGCTACGATAACGGGGACGCGTGTGTCTCCCCTTCCTCCACTCATCCCAATCCAGTTACTCGCGAGTAAGCTCGCGCTGGCTAACGCGCTTTCAACGCCCAGCTGCCAAAGCGTATCATCCGACGTGTGCGGGATGGGCCGGGCCTTTACTTCGCACTTTGTGCTTCCGAGCGTGTCCCGCCGCCGCTGACGCTGCCGGCATAGGGCCTGAGGGTGCGGGGGAGGGGTCGGGGTGCGCAGGTGCCGGCAGGACCCGCGGGAGCGGAGGCTTGTGCCAGCTGCCCTTTGGTTCCGGAGCCCCGCGGGGTGAGCTCGGGCCACGGCCGTCTCTTTCCCCGCCGGATACGGGGGGGGGGGCGGCCCATCCTTTGCTGGGAGCCTCCCTCGCGCGGTCGGGGGCGGCTCCAGCCGCGCTCACTTTTGTTTCGCTTCCCCACTGGCGGGTCACCCCATGAAGCCGGCGGCGGAGGTGGCCAATCAGAGCCGCGAGGGGGCGGTGCCGAGGAGGGATCTGCGACGAGGGTCGGGACGGGACGACCATTCCCCCCCCCCCCCCGGGTCACCCAGCGGCCTGGGGCAGGCTGGGTGCTCCGTGCTAGTGGTTGGGCCGCTGGTGAGTGGGGAGGAAAGGAGCCCGGTCTGTGTGTGGAATCTAAAAGGGTGCCATCATTTCCAAGATGTCTCTCCACCACTTTTTTTTTTTTTTTAAAAACCACCAACTAAAATGGAGGAATGCTTTCTAGTGTCAGGTCTAGGAGTGAAACTATTCAGTGTGGCACAGAGAATTATTCAATAAATCTGCAGGGAAAAGCCCTTTGAAAACAAAGACACCAGAAACCTTCTGAGTTACACAGAGCTATTATACATAGATTAATGAAGAGTCCTGTAAGTAAGCTGTGACAGTGTGTGTGCTGGACAGCCACCAGGAATCTGGCTGGAACAGAATATTCTCAAGACAACTACCAGCCCAAGTTAATTGGCCTCTAAAAAATGCAGCCAAGAAGAACTTCAGATTCCTTTCTCAGACCAGCAAACTGCCTGGTGAAGTCCACAAAGCGGAGCTCCTCAGTCCCCACAGGATTCAGGGAAGGTTTTGTGTGCAAATTCTTTAGAGGGGCTGGCGTCCTCGCCCAAAGGCCCAGGGCAGGATACAAGACCCTTGTGCGTCACCACAGTCCCTCTGTCGGGTTCAGGGTCACTTGTGGCGGTTTCAATCACCACAATCTCCCTCCTGTGCAAACACAACTCTCTCTTCCCATGCGAAATCAGCTCTTTTCCTGCTGGACCTGTTGCTGACTGCAATGAAACAGAAGGGTCAGAGTCCCCAGACAACACCACAGTCAGGTGAAGGGAGCGGACATCATTTAGATAAGATCACCTGTTTAAACGATTAGAGAGAGATTTCCGATGGGCAATTAACAGCGGAGTGAACATGCTTCCGTATGTCTACAAATGAAAAAGTTACAAACTGCTCCTCTGAGAAAGTGCAGTTTTCCAAAACAGTCCCCATTTTTACAGACTTTCTCCAACCACTCCTAGATGAGATCAAATTTTAAACACCCCTCTTAAACTGCTAATTTTTAACTCAATCTAATTGCTGTTCAATCTCATACACACACACAATCCACTGCCGTGCAGAAGAAAGCCAGAACTGCGGGGCCGCTACCAACAATGTCCTGCAATGAGCCTTTGCTCAGTGCCTGCAAAGTAATGCCAGGAGGCTTTGAGAGCAATCCTAAACAGGTCTCCCCCCAAGCGGGCCTTCTGTTATTCAATCAGCCTTACTCTCAGAAAAGTGCCAGTAGGATTGCAACCTGACAGTGCAGTTCTAAAGGCACCTTCCTGGGAGTAAGGCCCACACGGGATAGACCGAAGTAGATTTCAGACTTTCGGGTTGCTCCCTTATGACCAAATGTTAGTCTCTTAAACTTGTTCTGACCAAGCGGTTCAGAGCTTTTAGGGTCAAAATCGGCAACTTCAATTCTGCTTGGGAGACAGGATATCAAGGGTCTAGGGCTGATACAAGAGCTGGCATCCTTGCCCATCCCATGAAGAGGAAAGCTACAGACTTGCACTTCTGGCAGATTCTGAGCAGTTACCCAGGCCGGCCTGCTCCAGAACACATCACAGAGGAAACACTGATCTGGGGCGGAGGGGAGCTTGCTGCCGACAGGCCAGATGACAACAATAAAGACTGCAGGATGCCGTCTGACTCGGCAGCTGGCGATCTGATCCCTAACCCGTTACGACGGCCATCTACTGCGGTCTGCAAATTGGCCATCATCAGTGACAGTGACAGTTTCAGCGCAGGATTTGTGGGGAGGCTGAGGTAGAGAGCGGCTGCCTGTTCTGGGCTGCTGTGAGCAAAGAGCCGGGTGACCTTCAGGACTGGTATTGGTCGTGAAGTCATTTTGCTGATTTGGAGGACTCTTTTGATGTATGAAATAAATGAGTACTGAAGGAGTATTTCCATTAGCACCGCAATTATGAAGTGTTCTTCAGAGTCAGCTCTCGGCCAGACTCTCTCCATCATGTCTCCCTGCTTGATGATATTAAATTACACATTGGTGAGAGTCCAGGGTTTATCTGCCAGATTTCATATTGGATTGGAATGATCATTAGAGAGCTCTTCATTAAATAACCCAGGATCCATTAATAGTGATTCTCGGTGTAGGATATAAATCCTAGAAAGCTCTTCCTTAAAAATGAAGGCTTGATTTTTAAAATTTGGGTTTCAGGATTCAAGGCTCAGTTGACAATTTTTGTGTCTACTATGGTTTGATTCAAAAGTCGGAGCTTCTTTTTATGGATTTTTATGCACATTAATATTAAAACTGGTGCCCGTTTTTGTGCGCACATGGTGTAAAATGCTGCCCAATGTAAGAATTAAATTAAAATGGCATATAGTTTTTATAAATGTTGCCATTCAAACAAATGAAGTGCAAAAACCAGCCAAGGGCACAGGCAGGTCAAAAACACAATATATATATATATGAAAACTAAATGGAAAAAAAATGGCATATTCACACACCCCTAAGCCCAGTTCACAGTTCTGCATGTACAACACTTCCTTTCTTCTTCATGTCAGTGGACTCGGTAACGCTGATATGCCAGGGAATGTGCCTGCAGAGCTCTCTTCTGCTGAAATTAGCGGGCAGTTCTTGAAGGTGAGGGACACACGGGGCATTCCAGAGCATCATGACCACAAGAAACCATCAGGAGACTGCAATTTTAGGAAAGAAGAGTGACAGTAGCAATAGTTTACTTGACTTGTGCATAGAAGTGCTATTTATACATCCGTCCCTTCTTTCGTCTTCAGCAATGTTCATTTTTATGACATGCAAAACATTTGTTTTAAGACAAAAAAAGGAAGAAGTAAAAAAATCCATCACAGCCAGCTGGTGCAAAATGCAAAAACTCATTTCCTGAAAGTTAAAAAAGGAGGAAACAAAATGAACATTCCATCTTTTGTATGGAGTCCTGGACCCAGTTCCATGCAATGCTGACTACCTATGCAGCTCTTCCACTTGGGCCCATGGATGCGAGTGACCCTCTTTTCTCTAATGAGCCCATGTGCATTAAGATGTTTGGCTGAGGCCCTATTCCAGATATCATCAGGCCAGGAAGTGAGATCGGCCAGAACATGAAGCAGAACTGAAAAGCAGAATTTCTTTGGTTGTGACTCCCCCCCCCCCAATCCACGCTCCTGACCGTTTCTCAGAAGCAAGCAATCATCTGCATAGCTGCTGTCTGCAAACACAACTGGGTCACAGCATTTGGGAAAGAAAGGACTCATTCTTCAAGTCTGGGGCAAACCCAGGAGCTATGGATCTATTACAGGGCAAAGGCTATTACAGAGATAATGCTATGCATCTCCAAGATGGCAGCAGATCTCCCAAACTGGCCTTGAATGCCATGCAGATACAATTAGGGGAGGATCCTACCCACACAGAAGCACTTGCCCTGCCAAAGGCATTGTGACCACTGCAGAAAACGAAGTCACTATGCAACGGTTTGCCAAATACCGCAATATATCTCACAAATGCTCTTCAACTCATATGTGTATACAGTATTGTTTGCCCAGGCCACTGTTTCCACACAAAATGGTCTGCCATGCTGTCATAAAGGTAAAAGTATCCTCTGTGCAAGCACCGAGTCATGTCTGACCCTTGGGGTGACACCTTCTAGCGTTTCATGGCAGACTCAATACGGGGTGGTTTGCCAGTGCCTTCCCCAGTCATTACCGTTTACCCCTCAGCAAGCTGGATACTCATTTTACCGACCTGGGAAGGATGGAAGGCCGAGTCAACCTTGAGCCGACTGCCGGGATCGAACTCCCAGCCTCATGGGCAAAGCTTTCAGACGGCTGCCTTACCACTCTGCGCCACAAGAGGCTCTTATTATGCTGTCATATCTTCATACAAAGGCACAGAATTCAAGTTCTAATTGACATTTGCATTAATCAGTGTGATGTCTCAGAGAGCCTACAATGAAATCTCATCACCACCAGTGCTGTGTCCTTAGTGCTGAGCATCAGAATAAGGAGGCAACATAGTTCTAAGCAAGAACACATTTAGGCTATTCCCCTGTGTGCAGCAGCAGTAACAATAGCTTCCTTTTCCTCTGCTCCTGCCTACATTAAGTAGATGATGGACTTTTCCACATTGGTGGTTTCCTGCACTCTCACAGTGCATTTCCGTTGTTTCCCCCTCGCCTTCTGCATTCCCCCTCACTTTCACTGTGTACCTCCATCACTTTTAAATTTGTGTTTTACATAGATATCAGAATCTGTTTTTTTTTCCTTTTGATGCTGAACAACTTCCTTTGGTGTCCCAAAAACATCTGTCTTTCTGTTCCTTTTTGCACAATATATTATAATGCAGCTAGATTCCCCTTATGAGAAAAGATTCAGAGTGATATTTTTTTTACATTCTGACTTCTATACCAGGCAAGCCTTTATCAGAGCGGACTGTCGAAGCCCTGGATTCTACAAGTTTATAAGAAGACAAGAAGAGAACAAACTGTCCCTTGGTTTCTATAAATTATTTCTTGATCACTGTTTAATTTCTGTTCTTCCCCGAGCCATTTCCCATATATACTAGATGCACACAAGTCCTGAAAGAAAGCGAAGTACAAACTGTGGTGCTCATATTCTTTCCCTCATCTTCTTCCTGGTCCTTGAGAGAAAAGGATCTTAAAGAAGGAAAGTCTAGTCCCGTGATGCTGAATACTCCATTCAGCCCCTTTCTCAGGTGATTAACAGAGGTGGCTCTCATTTAGGGCCACCTACCTCCAGTTGGGGAGCCTGCACATCTCCCTGAATCACAGCTGATTTGGAGAACACAGAGGTTGGTGTCCCTGAAGGAAATGGTTGTTTGGGAGATGGACTATCTGGTCTCTTCTCACTGCTAAGATCCATCACTTTTTGAAGCCCCAAGCTCCCCAGGCACTGCCTGCAAGGGATCCCCCATAGTGAAATAGGTAACACCAGCATGATTTCAAGCCCTGGTTGTCATATTGACATGTGCTGCTTAAACAAACTAACAATACATTTGTAAAGGCAGGGTGGTTCCTGTGCCATATCCGGGGCCTAGAGATCCCAGAAAAGAAACAGAGTCCAAAGATGTTAGCCCTCAGTTAATATCTTCTGTTTTTAGTCTGCCACTTTAGCTCTACTGTAGGGAATGTTTTGGATTATCTTTATTAAATTCCCCTCTATATGCATACAAGTTTCCTTTTCTGGAATATGTTTTTCCCCTTGCTGGCCCAATTTTTTGAACCAAAAATAGAAAATATACACACAAAATGATCAGTTTGTGGGTGGGGAATACATTATGACTGGAGAGTATCCATCATGCAAATACATATTGGAGCCATTATTTAGCTGCAAAACCATGGCGTACAACTATTTTATAGATGACAAATCTGTCATTTGCATATGGTTCACTGAAAAATATGCTCCTTTTAAGCACACACACAGACAGTTTTCCTTTAAACAACACTTCTGGAGTTAGACGACATTTCCCTCCAGTCCACAAACACCAATTCTTACTTTCCACCACAGACCTGCTTCAGGCAGGTGGCCTCCAGTCACCTGCCCCTGATCAGATCATTCACTTCCTTCTCTGTCAGAGAGGAGCTTCATTATCCATTGCTCAAAATTCGTCTGGTAAAATTCTCATTAGAGGTTCTGCTATCCATTCATCTCTAATTCCACTCATCTAATTCAAATTAGCAAAGAAAACGACCTTTGAGGAAAACTAGTTTACAATATTTCACTGAAGTTTGAGACTACAATGATTACTTAAAAGAAAAAACCAGCAATCTTGAATACAGACATTGAACTCAGTTTGACTTCTGAAACCATGGAGAACAGGACAGGTACCAGCATGCGACTGCAAAAATATTTGGCATCAAGCCCAATTACTCAATTTAAGCCCAAAGATCACCGCCAGTGTGATGTAGTAGGCAGAGTGCCAGAGGAGTAATTGTGATGTAGTCTAGTAGTAGTGAGGTAGTAGGTGGATGCAAGTTGCCAGAAGTAAGAAGTAAGCTGTGGGTCTTGACCCAGCCATGCTCACCCTGACAGGATTGCTGTTATGAGGGGAAAATGGAGGGGAGAATGCAGTGTCTCTGTTGGGGAAGAAGTGCATAGATATAGAAAAAGATATAATATTCCCCTTATCACTTCTGTATGCACATTCCCCCCTCAGTAAGTGCTGAGAGAAAAATGCAAGAAACATAGGCTTCGGTATTTCACTATGGTCTCAAAACAGTTTGCAACTGCTTGGTTCTAGGGATGTGGGTGGGGGAATCAAACTATCAACCACTTGTGTTCTTTTCACATCGTCTCCAGATGAGAAGCAGGTTTCTAAGGGACAGCTCAGGTCACTGTGAAACAGAGCTCAGGAGCCCCTGATGTGTCAGCATGAGCATGAAAAGAACAGCAGAGATTTTAAAACGCCATAATAGGCAGAACTTAGAACATGCTTGCTCAGAAGAAAACAACAAACAGCAATCCTATGCATACTTATCTTAGAGTAAGTTCTCTTGAATTCAGTAGGGCTTATATCTAAGTAGTCTTGGGCCTAGTCTGCAAGGACATAAGCCAGGCTACCAAATGTAAATTAGTCTGATCTATCATATTTCCAATAGCCACTTATAGCTGTGACGGTCAGATGATGAAAAAATGAGACAGAAGGATAATTCATTTGAGAAAGCTTGTGTGGAGTCCATGGACAGCAAAAGTAATGAACAAGGAAATACTAGAACACACATATATCACTGGAAGGCAAAATCAAAAAACTCTGGTTCACTTACCTTAGCCATAGCATGCGACCCAACTCAGTGGAGAAATACATTTTGCCAGGATCGGTCAATGATAAAAGGAAACCGGGTAGAACCCAGAACACAGGGGTAAGACACAATTAAAATGAACTCTGGCCAGAGCATCATACAACTAAAAGAAGCAGTGCAAGACTGAAAGATGTGACAAGTGTGCCATAAATTGGCCATGAGTCAGACATGACTAGAGCCTCTGGTGGCGCAGAGTGGTAAGGCAGCAGACATGCAGTCTGAAAGCTCTGCCCATGAGGCTGGGAGTTTGATCCCAGCAGCCGGCTCAAGGTTGACTCAACCGTCCATCCTTCCGAGGTCGGTAAAATGAGTACCCCGATTGCTGGGGGATAAACGGTCATGACTGGGGAAGGCACTGGCAAACCACCCCGTACTGAGTCTGCCATGAAAACGCTGGAGGGCGTCTCCCCAAGAGTCAGACATGACTCAGTGCTTGCACAGGGGATACCTTTACCTTTACAGATATGACTAAATGGCTAACATCATCACCATCTATTTACATAAAGCTGGGAACCAGTGATGTAGGCACTATTGACGTTGATGAATCAATGTCGGACTTCATATAAGAAGAGGAGCTGGGGGTTTTTTTGTATCACACTTTTTATTACCTGAAAGAGTCTCAAGGCAGCTTACAGTTGCCTACACTTCCTTGTCCCACAACAGACACTCTATGAGATAGGTGAGGCTGAGAGAGATCTGGGGGAACTGTGACTGGCTGAAGGTCACTCAATGGCTGCATGTGGAGGAGGAAAGGGGAATCAAACCTAGTCCTCCAGATTAGAAGCCTCTGCTTTTAACCAATACACCAAACTGTCTCAAGACAGCTTAATGTCTACTGTGCCTAACAGGACTGCCGTAAAGATAAAATGAAGGTAGGAAGAACTATTTACCGTGACTTGAAAACTACCTAGGACCTTCTTCCAGATGGCTCTAAGGCAGCCTTTCTCAACTTTTCTTTACCATTGAGAACCTCCTGAAAAAATTTTCAGGCTTCGAGAAACCCCAGAAGTGGCACAATCATGTAGAATATGGCTGGAAAGCATAGCTGTGTGCACATCCATCTAACAAATTAATTCCCACTCATTCAGAAAACCCTTCCAGGGCTGTCAAGGAACACCAGGGTTTCACAAAACCCTGGCTGAGAAAGCCTGCCCTAAGGAGGTATCTATAGTTTATATGTTTGTTGTAATTTTATTTGTCAGGTAAGACACAGGATAAAAGGATATCCAAGCATCTTACAGCAAATACAACCTAATTCTAATATCAATTAAAATGTAATTTCGGTGAGGTCTCACTCCAGGCAAAATAGAAGAAAGCTTGGCTGCTGCCAGTTGTTCTTATGACCTTGCTGACAGAAGCTGATCACTTTTTTGGCTGGGGAGGGAAGCATTCGGATGGAGCTCTGCCTGGAATCATGGAAGGATGCCAGCTTTTAGCAGACGGGATTGCTGAGAACTTATAGCAGACAGGGCTGCTGAAAGTCTGGAGAAAATGTTCGATGAGGCGAAATCAGGTACACAACAAGACTTTCCCCGTATCTATGCCCCTCTCCCACCTAAATAGGGTCCCCAGGCAGTGAACATTAAAACATTTTGACATTAAAACACTTCAAGATTAAAACGTCAAGATACTAACATAACATAAAAATAAAAATATAGAAGTAGGAGACTGGCAGGGGCATCTTGTTTTCCGCTCCCTCATATCCTCTTTCCCTCTCCTGAAAGTCCTTGTTTCCTCTCCCCTATTTCTGATTTCTTCTTTTCTTTTCACCCTCCAGCCAACCTTACCTTTACCTGCCCTTCTGTTTTCATTTTCCCTTCGGTCCTCCCCATGGCAACCATTCCCTAGGAAAACTACGGCCAGTTGCATGATGCCAGCCAAGCAGGGCCCATTTGCACTGAGTGGAACCTGAAGAAACTGTGTATGTGTGTGTGTAGTTCACTTTCTCCTGAGTCGTCCTCACTATTTCCTCTTTCCCTCACTCTAGCAACTCCCATCTCCTCACCTTTCCCTGTTTCCTTCTATCCTTCACTTCTACCCACCAGTCTACCTTTTATCTGCCCCCTCTCCACCATCTTATTTTATTTTGTTTATAACCTGCCTTTCCCACAATGGGGACCCAAAGCAGCTTATATAATTCCCCTCCCCTCCATTTTATCCTCACAATAACACAATCATGATGAAATGTTGTGTTGATTGGCTTAATTGTTGTTTTTTATTGACTTATTGTAAACCTCCCCGAGCTGTTTATGCTGGGAGGAGCAGTGAATAAATTTCATATATAAAATCCGAGCCTCAGCACATAATATCTATTAATTCGTGTTAGATGGCTTCTAATATATGCAGTGATGTTACTATTTAGTTTCTTGTTTGGCTCCAATGCCATTCTATCCTGGATCTCCAAAGTCTTTTGGGGAGGCATGATTTAGCTGGGAGGCCAAGCTATCTTTGCTTTTGTGCATGGAGACATTCCCTGTGACTTTTATGGTCTAGTCCAGCAACTTTCCCCCTGCATTTCTGGTCATGTACATCAGTGGTCCCCAACCCCCAGTCCAGAGACCGGTATCGGTCCGTGGATCAGTCAGTACTGGGCCGCAGCTCCTCCTAGTCCTCCTCCCGGGCTGCTGCCTTGGGGGCTGCCCTGCCACTCTGCTGCTGGCCCACCTTTGGTGCTCTGCAGCAGCTGCCATAGCTGGGGCTCCCCCTCGGCATGGCACTGCATAGCTGCTGCTGGCAGCGCCCCCCAGTGGGCGGCAGGAAGTCAAGGGTGCCGGCAGGAAAGCATGTGGAGCAGGGGCTCAGGCAGCGGCGACGTTCCTCAGCAAAAGATTACTCCCCTACAGGCCTCAGTAAAATTGTCAAGCATTGACCAGTCCCCGGTGATAAAAAGGTTGGGGACCACTGATATACATAACACCAGGTTGGATTGAGATTCTCCCCCCTCGCCCCTGCCCCTTTGGCTAACTTACAAATTCACATTTTTAAGTAGTCCTAAGAAGTTCCTTGAATATATAGAGACCATATCAGGTCTCTTTGTGGCTTGACTTTTGCTCTTTTACTCAGCACTGACTTGGCCTGCTGATGTGCTACTAGATATAGGAACTTGGCTCTGGTTTGACATCCAGACCACAGTGGATTTTTTGGGGGGACACATCTAGACAATGTCCTCCATAATCATCTAATCCCCAAGTCCTTCCAATTCACTGCAGTTGTTCCTAAATCTGCTTTGATCCTTTGTGTGTGTGTGTGTATGTGTGAAAGACTGCTGTGCCCAAAGGGACAATAAAATGTCAATTTTTGCAACTCCCACCCACAGTCATACCATTTTGCCTCAACGCCATGTGTCTGCTCGTTCTCCCCCATGTCACAAGATGGCCCTTACAAAATCAATAATTGCTACTGTGCTTTAGTGTTATATGTTTATAATGATATAATGACACAATCAAATAGCTCCTTTGGAATCTCTGGTTTCATTTTTTAAAAACTGCAAGTCTCTAAGTCTCTAGCCTTGTTTTCCTGAGAAAAAAAGAGAAAGATGTGTGCCTTATATCTCTGCGATAAAAAAAAGGGGTAGAAAAATACTTTAAAAAAGAATGCTGGCGATTCAAACAAACTATTAAATCATGTCAACTGATTGCTATAACACTATTGGGTTACCTTTTTAAAAAAACCCAGAGTCCAGTAGCACCTTTAAGACCAACAAAGATTTATTCAAGGTGTGAGCTTTCAAGTGCAAGCACTCTTCCTCAGACTAAGAACTCCCTATATGACAGTGGGAATATATAGCAAAAATTAATTCTGTTAAATTAGTAAACTGTGTCACGCATCCAAATACAGCCATGTGATAATGTGACTATAAGGTGATGGTAGTGATATGTAATGGAATTTTGAGTTTCACTCCCTGGTCTTAGGATGAGATAGGTGCCAGCAGAGCAATTCACTTGGGTGGAGACAGATGGGGCCAGCAGCAAATGGTGGGGTGTTGATCACTGACATCGTTTTATTTCTCCTACTAGCTTCAAAGCCCGTTCATAAGAACAGGCTTTGAAAGGGTCCTCCCCATGAGCTTCCCGGCTGCTTTCCTCTGCTCCCCCCCCCCCATGGCCAGATGGTTTCCAGGCCTTTGGGAAGCTCTCCCTCTCCCCCCCCCCCCCAGCCACCACTCCCCCCCACGGCCAGACCTCTTACCTGGGGCCCTGCAAGTGGAGTGGCGGACTTACAGACGTGCCTGGCTCTAACAGCCAGGCACATCTGTGAGGCAAGGGGTGAGGACTTGGTGAGGGAGGGTGGGAGCTGTAGGGGCAGGGCCAATCAGGGTGCAGCTGGCTGCATCCTGATTGGTCCTGGAGAGGCCCTGGAGAGGCACGAAATGGATAAGTTCTTTTTGTGAACAACTGAATTAGAGGGTCCAGATTGGCTGTTTTGGCAAAAAATTATCACATGGTTGTATTTGGATGCGTGACAGTTTACTAATTTAACAGAATTAATTTTTGCTTTATATTCCCACTGTCATGATGGCAGTTCGTAGTCTCAGGAAGAGTGCTTGCACTCGAAAGCTCACGCCTTGAATAAATCTTTGTTGGTCTTAAGGTGCCACTGGACACTGATTTTATTGTGCTACTTCAGACCAACATGGCTACCTATTTGAATCTATCTTTTTTTTAAAAGTGCAGAATGTGGAGGGGGAGCTTTAGGACTGCAGAGGGCTGAGCTAAGGAAAAGAAGGAGGGAATTGCCACGTGGCTTTTACCTAGGGGAAAGCTTTTATGCTCCCATTGTTCCCCAGAGAATATAAAACAGAATTGATCCAGAAGGCATTTTTATAAGTGGGAAAAGTTGTAAATGTATATGGAACTTAATGCAGTCTTCACTGTACATATTTTGCTGCATTTACTGCATTGTTGTGTAGTTAGGTTTAAAAAATACCCTTATTACATTATTTACATATCCTGTTTAATAGAATGTATTGCTGCATTGTTCTCCAGTCTTGTAACCCCTGTTTTAGTGAACTCTCAGTGCAATATTCTCTAGTTCTCTTGGTTGTCTGTGCTGAGCCAGTTTGGTGTAGTGGTTAGGAGTGTGGACTTCTAATCTGGCATGCCGGGTTCGATTCTGCGCTCCCCCACATGCAGCCAGCTGGGTGACCTTGGGCTCGCCACGGCACTGATAAAACTGTTTTGACCGGGCAGTGATATCAGGGCTCTCTCAGCCTCACCCACCTCACAGGGTGTCTGTTGTGGGGAGAGGAAAGGGGAGGCGACTGTAAGCCACTTTGAGACTCCTGTGGGTAGAGAAAAGTGGCATGTAAAAACCAACTCTGCTTCTTCTTCTTCTTCTTCTTCTTCTTCTTCTTCTTCTTCTTCTTCTTCTTCTTCTTCTTCTTCTAATACTGTTTGTACTGCATTGTTTTCCATTGTAATCCTCCTTGGGCCTCGGGGAAAAAGCTAGACTAGGAAGGAAGCAACTAAATAAATATCCTGTGTGGAAACAGCCAGGGGGATATTTTGAATCTAGATCTTTTGGAATCTTTATTGTTATTAACGATGAACCCCTGAATAAGTATTATGGGATTTTGCCTCCCCGGCGTAAAAAAGGAAACCATTTTTTAGAAACACCTGAGGCTGCATTTTTAAACAAAGTACTTGGATGTTTGAAGGCAAGAACAATTGCTCTCCCTGTGCTGATGTTCTCGCTGGAGGCTCACGAAACAGCAACACAGCATATTTGTAACTAGCAAAGGGTTCAGCAGTGCAGTGGCTGTACTTTTGTTCTTCGGTCCAGTGACCTTCTCAGCCTGATGTTGCAGATGACCTGTGGCAGTAACACTCCTGTTTGTGTACTGCTGTTCTTACAATACTCAGAGAGCTTCTAGGTTTCCAGCTCTGGGATGGGAAATACTAGGAAAGTCTTGGAGTCTGAGGAGGGAATAGACCTCAGTGGGGTAAATAGCCATAGAGTCCAAGTCTCTGAAGCAGCTATTTTATGCAAGGGAACTGATCTCTGTCACCTGAAAATCAGTGGCTGTAGTAAGATATCTCCAGGCAACCCTGGATTTATCCCATGGATCCAACACTCAGCCATCAGGGTTACCAGATATTAACACAGGCTGCTCTCTCCTTGCTATGTCAAAGGTGTCTGTCTTCACACAAAGTCAGACCATTTCCACCACTGATTTTGGTTGTTCTGCACACTTGTGTCTGGTACCCAAAGGGAATGGTAGGGCAGAGGGTGAGGCAGACAGGAGGCGGACAGGAGTCAGCAGTAGGTTGAGCCAGCTACTTCTGGCTTTCTCCCTATTCTCCTCCCTTTCAATAATCATGGAAACAATGAAAACACCCATTTCTTGACTTTCTGCACCAGGATTTCGTGAAACCCTGGGCTTTTTTGACAGCCCAGCACTGGAAGGCTTTCCTAACGGGATGGGAGTTAATTTATATTTTAAAATTTGTTAAACATTTATCAGACAATATGAACATATATGGTCAATCTGTCCCCCCCTCACAAAATGGCCAATGATGGGCCTGGAGAGGGTGGGAAGGAGAGGGGCCCTGAGTGGGCGTGGACACAGCTATGCTTCCCAACCGTATTTTGCATGGTCGCACCACTTTTGGTTTCTCAAAGCCTGAAGAATGTTTCAGGGGTTTCTCAAAAGCTGAGAAAGGCTGCTCTAGAAACTCTACAGAAATACTATATTGCTTATATAGTATTCTCTTCTCCTCTATTTGCATATTGCTTCTACAGTGTCTGTTGGCATATCGACATCATGTCATGAGTATTATTTATGCATTTATTTATCATACTTTTATTTACATTTATTTATCATATTTATTTATAATTTATCATATCAAGAGCCTCTTGTGGCGCAGAGTGGTAAGGCAGCAGACATGCAGTCTGAAAGCTCTGCCCATGAGGCTGGGAGTTCGATCCCAGCAGCCGGCTCAAGGTTGACTCAGCCTTCCATCCTTCCGAGGTCGGCAAAATGAGTACCCAGCTTGCTGGGGGGTAAACGGTCATGACTGGGGAAGGCACTGGCAAACCACCCCGTATTAAGTCTGCCATGATAACGCTAGAGTGTGTCACCCCAAGGGTCAGACATGACTCAGTGCTTGCACAGGGGATACCTTTACCTTTACCTTTTATCATACGAGTGGCAAAGCCGTTCATAAGAACGGCCTTTGAAAGGGTCACACCTGGGGGCTGTATGGTGCCTTTGCAGGTCTCTGGGAAGCAGAGGATGGTTTAGCTTACATTCTGCCATCCCTGGGACTGTCTGGTGATAGCAAGTAAGGAGTCAAAGAAAAAACATCAGCAAAATTGCAATGCTTTCTATGGGAGGCAACAACACATGAGCCACAGTTGGGACTAAACTTGATAACCAAATGCACATGACAGACCGCACTTATTAGAGAAAATATTGAACTAATATGTTGGTTTTGAAGGTGGTTAACCTTTTCTCTGCCTGATGCTTTTCTCATGCAATATATCTCCACTAAGATACTAAGGATTTGCAACAGGGGAAATGGCTTTGTGGAAGAAGAGTTGTGGCAGGAAAATGGTGCGCGGAGAAAGGATTACACATCCTCTCCTGCTAGTTGGAAATGCTTCCGACAAAAGTGCCTTTGCTCTAACCAAAACAGCTGCCTGGGTTACATACACCCAGGGGACACACTGAGTTCCACCCTGTGATGTTTGCAGACAAAAAGGACTCCTACCCCAAATAAGGAAGCGGCCCCCAGTGCAAAGATGAGTGTCTTTTCTGGCACGTGATCACACTCAGTGCTGGATAGTGCCAGGTTCCGCTTATGTCAGCAAACGTTTTGAAAGGCAAGGATCAGCTACAACACCAGAGCAGGTCTGTATATCCTCAGGCAAGTCCCAGCTCTGTCAAGACAAGGTGCAGGCAAGCCCGAATGTTTACCAAGCCAGAACAAACACAGGATCACGAAACGGGGATCAAGCAAGGCGCTGAGTTTCAAAAGTTGTCTTTGGGTCCAAGTTCCAGAAGACGGACCAGTGAAGTATTAGAGGATAGAGAACACACCTTAATTTGTCTTGTCAAGAACACACACACTCTCTCTCCCCACCCATTCCCCTTTCTCTCTGTTATGAACACTTGCAATAAAATGTACTATTTGTTTATTTTAATATTTATACCTCACCTTTCCCTAGAGTCAAAAGCAGCTTATGTGTAAATGTAAATCATACAAAATGTTATGTATTTATTCTAAAATATTTCCATTCAGGGCCCCCCAAGCCACGGACGTTAAAACGCTGAAAGGTTTTGAGCATTAAAAAGCATTTAAATTCAAATGCACGAAAAATATTTAAAGCAATGAAATAAAACATGCATAGAATCAAAAGGGGCCATACAGTCCCACCCCCTAATCAATGCAGGATTGGCCTGAAGCATCCCTGACAAGTGTTTGTCCAGCCGCTGCGTGAAGGCTGCCAAGGAAAGGGGAGCCCACTACTTCCCTAGGCAGCCCATTCCACCGCTGAATGATCCAGCTGGTATCTTTCTGCCCATAATTTGAACCCATGATTGCGAGACCTATTCTCTCTGCCAATAGGAACTGCTACAGGCCTTCCTCTTAAAGAGAGCAATCACGTCCCCCACCCCTCAACATTCTCTTCTCCAGGCTGTACCTGCCCTGTCTCTCAGCCGTTCCTCATAAGGGTTGGTCTCCAAGCCCCAATGATCCTCCTTGCTCTCTTCGGCTCCTGCTCCATTCTGTCCACATCCTTTTTGAAGTGAGGCCTCCAGAAGGGCACGCAGTACTGACCAATGAAGTGTACTATGACATCTTGCCATATGGATGTTAGGCCTCTTTTGATACATCTCAGTCACATTAGCTGCTTTGGTGGCTGTATCACACTGCCTGCTCATATCCAAATTACAGTCCACCCAAACCCATAGATCTTGCTCACAAAAACTGATACCCAGAAGTGTATCTCCCATCCAGTATTTGTGCTTCTCATTTTTGCGACCCAGATGTAGAACTCTGCACTTGTTGAATCGCATCTTCTCCACATCCACCTGCTTTCCCAGTGTGTTTGGATCTTACTGGGTGTTTTCTATTCCTCTACGTTTGGTGTCCTCTGCAAATTTAATGAGTAGTCCACCCACCCCTCAATATTTATAAAAATATTGAAAAACATTAGGCCTAGAACCAACCCCGCTGGACACTTCCAGTCAGATGAAATGCCACTGGCAACTACTCTTTGGGTGTGGTTCTCCAAACAGCTCCCTATCGACTTAACTCTCCTGGAGTTCAGTCCACAGTCTTCTAGTTCAGGGGTAGTCAACCTGTGGTCTTCCTGATGTTCATGGACTACAATTCCCATGAGCCCCATGCTGTTACTTTCTAAAGAGCCAGTTTGGTGTAGTGGTTAGGAGTGCGGACTTCTTATCTGGCGAGCAGGATTTGATTCCCTGCTCCCCCCCCCCCCATGCAGCCAGCTGGGTGACCTTGGGCTCACGACGATACTGCTAAAGCTGTTCTGTCCAAGCAGTAATATCAGCCTCACCTACTTCACAGGGTGTCTGTTGTAAGGAGAGGAAAGTGAAGGCCACTGTAAGCCAGCTGGGTGACCGTGGGCTTGCCACAGTCCTGATAGTGCTGTTCTCATGGAGCAGTCCTGTCAGAGCTCTCTCATTTCCCTCACAGGGTGTCTGTTGTGGTGACAGGAAGAGAAGGTGATTGTAAGCTATTCGGAGACTCCTTCAGGTAGTGAAAAGCAGGGTATAAAACCAACTCTTCTTCCTAACTTTCAGCAATGAGAGACTCAACCCTAACCCTTTTCTGTGTCGCCTTACTGGGCTGGCTATCTTACTGGGATAAGGGCAGGATAAACCAAACTGCCGTATTTGCCTCTTCATTCAATGCACAGGAGCCCTTTTGCATAGGAGTCCTTCGAAATGTCCTGCAAATCAGAAGGGAGTAGGACTAACTGGATGCAGCAAGATGGTTTTCATTTGCTCTCTCCTGCAAGGACAAGCAGCACAATGCTGTCTATACTGCAGAAGAAGGCAGGAGAGACAAGAATGTGGTGGCTACATTTGTTTATGGAAGATAACAAACCACAGCCTATGAGTCAAAGATGTGGATGCCCCACCTTGTGGTTCAGCATGTTCTGTAATCTGAAGTTAAAGTGTGCATGATCTTCCAAAAACTGTGAGCTTTTTTTTGTCTTGCTTAGCCACATTCTTTCTTAAAATGTTTCTAATTACACAAAACATTTGCTGGCAAACGCTATTGTGAAATGAAGGCCATTTCCACAAGGAGAGGTAAAACACGAGTGGCTTCCTGCTGGCAAATGCAAGATGGTAAATCTTGCATTTGTAGCCCTCCTCATGGGGAGACCCCACCCACATTTTCCCTCTGTCCTGTCAAGGCTTTTTGCTTCCTGATGAGGCTGCAAGGAAAAGTAACACAAACTTTTCCCTCCACTCTTTGGCTTGTTATTCACAGCAAGCCACCAACCACAACGCAGCAGTTCTTTCATGGACTAAAACTCCCCCCCCCCTGATTTTTTAAAAAGAAACTTCCATGTTGCTATTTGGTAATGCCACAACAGAGATGCATCTTTCATAAAATCAGTACTGCCACGTTGCTATTGAGAAATGCCAGAACGATAAAGCCCCCCCCCTTTTGGGAGCCATATTTTTTGTACTTTATTTCTGTCTGGGTGGATTTCTGAGATGCTGCACATTGTCTCTGGAGCCCAAGAAGACATTTTGTGCTAATGGTTGGTTTTAAAACAAGCTACTCAGACCCCTGTATGATTGGCAGAAGGCAGCCAGATCACACACAAACCCCTTTCCCTGCTCATTTCCCACCTTGAGAAGATGCAAACGGGACTGTTTTTGCCTACGCGAGTTGTGAGAAAACTGGACAGGTAAGTAAAGCCCCAAAATACATTTTATGCTAATGGTAGACTTAACAACAAAGCGTACACATGGCTGAATGATCAGGAAAAAGCTCCTTGATCACCTGCCTCCCCTTTCCCAGCTCACTTTTCACCACCAGAAAGCCAGTGGTTTGGACAATTTAGGGTGGTAAATCCAGTTTTTGAATTCCCAAAATAACGATTTAAAAATGGCCAAATAGCGACCCGGCTACTTGACAGCCTTGGCATGTTGGCAATGTCATGTGGAGGGAGCTGTCCAGGAACATTTTCCTTGTGCAGAAATGGCCAAATTGTTCCAAATGGTCTTAAAGAGAATTGTTATATGATTCTTAATGAAATCTGTTCTGTGACATACGATAGCTGTTTCTAGTGGTTGATTAGGTCAGGCCAGGAGGTCAGCCAGTGAGCCAGGAGTGTACATGTGGAGCTTGGCCTTATGCTGAGTGAGCACTGAAATGTTGTGGATAAATTAAAAAGTATAACTGCAGACCAGTCATGAAAGGGGAAAATGCTATGAGAGGCAGAAAACACTGCAAACAAGATGCAATAACTTGAGTTTGTACTCATGTTGACCACATGGAATGCAGTTTTGCAACACTTTTACTGGACGAGGCACGCTCTCCAAGAAAATGAATTGCATTCGAAGACATCGTTGGACATCTTTCAGTCATTGACCACTTACAGACTTTGAGGAATGATTCTGAAAGATTTGAAGTTGCCTGAAACTAACTATGAAGAAGATCTAGACCCACAACTGAATTGAGAATCAACAAGCTAATGATGGGTAGTGCACCAAAGATATAATTGAAATTAGAGCCAAATTTTGCATATCTAATTACTGCCTAATTTGATAAAGTTGAAACTAATATGAAGAGGAGAGGTGAAGTGTACAAAGAAGTACAAAGTGTACCAAGTGTACAAGGAAGATCCCAGCACAATTATTTAGGGTAATTAGATCTCAAGGAGGGACACCAAAATTTTAGGAAATTGGACTTGAGCTGTGAGGCATGAGCGAGCCATTTTGCAGATAAAGTCCTGTCGCTCTGCCGGGATCTACATACCACAATTAATACAGATTGCGAACTGGAAGCTCTGTGGCTGTCACAGGGGAGATTGTTTGATGGATTCAGAGTGGACAAACTGCTGGAGTCAGTGAGAGTGGCCACCTGCCCCGTAGATCCCTGTCTGTCCTGGCTGCTCAAACCGGGTGATAGACAGATAGGAGGCCCTTTGAGTGGGATTGAGAGCCTCTCCCTGACATCAGGGGAGTTCCCGTAAAGACTTAAGTGGAAGTGGTTTGTCCTCTCCTGAAAAACCCATCACTGGATCTTGAGGATCCTATCAACTACTGCCTAGTTTTGCATTTGACGTTTCTGGGGAAGGTAGTGGGGTGGGCGATGGTGGACCAGCTCTTGGCATTTTTTGGAGGAAACTTTGGCCCTAGATCCATACCAGTCTGGCTTCTGTCCTGACCATGTGGTGGAGACTGCACTAGTCACTCTGACAGATCATATCCAGTGCCAGCTAGAATGGGGCAGTTCGACCATCCTTTTAGATCTGTTGGCCGCATTTGATGTGGTCAATCACTAGTTGTTGGCACACCGCCTCACCATGACCAGGATTAGGGGAAACGTGCTGGAATGGCTGGTCTTGTTTTTCTGGAATCAGTCTTTGAGGGTGGCAGTGGAGGAAAAGTTGTCAAATCCCTTGGCACTCCCTTGTGGAGTGCCTCAGGGAGTTATACTCTCTCCCACATCTATATACACCCTCTAGCTCAGCTGGTATAGGGCTTTGGGCTGGGTTGTCACCAATATGTGGATGACACCCAGCTCTGCCTCCTGATGGATGGCCAGCTGGACTCTCCCCCAGATACATTGGCCAGTTGTTTGGAAGCAGTGGCTGGATGGCTCAGACAGAGTCATCTGAAACTCAATCCCTCCAAGACAGAGGTTCTGTGGCTGGGCAAAAGGGGGCAGGAACAGGCAGCATGCCTCCCATGCCTGGACAAGGTGCAACTAACACCTGCACCAACTGCCAGATATTTGGGAGTGATCTTTGACATCTCACTTACCATGGAGGTTCAGATCACAAAGGTAGCCCGCATGGCATTTTTCTATCTGTGCCAAGCTCAGCTACTAGTGCTCTACCTGTCCTTGGACCACTTGGCCACAGTGATCCATGCAATGGTCACTTCCAGATTGAACTTCTGTAACTCACTCTAAGGGGGCCTACCCTTGCCTTTGACCCAGAAACTTCAGCTGGTACAGATTGTGGCTGCCAGGGTACTCACTAGGATATATTGGAGGGCCCACATTCATCCAGAGTTGAGATAACTACACTGGTTACCGGTCTGCTTCCAGATCAAGTTCAAGGTCTTAGTTTTGACATTTAAGGCTATATGTGGCCTGAGTCCAACCTATCTGAGGGACCACTTATCTGCTTATGCCCCCTCACAGGGGTATTTGCTCACCAGGGAGGAGTCTGCTGGCTGTCCAGGGCCCCCGGAATATCTTCCTGGCCTCCACCAGGGATATGGCCTTTTCAGCTCTGGCCCCAACCTGGTGGAATAAGCTCCCAGAAGAGCTAAGGGCTCTATCGGAGCTATATAGATCATTGTAGTCTGGAGATGAGCTGTAATCCCAGGGGGTCCCCAGGTCCCACATGTCCGTAAAAGGCCGATGGCTTGAGCTAACGTAATCTGAAATATTCCCTTTTGCCCCACAAGGGATCCTTGTTTTATGCTGTGGATATTTATTCCAATTTGCTTCCTGTGCAGTCCTGTGCATGTTTACTCAGAAGTCCCATTCTAGCCAATGGAGCTTCCTCTCTGGTAAATGTGCACCGGATTGTAGCCTTATGTCTGCTCCACAGCTGCAGCTTCGTCATTCCACTGGTAAACTGTGCCCCCAAGCTTTTTTCTTCATTTGTTAATGTGGCTGGTACAAGTGCCGTGTGGCGTAATCCCATTGCTTGGAACAAACAGCTATTCATACCAGCCAAATCCGCACAAGTCAGGAGGAAAGTATTCTTTTAAGCTGTGGCATGCTTTCTTTCTTTAAAGCATAGCCTGTTCATCATTCCAGCGGGGGAATAGCAACCAGAAAGATGTGAAATGCCAGAAGACATGTTTTATTTTTATCCTTCAGGTTTTGAAAAACCCCAGAAGTGGTGTGATTGTGCAGCATGTGGTTGGGAAGCAGAACTGTGCCCACCTGGAGCCCCTCGCCTTCCACCCCTTCCAGGCCCATCCCTGACCATGGGGAGCATGGATCAACATGACCATATATGGTGATATCACCTGACAAATGTGTAACAAATTAAAAATATATTTAAAAGTAAACTCCCACCTATTTAGGAAACCCTTAGAGGGCCATCAAGAAACCCCAGGTTTCACCAAAGCCTGGTCTTGAGTATTTAAGAAAGGTTTCACCACAGTGTCTTCCAAAGAGGTTTATGCCCTTCTGTAGTATCCAGGGACAGAAGAGGCCCTTTTCTTTCCTCATGAAGCTTAGGAGAGGGCTGCTCTGCTTCCACGTGGGGGGCACGGAAACCCACCCGCCACAGCAGCATCAGGAAGCAGGCCAGAACAGAACAGAGGTGGTGTCTGCATGCACACACCCACCTCTGCTTTCTGCACTGCTGATGTTTCCCCCTGCCCTCCTTCACAGCTGTGCAAAGAGCACCGATGACATGGTAATTTCAGCACCTTGCTGCCAGGAATATAGGGCTGGAAATTCCTGGGGATTCCTGGAGTGGGTGGAGGGTCTAATGCCACAGAAAAAAAATCAGAGTCCAGGAGCACCTTTAGGACCAACAAAGATTTATTCAGGGCGTGAGCTTTTGAGTGCAAGCAGTCTTCCTCAGACACTTGCACTCGAAAGTGCTTGCACTCGAAAGCTCGCGCCCTGAATAAATCTTTGTTAGTCTTAAAGGTACCACTGGACTCTGATTTTATTGTGCTACTTCAGACCAGCACGGTTACCCAGTTGAATCTAAAATAATGCCACAGAGTTCACCTTCCAAAGGATCCATTTTTGCTGGGGGATCCAATGTCTGTAGTGTGGAAATCACTGGCAATTCTGGGAGATTGCCGGACCCTCCTGGAAGTTGGCAACCCCACTAGAACAGCCCCCCCCCCTCATTCCATTTCCTTTCCCTTTCCTTCCTGAGCCAGGTAAGCAACAAAGCACTTTAAAGAGCTGAAGGGAGGGGGGAGGAAAAGAAGAGCAGAGCTCTGCTCAATCTCCTTGGTAGCTGTGGGTGCAATGTCCGGGCGGATTCCCCTCTGAGCTCCCCCAAGTGAGGGTTCTCTAAATATCACCTCCCGAGTCCAATAGAGAGGCTTTCAGCTGCCCCTCAGGGAGAATCCCCATGTAGAAGCAGCCCTGGCCTTCACACGGCTATTCTTCCTGTGGAAAAGATGCATAAGGTGTCGTTCCTGAGCGCCTTCCTCAGACAAAAACTTGTCTTCTGAAAATCCCATCTCAGGGTGGGCTCATTCTGATCCTCTGCCACCCAGGGGACCCTTGTCCTCTTCCTGCCACTGGTGACCATTGAGCCTGCCTATTTTTTGAGTAAGACAGGAAGGGGGCTAGGATGCCATCGTTATCTGTTTCCGTGGACACACAGAAGTGGCTTAGACAGACTCGGACTTTTGGGCTAGCAAGGTTATCTACTGTGACTGGGGGGAGGGCTCCAGGCCTTTCACGTCACCTTTGCACTGGCGATGCTGGGACTGAACCGGGGTCTTCCACACGCAAAGCAGGCGCTCGGCTACTGAGCGCTGGCCCCTCCCCAGTCAGAGATTTCTTTGCCCTGGAAAACCTTTTGAAAATGGGATGTGTCGGAAAACATTTTGAAACTTGCATTGGAAAACATTTTAAACCCCCTGGCAGGGCTGGATTTACATGAAAAGAGGCCCTAGGCTATTCCACTTATGTGGCCCTTTCACCTCCCATTTTTAAGTTTCTAAATTACGTGAGAGATAATAAAATATATCATTACTGTGATATATATCAATATGTTAAATGAAACATGCTGTGATTGGTACTAACCTTTATAAAAATGTGGAATGTAGGCCCCTCTTGAGCTTGAGGCCCCAGGCTGAAGCCTAGTTAGCCTATGGGAAATTCCGGCTGGCCCCTGGCAGTTTTGCATCAGAGTGGTCATTGATTTTTGAGGATGTGTAATGAGCTGAGGGCCCTGATGGAACTTGTTCAGGAAGAAGAAGAAAAAGAAGAAGAGGAGAAAAAGATGAGAAGAAGACGAGAAGAAGAGGCACTGGGTTTTATACCCTGCTTTTTACTATCCCAAAGAGTCTCAAAGTGGCTTACAATCACCTTCCCTTCCTCTCCCCATGACAGACACCCAGTGAGGTAGATATGACAGAGAGAGCTCTGAGAGAACTGTGACTAGCCCAGGTCAACCAGCTGGCTGCATATGGAGGGGTGGGGGAATCCAACCTGGTTTTCCAGATATGGGTCTATACCACACTGTCTCTCCAGTGGAGTTCAGGGCCTAATGACACTTCTTTGCTGGTCTTTGCTGCATCTTAGCAGGGTGAAGGGCCATTTACAAGATTTTTACAGGGCATCATAGGAGGCGTAAGAGGTCCATGGAGCACGGCTGGATTGAGCACGCAGAGCAAAGGGCGCAGAGCAGACTGAAACGGCCTGCTGGGCAAGTTAGAAGCAGGGCTGGATCGCACACTGGTATGCATCCCAAGGATAGTTAACTTTTACAGCTGGCTGTCACAGTGGCGCTCTGCCTGTCCTGGTGCCAATCCGATTTGATGAGCAACAGATGAAAAACAGCGGGCAGTCATAATTACAGTGCAACCTTGCCTGGGTGCTATAAATAGGCAAGCTGAGAGGTGCCACAAACTCCTTTTATTGCTTTTATGCCATGCATCCAGAGCCAGAAATTGCTCACTCAACAGAAACCTGTCCCACTTGATGCCCTGGCCTCAACACTGCATCCACCGTTCTCACGCATATGGAACCTTTCCTGTACAGAGTACCTGAGAAGCCTGCCCAAGACAGCTTGTCATTTTCCTTGTGATGTATTGAACAGGCAAAAAAAAAATGCAAATGGCACTGAGTACACGCTCAGTAATTAATGAAATTTAACTCCACCGCCCCTAAACTGTGCATTTTCCAATTCTAAATAAATACATCCCTACCAAGTGGTGAGAAACTATATAGAGCAGCTGGGCTGGCTTCACCTCTACCCACCTTTTCCTCCGTATGATGTGCGCTGGTTGCTATGCATGCCAATAGGGCCCATTCTGCACACATAGGATAATGCACTTTCAATGTGCTTTGGCAGCTGGATTTTCCTGTGCAGAACACGAAAATCTACTTCTAAGATGCATTGTTGTTGTTGCTGTTATGTGCGAAGTCGTGTCCGACCCATCGCGACCCCATGGACAATGATCCTCCAGGCCTTCCTGTCCTCTACCATTCCCCGGAGTCCATTTAAGTTTGCACCTACTGCTTCAGTGACTCCATCCATCCACCTCATTCTCTGTCGTCCACTTCTTCTTTTGCCCTTGATCGTTCCCAGCATTAGGCTCTTCTCCAGGGAGTCCTTCCTTCTCATGAGGTGGCCAAAGTATTTGAGTTTCATCTTCAGGATCTGGCCTTCTAAAGAGCAGTCAGGGCTGATCTCCTCTAGGACTGACCGGTTTGTTCGCCTTGCAGTCCAAGGGACTCACAAGAGTCTTCTCCAGCACCAGAGTTCAAAAGCCTCAATTCTTTGACGCTCGGCCTTCCTTATGGTCCAACTTTCGCAGCCATACATTGCAACTGGGAAGACCATAGCCTTGACTAAACGCACTTTTGTTGGCAGGGTGATGTCTCTGCTTTTTAGGATGCTTTCTTGATTTTCCTCCCCAGGAGCAAGCGTCTTTTAATTTCTTTGCTGCAGTCTCCATCTGCAGTGATCTTGGAGCCCAGGAAAATAAAATCTGTCACTATCTCCATTTCTTCCCCATCTATTTGCCAGGAATTGAGAGGGCCGGATGCCATGATCTTTGTTTTCTTGATGTTGAATATCAAGCCAACTTTTGCACTCTCCTCCTTCACCCGCATCAACAGACTCTTTAGTTCCTCTTCACTTTCTGCCATTAGAGTGGTATCATTTGCAAGATGCATTGAAAGTGCATTATCTATTTTGTGCAGACTAGGCCTAGGTCTGAGAGGAGAGTGGAAATGGGAGTAATGACTGCTGATGGGCAGGGAAGGCACTGAGGGACAAAATGGGTGCCATATGGGAGGGGCTGTGGCTCAATAACAGAGCATCTTCTTGATGTGCTGAAGCTCCCCTGTTTGATCCCCAGCATTGCTTCTTAAAAAGACCCGGTTGTAGGTGATGCAGAGGTGGTTGAAGGATTCGCAGGGTGCAATTGTGGCAGGAGCAGCCAGACTGGGGAGGGGGGGGAGAGGACCCCCACAATGGAAAGGGGTGTTACTCCAAATGTCCTTAAAGTGGGAAAAGTGGGCAGGAGACAGACTAAGGCCCTGATTCATGGGGGGAAGGCATCATGCAGGGCCCCTGGAGGTATGGGGCCTGTAGCACGTGCTACATCAACTACATGGATAAGCTGGACCTGAGGTGATGTAAACAACCACGTCTGACTCTAGAGCGTTGCTGGTGGCCTGATTAGACAACAGTGACCAACAGTCTGCTTCAGTGTAAGGTAGCTTCATATGTTCATGTAAAAAGTTACTTCAGGTGCCTTCTCTCACATCAGGTCCTCCAGCCTATTATTTCCTCTTCAGCCTTCCTATAGCTCACCTCTTGCAAAGGGTGGCAGGGTGGGGCAGCAGGAAAATGCAGACCGACAGAATGACAGAAGCCTTGCAGAACGATGGAAACTTATAAAGAAGATTATCTGGCTTCTTTTTTACTAGCATGTGAGTGCATTTTCTACTTTACAGCCTCTGCTGAAATTTATGATCTTATCCTCTGCACATCTATTGATGCATAATCCTGGAGTACTGATCCAGCCAGCATTGCAGGACAGCTGAATTAATTTTAAGATGCCTAGCTGAGGCCAACCAGTACCAGACTGCCCCCTGATCAGGTCACTTCCTTTGAAGTTAGAATTGGCCAGTGTGTTCTAAAAGGGTACAAAGGACACTCCAGCTTAATTTCTCCTAACATTAAAAGGTGGAGCATTTTGATAAGGGAAGGGTTAAAGTTTTGGCAAGAAAGGTTTGCTGGCAGCTGACCTTGGACAAGTTGAAAGGGTTCACATGAAGTAGTAACTCCTATTTCCTAGAATTGACACTAACCAGGTACGATTACCCAACAAAGGTCTAGTTTTGGCCAGCTGCATCACCCAGGGATGCCAGTCGGATTTCTAGGTGAGAGGGCTCAAGAAAGGCTTTTGCCCCCAGGCCAAGGGTAGTTGGTTTTGGATTCACTTCTCTACAGAAACTGCTCCAGGAAATGGGCAGACATTTTTGTTTCAGTGTAATAAAAGCCTCCGCAATGACACAAGGGGGGAGGGGGAGGGACACACATTCAGTTTTCTGTTTTAACGTGCAAACCTGATCAAACACTCCTGGACATTACTGTTATTAAAACAGACTCAGAATGACTCATTTTTCAACATAGGCCTGTAGTTACTATGCTTCTTTTTGAAGCCCATGGGGATCTTCACAGTGCTTTGATGCGACCTCTAAGTGTTTATGCCCAAAGCCTACCCATGCCCAGTGCATGATAGAAAACGCTTTCTATGAACACATGGGAGAGGGTGGCTGATATTTCCTCTCAGTTGTAGCCCTCTTTGCATCATGAGGTGCCACTCTTGAAGATCTCTTGGGGTGAGCTTTGAGGGGGGAGAGATGATTGTGGTGAGGAAGAAGGAACTGAAAGACCACTGGGACAGAATAAATGACACCGGAAAAACTTGTCACCAGCCCAAGAGGTAGAAGAAGGGGAAGGAGGCAATTAATAACTTTGCTTATATATCTGAAAGACCAGGGAAACCCGAGTCCATAACCATTACTCCAATCAATGTTTCAATAAGTGTCATCTGATTAACATTTCCAATGTACTCCTCCAGATAATTCACATACAGACTTCACTGCCACAAGATTTGCAGTGCTGCCCTAGGCAGACTTACATAATTCTACTTCCATGGACTTGGGTGACTTCCACATGGACCTTTTGCCCTGATTTGAGCTCTCAACTGCAGTGGATTATATCTGAGCTTCCACACAGCATCATTGCCCACCCACTGTCTTCCTGTAGCTTCCCTGTACTTTCCCCATACTTTGAATTAATGTTTCCTGCTAGTATACAGCCAAAGTGCATATTCCTTCTATGTGGGAGGTATGCTGTGCTTCAAAAGCTCCCTCTGTGTTTGATATCATTTCCCCTGCTCCCCTATCCACAAGAGACCTTAAAAATGGGAATAACTAGATTGCTGTAGTGTTATGATTTTACAACTCTCTGCCTACTAGCTTCTCTGAATCTCTAGACTTCATTTTTAAATTAGTTTCCAGAAGAAGAGAAGAGTTCCCAGTTTGATGTAGTGGTTAGGAGCATGGACTTCTAACCTGGCATGCCAGGTTCGATACTGCACTCCCACACATGCAGCCAGCTGGGTGTCCTTGGGCTCACCACGGCACTGATCAAGCTGTTCTGACCGAGCAGTAATATCAGGGCTCTCTCAGCCTCACCTACCTCACAGGGTGTCTGTTGTGGGGAGAGGAAAGAGAAGGTGAATGTAAGCCACTTTGAGACTCCTTCAGGTAGCGAAAAGCAGCATATAAGACCCAACTCTTCTTCTTCTTCTTCTTCTTCTTCTTCTTCTTCTTCTTCTTCTTCTTCTTCTTCTTCTTCTTCTTCTTCTTCTTCTTCTTCTTCTTCTTCTTCTTCTACCTTGCTTTTCTCAACTGTAAGGTGTCACAAAGCAGCTTACCATCACTCTCCTTTCCTCTCCCCACAATACACACCTTGTGAGGTAGGGGTGGTGCTGAGAAAGTTCTGAGGGAACTGTCACTGGTCCAGGGTCACCCAGCAGGTGTCATGTGGAGGAGTGGGAAGAAAACTGGGTTCCCCAGATTGGAATCTGCCAGTCTCACGCTGGCTCTCTAGCCATTTTCAGTGCTGAAACACCCCTTTCCTCTTCCATCTCCCCAACAAACTTATACATTAAAAGAAAAGTTGACTGTAATAACTGGACACAACAGCCAATAATGATAGGACCCTTTAATAATGCCAAACTCTCCAGTAGAGGCTACCCGGAGTTGGTTATGAAAAAAGCATGTAGACGAGTGACAGAACAAAACAGAAAAGGTTTATTAAAATGCCAGCAGAGAGATTCAAATTAAAAATTAACATGCTCTTTTGGGTTCTCAGGGCATGCCAAGGATATTCAAAGGATTTTGTTCAAACACTCCCAGATTGCAAAAATGGGTTAATGATTGCATGAAAATGGGGAAGGAATATTGGTGAGTTGACTAGTAAGAGTTATGACCAGTGTAATGATCCTTTAAGCCAGTTGACAAAAGGAAACTACCCGTGTGGCTCTTGTACAGCTTGTAAATGTATGTTACCTACTAAAGAATGTATACAGCCAGATAACGGGCTTACAATTAAAATAAATACCTTTATCAACTGTTTAACAAGAAATACAGTATATTGTATCCAGTGTCCCTGTGATAAGAAATATGTAGGTACTGGAATTAAATCCCGTTGTAGCTGTAAATACAACGGGCGCTAGCAGGGAGGGAGGGTGTAATAAATAGGAAAGAGAGAGAGAGAGAGAAATTAATGTCCGGTCATGATTAGCTGGCAGTGGCTTGCTTGCAGTGACATTAAATAAGCTGATTTTAGTAAAATATGAACTTTGATCTAACTTGCTTTTTGTAAAAGGTACTCTTTTAAATTTGTTATGCTGGTATATACATGTATGCGGCCTGTACATATGTGCAGGTTTCAGTTATTATAATATGTAGATTATTTAGTGTTCATTTTGAGAATTGGTGACGCATGCCTCTTTAAATTTGAATAGCGAGATATTACTGACTCAGACACTTCAGCAAAATGAATGAACACAGCCGAGTGAGGTAATTTGAGGCCAGGAGCTTAGAGCCTTGGCTCTCCATACTGTTTTTCACCCTAATTATACTTTAAGAACGATAAGCAAGATGGTAAGATATGAATTTATAGGCTTTGGGCATTTAGACAGTTTCATTTTTTACATTTGTTCTAACAGTTACTCTTATATTACAGATAGAATACATTGTGATTGCTTTGAATTTATTTATACTAGTTTGTGGAGGTATGGACATTCTTGTACATTTCCACTTATTATTTATTACATTATGTTATACTAATAAGGATATTTTGTGATTTAGGACTCATTGAAACCACTGATGAAAGATATTGAATTGAAAATGGGAAAACCCTCACCATTTTGGCTGAGTCCAGGTAGAATAATAATAAAGAGATAACAGAGTCTCTTATATTTCTAATATTATTTGATTAAGCCATTGGACATATTGATAACTGTTAGAACAAATATAAAAAATGAAACTGTCTAACTGCTCAAAGCCTATAAATTCATATCTTACCATCTTGCTTATCTTTCTTAAAGTATAATTAGGGCGAAAAACAGTATGGAGAGCCAAGGCTCTAAGCTCCTGGCCTCAAATTACCTCACTCGGCTGTGTTCATTCATTTTGCTGAAGCGTCTGAGTCAGTAATATCTCGCTATTCAAATTTAAAGAGGCATGCTTCACCAATTCTGATAGGCTAGATATCAGGGAAAACATTTTCACAGTCAGAGTAGTTCAGCAGTGGAATAGGCTGCCTAAGGAGGTGGTGAGCTCCCCCTCACAGGCAGTTTTCAAGCAAAGGTTGGATGCACACTTTTCTTGGATGCTTTAGGATGCTTTGGGCTAATCCTGCGTTGAGTAGGGGGTGGACTAGATGGCCCCTGTATGGCCCCTTCCAACTCTATGATTCTATGATTCTATTCTCTCCCCCCCCCCTTGTTTGAACTGCCAGCTTCAGCAGCAATAGACAAATAGCAGGAAAAAATTGATGTGTTGAAGACCCCCAAGGACTGCATGGGCAGGAATGTATTGAGGAACTCTATTTGCAAGAGCTGTAAAATGGGAATACGAGACATGCATTCAGGATAGGGCTATCAACGGCTATTAGTCAAGATAGCTAAATGGATACTTTGTGGGGAGAGGACCTCTGAATGCCCGTTGCTGCTAGGGTCTCTAGGTCATCTCTATAATTACTGTTTGTATGGTGGTGGTGGTGGTGGTGGTGGTGGTGGTGGTGGTGGTGGTGGTGGTGGGGAGGATGCTAGGTTAGGAAAAATCTTTGCTTGGATCAAATAGGGCTCGTTTTTCTTCCACATGATGTCCTCATTCCAGAAGTACACTCAGTGGACATCTCCATGTACTTATGGAGCAACAGAGCGGTATACGGTTGGCCTATGGATAGACAGACAGACAGACATATTACAGTCATAGGCCAACATGATATGATATATGAAGAAGAAGAAGAGTTGGTTCTTATATGCCGCTTTTCCCTACCCGAAGGAGACTCAAAGCGGCTTACAGTCACCTTCCCTTTCCTCTCCCCACAACAGACACCCTGTGGGGTGGGTGAGGCTGAGAGAGCCCTGATATCACTGCCCGGTCAGAACAGTTTTATCAGTGCCATGGCGAGCCCAAGGTCACCCAGCTGGTTGCATGTGGGGGAGCGCAGAATCGAACCTGGCATGCCAGATTAGAAGTCCACACTCCTAACCCCTACACCAAACTGGCTATCTGTTAAAACCAAGATTTAAGACATCCTATTGCCTGGAGGATCATTGTCCATGGGGTCGCGATGGGTCAGACATGACTTTGCACCTAACAACAACAACAAATGCAGCATTATTATACTAAATAAAACATGCAATAAGAGTGTATAAATACAATTCAGGCAGACAATAAACTAAGATAACACAGCTCTCAAGTTCATTTGGCACAGACCATCCTGTTACGAATTTTCATTGCTGCTGCACAGAATCTGGCAACACTATAAATTGTATTACTATTTGTATCTGTAGGCAAAATAAAATCAGAGTCCAGTAGCACCTTTAAGACCAACAAAGATTTAATCAAGGCGTGAGCTTTCGAGTGCAAGCACTCTTCGTCAGAATATGAACCGGCCTTCATAACAGTAGGAGTATATAAGCAAAAGTTAATCCTGTTACATTAGTAAACATGTCACAGCATCCACACACAGCCACATGTTATCATGTATGTTTCTACATAACAGTGGTAGAATGAAACTAGTATGAACGTCATTATAATATTGACATTGAAGGAATGTATGTTCCACTGTTTCTATACATCCAGCCACAAGGGCATTTCCTTTCAAGGTAAGGTATTTTTCTATAGCTTCCTTCTATTCCAGCTGAGGGAAGGACGATACAGCGTGCTAAAGTGAAGGCCCTCCTGTGACTAAGTACTTCAAAGTTTGGTTAAATAAGGGAGGGCTAATATCTGTCGGGATTCACTAACTATAAAGGTTGGGTTACTTGCTAGGTCTTGTTGACATTCTGTGTCCATTAATCTCTGCTTAATGACTTCTTTGGCCTGTTCATATCCCACACTCAGCAGGAGTTCTGAAGAGAACCCCAAGGATGCAATTTTAGTTCTCACATTCTGTTGCCATGAGGATTGATAATCATCCTTTGTAGTTAGCAGGGCAAGGGGGGTGGGGGAATAATCTAAGCCAGTAATGAGAACAGTCAGCCATACCCTAGCCTCCACCCTCATAAATCCTGCCTCGGAGTAGCATTGGAGACACATTTCGGTGTTTGCAGAGCTGACCTTAAAAATGTAGATTGCACACTCTCCAATGATGCAGGATTAGAAAAGGGGCCCAATTGCATGCTGTATAATAGTTGTGATACCGACTCGGATTCAAACAATTTGCGTGCTGCGAGAATGTAGTATCCACCTCTTGACCTTGGCCTAGGGCCCCGGGAGGCCCAGCTTTGAATCCCCCCTTGTGTCACAGAAGCTTTGCTATCACCCATTCTCAGCATAACCTACCTCACAGGGTTGTTCTGAGGGTAAACGTCAGGAAAGGAACATGTAATATACTTTGAGTCCCTCTTGGGGAACAAAGCTGGGCATAAAGAAAGTAAATAAATAATAAATAAATCCTTAACTAGGTAGGGAGCAAAGGATGCGTACTCAGGGATGCTGCCTTCTTTGAGACTATGGGAAACTCAAAGTACACATTTGGAGCTGGAGGATGACGATAGTTACCTTATATGGTATAGAGATTAATGCTCATGTGCTACGTAATCTTTTGGACTGCCTATGAGTCATTTCCTAGTGTGTTTCTTTGTATTTGTTGGGAAACAACAATATGGACCCAGACTAAAGCGCCCAGTGATTTAAATATTGCATTTTGCATTCTGGTTTTGTATATTTTAAGGGTTAACTAAGATGCACTAAAGATAGATTCATGGAGGGCAGGTCTATCAATAGCTACTAGTTATGGTGACTGAGGGGAATCTTCGCATTCAGAAGCACATAGCCTCTGAATCCCAGGCCCAGGAGGCTACATCAGAGGAAGGCCTTGGTCTCTGTGCTGCTGTTGGCCCTTCAGAGGAACTGGTTGGCCACTGGTAGGACTGGATGCTGGACTAGTTGAACCGTTGGTCTGATCCAAAAGGACTTTCTTCTTGTCCCTCATTATCTGTTTTTCCCTCAAATAAATCTTTTGGTTTCATGTTCAACATTTATGTTGCATGTTACTTACTTAACTAAAATATTTTTTGCATTGCACCAGCAGGTGGCCGCTACAGGAGCTAGAACAAACTATAATTTGTGGTTTCATTTAAAGGGCAGAAATCTGGCATTGTCTCCTCAGAATGGTATGAGCAGCACCAAACAACTCTCCTCTATGACACAGGCTGTCAAAAGCCACTGCAAGCAAGGAGACAGGGGATGCCTCAAATCCTGAAACTTCACATGATCTCCCTGCCCCCAGTTCAGCATGCCCACAGTTTGTATCTAGGGCTGCCAGACTCTGGGTGGGGCCTGCAGATCTGGTATTACAACTGAGCTCCAGATGAGATCAGTTCCCCTGCAGAAAATGTCCACTGTGGAAGGTGGACACTATGGCATTATACCTCAGTGACATCCCCAGGGCGTTTCTGCACGCAAAAATGCAGCCATACGGCCTCCAAATGTAGGTGGCATGTTCTGGCCCCTCCACATGATGTCGCCTACAGCCACAGGCTGCCCAGCAGCCAGCTCACGGTTCTACCTATTTTAACTCATGATTTTGGGAATTGAGAAAAGTGGATTCACCATCCTAAAACACGCGAGCCACTGGCGAACAACCAGCAGGCAATCAGCTGAAAGAACTTATGGAGGGTGAAATGTGAGACAGTCTGCTCAGCTTTGCCCTGCCCTCGCTCCCACCCTCCAGCCCCCATTTCCTGTCCAGCAAGGGAGGGAGGTTCCCCCCTGTCAGTTCAAACACCATTAAGTCTTTCTTTAGTTGTTTTTAACTAAGTCCCTTCTTCCCTTCCTCCTTGGTGCTCCCTATCCCTCCCCCCCTCCATCCTGCTCATCTGTCCACATGCTGCTCAGCCATTCCATTCCATGCCAGAATCTCCCAGACTCCTTCCCTCCCTCTCCCTCCCTGAGCACCTCTTAAGTGGGGTTCTGCTTCCATGCTGCACCACCTGCACGCCGCCCACACAGCCTGCGCGCCACCCACGCCATCTCCAAGGCCACACTCCTCTCTACTACCACTTCAGGATTCAACCACCTTATTCTGCCACATGTTGACTGGGCTTCAAAAATAGTTCTCAGGACTGGATGAGGCATGTTGAGGAATGCTTGATTCTCAAGCGCTGGGTTATCAAGGACATAGAAGAGGATTAGCCTCTGTCCCAACATGTAGTTCTGAGAACACCCTATGATCTTCTACTGATTAAGTGAAATAACGATAGTTATGCCTATGTATAATAGTGGGTCACCAACACAGAGACATCTTCAGGCCTAACATTGGATGTCTGAGTCCTCAGGGAGAGCAATACTTCCAAAAGGGCTATGGAAACCAGTGAGGTATGTGAGTGGCTAGACTAGTGTCAGGCTATTCTTATGTGGAGAGCAAAGGATGGTTAGTTTCTTGGAACAGGGGACTGGAGGAACTGGATTCAGATTCATGTCCTGCCATGGAGACACTGGGCGACCACAGGCCAGTTGGTGTGAGAATACAGTTGGTGTGAAGATAAAATGGAGGCAGTGGATATCCACGTACACTTACTTGACCTCCTTGGAGGAAGGGCTAGGGGGGAAATATAACAGATAGACTTGGGCTGTCTGTCATGATATCCTACTGGGGGTCCACGTGTATTTTTCATGTTATATTGCTGGATTAAAAGTGATAGCTAATTCTGCTTTTATTTGACATCAACAGCAAATTAGATGTTATTTCCAGCCATCCTTTGCTTTCTGAACATGTACAATAGACAACAGAGTATTTAGACCTCTTTTTATTTTATAAAAGCAACTTCTTTCAATTTTTAACTTACGAAAATGTCTTGGTTGCTTTAATTTGAAGATCCATAGATACCATTTTGGGTATCCAACACTGTTCAGCCACATTCATCGGCACTTAGGCGGAACCACAGCGAAGAAAGCCAATAAGAAAATGTGAAAGGCTGGTTCAGGGCCGGGGAAACAAATCAGCGTCCTCATGTGCTCTATGGATTCATTGGGCTGATCTTTTCAACAGAGGTTCCATTCAGGGCCGATCATTATAACACTGTTTTTCAGCCCCTATTGAACAGTCTTGTTATTGACCACATGCAAATTCATCTCAAAACAAAGGAAGCTCATACAGAGAATGTATTCCGACTCTTTGGAAGGCATCCATTCTTTTAAGTGCTCAATGGCTATGCCTGAGACTCCAAATAATTGATGGACGAAACTGATCCAGTATGCTCCGATAATCTCCTTAAAGCAAGACGTTTAACCCATCCTTCTAGAGCCATGACGTGTAAATGCTGAGAAGCTGAGAAGAGGGAGGGCGGATCACGATTCTTAACACAAGGAATCCACAATGGGCTGTTTCCATAGGTAAATGAAATTTTCAAAATATTTCAAGATAAAAATCTCAGCTTACCCCATCTCTATGACAAGATGGGCAACACATTTAAACCAATATGGGCATGTTATGGGTATGTATGCATAGCCAAGTAGATAGATATCAATTATATCAAAACAACAGGTTTATGAAACCTGGGAGCACAGACATTCACACTGAGAATGATGACGTTGCTAGACAAATTTTGTCTTAGGTCCAAAAAAGCTCAACTATGCTGTTAAACGTTAACAGCCACCTTAGTAGTATATGTCGAAAATAGGCTTTTTCAGTCAGGGTTTTGTGAAACCCTGGGGTTTCTTGACGGTCCTGAAAAGGTTTCCCAAATCGGTGGGAGTTAATTAATCCTTATCCATCCATGGTTCCTCTATATATTTGTGAAACAGCCTGGGGGCGGAACGTGTCTGACTGTCAAAGATGGAATAGGGCCAATCAGGGTGCAGCCAGCAATGCTGGCTACACCCTGATTTGCCCTGCCCCTACAGCTCCTGCCCTCCCTCCCTGGATGCTAGCCACATTTCTCTCAGACGCGCCAGAGACAGAGAGAGACACACAGAGCTCTGCGAGACCCAACATAAGCCGTCATTCCCTCCTCTCGTTCCTGCTGCGAGGGAGACAGAGAGAGACACAGAGAGAGCTGCCCCAAGCTGCTGACAGAGACACAGAGAGAGCTTCCTCTGCTGCAACGAAGACAGAGACAGAGAGATCTGCCCCAAACTTCACACCAGCCCTCCTTCCCTCCTACAAATCACCCCTGATTACCTGCAATGCCTCCTGCTGCGAGGCGCACTAAGAGACATGCAGAGAGAGAGAGAGAGAGAGAGAGAGAGAGAGAGAGAGAGAGAGAGAGATCTGCACCTCCTAGTATCCCCTGGGGCCTAGCGCCCATTGCATTCCTGCTTGCAATGGGCTTTCTTGATAGTTTTAAAATATTTTAAATGTGTTAAATATTTATTGGCTGATAAAATTTTATATGTTGACCTGCCCCCTCCCAAGGCCACTGATGGGGGGTGGGGGTGGGAAGGGAACAGGCCCTGGTGCCATGTACACAGCTGTGTTCTCCAACCATGTTCTGCACAATCATACCACTTTTGGGGTTTCCCAAAGCCTGAAGAATGTTTCAGGGTTTTCTCAATGGTAAAAAAGTTGAGACAGACTGATCTAAAGAGCCTGAACTAGGAACTGTTTCAACAAACAGCTTCAACAAAACAAACCAGCCAGCCAGCAAAGCCAGATTCTGATGGCTAGTAAAAGCTTTCTCATAAAGAGCAGTTCTTTGGACTTCTCATTGTAATTAGTTCCTGAAAGCCCTTCATCAGAATCAAGCACTTACGTTGTTGTCCAGTTCAGCCTTTGTGAAATAAGGTCAGGGAAAATGAAGATAAGGCCAGTGATTTGGGTACGTTGCATTAAAAGATGCCTTTATCTTTCTGTTTAAAAGCACAGCGGATACTGCTTTGTTTGGAAGTACAGTGAGTGCTTTGAAAAAATAGATTGTGGAAATTAGAGAAATGAAACAGTGTCCGTAGAAACACAAAAGTTTCAAAATCACACTAATCTCTCTCTCTCTCTCCCACACACACACACACACACACACACACACACATAAATCTGTCAACCCAAATGTGTGAATTGTTTTTTTTATTGTAGCTGAAGATGTGTCATCTTTTGAGTTATATTGTAATTTTGTTTCCTCTGGGGCAACCACAAAAGAATAATTTTCTCGCACTTGGAAGAGGAAAAAGGCAGACCATAAGCATCTTGACAAACTGCACCACCTATAAAAATGTGATGTCCACAATTGCCAAATGTCTCTTTTATTTTATGAAACATTTTCTTTATTGTGAGTAGGGGCAGAATGAAGAAAACAAACTGTCCTTATTATTTACAAGGCCCCTTTCACCTTATCCCAGTCCAGCAGTTACCAGTCAGACCTTGCCTCCCACAGAGAGGCAGCTTTCGGGAGAGAGAGAAAAAACCTCTCTTAATATCACCCCAGTATCTGACATTTAGGGCACTGCTCGGACCAAAATGAACCCAGGTGGATGCCATCTAGGCATTAGCCTGTGAAAGCAATTTAAAACTGAGTCAGAAGTGGCTGGCTGGTTACGTCCTCCTTGCCCTGGAGAAATGCATGACTTTTGAGAGAAAGAGAGAGATAATGTGCAAACATCTTATGCTACACACAGAGCAAAGCTGTGCAATGCAAGTGCACTGTGGAAGAAAGAGAGACTTAGTAATAAGTAATAATGAGTCTACATGCTACTAATGGTAACCGGTGGTCTAAGGGTCAGGCTACGACCTGGGTGATCCAGGTTCAAATCCCCGCTATGTCATGGAAGTTTGGTGGCACAGCCTAACTTACTTCAAATATTGTGGGTAGAGTTGCCAGCCCTCTGCTGGAAGAGGGGAAAGCCCTCCCTCACTGCTGATTACCTGCCCTATTTGCTTCTGTATTTAATGCATAGGAGTCCTTTAGAATGCCCTGCAATTGGTCGCTTTGGTTTATCCTGACTTGTTCTCCAAAGAGTATACACAGTCTCCCTCCATTTTTCCTCTCAACAAACTTTCAGGTTAGAAGAAGAGTTGGTTCTTATATGCTGCATTTTTCTACCTGAAGGAGTCTCAAAGCAGCTTACAGTCACCTTCTTTTCCTCTCCCCATAACAGGCATCCTGTAAGGTAGGTGGGGCGAAGAGAGCTGACAGGATAGCTTGGTCAGAACAGCTGTGACAGGACTTGGACTAGCCCAAGGTCACCCAGCTGACTGCATGTGGAGGGGTGGGGATTAGAAACCTCCGCTCTTAACTTGCTTTGCCACTTCTTGTCACACAGTGATCTGGAGAGCAAACAGGGGCAAGCCTGTGTGGAGGGAGAAACGTGTGACAGTCTCAGCAGCATTTTGCCCGCCCTCACACCCGCCCTCCCCTCTCCATTTCCTGATCATGATTTCTTTTTTAAGATGCTCAAGAAGGACGTAGATAAAATTGAAAGGCTACAGAGGAGAGCGACGAGGTTGATCTGGGGCCAAGGGACCAAGCCCTATGAAGATAGGTTGAGGGACTTGGGAATGTTCAGCCTGGAGAAAAGGAGGTTGAGAGGGGACATGATAGCCCTCTTTAAGTATTTGAAAGGTTGTCACTTGGAGGAGGGCAGGATGCTGTTTCTGTTGGCTGCAGGGGAAAGGACACGCAGTAATGGGTTTAAACTACAAGTACAACGATATAGGCTAGATATCAGGAAAAAAATTTTCACAATCAGAGTAGTTCAGCAGTGGAATAGGCTGCCTAAGGAGGTGGTGAGCTCCCCCTCACTGGCAGCCTTCAAGCAAAGGTTGGATACACACTTTTCTTGGATGCTTTAGGATGCTTTGGGCTGATCCTGCGTTGAGCAGGGGGTTGGACTAGATGGCCTGAATGGCCCCTTCCAACTCTATGATTCTATGATTCTATGCTGTCCGCATTACTGCGGGACTGCAAAGCTACGTTGCTCGTGTAAAAATAAAATGTCCTCCTCACAGTGTACAGTCATTTTGGGATTGGGCAGCCCAGACACGTTCCCATCTGCATTTTCTGGTAGTGGGGTATGAACAGGGAAAGAAGGGGAGGCATGTGACGAAGCAGTCCTCTCACCATCAGCTCGGCATCTGTGCTTTTTGTTTTTAAACCTTGCTGTGAACACACAGTCACTCATCGGGGTCCAGTTACCATGGCCAGCCTATCAGAAATCTAACCCAAAATAAAAAGAGGCCATTACACAAAGAATCTTCAAATGAGGAGGGAATGTTTATTGTTGTGGCATTTCTCCATAGCAATGTGGAAGTACACTTTATTTTTTTAAACATTAATTTTGGGGCTCCGGGGGGGAAGGAAGCTTGAATCCCCGATACAACTGCTGTGCAGGGATTGGTGGGTTGTTGTGATTGACAAGCCAATGAGTGGTGAGAGAAGTTTGCATTGATTTTCCTTGCCGCCTCTGAGGGAGGCAAAAAGCCATGAAAAGGCAGTGGGAAAACGCAGGATGGGTCTCCCATCAGGAAGCTTCCAAACGCGTGTTTTCAAGGAGGAGGCAGCATGGGTTTTACGCCTCTGTACAAAGTCGGTCACACAATCAAATGTATATGTGACCCTGTGATGAAGGTTAGCACCACTTTAGCACTGGGATAGTGCCAGGTCAGTGCCCAATTAGCACAGGATTAGTGCCGGGTTATTGCAGGGTTTTACAGCCAGATTAGCACTCAGTTAGTGGCAAGTGACCACTGATTTAGCACATTTTAGCACTGGCTTAATGCCCTTTTTGTGTCAGTTTAGCACCACTTAAATCCCAGTTACCAAGGTTATTGCAGGGTTAGATCCCCTTTAGCACCTAATTAGTGCTGGTTTAGTACCAGGTTAGTGCAGTGTTAGAGCCAAGTTAATGCTCAGTTAGCACCAGGTTAGCGCCTAGGTAGCACCAAGTTAGTGTAATTTAGCACCCAGTTAGCGCTGGGTTAGGGCCCCTTTTGCACTGGGCTAGCACCGCTTTTCCTCCCAGTTACTGCTACTTAGCATTAAGTTTGCACCTGGTATGCGCTAGGTTAGCACTACTTTAGTGCAGAGTTAGCACTGGGTTAGCACCCAGTTAGCGATGGGCTAGTGTTGTTTTAGCACCCGGTTAGCACCCATATACCACCAGGTTAGTGCCAGGTCAGTGCCACTTTAGTGCCAGATTAGCACTGGGTTAGCACCAGGTTACTGTCCAGTTAGCTCCCAGTTAGTGGCAGGTTAGCATCAGGTTAGTGCCAGGTTAGCTCTGGGTTCACGCCAGATTAACACCTAGATAGCACCAATTTAGAACCAGGTTAGCACCCAGTTTGAACCCAGCACAGGAATAGTGTACTTTAGCACCATCTTAGCACCCCTTTATTGCCAGGTTAGCTCCAAGGCTACTGGGTTAGTGCCGGGTTAGCACCCAGTTAGCACTAAGTTAACACTCGGTTAGCACACTTTAGCACCCAGTTAGTGTCCAGTTAGTTCCATCTTATCCTACTTATCACCACTTTAGTGCTGGGTTAGAACCCAGTTAGTGCCAAGTTAATGATGGGTTAGTACTTCAGCACCAATTCAGCTCCACATTAGTGCCACTTTAGCACCGGGTTAGTACTGGGTTAGTGCCACTTTAGCACCCAGTTATGTTATCGTGCTACACTGAGGCCCATTCTGCACAGTCGCAGCTGTGCTGGGCCACTGTTGGTGCATTGCTGGAGAGCTGCATGCTCTGCATGCTCTGCAGCAGTTTGTGTCCACATGGGGGACACATTTCAGCACTGGATCTGCTCCGGTACCGAAATGTGTCTCCCCGGGAAACAAAGCAGCAGCTGATTAGTTTCACCGCAAGGGGGGGGCATGCGGTGTGTGGGGGGTTATTTTGTAAGGCCCAGCTCTTCCCTGTCCACATGGGCCTGCTGCAGGACAGGCCCTGTTGCCCCCCACAGCGGCTAATGTAATGCGGATTCTCCCATATTCCCTTAGCTTCGAGCAACTGAGGGCCTGATCCCCCGGAGGGGACATGCTCAGTGGCTGCGTCATGTGGAAGCAGGTATTAGCCCCACTTCCATATGACTGTCCTCTCGGCCTTTTCTGCCCGTGTGGAATCAGGCTGAAGGATCCTTTTATACTGTCTATTCATGACAAAGATCTACTAAAAACAGTTACCTTCCGGGTAGTGCTGAAATAAGGAACAGCATGTAGCTTTTGGCCGACACCATAGAATGAGTAACTCTGAAGGGTTGGGTTTGTAATCTTTAACGCCTTTTATGTTCAGCATTCCCTCTCCCTTTCAAAAGGGGTTTTGACTATGTTTCAGCTAGCAGATGTACAAACATTCCTATGTCTAAAATCATAGTTCCCTAATGGATTGAGTAATCAAGAAAAAAAGTAAAATGATTTATCCTTCAGTAAAGTGTTTTAGATGACCATGTGACAGAAAGTGTGTATGTGATTCAAGGCAGTTTAGCTAGAGCTTCATGTGAGGGACTCTGCCATAATTTCCAGGCACCTTTGATGACAGAAATATTCCACATAAATTCAAACGCCTCCTCTCTTCTTTATTAGGACAGGGTGTCACCCCAAGAGTCAGACATGACCCAGTGCTTGCACAGGGGATACCTTTACCTTTATTAAGATAGTAGGTGAATTTCCTCCAGGTCAAACTGCATTCTGGAGTTTTTTTTGGGGGGACGGATCACTTGGGTATGAAATTGGGTCACTGTGGATAGGCAGGTAGTTGTGAGTTCCTGCATTCTGCAGGAGGTTGGACTAGATGACCCTGGAGGTCCCTTCCAACTCTATGATTCTCTGACTTTATAAATCTCTTTCTTCTCACCCTAATCTATCACACAGAGTTCTTGTGAGCGAGGATAAAAGCCCAATGGGAGAAAGAACAAAATAAAAATGTGTGCAATCATTTAAGGAAATTAGAAACCTCTTTCTAGTCCCAATTGCTGGTACAGTTCAATCTGCTGCCAGCCTGTTGTGCGTAAACCTACAAGGCATTCATATCGAGGGAGGCCATCGGTCAGTCCTATTCAGTACGGACTACTGAATCTCAGGTGCTTTCCAAGATCTCAAGAAGAGACAGATCCCACCACCTACTATCTGAATCCCTTTATCTAGAAATATGGGGAAAGAAAGGCCATGTTGACAGATTCCTGATCAGTATTCCATGATGACTGACTTAAATGGCTGTCACAAATTAAGCAGTACAGTGAAAGTTCTATAGTGGAGTCCTAAGTGGAGCCCCACCCTTCAAAGACCATTCATGTCAATGGGTGACTCCGCTAAGTCTGTTGACACTTGCCATTGCTTCAAGCACGATGCCCTTCCATGAAGCTGACAAGCACATAAGCTGACCTTTAACAGATGACTTAAGGGACAGCCCACTCAGCCCAGAACCAGTGTGGTGTAGTAGTTAAGAGAAGTGGGCTTTAAACTGGAGAACTCAGTTGGATTCCTCCCTCGTCCACATGAGCCTCCTGGGTGCCCTTGGGCCAGTCACAGTGTTGTGTCTATAGTTCTGCTGAGGACCAAGCTCGAGGTCTGAGGCCGGACTGTAAGCCTGCACTGTAATTGACCAATGCGCAGCTAGATGCCGGATCCAGTCAGTCTGAAGCAATACTGACCAATAGCGCACACTGGTGGAAAGTATTGTGGGGCTTTTGCAAATAAGTTGGGCTTGGTTGTGGGTTTCTTCGTTCAGTTCTGCTTTCTTGCTGTACCATGGTGGGGTCCCAATAAAGAGCTTCAATCACATCCAGGGTCTGTGTTGCCCTGAGCCCACGGATTAAAAATACAGTTCCACCAGAACTTTCTCAGCAGCATCACCCTCCTCACAAAGTGACTGTTGTTGGGAAGGGAAGGGAATTGCATGTCACTTTAAGACTCCTTAGGAAAGCAGGGTATAAAAAACAATTCTTCTTTTTACAGTTCAAATGGTTCATTTTAAAGATACTGTTGGCCTCTTGGGGATCATACGCTTGAGCTGACCCTTACCCTGCCAGGCCAGAGCTTTTACCCTTGCAATTATTTCCTTTACCGCAGTAGAGCTCATCCACAAATGTTGTTATTCTTTAAGGTGCTGCTAGACTCTCTTGCTCTTTTCTTGTCTTACTCAAGCAGATCTGTAAATGAGATAAACCCAGAGGCAGTTTTTGATCCATAGCCCTTCCTTAAGTCAACAGAAAACTTTTCAGCTCCCGCAAGTGCAATTAAAACAAAAACAAATGGAGAACAGCTTTTGTCACATTAGAAGCTGGAAAAAGATGAAAGAACACGCAAGCACAGAGCATCAGATTAAGGCTCTGGAGGAATGTGTTCCAGGCAACAAACATATCAGCAATAGATCCCCTGGACTGACATTCATTACCACAGGGAAAATATTCGCAGAATATACATTTGCCACACATTCCATGGGTTTAAGGGAGGGTTAAACCAGCTACACAGAAGCTTGATCCTTGAGGAGAAATGTAACATGTGAATTGGCAATGTACTGGCCAGGCACATTATTTATTTGATTTAGGTACTGCCCTCCCAGGATGCTGGCTCATACAACATATGCTGCTGTCGCTTGTGCTTATAGGTAGCCACATCAGCTTTCCAGGCAATATTGAATGCATAATGCTATCACCTCCATTTGAAAGCCTTAGGCTTTCAGGACAAGTTTCCGGATTTCTAATAACAAACACAAAGGATTCCTAATCAGTCCTTCTTGAAAGCACCTGCATAATTTGTGAAATTAGGGTTTCTGACTTCACCCCCAGCCACTCAGCCATTCAGATGGGACTGAAAAGGTATTCAGTTGTCATTTTAAAGGCACTGCTGCCACCATCTGGATATTTCAAAGTACAGCAAGCACCTAGAAAAGGGGATTTTGTGTATTCCGTCTGGGCCAAGAGCCCCCCAACATAAACAGTCCACAGGCTAAACTTCCTGTAAAGATGATGATCAGACAGTTGGCACAAGGCTCCCACTCACTGAAAAAAATAATTCAATTCTGTGGGTGTGGTGGAGGGTTTCAGCTGTTTTGGATGTGTTCTTTTTCATTCTGTGTTTTAATATAATGTTAATTATATAATATGGAGCCTCTTGTGGCACAGAGTGGTAAGGCAGCAGACATGCAGTCTGAAAGCTCTGCCCATGAGGCTGGGAGTTCAATCCCAGCAGCCGGCTCAAGGTTGACTCAGCCCTCCATCCTTCTGAGGTGGGTAAAATGAGTACCCAGCTTGCTGGGGGGTAAACGGTAATGACTGGGGAAGGCCCTGGCAAACCACCCCGTATTGAGTCTGCCATGAAAACGTTGGAGGGCATCACCCCAAGGGTCAGACATGACCCGGTGCTTGCACAGGGGATACCTATACCTTTTTAATTATATAATAAACATTTTGTAATTCTAGGCAGTTTTAAACCTGCAAATTGCATTTTTGTGGGTTTTGCGCCTTTTAAAAAAATCCTATTGATTTGACTGCTGTTTTTGTCTCCTTGAGATATAGTGCTACATTGTTAGCCAAAAACACAAACAACTAGAGCTGCCTAAGTTGACACAACACAGGACCCTCTCCAGATCAAGCAGTCAGGAGGGTATTGTCACTGAAAATGACATTAGAAGAGCTGATTCTCAGGGAGCTTATTTAGTAAGGCCTTGTTCTTTCAGCCCATCATATACAACTCCGGGTCATTCAACAGGTACAGCATGTTGTCCTGACTTTGCAAAGTTTTGGCTGGGCAGAGTTTAAACATGAAGCAAAGATGAATGGAGCTCTATGCTACTTAAAAGCACAAAAGTTTTATTCAGAAGAGAAACAAATTTGTATAGAAAGAAAGAAGATAGAGGGTTCTAGTAGTCTAACTATTCAGTTCTGTTAATTCAGTCTGTTCTGCAGGCAGGCAGGCAGGAAATATGCTCAAAGGAGCAGGAAGTCTCCATTTTGAGCCAATCAGGACACTGGAAGAGAGAATGTGAAAAACATCAGGAAATTCCTATTCTAACTACATTAAATACACCCTACCTACAGGATATGCTTCTTTTTTGTTTTTATTTATAAGTTACATTTATCGTCTGCCTCCCTCATTGGGAGACTCAAGACAGATTACATAAAACAGATAAAATGCCCAGTCTTTAAAACCACCCACCTTCAGCTGGCAGAAGAGGGATAAATTCATCCACTCCCTCCATAACATCCACAAAGGGTTTGACAGATGATATTGCAAAAACCTGGGGGGGGGGGGGTTCTTAAAACAACCCGGCCTCAACCAAAGATTTTGCTGTTGAACCATGCACACTACAGATCTTGCATATTCCAGCCAAAAAACTTCCACCCCCAAACTGGAGAGAAAGTATTACAAGGGCAGAGCTCACTGGCCAAAGAATCACTCATCATAAGCCACTTTTGGCAACAGAGTTAAATTGGTTGGCCCAGCAAGGACTGTAACTGGCTATGAAATATCAGCTTTAAGGCAGCACAAGACATAACATTGCATTAGAACAAGACAGAGGGGAATGCAGGAAGGACAATAGAAGTTGTCGAGGGCCAATGAGTTGGCATTATTGCTACACATGTGCCCCATACCTCTCCTGAAAAGGCCCACCCTGACAGGTACATGAGGCTGGAAAAGCAGCCTTGTCTCTTACAGGACCAGGCTCCAGCCCATATTGCTGAGTCAGGACCACTGGCAGTCTACAATTAAGGCCTGCACACCTGACACCTCTACTGCAGGAGCCGGCTCGTGATCAAGGGGCCCCTGTGAGGCTCCCGGCCCCCCAGTTCCATTTTGAGTTCTCTTTCAGAACACGAGGGGACGGCTCTTCTGTACACGAGTGCATCGCGCACAATTGAGAACAAGTCCAAAGTCAGTGGAAGAAGGCATCTTAAAATGTCAGCCAAATTAGGCGGTGTGTGTGTGTGTGTGTGTGTGTGCGGGGAGGGGGGGTGTCTGCATCAGGCTGCGACTAAAAAGGCATTGAAACCCATGCGCGCTTTCGCGGCCCGCCCATACGGCGCGCTTTGCCACACCTGAGATGGCTGCCGGGCGGCTTCGGCGAGCGTGGCGGAAGAGGGGCGGCCCCTCCTCCCCTCCGCCTCAGTCGGGAGAGCGGCCCTGGAGGGGGGCCAAATGTCGCCAGGCGGTGGGAGGGGGCTGGGCAGCAGCGCGCTTCCCTCCGGAACTGCAAAGCGCGACGGCAGCGGCAGCTTGCAAATGGGCGGCTCGCAAGGCGGTCTTCAGGCCGGGAGGTTGGCAAAGGACTTGGGCCAGCGGGAGGAAGAAGAGCCAGGTAGGCGAAGGGCCTCGTTCCGCGGGGAGGGCGAGAGGGGCCCTCGGAGAGTCGGGGAGAGCAAAGTTTTGCGCCCGAGCTCCGGGTCAGCTGCTTCTGGGTGCCCCTCCGCGGTGGGTGGCCAGAACATCTCGGGAGCGCCGTCGGCAGGGCTTGCGCTTTTTGCTCACTCACACAGGTGGTCGTAGGTTGGTGACAAGGCCAGCGTGTGAATTTTGTGCTTTTATCCACCCCGGATAACAGGGCTCAGCCCTAACGTATCAGTGCCTCGGTTGTACTAGTGTTTTCCCCGCACATCTGTTTCAAATGTTTTTCATCCAGGCTCATACGTTGTAAAGCACGTATTTCATGGAAGAGAAGGGGCTATGCTTGGAGTTTCTTATTAGATACGTCTGGGAATCGGGGGCTTAGGAGAATCATCCTCAAATTTTGACACATCTACTGAAAGATCTGTTTTGTTGCCTTTGTTGAACCTTTTTTGTTTGCTTAGAGCTGGAATAGCGCTTCTCCAGTTTAAGCAGTATCTGTTTCCGTTTGGGTTGCAGATTTGCTTTGAAGTTATTAGGGAATTTTGTCTGTTCTATAATTTACCTATATATATGAGCACATTGAGTTTTATACTCATGGCAATAAATGGCACATTTAATGTACGTGCCAACGTATTATGTAGAAATAAGATAAGACAATCAGTTTATAGTGTACTGTGTATCATGGCTAAGGCATACTAAGACTTTTTAGATTTATTTTATTACATTTCTATACTGTTCTCCCTTGTGGCTCAGGGTGTTTTACAATAGAAGTTCACAGCTCACAATCCACTGTGATGCTGGTACAATGATTATTTACCTTTGAGTCATGGTCAGCATTATGCTTCACTTAATGAAGTTTTGCTCATGATTACTGGTCACGATATGCAAGAGGATCAGTTTTACTTGCAAGTCACAATCATGCCCCTGATTTTATGCACTTCCAGATCTTTATGCACATTAACTGAAGCTAATTGCAAAGCCCTTTTTCCAGCTTGCTGCTAAGTCAAACCTATGACACATGCATTCCCATTCAGTGAAGAGGCTGTAAACCTGAGTGTGTGACCTTCTGCTTTCTAACTAGAAGCACTTCAGAAAACACTAAATTGCTGTCATCATTCCTGGAAAATGGAGACATACATCCCTCACGAAGACCCAGAGAGTAGAACTCTTCTAGGTGGATCTGATCTTCCAGTTACCAAGAGGGACAGGAAAAGAATGTGCACTACAGAAGCACTCATGGCAATATAATAGCAATGAGAGAGGGGTCCCGGGATGGGGGATTCTATCACTCTTCAGAGCAAAGGTAGCCCTTTAATTTATACCCCACTTTTACTGTTGGGTGAAATCTGAAGCCTTCCTCCAACCTGAGACTTCCTCCATCATCATCACTTTCTATATTTGTAATTGGAGGAAATGAAAAGACATCCTTGGCATTTTGCTTGAACCTGATGGATTTACCCCTCTCTTTCAGAGAAGCTCAGCAATCTGCAAGTGCATTTCTGCCTCCTTTGTTTGTTCTGGTGAAAGCATTGTTGGCGTGAACATATTCAGATAACAGTGTCTTATTTCAATTATATATGAAATATAGCTGCCCCTTCCCTTCCTAATTTGCTTTGGTGTTCAGAGCTAGTGTGGTATAGTGGTTAAGAACAGTAGCCTCTAAACTGGAGAACTAAGTTTGATTTCCCCACTCTTACACATGCAGCCAGCTGGGTAACCTTGGGCCAGTTACAGTCCTAATAGATCTGTTCTCACAGAGCAGTCCTGTCAGAACTCTCAACCCTACCTACCTCACAGGGTGTTCTTTGTAGGGAGAGGAAGAGACGGGGAATGTAAGCCGATCTGCGTTGTAGAAAACGGTATAAAAACCAACTCTTCTTCCAGTGCTCATGATTGAGTGTTTGGGGTAGGTAGTTATGTCAATCTGATGCATTGAAACAAAGCTTAAGTCCCGTGGCACCTTTAATACCAACAAAGTTTAATTCTGGTTGTAAACTTTTGTGCACATGTATCTGAGGAAGTGTGCATGCACACTAAAGCTTATTTTCAGAATTAAACTTAAAAGTGCCACTGGACTCAAACTCTGTGTGACTTTTGAGCTCTTTGGTCTAGCCTCAGAGCAGACTGTTATACCTTCAGGCTTAATCTGAATTGATGTTACACTCAAGATGAGGAAGTTCAAATTTTATTTATTCATTCCACAGATTAGTGATCCTTTGCCACTCCATTTACAACCTGGAACAAGCGCTTCCCTAAAGCACACCTACAAACACTGCACATTCTATTAACTCTACAAGTCATATCATTATGCAGTTTTACTGCACTTTTCAACATTTTTGGTAAGAAATCATTACACCTTAAGATATTAATATATGCTTGTTATTACAGATTTCATACTCTATAATATAGTAAGCCACTCTTATTGGCAGGTAATATCAAAAAGCCTTTTAAACCTCAGGTTATATTTACAATCTCAGAAATTATCTTAGTTTTAGATTCTATACAGTTTTTAAACTCCAGGCTCCTGATTCAGAGAAGGATTTGTGAATTCCATGATTCCTCTAGAAATACTCATATACTAGAGAAGGTGTAGCTTCTAGGAAACAAGGGGGAACATTTTGTTGTGTCACAAGAAAAAAAATACAAAAATGATCTCGGTTCTAATTTATCACCCTCCTTTTCTGCTATTGGTGCTCTTATTCTCCTGCAGTTTGTTTTGTCTCTTTAGTTTTGTGGAGCACTCGACTTGGGCCCAGTCAGGAATTCAGCTGAATAGAGGCTCCCAATTTTTGTGTGGGAAGAAAATATATCATTCTGGCTTCTATGCCACCTTGGTGCAAACTCCGTGGATACATATTGTCTTATCCGTACCTGTCTTATTCTCCCATAATCAGGGAAGAATCTTCAAGCAAGATAAATATGTGAGATGGACTTTTACATTGGGGGGGGGAGAGGGGGACCCAAGGAAAAAAGACTGAGCAAGCCCATTGGATTCATGATCGCTTCAGGAAGGTAAGCACATTATCTGTTTTGACTACAAAAGGATGTGGTGACATTAAGAATTATTTGCCCTTAAAAGGCCACTGCATTTCCCTGCAGCCAAGGGAGAAACATTCTAAAGGCTCCAGCTATCAAAAACGAAGTACATGTATTGAATCAGGTAAAATGAATGTGACAGATCTAGAGCAAGGGTACAAACAAGCAGTGCAGGAATATGCTGGCTACCTTCCAACATAGCAAATTAGAAGTTGTTTTGAATTCCAGATAATTCTATCCCATCAATGGCAGAAATGAAAATCTACTTAAATCCAAGTTTATGTAGCAGGCTGCTTGACTACAAATCTGATTCCTATGAGACTTTGGACAGGGAAAATACGAAGACTGTAAATTCATCAGATCCTCATAGCAGGGGAGGGAAACGTGAATCAGGGACTGATCCCCCTCCCCCCCCCCCAATATGCAGTAAATTCTTTAATGCATTCCAGATAACAAAAGTCAGAGTAGCCATTCAAAGTCTGGAATGCTGAAAATACACAAGTGCCATTACAGTACCTTTACAAAGTTGTGTGCCTGGCCCACCCCAGAATTAGCATATAAAAAAGTTACAGGCTGGTTCACAATGACTTTCAGTATAATGTTATTAAAATATGCTGATGTTAAATCAAAAAAATATTTTACTATTTACATGTACACAGTATAAACCTTAAATATAAGAATATGCCTATTTTAGGAAGCTTTAAAAGACTATTCAGGGAGATTGGCCCATCGTGTAATGCAGAAGAACCATTACTGGTCTTCACACTAAGAAATTGCAAGTATTTCACAGTACGGTCACTAGTGCTTCAGCAGAGAATGTTTTTTGCCTCCCCACCCTGGGCGAGAGCCTTCCATCAAAAGGCACTGCTTTTAGTCCCTGCATATTTTACTTTGTTAACACAGGCGCCGAGCAACTCGGGGCACTCCACTTGCTCTTGTGCAATCTGATTGCATCGCCAAATCAGGCTGTAATTCATTTCCTCCGTGATCACACTATCTTGCTTGTAATCGGGGTGGTTCGCAACGAACTCTCTCATCCAGCGGGCAGCTGTCATCAGTTCTCCTAGGGAGGAGGAAAAGGTCATAGTAGAAATTCATGGGAAAATTTAACATAAAGATTTGTTTATATCTTGCCCTTTCTCAAGGGCTCAGGGCAGGTAACAACAACACAAGTATCACAATAGAATACAATATCAGTAAAATAAACAGTAGCTAATATTAAAATCCTAAAATATAGTTTATATTCAGTTTAAAAATTGAATTCATTCTAAAATTGTACCTCTTTATCTGGTGAGAGAAGCTATATAAGCTTGTTAGATTGGGGGGGGGGGGAGCCGGGAGAGATACAACTGAAGTTTTGGGCAGGGAAGTCAGATTTTGGTATTATTTAAGGCCTCAGCAACCTGCTAGAACAACAGGTTTACAAGCCCTGTGGAACGGGCCCAGGTCCTACAGGGCCCTGATCCTACCAGGTAGAGCGTCCCACCAGGCTGAGGCCATTTTAACCTCTGTGGCTGGGGATCTTTAGCAAATTTCGCCTGGTGGATCTCAATCTCCTTCATCTCACATGTTGTCTTATATACAGTCCTTTCCATTTTCTTTTTATTCAAAGCCTGAGGCATGGAAGAAAAGTCCTCACTGGGCCACTGTTAGATGCTTTTAGAAATGTTATTTATTTCATTTATACCTGGCTTTCCTCCCCAAAGACACCTCTCCTCTGCTTTGTCCACTCAGCAACGTTGTGAAGGTTAGGCAAAGAGCGTGGGACCAGCCCAGAGGTCACCCTGCAAGTTCCCATGGCAGAGTGGCAATTCAACCATGGGGTGTCCCCCACATCCTAATTCAGCACTCTATCCACTAGACCACCCCGCCCCTTGCTCAACCATCTGTTATCCGAAGCAACATCTAGACATTTTCATACCTGATGCCCTTTTCTTTATCAGTTTTAAATAATTTAGAATGCTGCATCTTGTATCCACATCCACTTCCATGTTTTCAAGGTAAGAGTTTAAAATAGGAATTAAGCCAGGAAACACACCCTCCTGTTTTAAGAAAAAACAATGGTTGAACTCTTTGCTTTAGGTTAATCATTACACCACTCCCCTCTTTTAAATTTAAAATTTCACAAGTCTTGATTTAATAAAGCCTTTCTCACCTTTTCTTCCACTGAGAAAGCCCTGAAATATTCTTCAGGCTTTGAGAAACCCCAGAAGTGGCATGATTGTGCAGAATATGTTTGGGAAGCATAGCTGTGTACATGCCCACCTGGGGCCCTTCCCCTTCCTTTCCCACCTGCTCCAGGCCTATCATTGTCCATGGGGGGGGGGTCAACATCACCATATATGGTCATATCACCCGATAAATGTTTAACAAATATATACAAAATTAACTCCCAGCCATTCAGCAAAACCTTCCAGGGCCGTCAAGCAACCCAGGGTTTTTGAAATCCTGGTTGAGAAAACCTGCTTTAACTTCTTAAGTATATTGGTTTAAAATCCTCTCTTAATCCTCTTAAAAAAAATGGTGCCAAAAGGATAAAGTAAGTTTATACTGTGCTTTACAACACAATCATTCTTGAAATGTTTTTCATTTTAATAACTAAAAACCATCAGTGCTCGGTGAGGTGGATTGAGGAGTAACATTCATTTCTTTAGCTAAGGGAATATATCAAGAGGGAAAGAAAATATTGGTTTTCTGCTTTAACGCTAGGTAGCCTCCAGCCACATGACATCAGCAACAGGAAAGCCAAAAATAAGATGCCTGAATGCTGTCCTCTGCTGCTTCAATGAGTGGGGGGGGGGACCTCAGTGGAAGTATTCGGGATGACTGTACCAGGACACAAGGGGTCAGTAATAAGGTTTGTGCATGCACCCACCCACCTAATTGTGTGTGATTGTTATACGTTAATTACTGCTTTGCCAGAATGAGAAGCCATTCTCACCTTGCCATTGATTATTGTATCAATGCTCATTAAGGTATACTCTTCTGCATCTGTTTCTGTACCATTCTGCGCTGGGCCACATCCATCGACTACAGCATTGCCACCTTTGCAAAGGGACAAAAAAGATGGCGGTTGGGGGGGGGGGAGATCAGACAAAGTAATTAGGCTCTTTTTCCACGAGTTGGTGTCCATGAAATCAACCGACTATCAAGCAGCAAGCATACCTTTACTAATATCTTTCCTGAAATAAAACATGCCCTGTCGGACAGCATCCCGTTTCTGAGCTTCTTTCATGTTTTCATCCACCTAAGAGAGGGGGGGAAGGGGAAAAGGTTAAATGGGACTCCAGGGATGGCCTGTGGGTATTTGAAATCATGTTTTAGGGGCTTGCTTATGCTGCTGAATTCCTGCATGTAATTGCATATTTAGACACGTGACCCTTCAAATCAGGGGGAACTAGACTGTCTGCATGGTGAGGCAGCAACAATTGCTCTTACGAAAAACAGATGGTCACTCACACCGGCTCCTTATCGCAGTTGTGCATTTATGGATGAGGTCACACAAAACTCTTCCAAAATCTCTTACTACAAGTAAAGGGATGGGAACCTAACACATCCTGCTTAGAGAAAATAGTTTTTATTTTTAAAGAGAGACTACTGCTCACCACTAAACTGGAATTCTTTTCTCATGTGGGAAAGGTAACACCCAACTGGCTGTTCTATCAGGCAGATCAGTGGTTTTCACATTGTTCGGGGAAACCCTGGAAGTTTATTGCAGGCTACCTTAAAACCAAAGGTACTCAGTAACATGCAGCTGCAAGGGTACATTGTCTGCAGCCATGTTACAGCGTTGGTTTCCCCCCATTTTCCTGGTCCATCCTTATATGCATGCAGAAGACAGACTTTTTAATGGGCAAGTTTGCCTACTACACACTTTAAAATATTGATTTTAAATCGCTTTTTGTTTTTAAATATGCTGATAAAGGGAGAACCAATGGTCTCGTTGTTGGAAATGGCTTTATTTTTAATGTAATATTGTGATTTACTGTCTTCTTGTAAAGTGCCCAAAGGGTCCTTTTTATATTAAAGGGGCGGGATGTTAACCCTGATAACAAATAAGGTTTCCTACATGTTTAGTAACAGTAAGGTCCAAGCAGGAGTCTACAACATTCCCTGTAAGACACATGAACTTAATTGAGAAGGATGCCAGGAAGATTTGAAAACCACTGAATTTGGAATTTGAAGTACATCAGTAACAGAAGCATGTTACTGACAAAAACAGCTTGCCTTTTGATTTTGTTAAAGTACATTCATTTACATTGGAAAGGGTCATGCTGCCTCTTTAGAATCCTGCCTGAGGCAGCTTATAAATTACAATCAATATGAAACCATGCATTATGTTCTTAAATACTGCATTGGAAGAAGACTGGAGAATAAGGTACCTAGACAAATCATTATAATTAAGACCAAGAGACCAGACATTTGGAAAAGATAAAAGTTGTACCACTTTATTTGTCCATTTGGATTTTCAGCTGAAAACAAGCATTGGGCAGGAAAAAATGTTAGATGAAATTACTCCAAATTTTGACTCCCCACCCCTCGGTTTCCTTGTCGCTACATAAAAATAATAAACACTAATACAGAGTACTGTAACATTACAAATCCACAAACTATGAAATATGCGCATGTACTGGGGAGGGCTGGGGGGAGTGTGTATTTAAAAAAGGAAAGGTTCATAAGGTCATACACAGTTGTTCTCATATCTCAACTAAAAATGAAGGTAGAGGACCTAGGCTCCCTAAATATATGGAGTACTGAGCACATGCTTGTCAACATTAAAGGAATCTGGCATTCAGCAACTAACATTCGCAGTCTTTCAGGGATTTTGAAGCAGTGCTTTGCCAAACTTTTGAAAAAGGGGCCTGTATTCTTGGCCTGGTCCATGATTTTTAATAAATCCAGTGATACTACGTCAGTACTGATGGCTTACGGCTTGTTTTTAAAGACTAAAATGTTCTGCCTGATGTATAACGTCATCTGCCCTAAAGAGATGAAGACAATTGCGAGGACAAGTTCCCACAGTTCCTCTGTTACAGCGTGCTGAGATGTGAGGCCAGGAAATCATCAATGAAAGTGGGTTTTTCATACACACCTACTTCACTGGTTCATTGTAACTGCACTAATCAACCCACTAGAGAACTGGCATGGTGCCTAGTTAAAAGATTAAAACCATTACGAAGCCAAATGGCAAGATACAACAAGCAACTGTTTTAACAGCAAAAATTTAATAAAACACATTAATATACCTGTTTATGCAAAAGTCTTCCCACAAACAAAAATTACACCATCCCAGTAAACTAACTACAATGATCGCTAAGCAGGAAGTTCCTCTTAAGAGTATATGCCATGAAAGTAGGTTTATTCTTCATTGCAATGTGCCATGTTATTTATTTTGGACAACAGTATGTGAAGTAGAGCTTCCTCCAAACACCTTAAAGCCTGAGGACAGCATCAAGGAGCTACAAAATCTCACACAGCAGCATCATGTTGTTATAGTAAAAACAAGGAAGCAAACTGCTAACTCAAAATAGTAAAGTAATCCCAAATTGGGGGGGGGGGGACGACACTCAAAAAAGCCAAGAATCTCTTTTTTAAAAGGTTTTTTTCCCCCACTTAAGTTCTATTTAAAAGAATGCCTACCTCACAATTATGTAAAACAGAACAAAACAAGAGAAATACCTCTGTAGAGAGGCTCTACTACAAACGTGGCCAACAAAACTGGTTATTTACTTTAAACCAGGCTTTCATAAAACCCTGGGGTTTGACAGCCCTGGAAATGTTTCCTGAATGGGTGGGAGTTAATTTTTTATATGTTTCACATTTGTTAAGCATTTATTGGATGATATGATATGATTATATATGGTCATGTTGACCCGCCTCCCCCTCTCAAAATGGCCAGTGATGGGCCTGGAAGGGCTCTGAGGAGAGGCTCTGGGTAGGCATGTACACAGCTATTCTTCCCAACCATATTCTGCAGGATCATACAACTTCTGGGGTTTCTTGAAGCCTGAAGAATATTTCAGGGTTTCTCAATGGTAAAAAAAGGTGAGAAAGGCTGCTTTAGATATGTGAAATTCAGCTTTTCTTCCATTTCAAATTTTTGGTTTTCACTGCTAAGTAACAAAAACAAAAATAAGCAAGATTCTGCTGTGAAAGGCCCTCTCCCTGTCACAATTTACTTATAGAAACTTGCTTTGCTTCCCAATCTGAAGAGAGTGGACTAGCCTCAGTATCCTGGTCAGGGCCAGACACACAACACCTCAAACCACTGTCTTCAGCCATGCCTGTCTAAAGGTGCAACGTCACGTTCTAATTCAGTCCAACTTTCTCCTTGGCTCCTCTACACTTCAGTTGCAAGTCTCCACCATGCAACTTCAGGTTCCAACTTTTCAGGCCACAGCCATCTTCCTAGTGTAGCTGCCACAGCATATAGGCCTCTTAATTTTACACTGTTGTTACTTCAGAGTCCCCTTCTTGCTTCAGTTGCCTGTCTCCTCCCTCCTTTGCCTCACCCTTATTCTCTACCTACATGGACTTTTCCTCTGGACACTTATTCCCAGATGATCTTCAATATATCCCACTTTCCCTTCTCTCAGAGAAACTAGACAGCAAACAGTTTAGTTTTCTGAACAGGTGAATATTCTGTGCTACTACACCACCTCAGTTTATTGCAGCCGATACACTATAACAATATAGTATTGGCCATCAACTCTTTAGGGTGTAACCAAGCAAGACAGGTCTTAAATATAAAAACAAAGCATTTTTTCTTTTAGAGAAAAAATTCAAATGCTCACCTATGACAGATCCCCAGGAGATGGAGCTTTAAGGAAAAATATCACAAGAGTCCTGATAACGGACGAACTAGCAACATTGCTAATATGCAAAGAATATTTTTTTTATATTTGTCATTTTTACATTTCTACATCCAAGAAAAAGAAAAAGAAAAAAATCTCAGGACAGGAAAGCAAAATAACCTTATTGCAAGGTCACATCTTCTAACAACAATTTACACCTTGAATGTGATTACTGAATATAGCTAATAGAGTTTCCCACACTGTTTTTATGTGCAGCTTTCAGAAATATTGCACATAAGGTAATTTGATCTTAAATGCAGCATGAACATGCCATGATATGACATCTTTCAAAAGGATGCATCTGGCATGCTGCATGCAATGTGTGTCTGAAGGTCTTCTCTAAAGACAAGTTACGCATTACACCTGGCAAAAGACTTCTGTCCAAAATGGCATCCCCTTACGGCAAGCTCTCCTTGACTCTCCTTGCATTTAAAGGGACATTTCTCTGTGATGTCATCACATGGTACATTTCCTGTCACTTTCTGTGTCACCCGACTGCCGCAAATGGGACAGGGCAATTATGGTGCCACACAGGGAAAATTATGGGAAGGAGTTCCACACAGAGGCCATATACAACCTTATTACCAACTTTTAAGCATTACCAGTTATCAGATGAAGGTCAGGAAAAAAAGTTACTCTTACCTTGGACAAAGGAATCAGGAAGTCCAGTTTGTATGAAAGAATTACTCTGGTCAGCAGCACCACAAATACAACGTAGGCAGAATTTTCAAAGTCTGTTAACTGAACCTAAGAATTGGGGAGGGGGAGAAGACAAGTCTAAGCTATCAGTGTGGTAATCCCACATAATGGAGTTGTATAGCAATTTCAAAGTCTTAACAAAAAGATCAGAGGACCTAACACAGATGATTTACTGCCTAGGAGAGATGAGAGATTAAAAGCAAATTTAAGGTTCGCTCTCTTCCTCTTTATGGGAGAAAGTATTGACAAAATCAGAAGTTCAGTTCAGAAGCAACACCAAACCAGAGTTAAATCAACTACAGTCAGTGTGATTGTCTGAAGGTCAGTCACTCCACTGAGGAGGGCTAGTTCAGGTCTGCCAACCCAGGAACCAAAGTTGGCTTCTTAACAATTCTTAATTACAATTGTACGATGTATGAACACAGGCATTCTGGGCTTACTCCTAACTTTCCCACCCAATGCCCTCCCAGGCTACAGAGAGAAGGCAATAAAATCAGTATGTGTTGAGGCAGATGTCTATGAGCATAATCCTAGTTTCAGAGGCATGGGGTCTACCTCACATGGTAACTGAAGGAAACCATGTGTTGATGTTCTGCTCCTTCTGTAAAATCACAGTAGATATTGTCATGCCCTGGAGATGCAAGGTTCTTTCTTTGAATTGCTCCAGGGAGTTTCTGGCATTCTGACAGCTGCCTGTGTTCTCAAAAGGTTAGAGAGCAGAGATGAGTTTCCACAGAGAGATAACTCACCAGGAAGGACAGGATGGATAGTTCTTGTAAAACATGATCTGGGTATTGAGATTTGTGGTATGTGCATTGTAATTAGTTTGGGGTTCACCTTCCCATATGGGGAGTACATTCCCTAAATCTGAACTAGTTAAGAGGTTTCCTACCAGAGAAGGCAGGAAGGGTTAAAACATTTGGTACCATCCATGAGTCTTTGTTCAAATGTTGAATTGATTCCCCTGTATGCAACTGGTGGGGATCAAGATGTGCTTTTGTTCCAGTCACCTGGGGGTGGGGTGAGAAGTATACAGTCTTTAGCTTAGTGTTATTTTTTTCTGTTCTTTCACTAGATCTTTAATCAATAGGCATGAAAGATTATTGTCTGTCTTGTGCTCTAACTTAATCTGTAAGCGAGCCTTTAAGCGAGCAGACTGTGGTTCAAGTCCTCTTTGCCTTAGGCACTCATACTCAAAAATGCGGAAACAGAGGAATGAAGTATTTGGGAAACTCTGCCCTTCACACAGGTTCAGAGGCAGCCTTAACTAGTGTGCCCCAAGTCACTGGAAGCATAGGAGGCTGGATTTCTAATTTGGGGCGGTGACACAAAGAAGAAGAACACGCTTTCCATGCACACCACTTGCTTATAAACACAACAAAAGACCAAGGACAAGTTTATGACATACATAGGATTCAGACAGTCTAAAAAAATGGTGATGGATATAATTATTACTGAATTAAACAAGAAGCTATATTTTATAGAAACCCCTGATATTAAGTAAGATTTGTTCAGGCTCACATCCTTATCCGTGGTTCCTCTATATATTTATGAAACAGCCTGGGGGGGTGGGGGCTGTCCAGCTGTCCAAGTTGGAATAGAGCCAACTAGGGTGCAGCCAGCTTTGCCCTGATTGGCGCCCCTCCAGCTCCCACCCTCTGTCCCTGGACTCTAGCCCCTTTGCTCTCAGACATGCCTCAATGCCTGGAGCCAGCAGCAGGTAAGGAGAGAGGACCCTGGGCAAAGGGTCATGGTGAAGGACCTGCTAACGAGGGCCTCTTGGCCCACTAAGCAGGGCCTGCTAATGAGGGACTCCCAGCCTGCTGACTGCCCGCTAGGGAGCTCTGTCCCGGGCCTGCTAACGAGCTGGCCAGCCCCCACCCGTCCCACTTGATCTGCAGCCCAAGGCCTCCTTAAGCTGCCTGGCCGGGGACCAGGGGAGGGGACCCTTTCAAGGCCCGTTCTTAGGAACGGGCTTTGAAGCAAGTCCTCTTCATAAGAGTACCTCTAAATATCAATCTGTAGAAAGCAGAATGCCATGGCTAGGAGAAATGCCATCCAGCCCTAAAGCCTCCGTGGAAGTAATCCTACTACAATGTTCCAGAGTAGCCAACTGATTTTTGCAGAAGCATCTTACCGTTAAGATGCCAAAACTTGCATAAGTTTATGTCCAAAAGAACTGATTTAGGGGCTGCAAATATTTCTAGATATCATGTAAATAAGACCTTATCCTGTTACGATTCTTACAGATTAGGAGATTACCCATCTATCGGGATTCTTCTTTCAAACTAATTAGAAGTCTACTGCTGACAGTTACTGCAATACAAGAAAAATTTTACCGACTCCCTCTCCCTGTAGGGTCTTTAAGGCTAGTGTGCAACAACCCCTTCCCTACTAAGGTTTTATTAGGCAGGTGCCACCTTATCCATTTGCACGAGAGGCTTTGTCCTTGTGGTGTGGGTTTGTCTGATGCAATACTGCATATCATTTTAGAACGCCCTTTTCACAAAGTGCCCTGCCAGAAATTTCTTTCAACCATCCTGCAGAATGGGATTAATACAAATCAAGGAAACCTGTGCCAGCTTCTTCTACATGATAATGATCCTTGTATTACACAGGTGGTCACCACCTTTTGAGAGACTATTATTAAGGTGGATTTCAAACTGCTTCTTTAAAACTGTTTACACACTTTTAATACTGATTGGTGCTGTGATTTTGTACCCATTTTACAATTTATATTGTTTTACATATTTTACATGCCATTAAAAGTATCAACGGATTGAGCTATGTTTGGGACACTGATAATGTTCAGCAATTTTGAAAACTTGGTCCAGGTTTAAGTAATTTACCGGACACTGAAATATGCACGGCATGCACGAGTAAACAGAAATATTAACTTGGATGCCAAAAGTTGTCCAGTGTCTCCCCTTCCACAACAGCCTGAATCATCCGCTGAAAGGCAAGAAAGTTGTGCTCTGTGGACAGATATACTTGCACTCAGGGAATCACTTATCTGGATCCTACAGCTTAAAAAAAATATTGTTTGAGATTAAGCAATATATCAAGGATGAAGTGAGGTCACAATAAAGAGAGTGCTTTGCTCACTATAATTTCAAGATGTCCCCAACATGCTTTTAGCCAACGCACAGAACAGGACATGGATTTGACAGATGGTGGAACAACTGCATCCCAATTTGTGGCCAAACCATCACTGCCTGGGTCAGAGCTCAACTACGTACTATTATTAAAACCCAAGACAGTTTAGGCAACAAATGATAGGCAGGAGTGGAAATCATGAATACTTGAGTTTTAAGGCCTACTGCAAATTTTTCAACCCAGAGATTTTGAAATGGATATTCTGATGAACATGCTCACCTCCATTGGTCTGAACTCAACTCTCCACCCAATATCAGAGTTTGGAGGTGGTGGTTTAAATCTCATAGTCTGCCAGTTTGTTGACTGAATATTCTGCAAGAGAAAAGAATGATATATTGATTATATTTCCTACCTGCTGGTCAGATCAACAAGTAAATGGCTCCCAATAACTTGAAGAAACTAATCTTTTAAAACTGTGGCTTATATTTGAAATGCAAAATAAAAAGCAATAAGCTATCAGAACAAGTGCTTTCATTTCAAAATCTTGCGGGGGCCACTAGGCAGACTGAGGTCATCAGCCCCCATCCATCCCGAGGTTAGTGTTGGTAGGAAGGGGATCCTCCCCCCTTTTTCTACCGCCGCACTTGGATTGTTTATTTTGCATAGATTATTTGCTAGTGGTTATTATGAGTTTTTATTGGGGTTTTTAGGCATTGGGATTTTATGTATTGGGGTTTTATAAACAAACAAATAAATTAGCACTGAAACCCCTGCATATATGTAGGGGCTTCAGGCTGACAATCATTCATAATTTGATATTATTCACATCTTTCATGAAAAATATCCCAGTCACAAACTGGGAGACAAATATTAAAAATACAAAGCAGTAAAAAGAATAAGCCTTTATATATATTGCTATTCTAGTTGAATATGTCTTTTGAAAACAGGAGGCACTTTCATCTGTATTTTCAGTTTAAGGGAAGCGGGGAGAAAAGAGAGCGCAGGCTTTGTTAAAGGCATTTCAGGAACAAAAATTTTAATGTATTTTGTGTTTTAAAGATACAATTTCCTCAGTAAATCTGACATTGCTAGAAGTCTGCCAAAAAATTCTATAACAGGAATGCATATATAACTTACAAAATCCCACATCATTAACATGCAAACCCTTCTACTAGGAATACCAGCTGTACTTTGAATTATCATCCACATGCCTTGTTTTAGGTGCACTTATGCTAATAGCTGTATGATATTAAAGCCAGAAATTTACCCTCCCTTTAACAGGTAGGCAAGCACCATCATCATTTCTAGCAGAAGCGCAGCTTTACCAGAAATGTCAATGCTGCATCACTTGCTACCGTAAATAATTACTTGGGATATTTTAAAATAACCTGAATGGTTGGCTTCTCTTCTATTGTACTACCTTCAAGTTATCCATAACACATTGAACATATACACACAAACAAATTAAAGTAAGCAAACTGGATTAGGATACAACCTCAAAATGATCAGATTCATTTGCATCATCCAGATGAATTTTCTCTTCAAATAAAGTCAATGGATCTCGAATAAATAAGTGAGCAATATGCTGTGCCAAAAGATGGTCTATGCCTATAAAACCAACAGGGGTGGAATATAAGCCAATATTAAAAGAAAGAACAAGCATACCAAATACCATGATAAACAAGCAGCCACAGTAGCAATATATATTTGCGTGCAATCACCACACCAAACATGTCTGGAGAAGTGAAATACCTGCCACACAAAAAAAACAAAAAACTGAAATTGAACATTTTAGAATATAAAGGAAAAATCTCTCCTTTATACACTAACTGGTGTTGCTGTCCTCCACCAGAGAATCTTTAAAAAATATCTAAGTATTATTTTATTAAGTATTTTGAACTGACAGTACACCTTGTTCTATTGAGGTTAGCACTGTCTATTCAGACTGGAAAAGGGTCTCAGGTAGAGGTCTTTCATACGCAAACAGACCATACCCAAATAGATCCTCATGGAGAAGAGGGACAAGTACTGGGCCTAACAGCTCTGTCCTGGATCTTGTGTTGTTCAACATCTTCATATATGACTTGGACGAAGGAACAGAGGGGATGCTCATTAAATTTGCAGATGACACTAAATTGGAAGTGTCATACAATAGAAGACAGAATCAAGATACAGATGATCCTTGCAGGTTCAAAAACTGGGCTATAATATAATGACTTTCAACAGAAGTTAACCTCTGAATCTAGATAGAAGAAAATTAAATGCATAATTGTAAGATGCAAGGGGGGGGGGACTTATCTTGGCAGCAGTAATTTTGAGAAGGATCCAGGAATCTTAGCAGACCATACCCTAGACATGAGTCAACAGTGCAATACGATAACTAAAAAGGCAGATGTTATATTGGGCTGCCTCAAGAGAAGTACAGTATCCACGTCACACGAGTGATGTTAATTTGTTCTGACTTCACTTGGAGCATTGTGTCCAGCTTTGGGGAATGTAGTTTATGTAGAATGTTGACAAGCCAGAATGTGTCCAGAGGAGGACAACTAAGATGGTGAGTGATGGTCTGGAGACCAAGTCCTAGGAGGAAAGGTTGAAGGAGCTGGGTATGTTGAAGCTGGAGATGACTATGATGAGACAGCTGACTTCAAGTACTTAAAGGCCTGTCATAAAGGAAATTTAATCAAATGCGTTTTTGGCTAAACATTAGGGAGAACTTCCTGACAGAGCTTTTCCTCAGTGAAACAGGCTTCCTCAGGAGGTGGTAGGCTCTCCTACTTTGGAGATTATAAGCAGAGGCTAGAGGGCCATCTGACAGTAATGCTGATTCTGTGAAGCCAGGCAGATCATGAGAGGGAAAGCAGGAAGGCATAAACCAGTCTCAGTTCCTGTGGCCCCTTCTTATCCAGAATAGTGCTAATTACCACTTCAGGGTCAGGAAGGAACTTTCCTCCAGGCCATATTATCCAGGGAATGAGGGGGGGGGGAGGTCATTGTGAATTTCCTGCATTGTGGAGGGGGGGGGGCTGAACTAGATGACCTTGAGGACCTTCCAGCTCTGTGTTTCTATGTTAAAAGGAAAAATTATTTTAGGGAAGAATATGACACCCACCCAGCATTACTATCACATGTATTCAAACACTTACCTTCGCTGACTAAGTGATCATAGATTTCTTTATCTATTATCAGATCAATGTCATTGTACTTTTCACCGCACTCGGAGAGGTAACTGTCTATGGAATCGTATCTGGATTTATTGATTCTGTAACGGTTATTCTTCAGTGGCTGTGCAATTTAAGAAGGAAAACAGTGCTTACAAAAGTTTGCGGACAACAAGAACTACTCATCATGAACAGTTATGCATCTTTTCAATTAAAAGCTGGAAATGTGAACTCTGAAGGACATTCTACATATGTAATCTGTAATCTGCTCATATTCCAAGTATTACCCAAAAACGAACTAGAAAAATTACATAAAGAACATAAATGTAAATAAATCTTAATGATTTCACACAGCATATAAGGTTAATCCCCCTTCAAGGATCGCTGCCTTGTTGTGGCAAGGGGGCTTGCGTAGTTCAGTGAAGCTATGAGCTATGCCGTGCAGGGCCACCCAAGACGGACAGGTCATAGCTGAGAGCTCTGACAAAAGGTGATCCACTGGAGAAGGCAATGGCAAACCACTCCAGTATCTTTGCCATGAAAACTCTATGGACAGTTCCAATAGGCATAACGATATGACGCTGGAAGATGAGCCCCTCAGGTCGGAAGGTGTCCAATATGCTACTGGGGATGAGCAGACGGCTAGTACGAGTAGCGCCAGAATGAATGAAGCGGCTGGGCCAAAGCCGAAAGGACGCTCAGTTGTGGAAGTAACTGGTGGCGAAAAGACAGTCCGATGCTGTAAAGATTTTTATTCCATAGGAACCTGGAACGTCAGATCCATGAATCAAGGCAAGCTGGACGTGGTTAAACAAGAAATGAGAAGACTGAACATCGACATTTTAGGAATCAGTGAACTAAAATGGACAGGAATGGGTGAATTTAATTCAGATGACCATCAGGTATACTACTGTGGACAAGAATCTCGCAGAAGAAATGGAGTAGCCTTCATAATCAATAAGAGAGTAGGAAAAGCAGTCTTGGGATACAATCCCCAAAATGACAGAATGATCTCAGTTCGAATCCAAGGCAAACCATTCAACATCACAGTGATCCAGGTCTACGCCCCAACCACTGCTGCTGAAGAGGATGAAGTTGATCAGTTCTATGAAGCCCTACAACACCTTCTAGAAGCAACGCCCAAAAATGATGTGCTTATCATCATGGGGGATTGGAATGCTAAAGTAGGAAGCCAAAAGATAACCGGGATAACAAGCAAGTTTGGCCTTGGAGTACAAAATGAAGCAGGGCACAGGCTGGTAGAATTTTGTCAAGAGAATACAATGGTCATAGCAAACACTCTTTTCCAGCAACCCAAGAGACGACTCTACACATGGACATCACCAGACGGTCAACACAGAAATCAGATTGACTATGTGCTCTGCAGCCAAAGATGGAAAAGTTCTATCCAGTCAATAAAAACAAGACCAGGAGCTGATTGTGGTTCAGATCATGAGCTTCTTGTTGCAAAATTTAGGCTTAAATTGAAGAAAGTAGGGAAAAGCACTAGGCCACTCAGGTATGAACTAAATCATATCCCTGACGAATACACAGTGGAGGTGACAAATAGATTTAAGGAATTAGATCTGATAGACAGAGTGCCTGAAGAACTATGGACGGAGGTTCGCAACATTGTACAAGAGGTAGCAACTAAAACCATCCCAAAGAAAAAGAAATGCAAGAAATCAAAATGGCTGTCTGAGGAAGCTTTACAAATAGCTAAGGAGAGAAGGGAAGTGAAAGGCAAGGGAGAAAGAGAAAGATACACCCAATTGAATGCAGAATTCCAGAGAAAAGCTAGAAGAGATAAGAATGCCTTCTTAAATGAACAGTGCAAACAAATAGAAGAAAACAATAGAATGGGGAGGACCAGAGATCTTTTCAAGAAAATTGGAGATATGAAGAGAACGTTTCATGCAAAGATGGGTATGATAAGGGACCAAAATGGTAGGGACCTCACAGAAGCAGAAGAGATCAAACAAAGGTGGCAAAATTATACAGAAGAACTATACAAGAGCGAGCTTAACATCCCTGATGACCACAATGGGGTAGTTACTGACCTGGAGCCAGACATCCTGGAATGTGAAGTCAAATGGGCCTTAGGAAGTCTGAGCAACAATAAAGCTAGTGGTGGTGACAGCATTCCAGTTGAACTATTCAAAATCTTAAAGGACGATGCAGTAAAAGTGCTACACTCAATATGCCAGCAAATTTGGAAAACTCAGCAATGGCCACAGGATTGGAAAAGGTCAGTTTACATTCCAATCCCAAAGAAGGGCAATGCCAAAGAATGTTCAAACTACCGCACCATCGCACTAATTTCTCATGCTAGCAAAGTTATGCTCAAAATCCTACAAGCTAGGCTCCAGCAATATGTGGACCGAGAACTTCCAGAAGTACAGGCAGGATTTCGAAGAGGCAGAGGAACTAGAGATCAAATTGCCAACATACGCTGGATCATGGAGAAAGCTAGGGAGTACCAGAAGAACGTCTACTTCTGCTTCATTGACTATGCTAAAGCCTTTGATTGTGTGGAGCACAACAAATTGTGGCAAGTTCTTAAAGAGATGGGAATACCAGAGCATCTTATTTGTCTCTTGAGAAATTTATATGCAGGTCAAGAAGCAACAGTGAGAACTGAACATGGAATCACTGACTGGTTCAAAATTGAGAAAGGAGTTCGGCAAGGCTGTATACTGTCGCCTTGCCTATTTAACTTGTATGCAGAGCACATCATGAGAAATGCGGGATTAGAGGAGTCACAAATTGGGATCAAGATTGCAGGGAGAAATATCAACAACCTCAGATATGCAGATGATACAACTCTAATGGCAGAAAGTGAAGAGGAACTAAAGAGCCTGTTGATGCGGGTGAAGGAGGAGAGTGCCAAAGTTGGCTTGAAACTCAACATCAAGAAAACAAAGATCATGGCATCCGGCCCTCTCAATTCCTGGCAAATAGAAGGGGAAGAAATGGAGATAGTGACAGATTTTATTTTCCTGGGCTCCAAGATCACTGCAGATGGGGACTGCAGCAAAGAAATTAAAAGACGCTTGCTCCTGGGGAGGAAAGCTATGGCAAATCTAGACAGCATCCTAAAAAGCAGAGACATCACCCTGCCAACAAAAGTGCGTTTAGTCAAGGCTATGGTCTTCCCAGTTGCAATGTATGGCTGCGAACGTTGGACCATAAGGAAGGCCGAGCGTCAAAGAATTGAGGCTTTTGAACTCTGGTGCTGGAGAAGACTCTTGCGAGTCCCTTGGACTGCAAGGCGAACAAACCAGTCAGTCCTAGAGGAGATCAGCCCTGACTGCTCTTTAGAAGGCCAGATCCTGAAGATGAAACTCAAATATTTTGGCCACCTCATGAGAAGGAAGGACTCCCTGGAGAAGAGCCTAATGCTGGGAGTGATTGAGGGCAAAAGAAGAAGGGGACGACAGAGAATGAGGTGGATGGATGGAGTCACTGAAGCAGTAGGTGCAAACTTAAATGGACTCCGGGGAATGGTAGAGGACAGGAAGGCCTGGAGGATCATTGTCCATGGGGTCGCGATGGGTCGGACACGACTTCGCACATAACAACAACAACATAAGGTTAATAAAACACGTATATTGTTCTATATTTGGTTTTATATAGAAAAGCCTCCACAAGAAAGATAACTTTCTCAAAAATCCACAAATTCAAGATTTATACAGAACTGCTCTTTAAGCATAAGTGACCCACAGGGCACAGAGATTGACTCCTAGGATTAAGGATGTGCAAGTTTCTATTTTCTGTGCAATGCCATGTGTTACACAGGCAGGATAGATATTTTGTTTAAGAAGAGTCAGTGTTGCCTTTAAGACACAACAACACATTTAGAATTTTGTTACAGACTTCCACAGAAGACATATTAGATTTGCTGTGAAAAAGAGTCAAATCAAATATTGGACATAAAATTCCAACAGACAACCTATTTATATAGGCCTAACTTGTTTTTTTGAAAACCTACAGACAGCATTTTCAGCAGTTCAAAAATTAACTGGACATTCTGCCAATAGCTTTTGACACCCAGAATTGAGACACTGGATCACAGAATCATCTTCTATGCGCCACTCTGATTTCACAAGTCATTTAACCCTAATCTTCATCGCTTTCCTATCCTCCATTCCTCTTAATGCTTTCAAATTCCTTGCCAAGCTCTGCAAAGTCTTTCAAAGCTGAAAGCCAAGTTAGGCAAACCAAGTTATTATTTCTCAACTTTATACTGGGCTTCTTTGGTATACAATACTCAAAAAAGAAGTTACTAGGCTAACATCGTGAATGAGCAAATTATCCCAACTGCTATGTTAAAAAGAAGACAGGCAAAGTATCTGTTTCAATATTGATTTTGACAAATCACTGAGAAGTTCTGCATACTAAACAAATTCCTAGTGTGTAAACTTCATAACTAAGGATGGACCATGCAGATTTATTCTGACGTGAGGAGTCAGTGTAGAAATACCTCCAATCCCCTCTCCTCTCGTGTCCTATCATCTACTGATGCAGATATTACTCCCCAGCGGCAGTCGATCTCAGTCACGTAGCCTCTGTAGAATGGAGCAGCAGCACTTAGAGCCATCTGAAACAAACCAATGCGGGAAATAAGATGGTAGGTTTTCACTACACCATGATATAAATTCAAAGCTGAGTGAAGGGGGAAAAAAAGACAGCAATGAAGTCTGTACGGGGTCACCACCGCCCAACTATTCCTTACTAGGATTACCATCTCTCAAAACTCTCACAAAAGAGCCAGTTTAGAGTAGTGGTTAAGAGCGGCAGACTCTAATCTGGAGAACAGAGTTTGATTCCCTGCTCCTCCACATGCAGCCAGCTGGGTGACCTTGGGCCAGTCCCAGTTCTCTCAGACCTCTCCTACCTCACACGGAGCCTGTTTTGCGGAGTCAACGGATCGGCAAATGTAAACTGCTTTGAGACTCCTTTAGTTAGTAAAAAGTGGGGTATTTAAAAAAAAAAAGCTTTTCTTCAAACTCAGGTCCTGTGATATGCCCTCCCTCAAGTGGTGTCCATGAGGCTCATGTAAGGGCAACAGGAGATGCTTTCTCGAGCCCTTCAAGCTAATATGAAAATAAAGTCCTCTCAGTTTTCTAGAAACGGTGCAGAGATTTTCTATCTCAGTAGCTCAGAAATCCACTGAAGCTCACAGCTGTTTTAATATTTTTAAGGCAAACATTTTGGTCCAAGTGCTGAAAAATTCAACATTTATTTACCTGTGAAGACGTTGGAAGGGGAGATTCGTCAAGGGTTTTATTTGTTTAGATATGCTCAGTGGAAGCCAAGTGCAGGCAGTACCTCAGAAATTTGACTTGGACTCAGCAGGCAGCTGAACACGCCTGGGAGGTGAGGACAAGCATGCACCATGTCCACTGCCTTCCCCTGCACCGCTGGCCCCAACAGCGCTGCCAGTGCCCTGGATGGAGGACCTGGAATGGAGTGTCAGGCAAAATGGCTTGGTGTGCCACTTGGTCACAGGTGCTGCAGGCTGCCTACATCAATCTTTGTTCTTGAAGTTGGCAGAGCATTGGCTGGAAATTGTACCGAAGGACTAGTTAATCTAAGTACTCTGGTTTGCTGAGTGGTACTAGGAAAAATAGGGGTCTAATACAGCCACCATGCTTACTTCAAGAATCAAGTTAAGTTGCTTTTTAACCCTGTATTCCAATGCAAAGTAATTCAGTATGAGGCAGGAAACGGCATGCAAAGACAAGAGCAGCCAGTGGTGGTTTTCAGCTGAATAACAGCAGCTCAAGATGTGATAACACTTAACTTATTTTCTGTTTCTATGAACAGCTGCAAAGGTTTTTCCAGACCCTTCAGGCACAGCTCTTCAGATGGCCATCGTCATCATCTTCTCCCCCTGCCCACCCAATTGTCACAGCCGACTTGTGGCAACCTCATTGAGTTTGCTCGCTGCGCTGGAAGGCGGCCGATCACTCCTGGCGCAGCAAGCGATGCGCCGCGGGGAGGGGGGGAGGAGCGCCTGCTGGTTTGCTGGCGCCTGTGCCTGCGCCTCCCTCCCCCCAGTCCCCAGCCCGAAAATAGAGATTAGTGTTAGACAATAGACTGGAGAAAGATGGAAGAGGGAGGGAGGCATGCAAACAAATGTGAGTATCTAGGAAAGAGGGACAGAGAAAGCAAAGCAGAAGGCCAGTGTCTGTACCTGGTGAGATGGCTGTAGGAAGAAGTTAGCAGTAGGAAAAGACCACTGGCCTAGGCTATTTAGGTGAGGGCAAGACTGATGGCAATTTGGACAAAGGCCCTTTAAAGCTGTGGCCCCACAGAATCAGCTCCCTCTGTAACCCCATACACCACATGCCAAGTATTTCTCTCAAATGGTGTCAAAATCAGAGCTCACAAGGGTCTCACAGTACGGATTTGACAATGTATTAGTACTCATGAGTAGAGGCTCTTTGTTGCTACAACACCCACCTGCATTACAGACCACCTTGAATTCTCTCTACGCCACCTATTTATGCCTAAACTGACATGTGCTCTCCCACTCTTTATGAAGCAGAAGCAAAGAAAAAATATTGCCAAAAACAATGTCATGATTAATCCCAGCTACCATGCTTCCATTCTATGCAAGTCAACCAAGCAATATTTTACAAATACTATTTTAAGGCAAATTAATGTCAGGAAGGAAATGCTTTCACTTTTCTAGTATTTTTATAAAAGAGAAGTTCACTTCTATATTCGTAACACCAAATATTTGCTTAAATTTTTGGTAAGCCAACATTTACATCTGCTATGATTGTTCTAGGACAAGGTAACCTGGACTTTATATGTTACTTCCCAACACAGTACTTCGTTATTGAATCTTTTATGCTGGAGCTCTTCAGTATACCCATGTGTGTTTGTAGAAAAAAGGTTCAGGGGTGGCTGTGAAATTCACCAGAGAAATCTCACCTTCTCTGCCATTGCTGAGCTTGCATGTCCAGGCCCAGCCACCCACCTCAGGGCCACAGGGGTGTCTGAGAGCTGCTCAGAGCCCCAAGAGCCTCCTGATTAGTGACACTGCTTTGGCCAGGCCCCAAGCAGCATCCAGCATGCGTTGCTTCTGCAGCCAGGCCTGGAGCACCTATCTGTAGCCACTGCAGCAGCTGCTGCTGGCCTCCAGTGCAATTCCCAGCAGCTGCAGAAGTCAAGTGTCTTGTCTGCACGTGCACAGACAACGCTTACTCGTTTTTCAATATTTGTTCTTTTACTTTGGGGGAAAATTAAATACTTCAGATTTTCCTGCAAACTTGGGGAGCTCATCCAGGTGGCCCAAATCTGTAGATTTAGCACTCCACAGATGGGAGCCACGTGTTGCTAATAGTATACAGATAGTGGGATAAAACCATATTACTCACCACAATGGGGCAGATGGTAGCTAGCTGATCATAAAGGTATCTTGCTTCAGAAATGCTGCAAGCCTGGAATGTTACCTGTAAAAGAACATTAAAACCATAAAAGGTGCCAAAATTAGCATTAAAGGCTGTCCCATGCACTGACTTTGCAGAAATGAAGTTCATTGGCACTATTACCAAACCAAAGCTCATCTCCCCAAAAATAATTAGCGCAAACTTGCTTATCATTCAGCTGGAAAGGTATGATGCAAGAGGCACATTAATTCCCTAAGGGGAATTAAAACATTCCGCTTCCTCCCCAGACTTAGCTCCCGACCAATTCAGTGCTCAGATCAAACTCAGTGGTACAAGTCACCAGGATGCAAAGATGGCTAAAAAAGCACAGCCTTCTGGCTTATTCACACCTCCCTCGCTGCACGTCATCTCCTTCCCAAATCCCAGCCCTATCTTGTCACTTAACAGAGTATCCTCCAAGTGAAGAAATGTGGACATTGCATCCTCTTTCCCCATCCCAATGCTCCGAAGTATTCCCTTAAACTCACATAATTCATACATCACCCTAATCGTGGTTTGCACTAACCATTATTTGAGCTTCCAAGTATACAGGGAAAATCATGGTTTAGAACTATTTGTGTGCTCAGCACACTTTTTCCCTAACGTGCAAAGATCTTCAGAGGTGGAGGAATAGTTGTAACTATGGTCTGTCAATTCTGACATCATGCCAAACCAGGATTCCTTAACTAAGATTCGGTGTGGGGTATCTGAACTGAGCCACTCTGGAAATGAAAGGATGAGGGCCAGCTTTAGCGTGAAAATGAAACCAAAGGAAAACAAGCCAGCATTGCACACATTAAATATACAAAACATAAAGGTATTAAGCTTTATGGGATGAGAGAACAAAGGAATAATCTAAATTTTAACGCATCTTTCCATGATTTTAGGATCTAGAGTAAATTGATTCTCTGTTTAAGAATATCTGAAATCTTTGACATAGCAAGATTCTTTACACTTATTTTTACATTAAAGTGGGTACACATGTTTTCAGTATAATATTGCCATAGTTTATCAATTTTAAAATAAGGGGGGGGGAATCAGGAAAGAATTTTAAAAAGTCTATCATAGGATGTTACAAAGATATATGGTTGCTGAGACCAAAGTTTAAATGATACACAAAACCACTACCCAAAAAAGTTTGCGGGAATGTCTATTTCAGTGAATGTACCTGAAGGCAGCAATTGCCCATTCCAAAGCCCATGGCATCCATATATACGTGGTCAGGCTTGGCTGCTCTTGCTGCTTCACCGTCGTCATTAGGGAATGTTTCTGTGAATGGTGACCGAGTATTCTTGTCCTTAAATACTAAACATGAAAAGTTAAAGAGACATTAACACGCTGCAACTCAATGTATTTTCCCCACTTTTTGAAAGCAACCCATCTGCACACTTACTTGGTACGTTTATCACTACTTTTTCTCCTCTTCTGTGCCGAATGTTTCTTGTTAAGGTGCTGAAACAGAACAGAAGCCTTCTGAAACACTCGCTCAACAAAAAACATCTAGACACACTCCCCAAGTGCTTAATGTTTGAAATAGTAAAATAGTTTCAGGAACTATACAGAGGAATTATAATATTGACTGTTTTATGCTGACATGAGTCAGCAGTGTGACTCAGTGGCTAAAAAGGCAAATGGGATTTTGGGCTGCATCAAACAGAGCATCGTGTCCAGATCACGGGAGGTGATGGTACCACTTTACCCTGCTCTGGTTCGGCCTCACTTGGAGTACTGTGTTCAGTTTTGGGCACCCCAGTTGAAGAGGGATGTTGACAAACTGGAACGTGTGCAGAGGAGGGCAACAAAGATGATGAGGGGTTTGGAGACCAAGACATATGAAGACAGGTTGGGGGAGCTTGGTCTGTTTAGCCTAGAGAGGAGATGACTGAGAGGGGATCTGATAACCATCTTCAAGTATGTAAAAGGGTGCCATATGGAGGATGGAGCAAAATTGTTCTTTCTTGCCCCAGAGGCACAGACCAGAATGAATGGGATGAAATTAATTCAAAAGAAATTCCATCTAAACATCCAGAAGAAGTTCCTGACAGTTAGAGCGGTTTCTCAGTGGAACAGGCTTCCTCGGGAGGTGGTGGGTTCTCCATTTTTGGAAGTTTTTAAACAGAGGCTAGACAGCCATCTGACAGAGAGGCTGATTCTGTGAAGGCAAAGGGGTGGCAAGTAGATGACATCCCTATCGTAGATGAGCGATAGGGATGTGAGTGTCCTGCATAGTGCAGGGGGTTGGACTAGATGACCCATGAGGTCCCTTCTAACTCTATGATTCTATGTTCAGTCCCTTTCCAAATAATCCCCAGTATACAGGTTTGCCTTTTTCACTGCTATAGCACATTGGGTTGACACTTCAGCTGACCAATCCAGTGCAACCTCAAGATCTTTTTCCGTCTTACTCTCAGCAAGTGCAGACCCTGTATTTGAAGATGGAATATTTTGTCTCCGTGTGCATCAACTTACACTTGCCAACACTGAACTTCACTTGCTGCATTGTCACCTCTTCACCGAATTTGTGGAAATCCTCTTAGAGCTCTTCACAGTCAGCCTTGGTTTTGACCATGCAAAATCATGACCATACACCTTGACAAAATGCTGAAGGTTCCGGAGACTCCTATTAGTGGAATATCCTCCCCCCCCCCCCCCGGGCCAATTGATCCTCTTGCTCAGGATTCCGCACCTCCCTCTTCCCTTCAAGTCTGCTGTGAGGGGAGCCTATAACAGCCCCTGACTGGGGAAGGGGGCATTTCCAAGAGCAACATAGGGGAGTCTGTGGGAAAGGGCATGCTTTCCTTCTGAGGGGGGAAAGCTTTCCCCTTCTGCCTGTTGGCTGACAGGGAGGCTACAGAAAAGCCTCACTTAAAATACTGCTGCCAAGCAGAAACCAGATGCTGTTGCATGGATTCTTTTGCCTCCTTTTTCATCTGCACAACAACCCTGTGCAGTAGGCCTCAAATATTTTATCTCCACAACAACCTGTGTGGGAAGCCTCGATTTTTTCACAACAGCCCTGTCCACCCTCCAAAGCAGCCGATTCTGCCTGGAGAGCTGATCTTTATAGTCTGGAAATGAACTGTAATTCCAGGAGATGGCCAGGCTCCACCAGGATTTTGGCTACCCCTGGGTTGAAATATTTCTTGGTTTGGAGGGAAAACTGCAGAATCTGGCAGATTTCACTTTAGAGAAGAGACTAATGCTATGCTCGTGGGTTATCAAATTATACAAAGGGTAAAGTTAGTGGAAAGAGATAATAGCAGATTTGAGGGCATCCCAGGAAGCTGATGGGCACTACATTAAAGATGGACAAAAGGAAATTCTTCTTTAAACAGTGAGTTATTAAAGTGTAGAATTCCCTGCCAGAGGATGTAGTGATGGTCAGTGGCACACACAGCTCCAAAAGGAGATTAGACAGATTCATGGAAGTGCTGATCTATCAGTAGCTACTAGAAATGATCACTAAAACAAACCTCCTCATTCAGAGGCACTAAACTTCCCAATCTCAGAGCCAAGAGGCCACATCAGGTAAAGCCTCAGACTCTATGCCCTGTTATTGTTCCTCCAGAGGAGATGGTTGGCTGCAGTGTAGAACAGCACATGGGACTAAGTGGACCACTGGCCCTTCTTATGTTCTTAAGTGTAAACTTGATGGAGCTTACAAGTAGAAGTGTACATCATGAATTCGCTTAATCCCAAAAGCATAACTTATTGGGATGAGTTTTCTGTTCTACAAACAGGAAAACAGAACAGTACTATTAGGGGGAAAAAGCAGTTTTTCATTTCTAAGCAAACTTACCTAAATCTGGGATGTTTGTTAATGGCTTCATCTGGGAAGAAGAGAGACTTAGACGCTCCTGCCTCAACAGGCGTTGGGTGGCTCTCTGGTATCGTAAATCCCGGACATCCTAGTCTACAGGTTTCAAAAAAACAGCTTGTTATTTTTAACTATCTCCATTTATCAAATGAGACTGTGGCAGGAATAAAGCTTTATTTTAATTAAGCTTAAAGCTGTTAGCAATGTTGAAGCAGAAATGGAAGCTAATAAGGAAACAGCAGAAATGTTTAGTTACTTCACAAAGATTTACAAATGTATTTTTTTCCAAAATCAGTCTTTCTGCCCAAGCAGGCCAAGGTGGCTAAATTCCCAAATTAGTTTAGGGACATGGATGTGCAATTTTAGGCTCCTACAACCCTACCCCTTTCCAGTTCAGTAAAATATAAATTTGAAGCAAATCCTGTTGCAATTTGAGATTAAGCATATAAGTGAGCAGGCTGAAGTTACTTTTCAAACAAACTGACCAAACAATATGAGACAAAATCCCCTTGGATTTTATCCTCTCAGATGCTGTTTATACGATGGGCATTTAGCCCCTTCAGCTCTAAGGGTATAAGGGGCTGCTCTACACCAGCATCAGTTCTTCACATAAACTCAGACCACCAAGCGCTTGGATGCCACAATCCACAAATGGAAAATTAATGGTTCTTGGACTGTAAGAGGTAAGGAGCTTTCAGTGTTCGGCAGGGCCTGCAAAACAGAGCTCTTCTGCCAGGTCTACGGTTGACAGAATCTGTCCAGTGGCTTAATTAAGTATAAGAAGATAAAAATTCTCTTATCTCATTTATTTAGACTTTTGACTCTGCCAACACTTTTTATCTTCTTATACTTAATTAAGCCACTGGACAGATTCTGTCTCTCCTTTGTTACAATTTTTTCGTGCAGCACTAGGTCTACGGTTGAGGCTAGGCATCCAGGCAGATCTGGGCCCCTCCAATAGAAGCGGCAGTGGCAAATTCCATCTGCGCCCTCTTCCCTCCGCCTCCCCTCCTAGAAACTGGGATATGCTAGTGCTGGGTGAGTTTTACCACTGTACCTTAAGTTTTTAATATATGTAAATTGTTCTTATGTTTTTATGTCTATAGCAGGGTTTATTGGACGACTGAAACCTGCCGTGAGCCTCTGGGGAGTGGCAGGCTATAAATTGAATGAATGAATGTTTTTAGTTTAACTTAACTTAAAACATGTTTTACTGTATTTTACTGTATATTACTGTTGATGTTACCCGCTACAAGAATAAATATTATTACTTATTATTTACAAACTTTATACCCTATCTTTTTGCTGTCATAAGGTTGGCTAACAGACCAAAAACATATATAATACAAAAAAGTTCAAGGTACATCTGAAATTACAACCAAAGCTCCCATGTGAGTGTGAGCAGACCCCTTCTGGGACTGCAATAAACATAGCATCTTTTGCAGAGGTAGGAGTCCAAACGTACATTGGAGCCCTTACATCTGTAATAAGTCATTATATTGCACGTGTTTGCCTAGTAACAACTAAACAATGCAGCAAGAAAAATGCACTGTAAATATCGCGAAATAGAACACCATAATTGAAAAATAGTCCTGTCTCCTTACCAGCAACAAATATAGAGCCGCTACACTTCTCTCTCTCAATGCACTACCATCCTGAATAGATAGATGGTTCAAGTCTGACTAGAAACACAGAAGCATACCTAGGGAATGATGTGACAGTGCAGAGAGCTTCATTCTCTTTCAGAACAGAAGCAGCTTCCTGACGCCGTTTCCTCATATTGTCTTGCACAGTGTTAAATTCAGACATTGTTCCTCCATAGGGCTGTCCAGGAGTCCCCTCAATCATATAGCTTCCGTACTCAGGCCTCCACAGAGTTGGGTGGCTACAAGAAACAACAACACATTTGCGATCCTTTTCACAACCACAGAGGTACTACCAATATGGGTTAGTAAGTGAATGAACGCAAATAGGAGTTATCCAACAACTGGCTTGAAGTTCCGTATCTTTCATGCTATTTATCAGATGTTCCTTGTCAGCTGTCATTATTTGCCCAGAATAACTATGTCTTCCTTTGCTATATAGGTGATCCTAGTATTTTGTAACAATTATTTCTAAATAGTAGTGCACAAGGGGCCACTTTGATGATTACCCAAACCATACACCATAGTAATCTTCCAATTCCCTGCTCCTATGCTCTTCCTGCATGTTCCCCGTGAGTACTGTTTTGAGAGGCATTTCAGGCCCCAGTGGGAGGGAGTGATATCATGCTTCCATGCAATGGATTACATGGGATCCAACCCAGTGACATCAGCATTACAGTGCTGTCAAATGAAAGGCTGGCTTCTGGGGTCAAGATATGTTCCCATAATGCCAACATTGGTAAGTACAGACTTTGTGCCATAGATTTGGAGAATAGCCCATACACTTATTTTGTCTGCATCTAATAACAGGATTCTGCTGGGTATGCAAGATCGGGCTGATGGCTGAATATCATCCACATACTGCTGGCAGCCCAGCCCAAACTTCTGGATGACCTCTCAAAGAAACTTCATGAGCATGTTAAAACATATGGGGATAACTACCAATGTTTACAATGGTTCTGGGAAACATAAAACCCTAGCTATTGCAAAAATATCATTACAAATGTTTTGTTGATGTGAAAGAATGAACTGAACATCTGGTATATCAACAATGAACTTTCACATATAAAAACAATGTTCTCACATTAAAGCTGTATTTTTGCTGTACAAATACGTCCAAGTTAATATGGCAGGCAATTTTTGGGAATTCAGTGTATGTCTTTAGGAACAAGTGCTACTTACTTAGGATTTACTCTTTCGCCCTTTTCTTGCAAAGTATGAAGAACTTGTTCTCCAATTAAAGACAACTGAGCTTTCTTCTTCTCATGGTCAAAAGCTACCAACATGTATTCCACCTAATGTGAAAGATAAATAAAATAAACACACACCACGCACAACATGTAGTGCTTTAGACTAGAAAATTACAAAGCACAGACACTGAATAGTTATTGCAACATCTCACATTATCTCCTGAAAGCAAGTGCATCTGGTTGCATGATAAAACATACAAGAGATTTGAATATTATGAATGCCTAGCTTTGGATTTTCATAAACTTCACAAGGCAGCCGTTTCTTTAAATCCACACAATAAGCTTCAAATAGGACAAATCTATCTGCAGCTAACAGCCATGGTGATTATAAGGGACTTCCACACACAAAGGCAGTAAACCTCTGAATACCAGTGTCAGGAGGCAGCATCAGGGAAGGCCTTGACCTCTATGCCATGTTGTGGGCCATTGTGTGAGATGATGGATTCTGGGCTAGATGGACCACTGGTCTGATCCAGCAGAGCTCTTGTTAAATTCACAAGCCACAGGGTGGCACAACTCAGCAGCTGCCAATGCGTTCTTGAGTACCCTTAGCGCATTTTAATCAGCAATGTAAACCCACTGGCACTTCCTTCCCATAGCAACAGATGAACTTTGTTCCATTGCCCCATTCAAGAGTATTCAATTGGCACACAGGTTATTCTTTTAAAGATTACAGTGATGCTCAATACATACAAGGTACGTGGGGGGAGAAAGCTATAAAACAGCTCCTTTAGAGGCACAACAGTCTTTCAGTGGCCAAGGTAACTGCTGCTCTATCCTGATAAAAGGTATATTCCAATTCCTCTTAAAACACAAAGAACAATATGGGTATATTACCTCAAAATATGATTTTATTTATTATCTGATGATTATTTTTACCCCGCCTTTCCCCAAAAGGGCTCATGAGGACATGTCACACTGGGTTGTTCATGGGCTCAAAGTTGTGGCTCATATCTACAGACCCAGCAGTAGGTATTCCTCATGACCCGTATCCCTCTACTTGCAGCAGAGCAGTGTATGCTGATCTGTACCACGTGACTCGACATAACTAAGGGATGTGCAATACATACCACAACCAGGAAGCCGGGTTTAGATTTATTATGTCGCGCTAAACCCAGAGATTATAGCCATTTGTACACAGCTAAGAAAAATGCGATAGATTAGAAACAAAGAATACATTCCAAAGCGCTTCAACCAGCAGGGCAATACCACCAACCTCACTTCCCACAAAAGACTTTACGAAGGAATTTCAGTGTTCAGAGACACACTTTGGGGCAATTTTAGAGACAACGATGCCACCAGTGTGGTTTCATATACCGAACCCAAAAATGTGAAAAGCAATTTACCAAGAAATCACAGTCCTAATGCATACTATATTAAAGGTTAAGAACAAAAGCTGTCATTCTGTTCTGGAAGATCTCTGAGGCACCCCCTAACAATTCAGGTAACTTCTGACATTCAATATTTTAAGAATACAACAGATTAAAAAAATCAGGTGACTGCTGGTACTGAAATCAGTGCAACACCAGTTTTAATCACACATAGCAGTGCCCCAGGGCAGGGGTAGTCAACCTGTGGTCCTCCAGATGTTCATGGACTTCAATTCCCATGAGCCCCTGCCAGCATTTGCTGGCAGGGGCTCATGGGGATTGTAGTCCATGATCATTTGGAGGACCACAGGTTGACTACCCCTGCCCAGGGGCACAGACATATTAGAATGTTTCGGGAGGGGGGGGGGGACAGCTGGCTTCAATGTAGTATTAAATTGAACCCCGGAGTATTTCCTCTCTGCAGAGTTTGCTGTTGATCTTCCAAAAGAACTTCATAATATAATCACAGCAAGTCACTTCTCATCTTTGCTAGATATTTGGGGAAGTGGGAAGAAAGTAGCCCTGAGGTATGGGATCAGTAGGAAAGAACACAAAAACGTATGTTCTAATAATTAGACTCACTGCACTTCTGCAAGCTGAAAATGCATCTCAACTGGTCTACTACTGGAATAACATGTTTTGAACGTTGGATAAATTACTTACTGTGCGAAAAGTTACCTGATTAAATAAAATTTCAGAGTATAAGAGTACGTTTTATTACTTATTATATTGTTTATTTGGCAATTTTTCATAAATGTGAATTACACAGTAGTTTAATTATAAAACAAATTTTCCAACACAAAACCCCTAGATATTCTACTATGAAAGGATGCTGTGTCTGTTTAAAAGACATCTACATTAACTTGTTAAAAAGGCCACATAGAACTGCTCCTGCCTAGCCTTGACAAGGAGGAGGAAGAGGAGGAGGAGAAGAGTTGGTTCTCATATGCAGCTTTTCTCTACCCGAAGGAAGCTCAAAGCGGCTTCCAGTCTCCTTCCCTTTCCTCTCCCCACAACAGACACCCTGTGGGGTAGGTGAGGCTGAGAGATCCCTGATATTCCTGCTCGGTCAGAATTGTTTTATCAGTGCTGTGGTGAGCCCAAGGTCACCCAGCTGGCTGCACAAGGGGGAGCGCAGATTCAAACCCGGCTGGCCAGATTAGAAGTCCACACTTCTAACCACTACACCAAGCATTCACCAGCAAAGCTTTTCTTCCCAGATAATGATTCAGGGCATAAACAGGGAAAGTGCCTCTGGATGCTACAATACAGAAGACTCACTTGCCACAGAGAAACTATGCTTAGCATCATCACTATAATCCAGGGTTTCCCAAAAACGGTACCACAGTACTGTACGGCACCCCGAAGGCCCCTCAGTGGTACCACGGCTTGGGGTTTTTCAAAATGGCAGCGGGGGAGAGTCCTCCCACTCTGTGCCTGCCACTTCTCGCTCCAAGTAAGGAGAAAAGGAAGAAAAAAGGTTTCTTTAATAAAAATAATTCTACCCTTATTTGGGCAGGTTGACCTACCCCCTCTCAAAGTGGCTACCCCCTCTCAAAGTGTATACTTTCCAGGCTCCTATGCAAGAGTTCAGCCCCGGACATCACAATTGTTTTGAAGTTCTTCCCTTGCAAATAGCAACAGAGAAAGTTCTGAACAAATACAAAGTACAAAGGTGAATGTAACAGACCACAAACTGGTAAGTCATTACAGAGAACACATTCAACCCAGTGCAAAAAAACGCAGATATTGAAAGTCCACAATAAATTCTAATATTGACAGAAGATTATGAATGTGCTCTATACTTTACATTCAACTGAAAAAGGTAGCAACTAGTCATGTGACAATTTTTTTATATAAATGCTATTTGTGATAGGTAGGAAAGTAGCTGTATCTTTCAACAGGCCTTTTGCAAATATAGCAAGTTTTTATATTTGACAGGGGCCACCTCAGGATGTTTTTGATAAGATCAACATGATACCTCCTTGCTCACGTGAAAAAAAAGGTATTGAAGTTATAAATAGAACACATTTCACACACTGGGAATCGACACAAGAAGAATACCCTTCCGGAGCCCTTAAAATATGAATTTTCTGATGGAATCATTGCTCTATCACAGTAGATGAACACAGTAAATCTTTCTTCAGAGTAAAGTGTTGTAAAGCAGGGGTAGTCAACCTATGGTCCTCCAAATGTTCATGGCCTACAATTCCCATGAATTGTACATGGGAATTGTAGTCCATGGACATCTGGAGGACCACAGGTTGACTACCCCTGTTGTAAAGGATAGCAGCGTGAATTGCACAAACTGGATCTGAAAGTGATGTCATTTACATCTCACTTCCCTCTCTAGGATGATGACCAATTGATTCTGACTGTAAGAGTTTGGGAATATTTGATCATGGAATTTCTTTTGCAGCATTTGTCAGGATCTTAGTGTCAATTTTACAGAAAGCTGTTGGTATATTATGGGTTGTTCCCAAGACAGAACTCAGTGTTGCTTCTTGTTCCATGAGGCATTTCTCTTCTCTGAATGTAAAGCCTGCTGGTCAAAGTCTAAACATCAGGGCTACAGAACTTCTAGTCAACAAGGCTTATTAAGATTCCATCAGCTGGCAAATAACCATAAGCAGAACAATAGCCTCTCAGTGGGAAATAAGTCTTGGGAGCCAAAAGGTTTGACAATGCAGCATATTTTGACACACAGCCTCAGTGTTTAGACTGTGAAGATACTCCCAGAAAGGCTGTTCTGTAAATAACATAAATGACTACTATACTAAAATTCTGCAAGCAAAAAAAAAAAAAAGTGACAAATTTCTTTTTTACCTTAAAAAGAAATGACTCCTTGCATGGATATTTTAATAGTGACTTTGTAAAAAAGTTGAACAATGAAGTATGAAAAGAGGGGAGGGGATGGAAAAATCATTAATCTTAGCTGCTAAGACATCTATAAGAATGAAGGAAATAAAGTGTTTCAAACAGAAAACAAAAAAGAAGCCATTTAACCTGGGTTATACTAGAAAGTCAGACAACCAACAGCAGGAAAAACAGAGAAGCCAAATAAAGCAAGCACTGGAAGGCACACACAAATGCATGGCCATTTTTACAGTCTTCAGGCAAGGTATCCTATGGTCTATAGAAGGAATATATTCAGGACAAGAATTAAAACTAAGAAACGGAATTATTGTTTTTTAGGAATTAGATGAATTTACGAACACATTCCTGGAAAGAAAAAGGATAGAAAAGAAGAAAGTAAATAACCAAGTTCATCACATATTCTAAAGAAATTAACAAATATACCATTTAAAGCTATTTCAATTCACACTGAATTAAGAGGGAAGTAATACAAACAAAAACATGCATTCCATTTTGGAAAAGGAAACAGTAATATATCCAATGCAGAAAAGGAGAACATTTTTACTTTTTAAGAAAATATTTGTTTGAAACTTAATGTCAAACAAATGGTTCTAACAGGAAAAAGTTTTTAATATTTTAGCTCAATAATATTGCAAAGTTAAAAAACACATAGAACTTTGCAAGCATGATACTTTAAGAACCGAAAACCTGTATTTTAAATGAAAATTAAAGCATTTAAAAAAACCAAAAAATATTGCAACTAAAGTCTAAGATGTAAACAAAGATCATTATGCAAACTGATCATACCCTGCTTGTTTAAATAAAGTTGTATATTACTGAAATCTCTAGATCAGCCTTTTTCAACCTTTAGAGTCCCTGAAGAAGAGCCTCTTGTGGCACAGAGTGGTAAGGCAGCAGACATGCAGTCTGAAAGCTCTGCCCATGAGGCTGGGAGTTCAGCAGCCGGCTCAAGGTTGACTCAGCCTTCCATCCTTCTGAGGTCGGTAAAATGAGTACCCAGCTTGCTGGGGGGTAAACGGTAATGACTGGGGAAGGCGCTGGCAAACCACCCCGTATTGAGTCTGCCATGAAAACGCTAGAGGGTGTCACCCCAAGGGTCAGACATGACTCGGTGCTTGCACAGGGGATACCTTTACCTTTTTAGAGTCCCTGAAATGATTTTGAGGAGCCCTGGAAGTGATGTTAGCTGGCCATACCTCTCAGTCACACTCTTGAAAGTGACATGTCACCAGAAGTGGCATCACCACCCATGTTAACAGGTAGGTTCAAGGAGGACTGAGGGGTGGAGACACAGGAGGCAGTTTAAGCCAGGAGTAGGTGTGCAGGCATTGCCTGCTGCCAGGCACAGCAACCAGAACAGAACTCACATTTGGGAGAGAGGGGGACAAATAGAAGCAGCCAGTTCCCTAGCTTTTGACCAAGTCCTTTAAGGCAGGATGGGAAAAGCCACAGACCCTTTCTGGAGCTCTCATGGACCCCTGGTTGGGAATCCCTGCTCTAATTAATAGAGATACTGAAGGAAGCACAAGACAGGTTTTAATTATTAAATTGTAACCTACCACTCACTGACTGAAGTTAAGGCCATATCATTTTCTTTGCATGCTACCTCAAAACCAGGCCAGGTTCACCTACAGAAATCAGTGGCTTCGCCTATTGAAGTTGATCTTTAAGAGTTAAACTGCTAAGGCTGCAATCCCATCCACATGTACTCTGGAGTAAGCCCCAGTGATTGAAGGTCTTCCATCTAAATAAACATGCATAAGAGACTTCATTTTCACATGAGTCACTAATAACACAGTCATAAACAGATTTCAATAGCATTAGACAATTATAATTATCTTTATTTTTGCTGTCAAGTTACTGCTGACTGATGGCAATGACATAGAGTTTTCACGACAATATTATTATTTAATGGTATGGCACATGTGTAGTGTACCCAGGAGATCGTAAGAATGTCTGGCAGCCAGATGAGAGATGTTCGAAGGTGGTCTGCCATTGTCTGCCCCTACCTTGGTATTTTAGGCAGTCTCCCATCCAAATACAGCCAGAATTGACCCTGTTTAACTTCCAAAATCTGAGGAACCTTGTCAATCCAGGTTTGGGCAACTCTCCTTAGTATGGCTCTAACTATTCCAACAAGGCATTTTGAGTAAATGTGTATTTGGCTTCCCATCTATCAAGTCTGTTATTTTATTTACCTATCCCATGGTGTGTAGAGTGTAGCCTGGAGATCTGAGGATTGTGTGGCAGCCAGGCAAGGGGTATATAATAATAATATATAATAATAGCTTTATTTGTAGGCTGTCCTTCTGAACACTCAGGGTGGGTAACATCAGCATACTGTTTAAAACTTTAAAACTATCAACTTGCACAGCCAACCCAGACAGAGGAGTCCTCTAAAAGGGAGCCCAACTTCTAATCTCCTCCTCCTACTGGTGAGGCCAGCTATTTTAGTGGATGTTATTGTGGGCCTCATCCATAAGCCTGGGAGAACAACAACTCTGTCTTGCAAGCACTGTGGAACTGAGTAAACTCATGCAGGGCTCTGATGTCTCTCAAAAGCTTGCTAATGATACTAAATAAAATAGTATATAGCCTAATCTGTTCCTTTGTTGAAATTCAGATGTTGAAATTCAGAGCTTTAAAAATTAAATTAAATATTAATATCAAATGAAGATCTATTTTCTTAAATTATAAAAAATAAACAGTTTCTCAAAGGTTTCCCTTGGAGAAAGCCAGTGTATTGTAGTCGTTAAAGAGTGGCAGGTTATAATCTGGCAAACCAGGTTTGACTCCCCTCTCCTCCACATGCAGCTAGCTGGGTGACCTTGGGCTCCTTGTAGCAGTAATATCAGGGCTCTTACACTACCTCACAGGGTGTCTGTTGTGGGGAGAGGAAAGGGAAGGCAAGTCTAAACCGCTTTGAAATTCCTTCCGGCAGTGAAAAGCAGGGTACAAAACCCAACTCTTCTTCCAAGCAAGTTAGAACTGCATGTATTTTGTACATACTCTTCAGTAAGAACTTGGCTGATCTGCAAGCCAAATAATAGCATTCAACCAGGTAAATTATATACCTATTCGGTACATTAATTGCTGTCCTATGCCCCAGGTCTAAATATTCTGTAAGAAAACAGTCCTAAAAGTTAACACCTTAAGTGTGCAACTCTGTTTAGGATGGCACTGTAAGCCTTTTCTTTACCTTCATTGAAGATTAAGACAACCTTGTAAATTTTTGTCTAATTATTTTTTCCAGCAAGTATATGCTGGAAGGAGTCACTGGAAGCTAAAATATTTCCTGTATATTTTCCTTTATCTTGTCTTGAGAATAAAATCAGTTGCTACAGCCCATTTCCACTCATTTTTATTCATGCAGCTCAGTAACATGCATTTGCGTGCGTGTTTAAAACAAATAATGTTACAAACCTAAGATTTAATTTAGAGCAGCAGCTTTTTAAGGACAATCGTTCTGGATTTCTGTGAGGTAGAGGCCCTAGGCAACACAAGTCTAGAGATGCCTCATGAAAGCAATCTCTTATAATTGTGGTGCAATTATCTTAGGCATGTACTATTACCAAGTTGTATGGCAAATTTTCAAAATCAATGTTACTTTATTTCCTAACATAAACAAGCACATTTCCTCAAAGTGCTGTGTACACTTCTAAGGTCATCAGAACTTACATCTTCAAAAGCCTTTCACAGAGGCTACAAAAATTCCCTTGCAGTGACAGATCACCACATGTTTCCTCTTATGCTGGTACTATTTACTGTTTGTTTCAATTCCTGGCAAATAGATGAGGAAGAAATGGAGATAGTTACAGATTTTATTTTCCTGGGCTCCAAGATCACTGCAGATGGGGACTGCAGCAAAAAAATTAAAAGATGCTTGCTCCTGGGGAAGAAAGCTATGGCAAATCTAGGCAGCATCCTAAAAAGCAGAGACATCACCCTGCCAACAAAAGTGCGTCTAGTCAAGGCTATGGTATTCCCAGTTGCAATGTATGGCTGCGAAAGTTGGGCCATAAGGAAGGCCGAGCGTCAAAGAATTGAGGCTTTTGAACTCTGGTGCTGGAGAAGACTCTTGCGAGTCCCTTGGACTGCAAGGCGAACAAACCGGTCAGTCCTAGAGATCAGCCCTGACTGCTCTTTAGAAGGCCAGATCCTGAAGATGAAACTCAAATACTTTGGCCACCTCATGAGAAGGAAGGACTCCCTGGAGAAGAGCCTAATGCTGGGAGCGATCGAGGGCAAAAGAAGAAGGGGACGACAGAGAATGAGGTGGCTGGATGGAGTCACTCAAACAGTAGGTGCAAACTTAAATGGACTTCGAGGAATGGTAGAGGACAGGAAAGCCTGGAGGATCATTGTCCAGGGGGTCGCGATGGGATCGGACACGACTTCGCGCCTGACAACAACCACAAATGTAGTAATGCTTCAAGGATGATGAGTGGCACAAGATCACAGGCAGCATGGAACCCCAAGGTTATTTATTTTCCTCATTTTCACCCTGCCTATTCCCTCAGTATGATGCACTGTAGGTTCTATCTTCTGCCTTTCCCCCAATTTATCCTCACAATGCCCTTAAGCTGGAGGTTGAGTGAGTGACTGGCTCATGGCCACTCGACAGGTTCAGCTCTAGGCCTGCTTAACCACTGGTTTGAGGTGATTTACACAAGTAATGCTTGTTTCAGATTTTGTATTATGCACAAATTAATTCCAGGGTAAGCCCCTTCTTCTGAATACTACTCTACCACAGGAAAAAAACCTGGCAAACTTGGAGTACTGAAGAATAAAAGTCAGCGATTACAGCATACCACCCATGTCAAGTTTAAGTGCATACGTTTTCTACAATCCTTTTATACTCTGATTTCATTACCTGTGATCCTCACACAATCCTAATTGAGTATCTCACAAAACACGAAACAAACCAACAAGACTGCAGAAGTGACATAAGAGAATGGATAACTGAAACTCAGCACTGTATGCCTGTGGCTTTTGGAATGACTATGTGTATCAATTGTAGCATGGCCAAGTTAGAAGTCTTTTTTTTTGTATTCTCATACTATGGTGTGTACATTTCCAAAACAGCCCAATATATTACAGGGGAAATCTAAGCATTATTGCTTGACAAAGACAAACAGCAGCATCAATTGCTGCTAGACTTTTTTTTTTAAGTGGTTCCCATCAGTGGAGAAATTAATGTATTTTGTAAATATACATAGTGACAAATAAATTTTGAGAACAAAACAGTACTGTAGCACTGACAGTGACAGAACAGCTCCACATGTACCACCTCTGGGCTTCTACCAAGGCCTACAGGGAAATTACCTGTGCCTGTTAATATTACACCTAATATTCCACCAACATACACAGATCCATAAAGAAAAACTGAGCAGCCACTAAACTATCACAGGAAGAGGGAAAATGCAAATTCAAATGAACTCTCACTTCTCTTCCATATGTAAATGAAACATGAGGATGTTTTCCTAATGATGCCTCAAGCACTTTTGAATCTGTTATCTCTCGCATGCTGAAATTGCTAAAGCACAACAGGAAGTGAAAACTGGATTAGATACACTCCAAGCCAGCAAGCAAAGTCCAGAGCTATAACTGAGGCATAATTTGAGAAGGGTTAACTCAAACACGTGAAGTTCAGCAAACAGAGAATTCAGTCTGGCTGTGCCCACTTCAGCAGCCTTCATACTAGAAGGGTATGTGTGTTACAGGAGAAAGGCCAAACTCTACAGTTGGTCTTCTGCTAGGATTAACCCCAAAGGAGACCACCAGAACTCACAAGCAGCCTATGCAAGGAGGAAGCAAGGGCCTCTCTCACGGTGCACCACCAGAAAACCACTCAGAAGCTGGCGGATTTACAACAGCCTAACTTGCAGGGCGGTTGTAGCACACACATTTCATGAAAGGACTACATGATACGGCTTGTGCATGCATGTACAGGCACAAATACTCGCCTTACGTTATCCAGACCAAATAACGCGTGCCTCTACCCCTCCAAACGGCATACACATTCCAACCAGAGGTGCGCATGAAGCGCCCGCGTCCAAACCCCACGCACCTTGGGGCTCCGCACACCAGTCCCGGCCGGATGCTGAAGCCCCGAGGCTGGCCACCCCGCATGCCCCCGTCCCTGGCTGAAGCCCACACGGGCGCACGTGCCCCCCTCCCCCGCGCCACTCACCTCGTCCCCCCACTTGAGTACGTCCTTGTGCCGCTCCCGCACGGCGCGGTAGATGTGCAGGAACTGGAGGATGCCGTGTTTGCGCACGTGCTCCGCGTGCCGCTGCGTCTCCTCCCAGCTCAGCGGGGAGCCCTGCGACAGGAGCCCCATGGCCGCCCAGGAGCGGGAGAAGGGGGAACCGGTCTGACGGCCCCCGCACTACTTCGAGCAGAGCGGAAGGGCGGAGAGATCCACCGGCAGGGCGCTCAGCGGGAGGTGGTCAGGCCCTCGCAGGACGCCTCTTTTCTCTCCCGCTCCCCCCCCCCCAATCTACTTCCGCCGCTGAGGAAGGTGAAGCGGCTCCTTCTTCTTGATGCCGCCTCGGCGCGCGGCTGGAGCGAAAGGGCACCAAAGAAGGCCGGCGGGCAGCGTCGCCTCTATGTATATGTGTGTGGTGACCGTCCCGGCAGCAACGCGGCACGTGACCGCGAGGAAGGAGGGCGGGCATGCGCGCGGGAACGCCTCTCGCGCTCGTTCTCTTGCCTCCCCCCTCCCGGCTCGCGCCCTCTGTTTCATGCGTGACAAGGGGAAAGGGGGGGGGGTGTCAGAGGGTAGAATCGGCGCGTCAAAGGGTGACTCAGCACTTTCCTCGCTGCCGCTCTTGCCTAATGGGCTCGAGGGGACTTCCGAGCGTGACGTCGTTTTCCTCGGCAGGGGCCAGCGACAGTCGGCGTCCCGGGAGGCATGAAGCCCCTTGGTTGCCTTAGAACGACGACTGCAAGCCCAGCCGCGCGCTAGGATGGCCGCAGGAGGCGGCGCGAATAATCGACGAAAAATAAAACCGTCCTGTTGTTACGCCGTTGTCGTTTTGGTCACGAGAAATAAAATGAGTGGGGACAACTTTCTGCGGTGCGGTGCAGTCACACTGCCGTTCATCCTGGGAGTTCGGGTACTTTGGTCAGATCCAGGTTGGGAAAGGCCAGGGGATTTGGGGATGCAGCCTGAGGAAGACAATGCCGTTGCGCCCACCCTCCAAAGGCGACCATTTCCCCCAGGGGAGCTGACCTGCGTGGTCTGAAGAAGAGCTGTAATTGCAGTTGATCCCCAGGCCCCACCTGGAGGTTGGCAACCCTAATTTCAGGTGCTGCGTTTAGTATTCTCTCTCGTTGGTGTTTAATCGCAGCGTCCCCCTGAGGTGGGTTAGGTGAAGGGTCGAGTTCAACCAGCGGAAGAGAGTCCAGAGCATAGTTAGACTTGTGAAACGACATCTTCCAGATCTTAGCCTAGCCGTCTGTTTAGGGTTGCCAGTTCTGCCTTGGCAAAGAGCTGGAGATTTTGGGGATGGAGCTGGGAGTGGGTGGGATTTGAGACCTCAGTCGAGTACAAGGCTATGGAGTCCACCCTCCAAACCGGCCATTTTCTCCAGGGAAACTGATCTGGTTAGTCTGGAGATGAGCCATGGAACTGGTGGGGGGAACCCCAGGTCCCACCTGGAGGTTGGCATCCCTATGTCTGTTACACCAAACTGGGGCTTCCACATTATCCTGCCCTTGCCCCAGCGACTTAAGAAGTTGCATGGCCATGCTCACTTTCATCTTCACAGTAACATTCCAGATGGACCGGACTGTGGGCTGGTTAGCAGCCCAAGATAACCAATCAAGATTAATGTCTACATCAGCAATTGAACACAGATCTCTTTGTGCAATGCTGAAGCTGTCACACCATACGAGTTGTCTTGTGATTGTGCAGGATGTAACCTATATAAACACACAGTCCGTCTGTATCCTTAGATCCCTAATCTAGCTTGAACGCTGTTGCACTTTTTGGGGCAGAATTCTGCATTTGTACCTATAGCTTAAGAGGCCAGTGACACAAGCGGAATTGGTGGTCCGCTGACCCAGCCCCCATATTTACTTATGAGGGATCACCTTAGAAAGCACCAGTGGGCGAGTCAGATCAGTGGACGATTGACTTGATTAGTATCACTTGTATTGTTGACCTGGACCCAAAATGTAGCCACTTACCAGCTTAATATAGTGGTTAGACCAGAGATTCCCAACCAGGGGTCTGTGGGAGCTCTGAAGTGGTGTGATATGGGGGGTCCAGGCTGTCTTCTGAGCTCTTGCCCTTCTTTCTGTACTGCATGAGGCAGAACCACCACAGTGAGAGTATTGGCGGGGAGAGGGAGCAAAAGGAGGGCTAAGGGTGGGGGATGTCACTTCTGAGAGCACGGTAGGGGCTTCAAGTCTGAAAAATTATTTCAGGGGCTCCTCCATGGTCAAAAGGTTGTAAAAGGCTGGGTTAGACTGACAGACTTGGTTCTGGGAGACCCAGGTGTCAATGTCTACGATGCCCTAGAAGCTGGCTGGGTGATCTTGAGCCAGTCATGCACTCTCAGCCTAATCTACCTCACAGGGGTGGTATGAGGATTATAGAGGGGAAGGGAACAATAAAATCTGTTTTTGGTCCCCATTGAAGAAGATGGGGTATAAAGGAAATAAATTACTGTGAGTACAAAACAGTCTGGGAAAGATACCGAATCTGACTTCCAGGATGCTTTTTTACCCCAGTCCATTAAATGTATTTGGAATTTTTAAACAAACAAGAAAATGACCATGTGATTTCCCCCTCCACAGAAAGCAGGGCTCCAACAATGATTTTCCAGAGAGATGTAGGCTTTCCTGATGGCAGGGAACTTCCTCCCCCCCCCCCCCGATAATCTGGAGAACATCTAAGGCAGAAAAATACCCCAGACCAATGACAAGTGTTCAATTATTATCTTATTAACACAGTTATTTTCTGCCTGATGTGAAGTTGTGTTTTCAGACTGTGTTTGGTTACTGTAAAATACATTGTTCATGGCACATGCTTTTGATCATGGGATATTTTTGCACTGGAATTTGGCTTGGTAGAAATGTACGTCAACTTCAAATTATGTTTTTGCATGGTCCTGCCAATATTATATTTACTGTTTTGACATCCATATGACATTTGGGCAGATATGACATGAGACACTGTCAGGGTCAGCAAACCAAAAGAGTGTGTCCACAAAGTAAATTCACAGCACATGCAGAAATAGCTCACATTGCCACAGAAGAAGTCTTATTAAGTTTCCTACTGAGATCTTTGTTCATAAATTTACTTTTTCTTATACAAGTCGTTGTGGCTTGAACCTACATATGTGTTTACAACTTGTAATTTAGTTGTGTAGCATCCTTGTGATTTCCCTAAATCAGGCCACAATATTGGCTCCCACCTGTAACATTTGGATTATTACTATTTATTATATTTATATGCTGACGCTCTTCGCCCAGCCATGACAGTCTCATGGAAGAGGCAGAACATTTTGAGAAAGTTCAGTAGAATTAGCTGTCATCTAGCTGGATACTGCAGCAAACTATGATTTGACGAATCAGTAAGTAAGGAGGGAATCGGAGCACATAACAGGGAGGCATAAATACATGAGTATTAAGCTCTTGTAACATCTTTTCTCACTGCATAAATTCTTAATGAATTGAATCATAGGATTATAGAATCATAGAGTTGGAAGGTACCTCCAGGGTCATCTAGTCCAACCCCCTGCACAGTGCAGGAACTCACAACTACCTGCTCACCTACAGTGACCCTAATTTCATGCCCAAGTGATCCCCCACAACAAAAATCTCCAGAATCCAGCTTGGCCACTGTACTAATCACCTCTACTTCCAGATAATTGGTAAATAAATTAAATAGCACCTGCTGCAAAACTAATCCTTGTAGGAAGCCCCATTGTGAGCATTGTCCATTTATTCTTACTTTTTGCTTCATTTAAACAATTTTTAATATGCAAGACAACCCATTCTCGTACCCCATGGCTGATAAACTTACTCATGAGTCTTTGGTGACGTACCACCTTGATAAAAGCCTTTTGAAATTCCAAGTATATAATATCTACCAGGTCACCATTGTCTACATGCTTCTTTACTTTCTCAAAAAACTGCAAAAGGTTGGTGGTTGCATGACCAATATTTTCTAAACTTCATCTTTTATATCTGAATTTCTAGAAGGTCTTCTGGGATCAGCCCCAGAGAATGGTTGCTGACATCCTACAATTCAATCACTCTGAAGTTAACAGTTAATCGCATGCCTTCAATTTCCCCTCTGTCATCATGACACGGCCTTTTCACTTTCAATTACATCATGTCCTTATCACCTTACTATATTGTCTAATGTTCATTTGCGTTTTCAGAGTAACTAAGTGACTAACAAAATGCCTAAAAATTAAGTGCAGGGCAAGGCCAGACAACTGCCTAGACCAGCAGAAATATCCAGTATACATTTTGTTTCAACTCCTGCTCACAATGAAGCTAATAAAGGGTGAACTTTAAGTCACTAAAGAAGAGAATTGATATTTGTGAGAACAAGGGCAAGGGCAGATAGTTGGTTGTCCTGGACTAAGTCTAGTTTGCATTTTGATTTCAAAGTGCATGTTAGAAGATGGCTCCTTCCCCATTAATTACATGCCCAAGGTGAAGGATGAACAGCCAGGACCAGTCATGGCTTCAGGAAATAATTGTGAAAATGGACAGTGAATTATGTCATATCAAACTGGGACAAATCATACATCTATGGAAATCCTCTGATTTCAAATGCATTTCCCTGTCAGACAAGCAATACACCATGCCCCTAAATTAGTGGGATAAGATAGTGATGTAATAATTGGGGCCAAAGGGGCTAAATATGACCGTTTATGCACTGGGAACTTCACTTCCCCAGCTCCCATGTAGGAGCACAAATCTGGGGCGGATGAGGCACACTGGGCCAAATGCTCCTCCGTGTGGGTGCAGGAAGAGGTAGGGCAACTTGCCATGACTAAAACTCCAGCCTGTAGCCTGGCATGAAACCTCCAGTGCATAAATGGTCTATATGACAACTCTCACATACGTATGAGAGTGAAGGGCCTTGTGGGTGAGGTATAGGAATCCAAAGTTTACTCAGCTCAGTGTTAAATCTGGTGGTAACTGTTTCTGAGACAGAATAGATGATCTTGCCTTGGGCCATTGAGTCTCAAGCAAAATCATGCATGGAAGTGTGCTGAGCAGGTGAACCAGTCATGACTTTCTTTGCTCTTGGAATATGACACCAGAAGCAGGAAGTAGAAAAGAGGTTGTCCTCTTGAAAGTACAGATTCCAGCATGAAACCTAAATCCCAACCCACCGAAACCCCAAACCCAATCAACAGAACTAAAATTCAGTAAGATTTACATCACAGTCCCAATGAACACCCTCTTGTAGTGGGGGATGGGTGGGGTTTTTTCTGCCATGTTGGGATTTTTATGTCTTTTAATGGGGGTTTTAACAGATTTATAAGCTTTGTAGCCCACCATGATCCGACCCGGGAGTGGCAGGGAATAAATCAAAATATGATGATGATGATAATAATAATTAACACTATTTATTGCAAGTTCCAGATGGGTATCTGACTCTGGAACATAGTCAGTGACTTGTTACCTACCTCGATGAACTGCATCGGCAAGTCCAGCCTTTAGATAATTTCAAAATTTTCCTGATTTCATAATGAATGAGCATTTGTCATATGTGACAGGCAGGCTAAATTAAGTTTCAATATAACAATATTGTTTGCTCAGGAAAGTATCCAGATGGTTCTGTTCCAGAAGAGTGATTTATCTGAACTGTTCAACTTTAGCACTATGCCATTGTTAATTCCATGCACGTTAGCAAAGCAGCTAGATTAGAGGTATTAAGGTTATATTTTAACAGTCATTTGAATTGATACACATAATGAAATGTAATAAAATGTCAAAACAGATTAGGGGTGCAGTCCCTCATGTCTCTGTGATGAACAAGAGACAAGATTTGGCAGGGAGAAGCAGCGTTCAGCATTGTACTTGCAGAGATACGTACCATTTTACTTATGGGTGAGGCTGCTTTAAATAATGCTTTATTTGGCCCCTCCTAGAAACATAAAAGAATTAGTGTACAGTATGAATTATGACTACAAAGAGTCAAAGAGTCTTCATGCAGAGGATCTTTCATAGACAACCAGCTAGTTCATCACTATCTCTGAAAGTAAGTTGGCTTGCCCTAAGGTTGCCAAACATAACCTGGCAACCGGTAGTAGACTGAGGTGGGGGGTGAAGACATGGGGCATCACTGGCAATGGCACCATATCATTTCTCAGAAAGACCCAGAAGTGATATCACACTCTCTAGGATAGAGATTTCCACAGATTCTTAAGAAAGAACTGGTGTTACTTTTTTCTTCTTCTGGAAGTGACACTATGACACTATCACCTGCCAGCAATGTTTAAAGATTATCTTTCTCCTGGTGGCCACAGCAGCAGCAATAGGAAGCAGGAGCTGGGGATGGGAAATTTGGCACTTGGCAGCCCCAGTTGACTGCTTCATAAATGTCAATAGGGTTACCCATAAATACAGTTGTTGTTGTCGTCAGTCATTCAATCATGTCTGACTCTTGGTGATTTCATGGCACAGCTGTTGCCTTGATCACTGATCCCACATTGCCTCCCTCAGCCCTGCAATGTTCTGGCCGGTGTCCACTCTGATCACGTCCAATCACCATGCTCATTGTCGGCCTGGTTTCCTTTTTCCACTGACCAATCCTAGCATAATCGCTTTATCTATTGTGTGGAATTGCATGATATGGCCAAAGTAAGTGAACTGGAGTTTCATGATTTTGCCTACCAAAGATATATCATACTTTATGTGTTGTAGTATTTCCTTGTTTGTGACTTTTGCTGTCCATGAAACCCACAGAAGCCTTCTCCAATACCAGAGTTCAAATGAATCGATTCTCCTCTTGTCCAATTTTTTTTCATCAACCAACTTTCCTAGCCATAGGTGGCTACTGAAAATATGATAGACCAGGCTTATGTTCTTGTTTTCCATGTTCCATTCAACTGCATCATTGCTGATTGACCCAGAGCAATTCAATGTTTTATTTCCATACTGCAATCAACACATAAATTTGTGATCCAAGAAAATTCCTGAATGCATTTGATCTCTTCATCATCAGTTGTTATTGTGACATGTCTGTTTTTTGCAGTAATTATTTGTGTCTTTTTAGTGTTTAAGAAAAGGCCAAATTTCTTACTTACTTCATTGACCTTTGTAATCAGCTGTTCTAGACCTTCCTTAGTTTCTGACAGGAGGGTAGTGACATACCGAAGTTTATTTATATTCTTTCCTCCAATCTTAATTCCAGTGTTTTATTGTTTGAGTTCAATCTCTCTCATAATGATCTCAGCATACAAATTAAACGAGAAGGGGGAAAGAATACAAACTTGGGGCACTCTTTTCTCTATTTTGAACCAGTCAGTGTCACCAAATTGTGTACATACAATGGCTTCTTGGCTTGCGTAGAGTGACTGCATCAGTTTGATCAAATGCACTGGCACCCCCAAATTTTGCAAGACTTCCCACAATTTGTTGTGATCCACCTGTTTTTGATGTTCTGTTAGGCCCATTATGCACGGAGTGGAAGGTCCACATTCAGGGTGGAATGACGGCGGCTAAAATCACCAATTATGCACGCTACAGGCGGCAACCAGGCGCGAAGTCAACGTATGCCGCCGAAAAAGCTGCGTTAGCGAGATGCAGAAGAAAGTGGAGCTTCCCGGGACCAGGCAACCAGAAGTGGCTCCGGAGTAGCCGTGTGCATAATTGGATATGATGGGTTTTGCCGCCGTTGCATTCCGTCCCGTGCGTAAGCGGTTTGCTTCGCTTCTTCCTCCTCCTCCACGTTCTCCATGCCGCCGTTTCAGCAGCTGTGCATAATAGGCCTTGGTCAGTCAGTTCTGTCCCTTGTTTATCTTTGATAATGCATTTGCGAGCATCAAATGGGATTCTGAACCTCTTTACTTGTGCGAAAGCATTTCTTGTATGTCCTATTTTGTAATCTTCTTCTAACTGCTTGCATTTCTGATTCCATTAAGCTTCACTGTCTATTCTTGCTGCCCTTAATTTTAATTTTCTTGCTTCCTCCCTTTTGCCTGCAGCTTTGGCTACTTTTCAGCTATTCTTATAGTTTCATCTGAGAGCCATTTTGATCTTTTTTCTGGCTTCCTGTGTGGTATGTCTTTACTGTTTCAATAACAGTTCATTGAATTTCCTGCCACAGTTCACGCACTTCTCTGTTGCATCCAATAGTTGAAAGCAATTTTTTACCGCTACTGCATATGTGAGCAGAATTTTATTTATATCTAACTTCCTTAACCCTGATGTTCTCTTGATGTTGCGTATTTTTGCTTTGATTTTAGCCAGTTTGAGGGGGACTGTGTTTCCAGTTCATCCTGCACTAACACGCCCCAAATAATACTGGGGTCAACAAGCTCTGGCTAAAAATTACACTCCAAGAAACCTTCTGGACGGGCAGAGCGCTTATGCCCTCGTGTCCGTTCGTGCCACCAGTTGGGGAACTGGCTATGAGAAAGATGGTCACTAGCAAAATCTTTCACCAGTGTTTAGGAGGTGATTTTCCACTTTTATTAATCTGAGGCAGACAACAAATATTAAAAATATAGAATGTAGTTTTATTAAATAAAATACATGACAAATAATAGACTATGCAATAACACTAACACAAGTATGCAAGGAGAAATAAAGATGGAAATGGCTAAGCTTCAGGGGGAAAGGGGCAGCAAGAATACATAATTCCCAGTCTAGACTTGGGGAGTGCAGGAAGATAGGACAGAGCAATGTGACCGAGCCAGCATTTGAGCTGGGTGTCTGGCGGGATCCGAGGTCACCAGAGAGGCAATTTGGGATGCCCAGGTGATGGGATTTTATACCTTTTTCCTTGCCAGGTACGGGCCGAAAAGTCACATTGGCTACGGTGGGCTTTAGACAAAGGGTGTGATTGCATTCTGATCAGTATGACAAAAAGTTCTGATTGCTCTAGGATGGCAAAGATCAAAGTGAACAAAGAGGGATATTTGGGGGAAATGGAAAGCTTCTGGACCAGGGTTGGAATGCTAATATCTATTTGATGAGAGTAATAACACTCCTGACAGGCTGGTGTGATGGTGGGGACTGGAAGGGGAATTCTGGAGTGAATAAAGCATTCTAAGAAGTCTGCTGGTTATCACTTTAGCAATATAATGGTTGGGATTGGAGAGGGGGAAATGTCAGGATGCTCTTTGTCTTGACTGAAGATGTGGACGTATATTCCAGCCAGTGCAGGGAGGCAGAGTTCATGAGCAAGGTCAGTTGGTTATAACATGGCCACTGTTGCTCTCTTTAGAATGCCTTATGCTGGTGGCCTGGCCTGCTTTGGCCTAGGCCAGAGGTGGTAGCAAGAGTGACTTGACTGTAGAGGCACTAGGATGCCATTCCTGTCTGGCGGTGGGGTCAGTTGCAATTGGTGACAGAAGGCAATAGCAAACTATTTCTGCTTCACTGGCCTTGAAAACCCTATGGGGTTTAAATGAGTCAGCTGTGACTCGATGGCACTTTAAGCATGTATAGAAATACCCATGCCACTGTTTTACTGCAGTGGCATAAATCTGCACATGGTTCATTCTTTTATTACTGGCAACCGTTCATCTTGATTCCTACTCGTGTGAAACATCTCTGGTTAACCTGGGCTATCCAGGTCAAGGCCCCTTACCATAGAATCATAGAATCATAGAATCATAGAATCATAGAATCATAGAATCATAGAATCATAGAATCATAGAATCATAGAATCATAGAATCATAGAGTTGGAAGGGGCCATACAGGCCATCTAGTCCAACCCCCTGCTCAACACAGGACTAGCCCTAAGCATCCTAAAGCATATGCTTTAACTTAATATGCTTTAACTTAATTTTTGTTCCATGTTATGTCCTATACTGAGGAACAGGTTGCAGACCCCTGCTCTGAGTGGGGACAATTGCTTTCTCTAGCTAGGACACCATCCAGAAGCTCAGCTTATCTCAAGGGAGGTGTATCAGCCTAAGGCTACACCTATGCTATGTTAGTTGACAGTTTCCCACTTGTTATTGCAGCACAACATGTATCAGTTATTTTTGTCAGTGATTACACAACAGTTTGATTTTTCAAAAGTACTGTTCCCCCACTGCAGTTAGATGGGCCCATTAGTGAGGGTTCTCCATTTTTCTTGTCGTCTCTCCTGCCGATGACATAGTCTGAGACATTGGGGTGATATTGTGGACCCAATATGTTCACTTTCGCCACAAATACTCCCCCCCCCTTTATCTATGCATGCTGAGGTAACTAGGAACATGAAAACATGAAAGTACTTTACAACTGCAAGAACTGATTAAAAATTGGAATGGAAACGTGGCTCATTCATGTATCGGAAAGCATGAGCCGATGAGAGTTTTGTGTTGCACTGTTCAGTGCTCTCCCCTTAAAACAATGACAGGGCATTCAGGGTCAGGAGACAGATTTTGAGCAGATAGCAAGGAAGGAATGGAATCTGATCAGGAAGGAGTTGCAAAACCAGTTTTGCTGGTAATTCCTGCAGAATCAGCTCCTTGGCGGGCTCTGTTGGGCAGTCCAGTTTAAACCGGGCTGCCCAGAGAGCCTTTGGGATGAGTTCTCCCGACAGGATCGTCTGCTTGGCAGGCCCCAAAAGAGCCCCAGCTGAGCCATCTCTCAGCTGTATATAGTGCTGCTATTCCTACCCCCACCCACCCTTGATTTTTTGGGTTTGGGTCTATTGAACCTGAACAATTTCAGGATTTCTGAAAAATCATGGATCTGAATACGTTACCAGCATTGCGATCCATGGTTTTCGGGGAGAATCCTGCAGTGTGTGTGTGTCAAATAGACCTGAACTGAAAAATACCAAGGGAGAAAAAAACTGCACACTCCTAACCATGACCAGCAACAGCTCAAAACATGTCAGTGAGACAAGTGATTCAGTCATAACAAATCTTTATGCTTCACTCAGTGACTCCCTCTATGTCTAAAAGCACTGAGGTATCAAGTCCTGTTTATTTGAACTTGCATTAATTACATTAATGTGGCTCTACCTTTAGGGGTAGGTAGGCTTGGTATTGGCAGGGAACAATAAATGGCTCAATAAGAGTCATCTGAAGCTCAATCCTTCTGGGAAGGAAGGGCCCATGTGAGGAAGTATGCCTGCCCACCTTGGATGGAGTGCAGCTCTCAATGGCTCACTCTGCCAGGAACCTGGGCGTGATTCTGGACGCTTCCCTCACAATGGAAGCCCAGGTCACAAAGGTAGCATGGCTGGCATTCAAGCTACTAGCTACCTAACCCCGGAACACCTAGCCACAGTGATCTATGCAACGGTCACCTCTAGACTGGACTTCTATAACTCATTCTACGCAGTCCTGCCCTTAACCTTGACCCGGAAACTACAGCTGGTCCAAAATGCAGCAGCCAGAGTCCTCACAGCAACACCATGGAGGTCCCATGTTTGGCCTATTCTCCATCAACTACAGTGGCTGCCAATTGAATTCCGGATCAGGCTAAAGGTTTTGGTTATTACTTTAAGGCCATACGTGGTCAGGGCCCAGTGTACCTGAGGGACCGCCTCCCTGCCTAGGACCCTCAAAGAGCTTTATGCTCTGCCATGACCAACTGGCTAATGATCCCCGGCCCTAAAGAAGCCTGTCTGGCCTCAACAAGGGCCAGAGCCTTCTCTGTCCTGGCCCCCACCTGGTAGAATGAGCTCCCGGAGTATACCAGGGCCCCAACACATCTAAAACAGTTCCACAGGGCCTGCAAAAGGGAGCACTTCCACCAAGCATTGGGTTGAGACCGAGTGAAATCAGCAGCGTTTTCATGGCCCCTGCTCCCTCCCTCCCAGAAATCCATTCATGCATTCTGCCCCTGGACCTTTGCCCCTCTGTTACAGTTATTAATATTAATATTGTTGTGGTTATCTATACTTTATGGAAAAACTAAGTCCCTTGTATTGTTTTCTACATTCTATGTAAACTGCCCCAAGCCTCAGGGAAGGGCGGTATATAAATAAAACAAACAAATAAATATATAAATACTCTTCTCTCTTCACCAAGTCTATGGGAAATCATTTCTATGAGCTATTCTATAGTCATTTGTAATGTGGCTCTACTTTTAGTGGTACGTAGGCTTGCTGTTGGCAGGGAACAATAAATTTTAACGTACTGTTAGATACCACTTGAAGACTTATTTACTTATCTATTATTTATAGTCAATATTCCTCAATGAGATACAAACATTACAAAATATGATAAAACATTTATGTCAAACAGATGTCTGATGTTTAAAAGAACAATGTAGTGAGCCTTTGGCAGTCCCCGTAATGCCTCTGCCAGCCAGAGGCTGATGATTCTATTCAGGACAAGGCAAATGGATACGCTCAAGAATGATCTAACCTAAACTGAGAACTATGTTCAATGGCCAAATTAGAGAAATAAGGGGAAAGAAATCCAGAAGAAAGGTGCTGAAGAAGCAAACAATTTAAAGGAAAAGCAGACGAACCCATTTGTTCCAAATATCAGGCATATACCTTGAGTTCCAAATCAAGAGGTTGAGAATCAATTTCCCATGCCTGGCAATAGCTGTGAGATTTTTGAAACATTTGTTGATATCTGTACTCTCAACAAGCTTGGAGATTAGGGCTGTTCACCTATTCCTTTGGCTGTGCTCTAACAGCCCCTGTTTAAACTATACATTTGTAAATAAGTAGCTCGTTACAAGCACAACCTGCTTCTTTAGTGCTCTTTCTACCTCTAGGGACTCTGTAATCCTTTCCCCAACAAGTTTGCTCCGTAGCGGCCCTATGGCTGCTTTTCACTTTAAGATACAAACAAATCAATATTATTCACATGCCTGTATAATAACTGGCACACTGACATTTCTACAGAAGCTGAGAGAAAAGGTGTTCGAAAGCGAATCAGCTACTATGCCCTAGTTACTTACTCAAAGACCAAAGGCTGTGCTAAAGACTCTGGTGGAATTATTTGTTTGGAACATCATCTCTGCTTTGTAATGCACATTTGAACAAACAGCAAAGAGGAATAGGACACAGCTGGATAGAACCTAACACTAAGCAAGTCTGAAGCCTTTCTTGGAGACTGAGGCCTTTTATGCACTGGTGTTTTCCTTTGCTTTCACCATGCTTTCCCATCTGTTTTTCTTTTTTTCTACATTTCACCCCATTTTTACTACATATGTTGGGCTTTCTTTTTTGTTTCTGTATGGATTTTCCCTTCTTTCAGTGTTCAGTTCACTTTCTGCTTGCTGGTTGTCCAGGTTTTGTGAGAGTGGCATTGTGGCAGTTATCCTTACTTGCTCCCAATGTAAAAGTAACTGAAGAGCATAATGATTCAATTGGCTCTCCCCCCTTTTCATCCCTCAGAAGTCGCTCCTCCATCACTCACATTGGGAGGTGTGGTTGGTCTCTCCTTATTGATCAGTTTCACAACTGGTCATGTTTTTGACATTGTAAGGAGAGATTCTCCCAGCTGTATTTACTGTCGGATTGCCATCTTAACTTACTGTTTGACGGTTCTCCTCCCTTCAGTACTGCTTAGAGGCATTTAAAGTTTTTTTTTTTAACATGTGGGAGCTAAGTCTAGTGATACATAATTAATGTCCCTCCCCAAAATAGTGCCAAAGGTCCCAGGAGTGTGCAAGAACTGGCTCTGTCAGGAGGCCAGGGACCAGCAATATTTGGAGGAAGGAAGGAGAGAGAAGGCACCTTTTTGCAGCCAGAGAGAGAGAGAGAGAGAGAGAGAGAGTTTTGACTGGCTTAAGTTACTTGTGCTTTTGATCCTTAAACAAACACAATTACCCTAAACGACCCCTGTTCAGCCTCTGAGGCACTTCACAGTCAATGAAAAGGCAGGACTTTGCACAGTTCCCAGACAAACTTGTTAATCCAAACAGCCATGCAATGATTTCTGCCAATCTTGCTCTCAAGTCAATTGGAATGCAGGTGGTTGGGAAATGAGCATGCCATGCCAGAGCCAGGCTACCCTGCCCTGCATTCTGTGATTCCCTTTATTTCTATGGGATGGAAGGCCGATTCCCCCCCCCCTTTATTCTTTAAAGGACCCCCTTATTCCTCCTTAGCATACAGGCTCTGCAGTGATTCTACCAGGAGTGCCATGGAGTTGTGTTCCCCACCTGCACCCCCACCCCCACCCTGCTCTTATGTCATTCATCGGTGCAGTTTCTTGCTCAGCAGGGTGCACAAGCTTCCCTTCCTGGTTCACACTTCTTTCCAGTACTCCCTCCCTCCTCCCTTCCTCTAGGGGTGGTAGAAGGGTGATTGTGCAAATGGTTAGACAAACCCCAGTTGCTGTAGCAACCAGCTGCCATATCTAGGACAGACAACACACTGAGGACAAGAGAGAGGTCACCTATTAGCATGAGCTGGCAAGCAGTGATGAGCTTGGCATGAGGCATGTCAGAGGCAGCCCGTCTTCCCCCAAGTGGCCTCTTGCACTCTGCCTCTAGGTGGCCTCTGTGCTTTGTCCCCAGGCTGGCCAACAGAGGGACCTCTTTGCACCTCAGTCTCTCCTCTCTCTTTGCAACTTTTCCAATGCAAAGTTTTGAGTCTTGCATGAGCACAGCCAGGGCCACTCCTGCCAGGCATTTGGGGGGCCCCCTTGGCATATACAGACTTTTCCTGCTTAAGCCTTTTCTACCATCACCTGTAGTCAAGTGTGGGAGGTAAGAGGATGAGGATTTGAGATAACCATCATTCTGTGGATCAGGTCCCACAGAATGAGGGAATGAACTGCACGAGGGAGCCTTCTTCCTTCTCCTGCCTCCAAACACTGCCAATCCCTGGCCACCTGACAGAACTGGATCCTGTTCCTGGGACCCACTGCACTATTTTTGGGAGTGACATTAATGATGAACTGCTAGAATTAACCCCCGCTTGTTAAAAGAAAAAGGAAAAATAAACTTTAAATGTCTTTAAAAGTACTGGGAGGGAACCACTAAATATTCAGCTAAATGGATACCTTACAGTAGCCAAGGAGGGGCAACAGAAGAAGAAGAAGAAGAAGAAGAAGAAGAAGAAGAAGAAGAAGAAGAAGAAGAAGAAGAAGAAGAAGAAGAATTTCTTCTTACAATTTCGAAAGACATGCCCAACATGAACCTATTAAGGAGAGCCCAACCAATGATATTTTATTGAATCCAACTCCAACTAAACACTGAACAACAACAGTGGGGAAAACATGGATTTATATACAATTCAGCAGGCCTGCTAAGAGCTTTGATTCACCCTTAATGTGGCCCTATGATTGTTCCATAAAGCTCAGGTATTAGAATCTCTGATTGGTCCTTATAAAAATCTTTAGTTCCATGGTGGTTTACATTAGAACCATTCTGCCCACATACATGATATATCACTTGATATATCACGTGAGAGATTCTGGGAGGCTCAACTATTCATTTAAAATTTTAATTGAAATAATATTGTCTGGAAATAGCAAGGGCAAGGCCACCCATACAGATAACAGAAAACAGGACTTAAGAGAGACTTTTGGGATTAAAATGATTAATTTCCTACTTGTCTGCATTGCATTGTTTATTTATTCCTTACATTTTTTACCCAGATCTTCCTCTCAGTAGTTCCATTGGCTCACATAGTTTCCTCTATCTTTGTTTTACCTGCACAGCAGCCCTGTAAAGTAGGATAGCCTGATTGATAGTGACTGGTCCATGAGTGAGCTGGTATTTTAACCCTGGTCTCTGAATACTAAATCAACTGAAGATGAGTTTGAGAGTCTTTGGATGTCCATCCATTTGGATGATTCTTGGGAGGAAGACTGCACTCAAAATGGTATTTACTGTTCTGGATTTTTAAAAAAGATCCTGGTATATTCACCATTTACATAATTATGTAAAAATTAGTCAGATGTAGAACATTACGAGGTATGGGAAAAGTGCTAACAGAAGAGTACTTTTGTTTTCTAGTACGCTTCTATCAACTCCACCCATCTTTTTGTTGTATATGAGAACAGAATTTCAGCATATACTTGCTTGTTCTAGTGTGAACTGAAAGGCCACCAAGCTTCCTGTATATGGGCTGCTCAGATACTCGTTTGTACTTGCTCTGAATACATCAGTCACACCACATGGCATTTGGTGGCTGGCTCTTTAGCTATATTTTGCTTTTGACTGCTCCCACCGTGGTTAAGTCCCAGCAGGGCTGGGGCCAGTAGGTATGTTGCCCCACTTGAAGCACTGATTCACTGGAGGGAATGTGCATTGGTCAGAATGCCAGATTAGGATCTGGGAGACACAGATCTGCTCTATTTCTGCTCTGACTGACTGGCAGTGGCTCTCCAGACAGAGGTTTTCCATGTCAACTCCTACCTGATCCTTTTAGCTGGAGATGCCAGAGGTTAATCTAGGACCTCTTGTACGAAAAGCAGGTGCTCTAATAGTGAGCCACAATTCCTCCCCTTTGCCAGGTGAGGGGCTAGCTAAAATGTTTGTCTTCAGCAGTGCATTTTTGTCAAAAGGAAGTGCAGATATATTCAAATATGAGTATATATATAAGGCTGCATTGATGCCCACAAATTCTCCCCTCTACAGACCCCCAGCAGGTTTTTCCTTAGGGCCCATTGTCTCTTTCTTTGGATGACTGGTGGGCCAGCATCCAAAGATCATGACTTTCGAGAACCTTGAAAGAGGTGAGTACCACCCCAGTCACACACACACACACACACACACACAGAGCTCTGGCCTTCAGAGGCAAAGAACAATCAGCAGCCCAATTCAGGTATTCCTGTGAGTCCTTGCCCAGATTCATTCTTGGGAGGGAACTGATTTCTCAGAGGCTGCTTAGACTGCCAAGCCTGGCGTTTTGACAGCTTTACTTAGCCAAGGGCATTGTAGATTGCAAGAGCAGGAAGCCGCCCAATAATCAAAAAGCAAAAGCAAACGAACGCAACATACTTTCATTGTCACCTGATATATCGGAGACATACTGAAGGCTGGGATTTGTGCTGGTTTTCCCTTTGTTTGTCTATTGAATCCATTATATAACCGGCTTTTGTTAGATTTTGGCCCTGCCTTCCCTTACCATTTAGCAATCTTTCAGTGGTTTAGAGTTTAGAATAGCGTTCACTGGGGACTGCTAATGCTGATAAGCTCTCTTGCATTAGGCTGCCAGTTTTGTGACTTGACTGCTCACATGATTAGAATCCTATGACCCTAAATAAGACTGCATTTTATTTATTATTTATTTATTTAAAGCAGTCCTGGGCTGCCTTCCCCCTAGGGCTGTCAACCTGCAGGTGGAGCCTGGAGATCTAGAATTACAATTGATCTCCAAGCAACAGAGACCATTTCCCTTCAAGAAAATAGAGGGGAGGCTCTATAACACAATAACCCCTCCCCAAACCCCAGCATCCCCATGGCTCCACCCCCAGATCTCAGGAATTTCCCAACTCAGAGGTGATAGCCTTACTGTCCTCCACTGGGTTTTATGTATGGTTGATTCTTTTGAAACGTAGTATTGGAGGAGAGATTTATAGAGGCCGTAGACTGCCAAAAAGACAAATCCATGAATTCTGTATCAAATCAATCCTGAACACTCCCTAAAAGTAAAATGAATAAACTGAGATTATTATACTTAGGGCGCATTATTAGAGAACAGGAGTCACTAGAAAAGACAACAGTGCTAGGAAAAGTTGAGGGCACCAGGAAAAAAGGAAGAGCCAGCATGAGATGGATTTAATAAAGGAAGCTGTGGACCTCCATTCCTAAGACCTGAGCAAGGCTGTTAAATATGGGATGTTCTGAAGGTAATTAATTCACATGGTTCCCATAAGCTGGAAGCAACTTGATGATACTTAGGCTAAACCCACACAAGGAAGCAAACATGAAAAGACAAACTTTTCAGACATTAAACACATTTAATATACATGTATAGGTAAAATATTTAGAACAGAAAAACATGAAACACATCAACACACACAACACGGAGGATGGCTAGTAAAAGTTAGTGATGGAATGCCCCCCCCAAACCCCCTCCCCCTCAAAATTCTTCATCTGGTGAAGGAATGTAAAAACAAATAAATCCCGAAGTATTCACCTAGGGGTGGAAGATAATAAGAGAGCAATAGATATATTTTCCTTGGGAAGGAGTTCAAAGTTTCAGTGCCACCACCAAGAAGGACCTTTCTTAGATTATGAACCATCTAGCTTCACTGGCAGGGCCTCAGAAGATGACCAGAGTAGTTGGGTAGGTTCATATGGAAGCAGGTGGTCCATCAGGTATGTTGGCTCCAAGCCATATAGGCTTTAAAGGTCAGAACCAGTGCCATGATCTTTGCATGGAAGCAAATGGGAAGCCAGTGTAGATGGGAAAAGCCTAGAGTGGTTTCTTTCCCATAATTGTGCCTCTGTCAGTTTTCCTGCTCATCCAGATCTTTTCAAGGACCCCTGCCTCAAGCAGAAGAGCCCCTGGTGAAACATTCCCTTCTGTCCTATGCCACTGTAGGAGCTAGCCATTCTGTCAAAGTGATTAGCTCCCACAGTTAATGTTGTGTGCATATTCTGTTTTTCTCTCCCTTCATATAGTTCATCCTGCTAGCTCATTGTTGTCTCATCAATCAGCCACTTGGAATTCTCCACAGGAAGTCCACATTTTCTGTCAGACTAATCCATAAGGAGCAACTATAAGGAGCAACTGTCAGACTAATCTGTACAAGGAGCAACTGATACCTCTTATGGAAATAGAAATTAGAGATGGTGAAGTATGTCAGAGTACTGGACTAGTCCTTGTAAGCCACAGAAATGGACTCATTTTCACAGTGCGAATGAAGCCTCCACATGGGGATATTTTCCTGTATTTCCCTCTTTCCCCACAAAACTGTCATTACCCCTTCACTTGACACAGCATATTTTAAAAATCAGCACTATGTATGTTGTATGTATGCAAAAACTGGCTGAAAAGCCTGCTAGATTTGAAATAGTGGGCATGATTTGAAATGAAATAATAGTGTCTGATGCAGATGATGGAAAATTCGCCCTTTCTTGACCCTACTACGATCATCCAGGAAAGGTTGTACCAAAACAGGTGTGGAGAAAGGGGAGAAAACAAGAAAGGAGGAGGAGTGTGTGATATCATCATGCAGAAGCTAAAAATTAAATAAAAACTCTGCAGTAGGGGAGGATGTGAAACTTACCCTCCATGTGAAGTAACTTTAGGCTGGGAGGGACTCAAATTGAAATCTACATTCTGCCATGAAGCTCACGGAGGCCAATTCCGCACAGGCAGCACCACTCTGGGTTGCTGCTGGTACAGTGCCCAAGGGGGACACATTTCAGCACCGGATTGTCTCCACTGCTGAAATGTGTCTCCCTTGGAGATGCAGCTGCGGCAGATAGGTTCTGCTGCACAGGGGGGCTATGGGGATTTGTTATTTTGCAGAAAGGTGGGATTGCACAAGAACACGATCCCACCTCTTCTTCAAAATAAAAAAGCCCCAGTCCTCCCTGCAGCACTGAAAAGCTGATCAGGGCATTTTTTGCCCCCTCATGGGCTCCTCTTCCCATCCACACAGGCCTGCTGTAGGACAGGCCCTGTTGGCCTCCGCAGCATGGAAAGGGAATGTGGAAGAATCCATGTTCTCTTAGCACAGGACTAATGAGGGCCCGATCCACGCCAGGCCCTGGAGGGCACCAGCCTGGTGACGACATCATATGAATACAGGGATTAGCCCCATGTCCATATGAGCCCCTCCCAGCCTTTTCTGCCCATGCAAAATCGCCAGTGTGAACTTGACATCCAATTCCACTTCTCTGCCCACAGGTACAAAATGGTCTTTTTGGAGAAATGCTATCAGTAACTTTGCATATCCTATGGGACACCACCCCAAATCTGAACATTTGTGTTCTAATAAATACCACGGTCACCCTTCCACTGTGATTTAATGAAACAACAAATGGGATTTAAGCGGGAAAGGGGGTCTCTCATGTTTACTTGTCAACTCACTGGATATTGACTATTTAAGTTGTCAGACCAAAGTCCGTCTACCCAATAGACTTTACCTTGCCAAGCAATCCAGAATTCAGTTTCTAACTTCACACACTCTTAATATAAAACCACCACACTTAATTTTAGAGGGGATGGATCCTAGCAGAGTCGGGAAGGAAACTGTTATTCCAAAACCTAAGCAGTGTTTCATAGGGCCTAGCACATGATGTACACAATGGCTTCCGTTGTCAGACACAATTAAATTTCCTAATTACTCTAAAACATGCCTGAGGTTAGAAAAAACAGGAGCTCTGCAAAAATAATCTTTCAGCAAAGATCAACAGATGCCAGAGGTTGGTAATAAGTGAATGTGCTGAACCTTTAGAAGTACCAGAAGAGTGAATATGCGAAGAGGATGAAGCATCAGGCTGCTTAAAGAATAAAAAAAAATTATTGTGAAGAAAAACAGTTTGCACAGAAAGAGAAACAGATGAAAACCTAACCATCTAGGTGTCTGCAGTCATTCTGATCAACAATTGTTCTGGAGATAAACAGGGAGGAAGTGCACTTAAAAAGCAGGAAGTCTCTTTTTGACTCAGTCAGAACCAATCAGGAAGTCTCTTTTTGACCCAATTGGAGGAGATAATTTGAAAGTCATCAGGAAGTTCCTATGTATGATAAATATACATCTCCTCCAATGCAAGACACCTTTTATATTCCGCTCAGTTACGTACACTGAAGATCTTGAATATTCCAACAAAGACCCGGCCGAGACTTACCTCGGCCGAACATTGACGCGGCGGAGGGCTTGCTGGGAGGGAGAAGCGACCTCTCAGAGGCTTTCTAGCGTGCGCGCTGACAGCAGCGCGCACAGCGTAAAGGGTGGGGCGGGACCTGTGGAGAGTATTTAAGTCTCCATGTGCGCAGGTCTCGCCCTCTTCGCCAAGAACGCCGCGGGAGCTGCTTGCTCCCTGTGGCGTTCCGGAGCTACACGAGGCGAGCCGAAAGGGCCTGGGGGCCCAGGGCAGATCTCACAGCACCAGCCTGATTTTGGGCGGGTGTTGGAGAGAGGCTGGATGGGCCTTGCGGACCTGGGGCTCGTGGGCGCACCCCCCCCCCCGCTGCCAAGCAAACTCGTCGGGCTCTGTGCGAAGAGGCCGATTCTCTCCCTGGCAGGTCAGGCCCTGAAGGCAGAAACGACTCGCTAGGCTTGGTGGCCGCCTGCTTCAAAGTACTCCGCTGCTCTTTCCGCTGCTCGCGCAGCGGGCTGGGGACTGAGAGGCTGCCGTTGTCGAGCCGAGCTGCATGAGGCAAGCCGCGAGGACCGTGTGGCTCTGCGCAGCTCCCTCGGCACCAGCCTGATCGAGGACAGGCGTTGAGAGTGGCTGAGTGGGCTCTACAGACCGGGGCTTGTGTGCACCCCGCTGCCCCTGCCCGCGGGGGGGGGGGCTTTTCTAGCTCTGAGAAGACGAGCAGATACTCGTCCTGGTAAGTCAGGCCCTTTGAGGCAGGAGCGGCTTGCTGGGCGCAGCAGCCGCCCGCCTTGCAACGGTCCAGCCCCTTTGCACTTGGCAGGGGGCTGGGAACTCGAGAATCCACCGCTCTTCCACTCTTAAGGCGGATGAGGATCAGGGAATGCATCATGCCAGGTAGTGGCAGAGACGGAGAGAGCGGCCCAGGGATATGTGGGTCATTCCCCCCCCCAGACTTCCCACACCATGTTTGTAAGGGGAGAGATTTTATGGGCAGCATTGCAGCTGCTATACTAGCTGCCCCCCCTCCCCACTCATGTGGCCCTCCCACATGCACTTTTATGGCGCACAGCCAGCTCTTGGAAGGGGGGAAATTCCCACACCGTCCAGCTTGGGGGAGGGTCAGACCCTGTGCCCTGTATTGGCGCATTGGGACCCCCCCATTCCCTCTGCAGCGTAATTCCGGAAATAGGGTGGGTCGTGATAATCAGAGTCACCTAGTTCAACCCTCTGCATTATGCAGGAGCTCTCAATTACCTGTCACACATGATGACTCAATTTCATGCCAACATGATCTCTCCACCTAAATTCTCCAGAACCCAGCCTGGTTTGGATGCGGGAATGGGGCTTTGGCTCAGTGTCAGAGCCTCCGCGATCACATGGCAAATTCCATTCCCAGCATCTCCCACTTCAATGGAATTGGCAAGGGGAGAGCTTCTGTCAGCTTGGACTGTCGATATCACCTGCATTTGGATAGAGTCTGCAGCAATTAAGGTGGTTTCTCACATTCATGCTCGGTCTCCCAGGAGGGATGCTTCGAGCCTAGATGGACCCAGGGCAGACAATACTAAGACCCTGAGTACCCGTCGTTTCACTTGCAGGGCAATATGATTATGTAATGAATAATTTGAAATCATAATGGTGGGATGGTCCTTGGCAACTCGAGGTATGATCTACAGGCCACCAGGCAGTCACCATTTAGTGAGAGTCCCTGCAAACCCTTCCCCCCCAGCATAAACAAAAGGGACAGGGGAAGGCAGGCTCCCCCCCCCCCCTCCAACCTACTCCAGGCATCTGGGGCAGGTCAGCCTGCTACATGAGATTCCAGATACAAGCAGGCTTGGCACAGCTGCGGCCACCTTGGGTCTGTGGCACAGGCATTGATGCCAATCTGGTTGGCTTGGTTTAATCCCCACTGTGATGCATGCAACCAGCTGGGGACTCTCTTCATAGCACTGCACAGATCTTCAGACCGAGCAGTGAGATCAGGGCTTTATTAGTTTCTTCTACAGCAAGACACAGCTTGGTTTAGTAATTAAGAGTGCAGACTTCTAATCTGGTGAGCCAGGTTCGATTTCCCACTTCCCCATATGCAGCCATATGGGTGACCTTGGGCTTGCCACAGCACTGAGAATGCTGCTCTGACAGGGGAAAGGGATGGAGATTGTAATCTGCTGGAAGAATTCTTCTGTTAGAAAAAAAAAGTGGCATATAAGAGCCAACTCTTCTCCTCTCTCAGCTTCCCCTCCCTCACAGGGTGTCTGTTGTGGGGAGAGGAAAGGGAAGGGGGTGGCAAGCTGCTTTGAGACTTTGAGAAGGTTAAAGCGGCATATAAGACCCAACTCTTACCCCCAGAGTCTATTTCGTTCAGACATGGGGAAGGTAACTGAAGCCATGGGAACATAACTTGCTTCTTGCCCCAGAAAAAAGAACCAGGGGCAAGCATAGAGCCTCTGCCTCGACCCCTGGAGGGCTATGGCCAGCTGGAGCCACAAGGTCGGCATTTAAAGCCGAGGATATCCTTCCAGGGCAACACATCATGGGGACCCCTGGTGAAGTGGAAGTGCCAAGCCACGGGAGGACCGTGGGGACAAGGGTGGCAACTGGGCCCTGGGTCTCCGCCATAGGCATGTTTGTTCATCAGTATCCATGCAGGTACATTCATTAACAGTATCTAGGGCAGCTGCCCTCTTTGTACACAGGTAGTTCCCTATAGGACCATGGCAACCTTCAAAGCAAGGCCACTCAGTTCGTGCCAGTTTGCAGCTTGGGAGAGGGGACCCCAAATGGAGAGCCGTAAGTACTGAGAGGCAACATGGTGCCTCATCATCAGGTAGGTCCTCTTGAGATAACGGGAAGGACACAAGCACGGCATGACAGCATTAGCATGCTGACAAGTCAGCCCCCCCCCCCCAATAATAATAATAATACAAAGTGTCCTGGAAATACAAGCAGCTGGCTCGGTGACTCCAGGATTGACATACAGCTCTGCAGAGTGGCATGCCTAGGGAGGGGGCGGCTCAGCAGCCAGAGTCAGCCTTCATGCCAAGGCCAGCTGGAATGGGCATTATTACTTGTCACATCTTAGCTGGCTGGTCCTTTATCCAGTGGTAGTTGGCTCAATCATGGCCAGCAGGTTTTTCACCCCTCCCCCCCCTTTTTTGCCACCAGCCACAGCATTGCCACGCATGGTGCCCCGACCTTGCTTTCTTCCAAGAGATGGTGAGTCTCCCTGGGGTCGAGTCGAGACCTGGAGAGGGCCAGAACACTGGAGGCCTGGGGATATGTTAATACAACAGAGGCTGCGTAGTATGGGGGCACCTCCTACCCACCCGGCCATGTGTAGCCGCAACGGGTTGGGTTTAGTGCAGGCTGAGAGCACTCGTCACCTTGTCTGATGATTAGCAACAATCATCAGGAGTGCCAGCTCAACAACAGGACAATAACAGTTCACCCAAGACCTCAAGGGAAATGCAGGGCAGCTCGATCAGTCTTGGCATAGTCGGGTATTCCTTTCCTGGCCCACAGAGTTGGCACAGGGCCATCGTGAAGGAGGAACCCAGCACACAGGTCTCTGGGGGACACAGGGCATCATGACTACCCACAAGCCTGCGGCACAGTCTTGAACCGCATGCCACAGTTCACAAGCATGTGTTTGAGTCAAGGTGTTTTTCACTTTCACAGTTTTGAGGATATTTCGGATTTAGTGACAGCTCTGCTCCCTGTCCGGATGGAAAGAGGGGTTTTCACTGCACCTGGGCAGATGGAGTGCTGCTTGATCTCTTTCTTTGCTCCCCAACCTCATTGGCAGATGGCATTCATGGGAACTTGGGTCATATGATTACTGTTCCCCCCCCCCACATCCCCTAGCAGTCCGGCAGGCCAGGGGATGGCCTTCACTTAGTATGAAGCTTGTATGCAGGTCTAATCCCTGTGTCTACCTTCTGAACTGTTCCAGGTTGGATGTCAATGATGTCAGTGCCGGACACGTGGGCAGGGTGTCATATTCTGGACGAGCTGTAGATGCTGCAGGCTCAGGCTGTATGCCTCCCCACTGGGATGTTGGAGATCGCCTTTGCGTCACCTGATCAGACACCATGGCAAGGCATAGCTCGGAGGACACCATTAGGAGGAAGCCTACTCATAACAGTGCCCTGTTGATGATTGAATGTACTTGGCTGCAGTTGTTCCCTTGATGCACCTGATAACCCATGGCAGGGCCTCCTGAAACACAGACAGTTGAGCCAAACTATTGAACATTATGACAGGAAGGTGCACGTCATCCAGGACAACGCTGCGTGCGGCCGGTGCTGACCATGCAGCAGGATAGAAAGAGGTCATGCACCTGGGTCTTCGAACCAGCATCTAGAAACTTGGCCAGGATGAACCTGTTCAGGGGAGCCGGTGTGCGATCGGCCTCCCCACAGTGAATGGGGCCTCCTTAAGGGGGTAGTGATAACGAGCCACGAGCAGGCCCAGCAGGGCTAGCTTGACTGGCTTGTTAGTGACTGGATGACTCGGGAGGTAACCAAGGAGGTTTGCGCCCTTTGGCCCTCTATTCGAGTTATCTCCCAGGTTTTGGCAGGTCCACAGGCGAGACCCGTATTCCCGGCGGGGAAATTGATGGGCTCATTTGTGGGTCTGCGAGCGGGTATCACAGTCAGGGACTGTTAGGCCAGGTTCATTTCCTAATTGCCCCAACCCTCTGTTGGCCAGGATATTGTGGCATGAGGGGGCCAGACTCTGGCACATTAGAGGCCCAACGCCTGGGCTCCTGGATTATCTCAGTTCATCTGAGGCTAAGTCTCCGTGGAACAATGGGAGCATAGGAGTCTGATCATCAAAGTGTGCTGTGATCCAAGGGTCGAGGTACTTTGCCTGTCCTGCAGGCTGCTCGTTCTCCCTAAGCAATGGGGTCCGATTGCCGGACCTGGGAGCATCCAAGGAATGCAGTGCTCTGCTGTTACGGAAGTGGCTCAGGGAGGGTTGGCGGGAACGGGGCCTGTTTGGCCTCGTTCTGTGGCGGGTTTGCATGGGATGGAACCTGTTGGCAGGGAGTCCGGTGTGCGATCGGACTCCCTGGGGTTTGGGGCCTCACTACGAGGTGGCGCGTATACGAGCGCGGCTTACCCAGCTGGGAGGCCAGGGGCTCGTTTGCCAGGTGGCCTGGGGGCAGTCAAAGCAGGTCGACGCCTGGTGGCTCCCCCGCATAGGTCGCTTCCCTTAGTGGCGGACTTCAGTAGGCAAGGGGATCTGCTCTCCCAGCGGGGAATGGTGCAGGTCCCCAGGGCGCCTCTGGACTCCGTGGGTTGTTGGTGCAGTCTGCTGACTGCTAGGTCAGGCTCCCTCTCCCATGCTGTGCCAACCCTCCCGTGGGGAGGTAAATAAAGCTGTGGCCTTGTTTATCCCAACATTGGTGTCGCATCTTATTCCAGCACATAATGCCCTCCTGCAAGTCAAAGACCCGGCCGAGACTTACCTCGGCCGAACATTGACGCGGCGGAGGGCTTGCTGGGAGGGAGAAGCGACCTCTCAGAGGCTTTCTAGCGTGCGCGCTGACAGCAGCGCGCACAGCGTAAAGGGTGGGGCGGGACCTGTGGAGAGTATTTAAGTCTCCATGTGCGCAGGTCTCGCCCTCTTCGCCAAGAACGCCGCGGGAGCTGCTTCCCTCCCACCCACCCTATGTTGTATAAAGCATTGTTCAGGGTTTCAATGTGTATGTTTTGTTCAATAATTGTCACAGCTGCGGGTTTGCATGGGATGGAGCCTGTTGGCAGGGAGTCCGGTGTGCGATCGGACTCCCTGGGGTTTGGGGCCTCACTACGAGGTGGCGCGTATACGAGCGCGGCTTACCCAGCTGGGAGGCCAGGGGCTCGTTTGCCAGGTGGCCTGGGGGCAGTCAAAGCAGGTCGACGCCTGGTGGCTCCCCCGCATAGGTCGCTTCCCTTAGTGGCGGACTTCAGTAGGCAAGGGGATCTGCTCTCCCAGCAGGGAATGGTGCAGGTCCCCAGGGCGCCTCTGGACTCCGTGGGTTGTTGGTGCAGTCTGCTGACTGCTAGGTCAGGCTCCCTCTCCCATGCTGTGCCAACCCTCCCGTGGGGAGGTAAATAAAGCTGTGGCCTTGTTTATCCCAACATTGGTGTCGCATCTTATTCCAGCACATAATGCCCTCCTGCAAGTCAAGGAGAGAGCTCTGCCCTTATTCAGTTCCCCCTGCTGGTGGAAGGACACATGAAGTTGCAACAGCTGCAGTCCATGAGAGAGCTTGCATCCTGAAGTAGGTGTTTTCATTTCTCTGCTGCGACATTTTGATCATCTCTGCTGAATCAGTTTCCACTTTAGGCAGGGCAGCCATCTTTTAAAACTGCTCCTGGTCTGGTGCTTTTAACAGCAGACCAGCACATGAAAATTAGACAGGAGAATGGCTTCCTGTGTGTTAAGTGCCATCAAGTCAGTTCCGACTTATTAAACCATATGAATCAGTGAAATTGGGGTGGAGGCGGACATCTGGAGACAGGCATAGGTCAGCCAGAAGAAAACAGCCCAATTAAAGAAGATGATCAAGTTTATAAACAGAACCTTATCTGCCTCCCACTGTTTTTGTTCTTTCTCAAGTGATGAAAGAAAATTCAAGTAGCACTCTCTAATTTGCTAGCACGTTTGCCCAGATATTAAAATCCCTGGTAAAATGTTTTATAAGGAAGCTAGGGAACAAAGCGACAGCCACATTTCATCAGGGCATAAAACTGTGAGTCAGTCCATTGTTCTTGCCTTCAACTTTTCCTAGCAATATTGTCTTTTCCTGTGACTCTTGTCTTCTCAAAATGTGATCAAAGTACAAACCACCCAGACTATTTCCACACTAGTGATATTGTTTGGATATGCATTTTTAAAGGGTTGACGTTTTCATCCATTTCCACACTAAAATTTGCTTCTTCGGGTGCAGTCCTGAATTGCCCCCTCACTTGCTTTGCAACAAAGGGATAACACCCCCCCACACACACATTTCATCTTTTCTAACATGGTCTAATATGGGGCTGCCTAATGTGGAAATGCATACAATCAGGTTTTCCCCCAACCACACCATTTTGAGTCATTTGGGAGTGCCCCTCCCCCCTCTCTTCCTCCCTTCTGAAAAATCTGCCTTAAAAAAAAAGGGGTGATCGCGTTACAAAACTGTTTCTAAGTTTAAAAAAGCAACCTTGCAGTCTTACACAGCGGTGTTATAATGTTATAACATTATAACCCAGGGTTTTTTTAAAATTACATTCAGGACACTCTGGGGAGAAGGTGGGAGGCGATCAAGGGCACAGGATGGTGGGATTAAGGGGTGCAACAAAAACAAAGGTGCAAGCAAGCACCATTTCATTTTTAAAAACCACCTTTTTCAAAAAGGGGTAAGGAAGCAAAGCATGATGGGAGGCTGCCTTTCCTATCAGCAAGGGAAACATGTCATGAATTTTGGCCTGGGAAATAAGGGGAGGAAAGCCCAAATGCAGAAACACTAGAGTCCACTTGCAGCATCCAAAGAAATCCAAAGCAAGGGTTAAAGAAGGTACGTCTCCTAATGTGGAAGCAGTCCCAGTGGAGTCATTTTAGCTACTAGTTTAAGTTCATGCTTGTTTGCTTCCTAGTACACAGAAAAAATCTGAGGAAAGCTTCAAAGAAACATCATCTAATTCCAGCCTCACATGGGTTTGCATCTGCCTGCTTCCTTATGCAACCCACCCTACTCAATCCCCCAATAGTTTGTTCTCTCCATTGAGCATTAGATTGTTCTCTCCAAGCTAATGAGAGATAAGGGTTAATAACCATGGACATAAGGGGATTTCCTACGGGTGCAGCTTAGAAGTTCTGCAGAGGAAGCAGGTCATGCCCAGAATCGTATCTCCCACACCAGGAGCCTGAAACAGCGAGGCCTCATCAAGGAAAGATCTCCAGATATATCTGCTTCTGCAAGCCAAGCTTACCTCAAGCTATAGTGGAAAGGCATGCAATTTAAAGCAGGCAAAGCTAAGCAGGTTCAGGTCTGGTCAGCGTCAGGATGAGAGAGCACCTAGGAGTTGTACCTATGCTGCACCTTTTCTGTATGCGGGTTTTGCAGCGTCTCAGAGTGTCACACCCCCGCTAGGGCAACATACAGAGCTTGCCTGGTAGGGTTTAATTTCTGCTTCCTGACAGTAATGTGCACATCCCAGGGCTGGTGCAAATCTGGCCGCCAATTGGCTAATGGCAAGGGAACTCAACTCCTGTGCCAAAAAAGGAAAAATCAGAGTGGCTAGATCCAAGCCAAAAACCAGTCAGGGGCCTGCCATGTGGAAAATGTCCAGGCTTGAGTTCAGTAATGGAGGAAAGTTAGGAAATACCTATTAGATATACATTAAGTAAGAATACTACCCATTTCCTGCTACAGCTCTCCTCAAAGAATGCTCAGGATTGTGGCGTGCAAAAGGGCTAAGAGTTCTCTATTAGACATCACTAGATACGAACACATGGGGGGGAAACATACGGTGGCACCTGAGAGACCTATACCGGATGCATGGAGTGTCCATCTATTAGTCAAATACAATTTATACTAACAGGAGGAAAGTGGGATCGGGCTTGGGGAGAGGCATTACAAAACGGACAGCTTCCAACAGGATGTCAAAAGTATAATCAATCCGCTGGGAGAGAGTTAGATGAGTTTAGACTTGTCTTTTATCTACCTACATTGTTTAGTAGAAGCTGGACTTCAGTGATACGCTTTTACTGTTTCAATTATCCTCGACAATTGGAGTGTCTACATATTTAGCCTTTATACAGTAGCTTGGAATCCCACTTGAAATGTGTGTGTGTGTTGTCTATGCCCATCTTTCTACTTTTTTTTTTTTAAACCAAATGTGAAATAAAACTATGATAGTCCCAGCCGTGCAACCCACATTTGGTCTAGGGGGTGAGTTTTGGATTCTGATGCACCTGGTGTTACGTTTGTTAAGCTCAGTGGGTTAATGCATGTGAAGAAGCCCTTTGAGCACACCAAAGCCCTGGGAGTGGGTGTGCATGTGGGAGGGATAATAGCGACCTGATGGCCCCGGTTTCCACAGCCAGGGCGTGCTTGCCTAAAAGCTAGAATAAAATCGTCTCTCAGCACTTGTGCCTCATGGCATTACAAAATCTCTGACAACCTATTCACTGACTCACTCTTACCACTCAGTGATTCATTCATGCCCCTAGCATCAAATCTTAGAGAGCTCTCCGATGTGTATAAAAGAGATGGACGTCTCCGTCATCACATCGTGCTTCTACAGCACCCGGATAGTTTTAACATGAATGAATATTTATTTAACTCAAGCCTTTCTCCTCCACCTTTCTGGAAGGTACATCGCAAGGAGTGAGACTGCAGAAAGCAAATGGATATCATAAAAGAGTGAATGATTTATTTAGAATCAATAAGTTTGAATTCATAAATAAGGTTCCTCATGCTCGTATATTTAATAGTAACTCTGAAATTCATGTCAAATCCATCAAGTAAAATATTTTTACCAAACATGTTCTTTAGTGATAAAAGTTATGCTATTTTAGAATGCTGGGCTGTGTAGTAAGTTTGTGAGAACAGGATCAAGCGACCGTGGCCAAGTCTATATGTATTCTGCCAGGCATTTGGTTGAGATCGACCTAAACCATTTCTTCCCATTGGCCCCTAAGCCCCCCATCCTCCTACTACGACTGCTACAAATCTGCCCAACCCACTGGGTCTCAGTAAGAGTCGAGCAGAGGCTCTTTGCAGTTTCCACTGTTCTTTAATGTTATTGTTATTATTATGTTAATGTTATTGTTGTTATCACCTTGTTACTATAAATGATGTTACCCGTATCATTTTCTTGTTTCATGTAAACCGCCCTGAGCCTTCGGGGAGGGCTGTATATATAAATACAATAAATAAACAAACAAACAAACAAATAAATAACCAGAGTGAGCGTGCACCATCTCTTAGAGATATGCAGTAGTACTCCTTAGACACTAGGGAAACAGAAGAGACCATGTGTTGGGGGCGAGGGGAAGACTAACTGCCTGTGCAATCCTCAACTGAGTGATCTCCTTCTAATGGACTACAGTGGACCTGGAAGAGTGTGACTTTGGTTAGCTGTCTCTCTGCTTCCGACTCTGGAGCGCTGATCAGCACTTTTGCAAGCGCCTGAGAATGGCCATGTGGACATGACCTTGGCTGGCATTCAGGCTGGAAGGTCATGTGCAGACTTCCCAACACAGTTGCAGTTGTGCTCCACTCCCGTTTACTTTTCAAAAGCTATTATGGCATCAACTAAAGAAGAAAAATGCAAGAAGGGAAAATAGCACAAGCTCTTGCTTAAGAGCAGAAAGTTAGCTAGAGATTTGCATAGTGCCAGGAAAATAAGTAAAAAAATCTCAACTTTCAAACATGTGAAGTCACACCTCCATTTAACAGGAGAAATAGCCCATTCATCTTTCTGGTCAACATGCATTGATCTAGTTCTGCACATGATGTCACATCTCCAACAGCCCTTCTCAGCATCATGTGTGGTATTCCACAATATTCATTTTTGCTTGCTATTTCAGTGGCTTGGTAACCTTGGTAAGTATATCAGGCCTAAAAATCAATAATTCATTGTTCTTGCATGTTTCTTAAGGGGTGGGATTTGATGCCAATATATTAGGTCCAGATGCTGGTCCTTTCAATTTGAGACAATTTTATTATCTTCAAAGATTAGTATTGCTTGTTCTGTCACAATACCAAGATTTAGGCATTCAAACACTCATAATCAAGACACAATTTGGCTAAGGAATTAAAATCTCAGGAGTTATAGCACAAAATATGAAGATATTCAGTTGTACTAATGGGACAATTTGGTGAGAGTGATTTGCTAAAGTATGGTTAATAGAAATTGGCACCTACTGCATTTTTGTGGTCCAGTTCGTGGTTCATAACTGAACCACAAATCAATAGGCCAGTTTGAGAACTGAGCCAGTTTGTATCAGTTTGTGAGCCATTTAAAGTTAAACCCCTTCTTTCTGCTCCCTGCTAAAAGTGTTGGGGATAAAAAAAAACACAGGGAGCAGAAAGCAGAGGGTGAAATGACTCGGAGGCATTTCACCCCCTGCTTTCTAATTTCCATGGCTTTTAGCAGGGAGCAGAAATCTGAAGGTGAAATGCCTCCCAGCCATTTTATCCCCTGCTTTCTGCTCACCACAGCTTTTGGCAGTGAGCAGAAAGCAGACCCTTGAGTACACTAGCGAAGGGTCCCTGGGATAGTATTTGATACATCACCAAATATTTGTTCTCACTTGTTTATTTATTTAGCTTATGAAATAAACTTAAAAATGCAATTTACAAAAACATAGATCCAACAGTTCCTCCCAATACAAACTTCAGAAACCACAAACATGTCCCAAGCTGGTGGTGATTTTGCTGGCGTGTGCCTACAGAGCCACAGGCTAAGGGCCAGGGGCCAAGGGCCCTTTGACTCTTGCCTTCAGCTCATGCCCAAGTCTGAAATGGGAGGACCTTGGTGTGAAATTCCTTATATATTCATATATGTCACTGTGGATAATTTCTTATTCTATTTTGGCTGCTTTTGGGAAGCAGAAGACATGTTGCTTTAGCTTTGCTACACCTCCTAGGAGGGTAAGTCAAAAAGTGTTTCTACTAAGGTTCCAGTTCATACATGTGCAGGTTTATTCCAAACTATGTGTTCAAACACGACTCTGTGATCAGTGGGTGGCTGCAGACAAGTCCTATCCGTAATACAGTTGTCTTCATCTCATTAGGGTGCTTTAAAAAAAATGAAAATTGCATTGGTGAGAAAAAGTATTTGAAAGGTTGCCACTTGGAGGAGGGCAGGATGCTGTTCCCGCTGGCTGCAGAGGAGAGGACACGCAGTAATGGGTTTAAACTACAAGTACAACGATATAGGCTAGATATCAGGAAAAAAATTTCACAGTCAGAGTAGTTCAGCGGTGGAATAGGCTGCCTAAGGAGGTGGTGAGCTCCCCCTCACTGGCAGTCTTCAAGCAAAGGTTGGAGACACACTTTTCTTGGATGCTTTAGGATGCTTTGGGCTGATCCTGCGTTGAGCAGGGGGTGGACTAGATGGCCCCTTACAACTCTATGATTCTGTGATTCTGTGAAAAAGGACAGGAGGGATGTGCCAAGGAGGTTTTTCTCATCATGACAATGCACCTGCCCCTTCTTCGAGGGTAGTTAGGGCTCTGCTGTGAGAGTTTCATTGGGAAAGCTGAGCCCATCTTCCCTATAGCCTTGCCCCAGAGTTCCTTTTGTTCTCCAGACTTTAAAAAAACGTTTAAAAGGAACACACTTTGAGGCCCTCAAGGATGCCAAAACTACCATTTTGATGTGGGATAAATCAAAGAGCACAGAATTATTTGGGGAAGGGTTAGAACAGGGTGTCTTGAAACGCTGGGGTTTCTCAATAGCTTCCTGAATGTGTGGGAGTTACTGAATTTTTAAATACGTTTTTAAAATTTGTTAAATGTTTATTGGGTGATGATATGACCAAATATGGTCATGTCAAATCTCTCCCCCCCCCCCTCATAAAATGATGGGCCTGGAGGGGGTGGGAAGGGGAGGGGCCCCAGGTGGGCATGGACACAGCTATGCTTCCCAACCATATTCTGCAAGATCATACCACTTCTGGGGGTTTTCAAAGCCTGAAGAATATTTCTGGGGTTTCTCAGTGGCAAAAAAGTTGAGCAAGGCTGGGTTAGAAAGGTGGAAACACCAGCTTCAGAAGTGTACAAACCTAGATGGAGGAGATTTCAAGAAACAAAAGCTTCACACTTGACATTTTTGTTTAATAAAGGCTCCTATGAGTTTGTAGCAATACTGTTGACCAATCCTTGTATGCGGCGAGATGACATTGCTGTGTCCTTTGTAAAATTTCATTCTTCAAGCTCATTTACAGCTTCTAGGTTTCTATGTCCTAAATGTGTGTGCCATTAGTGAACACACTTGTTGCAGGGCTTATGTGGCGATTCTAGCCTGTTCATATTGACAGATGAATTTGTATAGGCTTTCACTTGTAGTTCCTCTACTTATTGTTTCCTTCCTCTTTCTTCAATTATCCTACTTGAAGCAGCACCATAAGGCCAATGCTAGCGAGGTGCTCGTCTGATAAAGGCTGCATTCTGGATCTGGGATGTCTATATTGTCTTCCACAAGTAATACATATCCCATTTGTGGGTGTTACTGTTTAAGAACAACACCTTCTGTGAGGATTGCTTTACCACCTGCCACGAAATTCTCATCCTTTATGCTAAAGTCAATTTCTGTGAAGAATATTGTTGTTTGTCATGTGATTCACTGAACACCTTAGTTTCTGCTTCTTTTCTTCTGGGTTCTTTATTAGCTTTTCTATGTTTTCTTCCCAGGCCTCAGCTTAACCCTGTGCAAAATTATAATCCCAGCCAAACTAAATCATTCTCCCCCCCCCCCCCCCCCAGAATCTGGCTTGAAAATTCTGTAGTTCCCTGAACAACCAAACAGTCCATGCTGGGTAGCCATCTGAGGTGTTCCAAAACAAGGAACATGTGGCACAGTAAGGTAACAATTTCTTAGTGCCAAACTAGATATCTGACTCATGGATGCCAACACTAGTTTAGAGAAGAACTTGGCCATTGAAGAATGCTGCAGGGCATGGAAGGATGAGGAGATTCTATGTCTTCCCACCTGTGGTGGAGGACAGAAGATTGTCTCCTATACGGCACTGTTGCAATGTGGTCTAGTTGGGGCTACTCTTAGAGCAGGGGTAGTCAACCTGCGGTCCTCCAGATGTCCATAGACTACAATTCCCATGAGCCCCTGCCAGCGAATGAGTCAATAGGGACATTGGAGGAGATAATTTGAAAATCACCAGGATGTTCCTATCTTATCGATGCTAAAAATACATCTCCTCCAATGCCCCCCACAGGACACCTTTTCTATTCTGCTCAGCTGTGTACGCTGCAAATCTTGCATAGTCCAACAGTTTTGGGCTTTAAAGCCCTACATGGGACTGGAATATCTGAGAGGCCATCTTCTCTCATATGTTCCTGCCTGGCAGCCCTCCTAACTGCCCCCTCAATTAAAGAAGCTCATTTGATGATTACGTGAGAGAGGGATTATTCAGCAGCAGCCCCACCATTATGAAGAAGAAGAGTTGGTTCTTATATGCCGCTTTTCTCTACCCGAAGGAGTCTCAAAGCAGCTTATAGTCGACTTCCCATTCCTCTCCCCACAACAGACACCCTGTGAGGTGGGTGAGGCTGAGAGAGCCCTGATATTCCTGCTCGGTCAGAACAGCTTTATCACAGCTGTGAGGAGCCCAAGGTCACCCAGCTGGCTGCATGTGGAGAAGGAGTGGGGAATCAAACCCGGCTCGCCAGATTAGAAATCCACACTCCTAACCACTTCACCACACTGGACCAACCTCAGCAGAGAGGCACACTTGGCCTTCTCACTTTCAATCTTTAGAGGGCAATCTTTACACTGCTTATCATAGAATCATAGAATCATAAAGTTGGAAGGGGCCATACAGGCCATCTAGTCCAGCCCCCTGCCCAACGCAGGATTAGCCCTAAGCATCCTAAAGCATCCAAGAAAAGTGTGTATCCAACCTTTGTTTGAAGACTGCCAGTGAGGTGGAGCTCACCACCTCCTTAGGCAGCCTATTCCACTGCTGAACTACTCTGACTGTGAAAATTTTTTAGTTCAAACTATATTTGGGTAAGCTTATTAGCAGTACTGAATTGTGTTTGTAAATTTTGTTTTTTATGGTTTTAATCTGTTCATCGGGTGGCCACTTGATGGCACTTCACACGTGTGTTTTTTTTTTACACTGCAAGCCACCTTGAGCTCTGCAAGGAAGAAAGGTAGCTAATGTGTTAAATATAAATAGATAAATAGATAGGTCTAAAATAAGCAATATTTGTGAGGAACAAACCTAATTCCATAGTATAGAACCAGCTCAGCCAACCAGTGTTAAGAGGTTTCAGTGAAACACAGATGTTCTATCCCTTTGCTGTCCTCTAGTGTTCACTTCCAGTAGGGATATAATAGAATTTCTCTGTGGAAAGAAAAGAAGGTATTGTTGACCTGAAGTGTTGTTATTATTTATGGGTGAATAATCTAATGAGTACCCAGCTTGCTGGGGGGTAAATGGTCATGACTGGGGAAGGCACTGGCAAACCACCCCGTATTGAGTCTGCCATGAAAACGCTAGAGGGCGTCACCCCAAGGGTCAGACATGACTCGGTGCTTGCACAGGGGATACCTTTACCTAATCTAATGATCAGGCTTCATTCTGTCCTTACAGTGGAAGTGTGGCAGGTCTTATGCTCCTGGTGCTAAAGCTCCATTGGGCTCGTTGTAGTAGGATCACAGCCACTTAATAAGAAATGTATCAGAATCGTTTACTGAACTGAGAGAGGCAGAAAGACTGCAAGAGTGGCTGAAGGCAAGAGCTTTCTAAGTCGAGTTTCATAAATATAGTTGTAAGGTACAGCTGAAGTGAGGAAACATCACTAGAGGAATAGTTGCTGCAGCCTGCTGTATCCAAATGGCAGTCTCGTAATTCCTGAAAAAATTGTTTATCATGTCCTAGGCTTTTGTGGATCAGAACTCAGGTGCATTTTATGAAAAGCTGGCTGCATCCTGATTGGCCCTATTCTAACTTGGACAACTGGACATGTCCCACCCCCTAGGCTGTTTCATAAATATATAGAGGAGCAACAATGGATAAGGATGCTCTTTTTTTTTTTTTTTTTGGTCTGTGGTGAGTGGGGGTGACAATTAACACCTTCCTTGTGGTGTTTTCTCTTTCTCCCCCATTTTGCACTTGCAGCAGCTTGGAGAACAGTGACAGGAAAAGGACACAACTTTTTAGATGCCAATTATGTTCACATAGTGGAGAGTGAATACCATTCAATGGGACTATTTTCAGAATGAATATACCTACTATAAAACTGGGTGTAGATGGAAACTTCCTACATTGCTTTTTTTTTTAGTTTTCCCCTAAAGTAGAAGAAGGGATACAAGGGTACATAAAAGTAAGCACACAGTTGCATGGGATGTTGTACAGTAACACTGCCACAATCTGTGGCTTGAATAATACCAGTCCTCTACTAAACTTCCATTCTGATTTGAAAATCATTCATTCATTCATTCATTCATTCATTCATTCATTCATTCATTCATTCATTCATTCATTCATTCATTCATTCATTATATGGCCCGTGTGTCGTGTAGCCAGGAGAGCCTAGGATCCTAGCATTGTCTGGCAGCCAGGCACGAGATGTTTGGGGTGGTTTGCCATTGCCTGGCCTTGCATCATGTCTACTAGTGTTCCTTGGGGGCTTCCCATTCAAGTACTAGCCAAGGGTGACCTTACTTATCTTCTGAGATCTATTGTTGTTGCTGGGACTTCCTTCCAAATAAATGCATTAACAGTCAGGGTAGCTCTAGCCAGTTTTTCCCATCAGTCTTGCCCAGTTCCTCATCTTGTTACTGTTCATACAAGATCTAATGTGCAGAGATGCAGACAGATAACTGGAAAAGCCTGCAGGATGAGTAAAAGGGACAGCTAGCTAGAATACCAAAGTCAGAGAAGGGACCGCCTCCTGTTTCAAATTATCCCTTTATTTCTGATTGTTTTATTCAGGTTTGTCTGTTTTTCCTAAGAACAGTCAGTTTCTCTTCCTCTCTGCTAGCTAGTATAGGCAGACAGCTTTTATCTCTTCTCTTTCCTATTTTAAATAGGAAAGTATGTTTTAAAGCAGGGGTAGTCAACCTGTGGTCCTCCAGATGTCCATGGACTACAGTTCCCATGAGCCCCTGCCAGCAAATGGGCAAATGCTGGCAGGGGCTCATGGGAATTGTAGTCCATGGACATCTGGAGGACCACAGGTTGACTACCCCTGTTTTAAAGTATGTTCTTCTCTACAACAAATCTGTTTTGTTCTTAAGCAGCATGTGCTCAGCTTATCTGCAGATTTAACCTCTGTCAACAATTACAGGTCTTCCAAGCCACTACTGATCTGCACATTTTCAAGGGATCACCTTCTTCCACGAGATTTGTACATCATCCTATAAAAAAAGCATGCACCTCCTTGCATTTCTTTCTGAAAGCCCGTCTCTTTTGTATGCCTTCTAAATGCTGTGCATGAGTTTTCTATTCCCGATAAAACAGTTCAGTGAAGCAGTTTCATTGAGCAGCGTGTTTCCTTATTCACAATTTCATTAGTAGAAATGCATAATTTATTCTCTAACCTTAATAAATCATAAATTGGTGAATTGTCAACAAGTTTATTAGAGGAACTTAAATTTCTCAGCAACAATAACCGCTCTCTCTTTCTCTCTCGCATCATACAACAGGTATGCAGGCATCTCATAAAACGTTCACTCAAGATCTGGATGGAATAGTGCAAACAGTGTTCCGCCGTCCTCTGAGTAATGCGCCTTTTATCTGCAGCACTTACTATCATCATCTTTCAATCTGTCAACATGCTCTAAGGAGCTTCCCTGTAACTATTGGGTCTCCTTCCTTCTCTACTGTTCTACCTTTTGTGCTTCTAAATGCTGGTGGACATAAGGAAATTCTAGCAGGGGAAGGTTCCCAGTGTTTTATCTCCATGTAGGAACCTGCTACAGTTCAGCATGTTAGGCAAAAATAGGGTCAGCATAAAAGGTGGTTGCTGAAGTACTACTAGTACAGTCTTCCCTAGAATAAAGGTTGAGGTGCCATCCTCAGGCAGCTGAACTGCAACAAGTACCATGAACCCCAGTGAAATAATTCTGAAATGAGTGGTCTGAGGAGGACTGCAAACTTGGGAGCCAATACCTCTAACTGGAAGCTCGTGCTGAACTGGGACTTCTCATCACTTAGACCTGAATGCTGAATTGGCTCCACAGCACTGACCCCATAATAAGTCCTGACACTTGTAATGGGTTTCCATAAAGCAAGACTGCTAAAGCCACTGAAATCCACCTTAGATAAATGGGTGGATTCTGTTTTCAAGATGGCACTTAGGTTGTGTCACAAACTGTTTTCCAGACTCATCCATTAGGACAGGGGTAGTCAACCTGTGGTCCTCCAGATGTCCATGGACTACAATTCCCATGAGCCCCTGCCAGCATTTGGCAGAGGACCACCTGCATAAGGATATTCCAGTGGTTAAGAGTACTAAAAGATCCTAGTTGCCCTTTCAATACACCGGTGAGTACTCACCCCTGATGAGATGTGGTTATCTCATGGTTTCACAGTCAAAGGCAACTAGGGTCTAATTGAATAATTGGCATGGAGGATAGCCAAAATCTGAAATTAACCTCAGGTTGGGTTTAAAAGCACCACTGCCCTATGAAACTGTCCTGAATACATTCTATCCTGGCCTTCACATATCCCACCCTGGCTTACTAGCAAACAAAGCTCATGGCCAGCTATGCTAAATTTTATACAGGAAACTTCCTGGTTACAGAAGAAACTTGCCTGTAAAACCTGACATCCAATAAAATGACTTCAAGAGGCAGCTGTATTTCTGTCAAAGAAATCACTGCCTGAGCACTCCTGGGGGTATTTTCTAAGATCTGGAGTTTGGCTGTGGAGGTTATGGAAAACAGGAGTAAAAATTACCATGGGCATCACTGTGTAAAGAATTTAAAGCAAAATTAAACTTTCCTTTCACTTGTTCTCAGTCCAGCCTTCACATACACACAGTCTATGCATCCATTCAGCAAACTGAGGATACCGGACATTGCGGGGAGGGGAAACTGTACACCTTCCCTGCCTATATTCAGTATGGCACCCAAATGGTCGTTGCAGGTTTTCCTCTCTCTGTGTGTGTATTTCATAATTCATTATCATTCTCACTTGACATTGAAGTCGAGGGAAATTGTACATATTTATATTCTGTTGGTCGTATTAGCAGGAAGGGCAGGAAGCAGCCAGGCTTTGCCTAGATCTGCCTATAGCTGAGAGCCCCCTCCCTTCAGGATCCAGCAAGGGGACTATCAGAGGGAGGGGAATCAGCAGCCAGGCAGCCAGCAATCTAGCATGGGCCCTGCCCCAGAGACAGCTTCCCTTCTTCCAGCTTCCAGAGGACATTGATGAGGGAGGGAGGGAGGGAGGAGAGGCAGCAGCCATGCAGCCCTCCTATTGTGCCAGGATCCAGATCAGCTGAGAATCCCCAATACATTCAGTTTTCTAATTTGTGTCAGATTTTCATTCTGACAATTGTTAGATGAAAAGCTGATAAAAATATAAACTGTACACACATACATACTCGTTTAAATCATTTGCTGGCAGGGACTCATGGGAATTGTAGTCCCTGAACATCTGGAGGACCACAGGTTGACTACCTCTCCTTTACAGCATGTGTTTTGAACACCTAAGAACAGAATGGGTACATTGCACCATGCCTACTGTGGTATTCAGTCTGCTGAATGTCTGCATAGCTACAAGGACATACATTCTTCCTGTCTCCCCTCTTAGCTTCATACATAAACATAAATAAAGCCCCCAAACAAATTGGGCCCTGAAGACTGTAAAGAAGAGAGATTATTTCTAGGTTGACATTACCTGTTTGAAGTTTGACCAAACAACACCAGTAGGGCCATTCAAGTATATAGAAACGAGAAGTTTTTTGAACTCACATAATTACATGTGGGCATTTCCCTTCCATACCATATAATGAAATCATTTCAAGTTGCAATGCACGCGTTACATTAACAGTAAGATGCTGGAGCCCTGAAGTTTCCCCTTTCATTCAATCCTAGACAATATTACAAACAAAAGCTATTTCCAGTTCCAGTTTATCTACTACCATGATTAGTTGGGCTAATATTTCAGACTACAGTGCGGGAGGCAATGATAAAAAAATAATGTACAAACTGTTTTTCACAGGTCTAATAAAATAACAGAAAAATGTGGCAGTGTTGTTGTTTTTTTAACTTTCTACATGGTATGATCAAGATGAATTTAAATTCAATTTACAGCCATTGACATCAACGAAATTCTGCTTCAGCCAGTGGGTGGTGGGATTCAATTTTCGGTTTCATTTTTATCAAGACCCTTCTCTCCAAGGGCAAACCAGCCAGCTGCTTCCCATAATCTGTTTACTAAAAGATGTCAACTATGCAGTCTTGGGGGGGGGGGGATCTCTGTCAGAAGTATGGCATGATGGAAAACCAGGACAATGTATATTTCACACAGCTCTTAGAAGAGCTACCTTTTATACCTTTAATCCATTTTTTCCAGCTGGGCATTGTCCTTCTGGCAGTACCTGTCAGTGTGGAATGTCTTCAGTTTTCTGCCACAAATACTGATTGTTTAGGAGTAAGTGAAACTGTTCAAAACAAGTAAGCAACAGGGCTCAGTTAAAAAAGAAACAAGAAAACAAAACAGGAGCAAAATATAGATCTGCACCCTGATGTTTGTTTTCCCCCTTCACAGCTAAAGAAATGCTCCACTTGCACATTCTGTTCATCTAGTCTTGTGATAATAGAAGTTCAGGGTATGTTATTTGGACAAGACTGAGGACCACATTAACAGTCATGGATTACAGGCGTACTCTCATGGACACGCAGTTTGAACTTTCTATCTGTATCTTGTCCCAAGCGCCAGAGATGTTAAATCCATGTAACTGTTGGACTGAAAGAACAGCTGTGTCAAATGCAATGTGGGCAGCATCTCAATGTCCCCAAAAACCCACTAAGAAATTATATTTGGTGCATTTATGAGAGTTTAGAAGACTGTATGATAACAATGATGCGAGTTGTGGGCATGTTAGTGTATATATAGAGAAAAATTAAATAATTATTCAGGGTGGTTAGGTTTTTAGAAAACCAGTTTTTAAAGATACTTACAAATACTTAAGATGAAAGGGTTTCCAAAAGCTTCTTAAAGCACAAAAATATGCAACTTCAAAGTCTTGACTGCCTTAAGCAGATAAAAGCAGCATTTCTTATGCTGGAGTGGTGTTTCAGTTTTACATCATTCCAAATGATCGTAAAGGAAAAACTAGGCAATGTCTAGAGCAGTGTTTTCCAACCTTTTGACGGTGGAGGTATACCTGAAATGTTTTTTCAGGCTTCAAGGTACCATAGAAGTAATGTCAGCTGGCCATGCCCCCCTGCTACACCCCCATATGCAAAATAATAATAATAATAAATAATAAAATAAAAATATGCAAATAAAAATAAACCCAAGTTCCTCATCTCCTCACCCCACCACACCATGGCTGCAATGCCCCATAACATAAATAAAATAATAATAAATAAAAACAAAAAATCCTTGCTCCCGTTTACAATCAGCAGAGGCTGGGTACATTTGAGGCCATGAAAAGAATTGCCCATGCCCCTGAGCTTGGCAGGCAGGCCAGAGCTATGCCTGCCCTGCGGGGACATCCCCCTGGTACCTTGGGGGTGAGGATGACGAGGGCCACAACTAGCAGGTCCAGATCACAGAACGTGCAGGGCAGGGAGATTGAGTAGAGGTTGGCATTGGGACACGGCAGCGCTGCTGAAGTGGCTGCCGGCTCTGTGTTGCTGCCATCTTGGATTCCGCCATGCCATCGTACATCTGAGGACCTCTATAGGCGCACCTTGGTACCACAGTATACTGGTTGAAAAACCCTGGTCTAGAAAAAGAAACGCAGAATGCTGCATATCTGCCGAATGCATGGAAACTGTGAATAGAAGGTACTCTATTGTAAATGCTTTTGTATTTGCACAAGTAACCAGTGTGCTTTGTACATTCTTATATATGAGAAACTGTTGACCACATAGAAATGTATCCAAACAGTTTTCATTTTACACAGCATTATATTTATAAATATATACTTCCGAGTCATTTGATCAACTTCTGATTATCAGGCTGTCAGGGACTTGGTATCACTAAGCAGATCAATTGGGTTTAAATTCCTTAGGTCATACCATGTATTTTAAATACCAGGGAAATTGGCTAGTTCTGCAAAACTGAAATTGACAGCTAGTATTGACATACAAAGGGTGTTTCCGCCATCCCTTCCAGTAGGTGCAAAAGGGATTAGAACACTGCTGGGCACAGTAAACATTAAAAGAAACCAGATCTACCTCTTTTATATTTATTTAAGTCGTTAAATACTGACTGGTACTGAAGATACGGAGCTAGCTCGGGACTCCCTGGTCTTAGTGTTGGGCATGGCAATAGTACAGCAAGAGACTCCTACAGTGGCTTCAGGCAACTCGTCCTCTTCGGTCCATTCATTCAGGTCAGGGTTGTAGCACTGAATGCATTTCTTGTATTTCTTCTCTATTTCATTCCAGCCTCCCACCAAGTAAATCTTCCCATTAAGGATGGAGGCCCCGGCAGTGCTCACACCAGTTGGAAGAGGAGAGGCATAATTCCACTGGGCGGGATAAGGACTGAAGGACTCAACAGGAAGTACATCAACCCTTTCACCTCGCCCTCCCAGCTGAGACCCACCCATAACATAGACCTTTTCTCCAAGGGAAATGGCGCAATGCCACCCTCTTGGGGTGCTTAGGCTGGGTTTGTCCTGCCAGCTGTCATTGGCAGGGTCGTACATGCAGACAGAGCGAGAATAAGCATTATTTATGTATCCTCCCGTGACCAGGATCCTACCATCTATTACCGCACTAGCATGGCAGCACCTAGCTACCTCCAGTGGGGCCTTTGTTTGCCACTGATTAATTGCAGGGACGTAACATTCAACAGAACAGAGACATCCTTCAGAGTTGCGGCCGCCGATCGCAAAAAGGAGGCCGTTGAACACGTTCAGACTGAAATGGGTGCGCTTTTGATTCATGTTTGCCAGATGAATCCATGTGTTGAAGCGAGGGTCATATCTGAAAGAGTTAAGGGGGGGGGGAACAGGGATGATTGATTCCATCCAGTTACAACACTCGTTCTGCTGAATCTGCCACTTTGGATACGTGTGATACAGAGCCAAAGAACAGGCTGTGTATTACACGTATCCCTTTTTGTTCCAAGATGGAAGAAATGTGGAGTACAGATGAAACAAATAAGCATGTTCTTTATATTCTGAAGCCAAATTTCAAGACAGAGCTAGCCTGTGTCAAGTGGTACCCTCAGTCTCTAATACATACATAACGTCCATATATGATTTGTACCGCAGTTCCCTCATTTTTCATTGCATGCTGGATTTACACCAAAAGGGGATTTAAATGCTCTATCTTTAGAACATTAAAACAACTAGTTTCTGATTATAATATGTTGTGAATACTGAGAGCATAAAGTAAGACTTTTGATGAGAAATTAAACTAAGTCAAATCAATCCTGTATTCATCATGTAGTCACTCACAGCATTTCTGGAGCACTGAAAGTTGATCATGTATGTTATCTCAGCAATCCTTACAACAACCGTTAGGGTCACCTTGGTGTAGTGGTTAAGAGCAGTGGCTTCTAATCTGGCAAGCTGGCCTTGATTCCCTGCTCTTCCACATGCAGCCACCTGGGTGACGTTGGGCTAGTCACAGTCTTGATAGAGCTGTTCTCACCAAGCAGTCCTGTCAGAGCTCTCTCAGCCCCGCCTACCTCACGGGGTGCCTCTTGTGGGGAGAGGAAAGGAAGGGGATTGTAAATTGCTTTGGAACTCGATCTTGTAGTGAATAATGGGGTATAAAAACCAACTCTTCTTCTTCTTCTAGTGCAGCTCAATATTATTAGCCTCATACTATAGAAAGGAGCTGAAACTGGTATCAGCTGAAGTGTGGTGCATAAGGCTACTCACTGGCCTCGTAGTTGTGGTGTGGTTAAAACCGTGCTTTACAGCTCAGTCTCTTTGCTGCTCTTCTGTAGTGACGTTCATTTTGTGGATATGAATAATGGCTGGCCTATGGGCCCCTAACTCCTAACATTCTGACCAAATTTCACAGTACCTGTGGGACCTCATTCTCCTTTGGTGCTACTGCCCTAATAACAGTGAGGACAGTTTTGATTCAGGGCTAGGTATGGAGACCCTGCCATAGAGAAAGAAGGCAGGTGTTTTTATCCATTATTGACGCTAATAACAGCTGTGGTGGAAGTACTGAATTCCACGTCCACTACAAGAAACAGCTGGGCATAGTGACTTCCCTGGTGGAAACCGCAGAGGGGAAAAGCTTTAAAGAGCTGGGATCCCCTGATTAGTTTATACAGAAAATAGACATTGGGATATTTGAGTAGTATGAGGCCTACTTGTAACATTTTGCCAGAGAGCCTGAAAGGGGCCCACAGTGGCCCTCAATCCCCTATCCACACTGGGCTGCTAGGAAGTCTACTCATCATATTTACAGTCCCTCACTCTTCACGTTGTTTAGTTTCTCTTCTTCAGCACATGAGGAGAAAGCACTGTCATGCGAGATTATTGCCAACCCACAGCCCTGGGTACTCTTCCAAGTCCCACTAGATTTTTCTGGAAACAGTGAGCACGTTAAGTAGTTTCATGCACTTCCTTTCTTCTTTATATGTTCAAATGATGTATGCAGCCTTAGTTCAGATGTCACAGACTAGTCAGGGTTAACACAGGTTAGTTGTTGGGATCACACGATCCCTCTCCTCTCATTCTCCCCTCAAGTGCACAAGATTGAAGACAGATGGCACCCAACATACTGTGGTTTGTTTCATTCCCAGAAACAGGTTCTTGAGGGAAGAGAAGCAGGCAGGCACGAACATACAATCCAAACAATCTAACCCAGTGGGGTCAAATCATGAACAAACTGCTTTTTCATGTTACATGAACTGAACCATACAGAAAACAATCTGTAAGAAGACGAGGGAGGATTTTTGAGGTGTATATTGTTTCCTTCCCTCCTTACTTGCACAGTTGCCTACTCATCCCCTCTTGGCCTACCTTGAGCCAACTCAGACTGTCTGATGGTATCAGCCTCACCACTGAACTGACCACTAGGAAACCGGATTTGGTAAAGAGATTGTATGCTTACAGCTATTTGTGTTTATATTACTATGAGCCACAAAGGGTCAGTTTTCAGGTCTAGGTTAATACAGAAGGGAAGGAGGGAATTACTGAACCTGGACTGACTTTGGCCATAAGGAGAAATAGACACAAGAGAACCTCCCTATATGTGTACCCTTCGCAAGATTTTTCCCTGCAGGATTTTACTCCATCATGGTCAATGAAACTTTTGAAATGATAGTATGCAGGCTGTAGCCCTCTGGGAAATTATCACTTGTATGTTCTGTTTAAATCTGTAACAGTAACTTGAAGACTGGCAGTCTTCAAGCAAAGGTTGGATACACACTTTTCTTGGATGCTTTAGGACAGTGGTCCCCAACCCGCGGGCCACGGCCCGGTGCCGGGCCGTGAAGGCCATGGTGCCGGGCCACGGCTCCCTCTCCCCGCCCCCCCCCCCCGCAGTAAAAAACTTCCCAGGCCGCAAGGTTGCGGCCCGGGAAGCTTCTTACTGCGGGAGGGGGGGAGAGGGAATCAGGGCTGTGCCCGCGCTTGCGCAATGCGCAGGCGGGCAGTTGCCCTGCCGGTCCCCAGCCTCAAAAAGGTTGGGGACCACTGCTTTAGGATGCTTTGGGCTGATCCTGTGTTGAGCAGGGGGTTGGACTAGATGGCCTGTATGGCCCCTTCCAACTCTATGATTCTATGATTCTATGATTTTAGTAACAGAAAAGAACATAGACTGTGCTTAGAAGAGTTGGTTTTTACACCCTGCTTTTGTCTTTCCTAAGGAGTCTCAGAGTGGCTTACAATTGCCTTTCCCTCCATCTCCCCACAAGAGGCAACTTATGAAGTAGGTGGGGCTGAGAGAGGTCTGAGAGAACTGTGACTGGCCCAAGGTCACCCAGCTGGCTTTATGTGGGAGAACGGGCAATCAAATCCATTTCTGCAGAGTAGAGTCTGCTGCTGTTAACCACTACACAATCCTGGCCCTCTTGGTGGAGATATCACACATTCACCTCACCACAAAGTCCGTCCAGATCCATTCCCTATTCAGAGCCAGATTTAGGAAAAAACTAGGCTTGTCTCACAGTATGAGGGTCCTATAAATAAGGAAAGGCTAGGCTTTGTATACATGCAAAATGAAGCTTTCCTATTTATACTTTCAGTATCTTGTCAGCGAGAATAATAATTAGGGATTAGCATGAACTGCAAAAATGCAAACCACGAACTGAACTTGTTCATTCTATGATTAACTCATTTGGATCATGGGCCCAGCAAACCTTGTTTAAGAGGACTGCTGCCTCTTTAATTGAAACCTGCCAAAAAAAACAAAAAACAAAAAACAACACCTGGTCAGCAGGACTGCTCCCCTCTGCTAAGCTGTTTTAGGTTTAAAAGGGACTGCACAAGAAAGCTAGAAAATAAGGAGCAGCTTCAACACGGGCTGTACCCTGTCTGTTGCTCGGTGATCCAGGAGAGCCTAAGCAATTACTCACCTTTCCCTCCCCCCCTCCATCACCTGAAGATAACCCTATCACCCAGACCTCCCAGTGGGAACTCACCCAGAGACCAGTGGAGGAGAAGAGGCCAGTGGAACAGGAGAAGCTGGTGGTGGAGCAGAGATAGGCAGCTGAGGCTGTAAACAGCAGGGTGGTGGAGATGGCTATGATGAGCTGTGCACTGACAGCAGAGATGTAGCTGTATGCCACTGTGTCAGTAGACACTCCATGAGCCCAGGGTGGGAGTGGTAGCTCTGACAGGGAAAGATGTTTTTCCAGTCGGACCACATGGGTTGGGCATTCTACAAAGGGGGAGGGGCCTTACCTGCCAATGCCACTAGCTCTACCCCTGTCCTGGGCTCCTGGAGTGGGTCTGGCTGTTCTGCAGCCACATCCCTGCAGCTGTCTCTTCTGCCTTGCTACTGACCCCCTCAGCTGGCTGCTTCTCCTCTGCCACAGGCTTCTTCTTCACATCCTCCTGGGTGAGTTCACAGTGGAAAATCTAGGTGTCAAGGGCATCCTGAGATGATGGGAGAAAATGGATGGACTTTCATGCTCTTCTGCATCATTTGGGTAATAGATGGGGGCTTTCCCTTTTGAACCAGAACCCAAATTTGACATGGGAATAGCTGTTCCCTATTTTCTTTCTTGTGCATTCCCTGCACACGAAAGCCTGAAACAGGTCAGCAGTGGGGACTGGGAGAAGTCCCACCTGCTCAGCTATTTTATGGCTCTGGGCTCTGGCCACAGATTGGTATGAACCACCTGGACTGTCTTAACATTTTATGGAAATTCATGACAATAGATCCATGGTGAAGTTGAGTTTACGAACCACAAAGAACCACAGTTCAGCTTGTGTCCATAACAAAAAGGAGAAAATATCCTGATCCAAATCAAAGTCAAGAACCCCAAAAGGTCAAGCAAGGGGGAATGAACTCAAGCCTATTTAGGATAGAACACCACTTCAAAATTAAGTACTAATATTTATTAAAATTAAAAACCCAAGGCTTATCTCATAGTCTCAATAAAATCAGTGCATACATGCATATCAATGTCTCCACTGACCAGATGCGTTTCGGCGTTACCGCCTTTATCAGTGGTCAGGCGTGAAATAAAAACAGCATACATAAAATGCAAGAATTATAAGTATAGTTATATACAGAATTAGCTCCTATACATAAAATGATATTGCATACTCTGGACACTATTGACCTTAGTCTATTCTGTGGACCAGAATTGAGGCCTCTGATGTTTCAAAACCTGGTCAAGGTAAGCACTTTCAGTGTCCAGTGAGTGTCATGTAGGATCCAGCCTTCATCCAATGTATGCTTCGGCTACAGTATTGTACTACTGAGGCACCCTTTCTATTATTGGTGAAAACTTATGGTTTTCTATTACAAAAAAACCAGAACTAATCAAAACTGAGCCAACATCAATATTCATCAATAAAAGATAGAAACTTTCTTGCCTTGGTTTGCTACAAGTCAAGAAGTAACAGGTGACATTTAGTCTTATGGTTTCCATGACAATTTTTGCAGTAGAATGAAGATGGCAGGATGGCTATTTAAAGGAAGAGGCTTGTATGCTGGGGAGGGGGGCATTTAATTCTACCTCACACCCTTTATGCAGCAAAAAATTGCTAGTCCCAGACCCCAAATTGCTTTCACCTCTGCTGGGAACTAGTATTTCTTAACTCAGACCAAGTAAAACCACATGGGGTGGTAATATTCACATCAAACACAAGGGAAGGAGTTAAACAACTATGGTCCTGCCAGGCCAGTCATCTGCTACGCCCCCCACCCCCCCAGATGCTACAAGATCCCTAAACGCCCCTAAACGTCCTCTCTGCCCTCGACTCAAACGGGCTCCCTGGTATACCAGGGAGCTCCGGGAGAGGAAAAGGGAAGTGAGACGACTGGAGCGAGTGTGGCGGAAGACTCGCAACGAAGCTACGAGAACATCTCATCGCACGCTTATGAGGGCGTATGAGATGGCGGTGAAAGTGGCAAAACGGGAGTATTTTGCCGCGGAAATCGCGTCCACAAGCTCTCGCCCGGCCCAACTATTTAGGACAGTTAGATCTCTTACCGCCCTTGAGGGGCGCCAAAATAGTAGTAAATTGGAACTAGGCTGCGAGGCTTTAGCGAGCCATTTTGCGGACAAAGTCTCGTTACTCCGCCGTGCTCTTCCCGCCACAGTTAATACAGTAAATGAACTGGAGACCCGTTGGCCGCCTTTGGAGGTGACGTTCGATGGCTTCAGACGGCTCTCTTTACCCGAAGTGGACAAGTTGCTAGGTTCGGTTAGGGCGACCACTTGCCCCCTTGATCCCTGTCCATCCTGGCTCCTCAAGGGAGGTGGCCAGAGGATAGGAGGCCAGCTCAGGGATATCATCAATCTCTCCCTGGATTCCGGGGAGTTCCCTGGGCAGCTGAAGGGGGCAGTGGTTCACCCTCTCCTGAAAAGATCCACGCTGGACCCGCGGGACCCAGACAGCTACCGCCCGGTGTCGCATTTGGCATTCCTGGGCAAGGTAGTTGAAAGGGCCGTGGCAGACCAGCTCCTGGCATTCTTGGAAGAAACTTCGGCACTCGATCCATATCAGTCTGGCTTCCGACCTGGCCACGGGGTGGAGACGGTGTTGGTCACCCTGTTGGATGACCTCCGTCGCCAGCTGGATAGAGGCGGGTCGGCAGTGCTGGTTCTTCTGGACCTGTCGGCCGCTTTTGACACCGTGGACCACGAACTACTGGTCCACCGCCTCGCCGAAACGGGGATACGGGGCACAGCTTTACGCTGGATACGCTCCTTTCTCCAGGACCGGACCCAGAGGGTAGCAGTGGGAGATGAGCTCTCGCGCCCCTACAGACTTCCTTGTGGAGTCCCACAGGGCGCGGTCCTCTCTCCCACATTGTTCAACGTCTTTATGCGCCCTCTGGCCCAGCTGGTGCGGAGTTTTGGGCTGGGTTGCCACCAGTACGCTGATGACACCCAGCTCTATCTCCTCATGGACGGCTGCCCGGACTCTCCCCCGGAACCATTTGCCAGATGTTTGGAAGCGGTGACAGAATGGTTCGAGCAGTGTCGCCTGAAACTCAACCCCTCCAAGACGGAGGTCCTGTGGTTGGGACGTAGGGGGCAGGAACAGGAAGCGCGTTTACCCACCCTGGGAGGGACGCACCTTACCATCGCGTCCCAGGCCAGGAATTTGGGTGTGATCATTGACGCCTCCCTGACCTTGGAGGCGCAGGTCAAAAGAGTAGCGGGCCAGGCATTTTTCCAGCTTCACCAGGCCCGACTACTAGCGCCCTACCTGTCCCCCGAACACCTAGCCACAGTGATCCATGCAACGGTCACCTCCAGAATAGATTTCTGTAACTCGCTCTACGCGGGCCTTCCCTTGTCCTTGGTCCGGAAACTCCAGCTAGTGCAAAACGCAGCTGCCAGGGTCCTCACTGAGCCAGTGCTGAGGCAGCTGCACTGGTTGCCAATTGCTGCCCGGATCCGGTTCAAGGTTTTGGTTTTAACCTTCAAGGCTTTACGCGAGTTGGGACCCACATACCTGAGGGACCGCCTATCGCCCTATGCCCCCCGCAGAGCCTTAGGTTCTGCGGGAGAAAATCTGCTGGTCGTTCCCGGCCCCAGGGAAGCACGCCTGGTCTCGACCAGGGCCAGGGCCTTTTCGGTCCTGGCCCCTACCTGGTGGAATGAGCTCCCGGGAGAGCTGCGGGCCCTGCGAGATCTTCCATCATTCCGCAGGGCCTGCAAGACGGAGCTCTTCCGCCAGGTTTACGGTTGAGGACGAGGCTAACATCTATGCCCCCCCCAGGGACCCGGGACCTGGGATTGAGTTTGGGGATTAGTACCATCAGTATCCCCTCTCCACCTGCTTGTAGTAGGAGGGGGAGGTTGATTAGCCTATCTTGCCAGGTTAGCTTGCTAACCGATAATGTTATATTGTAATTGTTGCTGAAGGTTTTTAATGGATTTTACTGGGGGTTTTAAAATGTTGTAACCCGCCACGAGCCGTAAGGGAGTGGCGGGCAATAAATCGAAAGATAAAAAAAAAAATAAAGATAATTAGGAACTACAAAGAATGTGTAGTTCTACTCTCAGTCATTTGGCATATTCTCTCCCTCGCTTGTTTTGGAGCTGCTCTGTCCCCCTATAAATAATCAATTACCTGCAGAAATTGCTGACGGCATGCTTAGCCTGATTCCTGGCATCATTCTGGTCTTCACCACCTGCCACGTAGAGGAATCCGTCCATCACAGTGACACACTGGTTGAAGCTTTTAGCTGGCATTTCAGTAAGCCTCTTCCATCCATTGTCGGGATCTCTGTATAAGATGTCTCTGCTAAGGGATTTCTCTGTTAAAGCTGGGCGACCCCCAACTGTAACTAGGACTCTTAATCCTCCACGAATCCTTGTTCTCCTAGATTGCAATGTATTCTGGTGGTAGGGGAGCAAGTGATAGTTCATGGCATCCACTAGAAGTCTATGACATTCAGCATCTTCCATCATTCTTGGCACAGTTTGAACAAAGTTCACCAGGTCTTGGGCAGAGATGGTACCAAACCTAATGTTGCTCAAGAGATCAGCAGCATATTTTGCTCGTTTTTGGTCAAATTCTAGCCATCTCATTGCAATTTGGAATGCAACAAGTTCAGAAGGCAGCTGCAAGTCGTCATCTGCAAGGAGTTCATTGATCCGGTCAAAACTAAGTTTTAAGAACTGATCCGATTCAGAAAATTCAATGAAGTTATCTCTGATGAATTTCTGCGCTGCCTCCTTGGAGTTCTTCATGCCATAGGTCTCAGCAATGTTGGCAATGTATGTACAATTCTCCACATTGATTTCTTGCATCAAAAAATCACTGCACATCTTCACAAGGGTATGGATTTGAAGATAAATGGCTGTGGAGATAATGCTACCTATAGTATACAGTGAGAGGGTGAGCTTCCCAGTATAGGCATATGCAATGACTGTAGCTAAGCCCAATGGAGAAACATCATTGAGGTCTACTCGTTGAGTCGATGGATCTTTCTTTAAGATGTTATGGAAGTAATCACTACATGAGGCCATCACTACCTTGTGGACATCAAATGACTTTGTTTTGGTACCAATGACTAAATCACAGAGAAAGTTTTCCAGCCGCATTCTGCATAGCCCTTCCAAGAGATTGGGACTGTAGAGAGCATCAGACACCTCTGTTGAGACACAAGTGAAGCCGTTCCCTCCTTCCAAAAGGCCATTCAAGCCATTCAATTTGTTCAGGGGTCCATCCTCCACTATGATTGTCAACTCATTGACATCCATCTTGGTCTTTTTGACATTCTTCTTTTTAGGCGCCATGACTGCAATATAATATCACAGCCAAGAGCTTGCTAAACAAAAAAGAGAATTAAAAAAACTATTAGAATTATGATTCCCTTTAATTCAGCTTTAACATGTCACCAAAGATATCTATTAAACATAACTATAGGCAGCAAGAGAAGCTGAGGAAGAAGCAATATAGAACAAAGGCAGGGCATAAAATCTAATGTTACTATCTTATAGGTGGTTGGGTATTATTACCTGATAAATGATTGCTATCATCCAGCCTGTGTCTCACATCAAATCCCTACTCAGCTCTGGGTAAGGCTGAGCTTAAAAGCTAGCTGGATCCCACTGAATGCCAGATTAATGTAATTCACAGAGCTGCTATATAAATAAAATGAGGTAAGAGTTTATTTATCCTATCCATGCTTACATGGAATTCTCATTGGATTCAAAGAAAATCTACAGCGCAATCCTAAGCAAAGTATCTCTGATCTTAGTCTAGATCCTCAATGGACTTGAAATAATATAATGCTTCTTAGGAGCATCACTGGTATCGAAGTTGGCCTTAGACTGAACAGACTTGTAATCAAATTCCTATTGGTTACGATCATGAAGAATTAAACCTTGACTCCTTATTGCTGTTTAGTTTCTTCTTTTAACACGTGGCATCGCTTATTGTTCTATTTAAATGTTTACTAATATTGTTTTGGGAGAAGAGGAGGAGATAGATTTAATCGGAACTCAGAGCAACAGGCATTATTTTTTAAGAAAATATTTATGTCACAATAGTTACTATTCATCTAGGTTCTTACAAAAAAAACCCCACTCATTTTCAAGAACCTCAAAGCAGCATGTATGGTTCTCCTTCCCAATTTTATTCTCCCAACAATTCTGTGAGGTACATTCAGCTTAGGAAGGGGTGGCCAAACGGTGGCTCTGCAGATGTCCATGGACAGCATGTGCTGGCAGTTTAAGAATTTTCGGGGCCCTTTTTAGTTGTTGATGTTAAGTTCCATCAAGTCATTTCTTCTGACTCATGGTGACTTTATGAACAAAGGCCCACCATCCAGCTCTGTCTGCAGTCATTTCTTTAAGCTTTTGTAAGGTCAATCCATGTCTTTACAACCAACAACCCTACCCACACTAACTTGGCAGTAGGCACCACTGAACATACAGGCAAATATGCTTAGGAACAAAGAACCATGTGGCAGAACAAGCTGGGTCAAGCAAACATTGAGTCCAGTAGCACCATAAAGATGAACAAAACTTTATTCAAGGTAGAAGCGTTCATGTGCCCACACACTTTGTTAGATACAGAAAAAAAGGGTTCATGACATTTGCCATGAATGAAGCTAAATCCTTCCATTCTTTTGCTGCTTCAGAAGGAAGCAAAAACGCCCTTTAAGGAAATCCTTCAACACAAACAGTGATCCTGTAAACAAATGTCAGGGAGGGGGCATTTGTCCTGCCTCCCCCAGCACTTGAGCATACTACTTGTGTTAGTTTCTACTCCCTAGATGCAATGTAGCCATTACTTACTACCAAAAATGAGAGCAGAGCAGGGAAGCAAGACAAGATAGCACAACCTGAAGGAAGAAACTTGCTCATGAGGAGACCTCCAGTCTGCTTGCTTCCCAAGCCAAGACAGAGGTTTCGAGCAGCAAGGAAGGCATCTGGCATGCGGTGGCCAAGTCGGGGCTCTTGCTATCGTTCCCCGGGACAGCACAAATCATAAATATGTATATGTGTTTGCTACTTTGTCTTGAAGCAAGCAGGAGCTGGGGGGGCAAAGGGTGTGCACTGGAGGAATTGAAATCTCCGAAAAGTAACAAGGAGGCCAAGAATCCCCCCCCCAACACGATATCCAATCAGAAGCTGAAGGTAGAAAGATAGGGCAGGATGTCTTTTTGTATTGTCCTGTATTAGCCACTGTAGAAATTAGTTTGGAAAGGGCTGTAGCCTGGTGGGCTTCTTTTATCTTCCTCCTTTCAGCCCTGGAAAGTAAATGGCCATGGTGGGAAGCACTGCGCAGGGGCCCTGAAAGTGCAGGGCCCATAGCACAGGCGACATGTGCTACATGGTTAAACCAGCTATGGCAGGGGCTCATGGTAACTGTAGTGCATGGATATCTGGAGAGCCAGAGTTTGGCCACCCCCGGGCCTTGGAGTATGTGACTCGCCTTCCAGGTCAATGAAACTTACTGGGTCAAACCCATAAGGTGATTTAGCATAACTCCCACAGGCTTCTGAGACTATTTGATCCAGATATTCACAATATATTTATTTCAGTCAGCTTGTTATGAAAACCATGAGTAGCAGGATCATGTGCAGAGACCAGACGTGTCCACTATCCATTCACGTGCATTGAGTATCCTTGATTCTTTAAGACTTTATAGTACGTAGGAACCAGAAATAATATTAGGCCCGGCTCCCTATAGACTTCAGCCAAGTAGCCAGTGATAAAACCAAACTACTTTTTGGAAAGGGGAGCTGGGAAAGAATGAACAGAGAACAACACACAGGACTGATTTCCAATGACACCGAAAGCATTATGCAGTTTCACCAAATCATTCCTGACTAAAAATCTCATCCTGAATAGGTCCTGGAGCCAGCCTGATCCCATCACCTGATCAGAAGAATGGTAAGCATTCCTAGGAAATAACTTGCACTCCATGGGATCATCCCAGTGTCAGCTCTGCTTTCCACACTGGTCTTACAACATCTTCTTAAGCAAATGGTGGGATCCTATATGCTGCCCACAGCACATCCACATCCAGTATAATCAGACATGAGCTCCAAGGAAGCATGCTGCCTCGTGGCATTAAATTAGTGCCATGAGGCTGCAGTGATAAGAATACTTTCCTGGGAGCAAACACCATTGAGTAACATGGTACTTCTGAATAAACCTGCTTGGTATATCTCCCTAGTTTATGGCTAAACTAAAATGGCATGCAATTTAGCCAAATCTTCATTACTATTTTCTTGGTAAAGCAGTCCAAAAAAAAAAAAAAAAGCTCAGTATGTGGCAATATAGAAAGGAGCGACTAGTTCCTCCTGAAGAAATGCGGTTTCCGCTGTCCTGCCCCGGCTCCTACTTGGTGAAACGATAGCCAAGAGCGAATGGAGGCCATGTGTGCTAGAAGTGTCAGTGTTACCACATGCCAGAGGGAGCTGAGATCCCAGAATGTCCCTTTGCCAAAGTGGTGGGTCAGCTGCTCCCTTTCCTCCTCCCCCCTCCCCAGCTGCATTCCTGGAGCTGCATCTGTTGAAATCTATCAGAGGCATTTCCAAGAATAGCCATGCTCTCTGGCCTCAAACTCACTTGCCATTTTAAGACACACTCACTTTGCATTTGTTGCTTTCCGAGTATATATTTGCAACAATTTCCCCACTCAGCTACAAAAAAAGTCTGCTGTATTTCTCTGTTTACAGACTGAGAAAAGTTAAGGTACACTGGATGTTATTCAATTCAACCTCTTTGTCAGATAAGCCAATGTTGCATTGGCAAATATAAATATAACTAGTGTATAGATTGAAACCTTACCATATCTTCTATTTATTTTATTTAGAAATGTATGTATGCCCCATATTGCTCCCCAGTATGATTCTGTTGCTTAATATGTTTTAATATCTGTTATATATAATATAAATATATTTCTAAAGGTTTCTATTTTTTCCATTCATACTTTCAATCACTGAGACACCCTAATAGATAGTTAAGGGACAGAAATAGTCCCTGAAGTTAAGCTGCAGAAAAATACACTGGGAAACACATCACTAAAGCCCAATTTGAGCTAACTGGGGCCTTTTCAGAGATAAAGCCAGTCATGCTGAGTTTCAGTGCCTGGAGGAAATTCACGTCGAGCAACGTTTTGGCACTCTACAAAACCCCCTTCCCCAGGAACGCTGACAGAGAACCACCCAATAAGAACACAATTAGAATTGCCTTACCCTTCTCAGGAAAGAGTCTTCCCAGGACTGCTCAGCACAATGTGTGTGAGAATATCTCTTGAAGGGAATGCGAAAGGACAAGGAGGGGCAGGATAGGGCAGAATTCACCTGAGAAGTCTCAGCAATAGCAGTTTCTAATGGGACCCTGCTGCCACTGTGGATGCAAGAGACTGGAGTCTGCGCTCTGGAGAATCTTAAAATGATCCCTCCTCCCATCTCTCCCAGCTATCCAGCGTGGTTTATGTTTCCTGTGGCTTGTTGGCTGGATTCTCAAGTAAACTTAACTGGACTCCGGTGAAAAATAAAATAAGGGGGCAAATGCCTAGAAAATACACGCTTCCTACTGTTGCTGAGATAAACCCTCTAATATACAAATACCCAGAATAATAGCAGCACAAAGCCTTATAAAATGCTTGAAAAGATCCTCTTGAAACAATTTAAAGGCGTTTTCAAAGCATTAGAAAAAAGCGGCATTAAAAGTGTACATAATACATATTCTAAATAGAGGGCAGTCCTCACAACCAAGTCTTGGAATCAAAATATCTGGATTATTTATGGGGCTTGTGAGGAAATTTATAAGCAGATAACAAGGATTAGGGGCCAGTCGTTTGGGCTGTGGTGTGAGGCTTTGTGGTTTTCTGATGGATCCAGGGTTGGAGCTAAATGCCTATTCAACTAAGGTGCATTGTTTTAAAAAGATGAGCTGGGAAAACCAACCTTGCTCTAGTTTTCTGGTCATTGCCTCTAAGAGTAGAAAACTGTCCAGTTTCCCATTGTGGGTAAGACAACAGAGAATGATTCAGGTGTCTTTTTGTTCTAGAAAGTTACTGTTTTTACAAATTCAGGCACTTTCCGCACATCAGTAAAAATAGTGTTACGCCAGCTGAATGGCGTAGCGCTAAATCACATCACGCCTCCCAGCCCCTCTTCACCTTTTTGCTGTCTTGCCCTTGTCTGCCATCTTTTCATGCATCTCACCCTCCACATCTGCTGCTGGAAATGGCGGAAGAGAGCAATGCACCTTATATGTGATGCGCATCCGCCTGTCAGTCCAGGCAACCAATCCCCTTTCTCCATGTTTTCAAGGTCCTGCAATACCTGCTGTTTTTTTTAACTGTACTTCTCCGTTGAAATGCCTTTGCATAGAATCATAGCTGCACAGTGCTTTTGGAACGCCAACCCTTATGGGATCACGAGTCTTTTGATACTTTTAAAATTAATCTTGTTCCTGATTTTTTTTGGGGGGGGGGGGAGAAACCTTTAGAGAGGAATGCTTTGTGTTACAACTTAAAAATGGCTAAAATTCTTTTATTTCTGGCATTGCCTGCATGCTTGTCTACATATTCATTACTCCAGGATGTTAGCCATTTTTAAAAAGACATTCCCATCCCCGGAAACAAGGGAGAGGGAGGTCAGTGCAAGGGCAGGACAAGGCAGGCTCCTTTAGTGCATTTGAGCCACCATACCTTCCCTCTGCTGGATGCCTGCTGGTTGCTTTCTGGTAGCTAGTGCTAAATAGTTTGGTGAATCCACTTTATGCAGTTCCCCAGCTCAGGCTTTAAAGTGGAGGATGTAGCGAGCCAGTTACTGCCCAGATGCTGGTTGTTGGCGACGTCGTATGGAGGGGCTGGTATATAACGCCTATATTAGGTAAACATTTCACTACAATGAATGGGTGCTCATAATAACTGCAGGGAAGGACAAGTTTTGTGCCCCATGCTTCTTAGGTGAGATTACCTGTTGCCAGCCTTTCACAGCAGAAAATTTAGTCATGTGTACTGACAGCACAAACACACACTGCTCACTATTACACAGAGCAGAAGACTTTTTCTTGAGCATTATCATTTATGCTACAATAGCATGTCCTCCACTGACTTTTAAAGCAGATGTGTTAGGGAACTGTTAAAACATATTTCCAGTCAGTTTACTAGCAGAGTTCTGTCATAGTGTATCTCTTTGTAGGAACTAAACCTTGTATACCCCCCACCACAAATCACTGAAGGATCATAAACCTCAAGAACTCATTTTATGTGTGACCGCCAACATTTTTTTTAATAAACTCCCAAGATTTCCTCAATAGACCAAACAGAGCTTACCAGGGTTAGGTGTCAGAAACCAGGAAATTTCATGGTCAATATGGACAGCTGAAACACCTGGCACTGGAGACAAGGCAGCAGGAAGGTAGTCTCAAAGCAGTTATTGGCAACAGTTACTGAACTCCTTTTAACTAGTCAGAATTTAAGAAATCTGAATCTGCACTTACTTTGTTTATTCCATTGTCAATCTGTTGAATTATTATTATTATTATTATTATTATTATTATTATTATTATTATTATTATTATTATTATTATTATTAGATTTATAGCCCGCCACTCCCTTGCGGCTCAAATATTGAGATCTATTTGAATCCAGGTCTTCTTCATTAATTTCCCCCAACTTGAAACAGAAAGTGTTCTGCACTTGATTTGGGGAGCTGAGAGGGGGGAGGGCAGAAGACGTCCAGCTGGCATGTTTCATTTCTCCTCTTTTGACTGCCAATGGAGAAGCCTAATGCAGCACGAGGCTCTTTCTCTAACGAGGGGGGGGGGAGCCAAGCAGCCAGCCAGCAGCAGCCTCTCAGACAACGAGGCAAATCTCTGCTGAGTCTGGAGCACAGTCACAAAGAGAAAAAATAAATATGGGGAGGAAAGCTTTGCAACCAGGAAGCCTTTGAAGTGGCCTATCAGGGCGTTGGTGGCTTGGCAGCAAGTTAATTTGGGAGAAAGCAGAGAGCTGCATGTTTTCTCATGCCAGTTTTTCAAATATCAAGGGTTATATCCACTCCAGGATATTGCGGGCAAAAGGTAGGGTCACTCTGGTTCAATCATGCTTGTTGCAGAGGGAAAATTTAAATTGCCCAAAATCCAAACGGAAATCACATTCTGTGTAGACGGCAGGGACTGAATCGACCTGAGATTGCAATAAAAGCTCCATGCAGATTCAGCCTAGGAGTAGGCAATAAAAATAATTTCTACTGATTCTCTGTTTGATGATGACATTACTGTTCCATCAACCTATCAGTCCTGATCAACAGTATGATGAGCCACCACAGCTGAAAGAAATTTGGTTATAGCCAGAGAATTCCCACCCTGAGCCTCCAGGGAAGGGCAGCATATAAATACAAAAATAAATAATAAATAAATGGCTGTTGTTTTGAACACATGCACCTGTGCTGTAGGAACCTGGGGTCAGAAACCTGGCCAACAAGGAAAGGGAATGTTACGGTCTGCCTTGGCATAAAGTGCTTCATGTGAAACAAAGCAGGTTTGAGACTGGTCAGTGCCTCTGTGAAAGCTGCAGGAAAGCTACGCTGAATTCCAAGATGGAAGAAAGGCAAATCAGACATGAAATAAACAAATAGATAAGAATGAGTACCTGTGATATAAAGGGAACCAAGAAATGCATTTCCTTCTTTGTCCCTGGAGCAACCTTGAAAATAATGAAGGAAGGCTCTCTACATGCATGCTTATTCCCTCATGTAATCAACAATGCAATGACTCTTGCCATGCTACATGCTCCCAGGGACCCTATTTCATTTCATTTTTTTAAAAAACAAACAATCTCCCCTTTGCAGCACTATCCTTGATAAGTAAAGATCTCAATCTCTTTCTCCAGCTCAAAGAAGAGCTGGTTCTTAAGCACCAGAGCGGTGAAATAGTTCTGAAAATGTAACATCTGTAAAGTGTCAAAGAGACTATTATTTATTTACAATCTTTGCTATTACTAGAGTTCAGGGGGCGGAGGAGAGGGAGTGGATTATGCTGAGTCCGCCTGGCTGCCTAACAGGAACCAATGCGAGAGGATCAGGAGGCCTGCGGGTGGCAAAGGTTGTGAGCCAGGGCTTATGTAGGTCATGGCAATGCCTCATCTTTTGTAGGTCAATGGAGGTCAAGTTCATTTTTACTCTGAGCATGGCCATTTCTTTTCAAATCCTGGTCACAGCAGTGGAAAACAGTTCACTCTGGTGTACACGGAAATCATTCTCCAACAGGCATGTGCCCTAGACATAAACAAATAAAATGCCCTGGGAATTGATGTCAGTTGGCACTTTTTCAAAAACCAGTGAGGTAGAGAATCTTTTCATGACTACAGTCATGTGCTCCCAGAGGAAGGATGGGGGAGAGAGATGCCAGTTTGGCTACAGAATACATCATATACTCATTCCACTTGAGAAACTAACACCTTCCCTGTTCTTATAGCTGGTTACATTTTCTCCCCTGAAAACTTTTGTGCAGCCACATACCAGGCAGAAATGCAACAGGTGCTGCTCTTAGCAAAAACATTGGGGGACATTCACCTGCTGGATGCATAGTGCACATGCAGCCGTTAAAGGCAATGGAATTCTGTCAGAAAAACAAACAGCAGTCTTTTATTATATATACAACAACAGGTCACTGTAACATAATAGAGACAGTCACTAGGATAAAATATGCAAATGAAATTCTAGCAATAGGAATCATAGCCGAGGATCCTTTCAGGGGATTGCAGACCCTACATTCTTACAGCCAACAGATAGTGAGGATTACATTAGTATAAGGTAGCTGACATTTAAAAATTAAGCAGGGCAGGTGGAACTCAAGTAGTAGAGAGGCAGAGTGTGCAACAAGGAATCAATGACATTGACAGTGATGGGGAGAAGGAAAATAGGTTCTCATAATGGTCAAGCAGTGCTGGGGTGGAAAAGTGGCAGAGCTTGTAATAAAAGGCTTCGTAAACATTTATTTTGGGATGGGGCACCCTCATCCACCCAAGCTTCCAGTGTCAAATTGAAGAATGTGTTAAAGGGAACAAGTGCTTTATCATTTAATACTTTCCCTTCAGACAGCTTATAGCAATTCTTACAACATCCCATCTTGCTGTTAGATTTATAAATATGATTGATATACTACAAATATGACCATTTGAGGAACAGTACATAAATTGTGCAGAAATAAATTGCATTACCATCTGGAAGTTTCTCATTAATAGAAAATACAACACGAATCTGTTCTATTTACTAATGTCATTCCTCAGACAATGATATTAAGCAAGACGCTAGCATAATAGTAAAGTGATATCTCAAAACAGAACCAGGCAAGGATGTTTCTTCAGAGTCCAAAGGCCCAGAAACATAACAATAATCAAAGGCCTTCTGAGCCTATGCAAATTTTCAGTCCTGTTTGGCTGTTTCTAGATACCAGGCACATAGTTAACTCAGTAGGCCACATCTGTAAGCCAACAAGTTTTCCCAGTGAGAAATTTTCTGAGGGCTGATGGAAAGTTTTGGCGGGTCCGAGTTGTGCAGCTTACTGGTAGGGAAGCAGCAGAAACACTGTGCCTAAAGTCTCCTCTTTATAACTTTTACCTCAGTATTGAGGGAGAGAGGCTTAAGGAGGGAAATCGTCAGCTGTAAGAGGCCTCAGCTGAAGTGAGCCCTATTCCAATGAGATGTGCTTCCACAGCTGGCCTCAGTAGGTGGTGTCCAGGAGCTCTGCTTGTGATGGCAGTTCCTGAGGGAGTTTTGCGAAAAGTCTTAAGACTGAAAGAACAGCTCAGCCATACTCAAGACCCCCCAAAGGTATTTCTAACAATATGAACAAGGGTGTGTGGGGAAGGAAAGTATTTATTGAAAAGGTTGTCTAGTTGTACTCAGATGGTGTATGTAGTATTCTTGTCTGGAGTAAGAATTAGTGTCTTGTAGGAGGTACTGTCTACGGCCAACAGGCAGTGTTTACGTAAATGTTTCTTAACTGAAGCCCCTGGAAATGTTAACAAATTAAAAGTTAATCAGCCAGACATACACATAGGGTTGCCAGCTCTAGTTTGGGGGTGGAACTGAGAGTTGGTGGGATTTAGGAGCAGGGAGGGACCTCAATGGAGTGTTATGCTATGGAGTCCACCCTACAAAGTAGCTGTTTTCTCCAGGGAAAGTTTTCTTTTTTGCCTGGAGATGAGCTGTAAAACCAGGGGATCCCCAGTCCCCACCTATAGCCCTATATGCACATTAGGTTTAAATTTCTTATCTTTATTTTCTTCTTGTCTTTTTTATGAGTCTATTTTCCTCATCCAACCTATCTTCTCTGATTTGCGCTTGACCCATTGGTACTCTGCTTTGGACTTGGCACCTCTTTTCAGTGCTAAGGCTTGACTTTAAAGTGCCTCTGAATCGAGTACTTCCTTGTTTTAGGAAAGAAGAGAGACAGTACAGTGCAGGAGGATAGAGAAGGGCCATTGACAACAGGAAACTGAATTTCTAGTCACCTGCTCTGCCCTTCCTTCAGAAAGTCTTGGGCAAAATGTTCTTCTGCCAATCTGACCTTGAGTCCTTACAGGGTTGTTATGAGGAAACTATTGTGAGCAAAGGCAGGATACATATCTGATAAGTTGCTTGTTCCTTGTGATGCAGAAGATACCCTCTAGGACTTTGCACTGCCATGTCTTTATTTCTTTTTCTTCAGGGAAGTGTGGGATGAAGAAACTATTATTTAACTATTATTTAATGTGAACAAATTGTTATGGGGATCAAATTGAAATTCCTTCTGCAACACGCTGTCCTCTTTCCTGCCAGCATCATGCTCTTTGTTTGCATAGCATCCTATCTTTCCCTAGGCTAATGCCAAACAGTACTGTCTTTACTGAAGATTTAGGAATGGTTTCATTGGGGTTGGCAGTGAGTATAGATCAAATGCTTAGTTCTATTACCTTAGTTGACCGGAGTGCCTGCTTTTGAACTGGTATGGAATTGTTCAGAGCCAGACAAGCATTATCCAAGCAAATACTGGGCATGTTTCAGTACAAAACAATAAATTCCACGCTCAGTAGAACAATGGCATGGAAAGCTCATGCTCTTTGCAAATGTGGAAGTGGGGACTTCTGTTTTTGTTTGTTGGCATCATTCCCATTTGGAATGTAATGTTCATTGAAAAGGAAGTTTCATTCTCAAATAGGGACCAGGAGTCATGGCAGTAGAAGAAAAATACTTCTGTAGGCCAATTTTAAGTGCGTTTCTTTGGGGGTCAATTCACACGTGCCTATCAGTTGCTTGATTTATCATTGGTTGATTAGTCTGTGACAAAGCGTATGAACAGTTTAAATTGAAAAGTATGTACCTAAAATGTGAGTTCCATCAGCGATGGCTCTTTCAACTTGAACAACTTGAGTGACCATCAAGTGATGATTACACATGTGAGTACCATGCCTCAGAAATTTCACTCAGATTTTGTGCTTAGGAATGAAGACATTCAAGTTAAGCGTGGCCAAACTGTGTCTCTTCAGATGCCCATGGACCATCATTACCATGAGCTCCTGCCAGCATACAGTTTGGCCACCCCTGTGATCTCCTGTCCAGAAAAAATGAAAATATACTGGGCATAAAATAGCAACCTCCCAGAGAAGACTGATGTGCAAGATCTGTGGGAAAATTTAGTCTGTATTTCTTGGCTGTCTTTTCTTTATGCTCCTTTCCATTTATTGATATTGTGTTATGAAGTAGAAGAAGTGTTGGGTTTTATACCCCACTTGTCACTACCTGAAGGAGTTTCGAAGCAGCTTATGATTACTTTCTCTTTTCTTATAAAGAAAGCTAGTAAAATATTGTCTTTTCATGCACACATTCTAGAAAACTCGACAAACTCCACCCACAACTAGTTGGGAGCCCAAGTCGTAAAAAATTAAAAGTTGTGCACTGGGCAAATGGCAATCCTATCAGCCACATATGATTTTTGTGTACTTCTGGATTGCAGGTGCTGCATGATTTGTACATGAGAGAATCTTTATTGTGTGAGACTGTTGCATTTCTGAAAGTCACATACATCTGTTCACCTGTACCTGCTCGTCATATAAATGCTCCAACAGTGCAATCCTTGGCAGACTTACTCTAGTCTTAAATTCCGCTAGCACATGTTTAAGCAGTCAAACAGACACGCTCCCATAGTATAGCTAGGATGGGGTCAGTTACCAGAAGGTATGCTGCTCCACATGAATCTCTGATTTGTACCAAGGTTTTTAAAACAGATATTTAACTTGCAGGATTTCCGTGTAAACAACAAAAGCTTGTTTATATGAGGAAAGGTTCTTTTTACATTAACTGGATGCCAGTAACTACTCCAGTAGAACTATGAATCACCACAGGGATGCCAGCTTGTGAAGTCTGGTTTAGGACTTTCCTAGAGATTTGGGGAAGAATCTGCGGAGGGTAAAGTTTGGGGAAGGTGCTCAGCGAGGGTGTGATGCCAGAGACTTCAAAGCTGCCATTTCCTCCAGGGGAACCTATATCTTCATATGTTAATTCTGGCACATCTCCAAGCCATGACTGGAAGTTGACAATCCAAACCTGCAGCAACCTCAAGTTTTTTTTAGGGGTCACTACTTAAACGATTCCCCGCCATTACCACCTGTTAACTGAGCTTGAAGAAGAACTTCTAAGGGAAATCTCTTTTTCTAGAGAGAGAATGGGACGTTCATGAAATGTAAGCAAAAATGTCTGAACTTAAAACAACTCACTCTCTTCTTACTTGGGTCCTGTGATTCTGGTACTGTCAGTTCAGACACTTGGAACCCTGAAGTATTCTAGAAATTCATGTTGTGAGGAATTTATGGATTCTTCCATTCATTTCCTTAAAGCCCTGCTTGGCCCTGGCAATATGGCTGCTTCATTTGGAGAAGGCACAGCCTAATAAATGCTCATGGTGCTCTACATGTGGGTTCCATGCTGCTTCCAGTACAGGTGTACCATGGCCCCTGGGTGTTCTGCACTGATACAAGGTTTTGTGCTCTCTTGTGCTTCGGGAATGTGAGGTCAGACTTCTCCCCCCCCCCTGCTCCCAGTCTAGCTACTAGCATCTACACTGCCCATTTATAGTACAAAGTAAATGGAGCGGTCTGTGCTGTGGTATTCCCATACATAGCAGCTGATCTCATTGCAGACTCAGCTATTCCATGCTTTCTAGATAGAGTGCAGGCAAAAGGCACTTGCCATAAAAGGATGCCCTGGGAATCTTGTCTTATTCAGCTTGCTAACACAACTAGCAAATCAATATAAGTTAAATCCCTGGCTGTTAATAGTAATAGGAAAGGATTTTCCTAGTCTACACAAAACTTGGTAGAGGACACTGCAAGTCAGGCAGAATACCATAGAATTTAAATATTGTTGCCCAGGAGGGGGGGAGATATTACTAGTTGGGAATAACAGAACAAAATGTATTTTGATTTAAATCAATGTATTGATTAGCAAGCAGGATATAACAGTTCTTTGCATCCTCATCCCTGCCTATCTCTTGGTGTGTGTTCATAATGAGTTTTTGACCGGAGGGCTACTTTCAGTTGGGGCAAGGCACCCCAAGGAATCTTCTGCCAGATACTGTTTACCACCTGGCCCTCTTTATTTAAATGATTTTAAATATATATACAGAAAAGGTAAGGTGACAACTTGAATACCTCACAAATGTAATTGTGCTTTTTGCCCTAGGGATTGGCAATCTGGACCCAGGTGGCAGCCTTCAGAAGGTGAAGTCAAGCAGAGGGGCCACCATATGCTCACCTGTTGTGTACTTTGACCCTGGGTGGATGAGGAACTGTTTTCAGACTAATCTTGGTTACTGTCCATGCAATGTTTACTTGGAAGCTAGTAACAGACCACGACTGTAGGAAGGAAGTTTTTAGGATGTAGGTCTTATACTTCTAAAATTAAAATGCCATCTGTACTTGGAACTTTCTGCCGTCTCCAGGAAAGTCTTATTTATATACTAGAGCTAATTAGTATTTCATACTTGCTTGCGCAGGCACTGCAAAGGCAATTTCATAAAGGAAGCAGTGATTCTTTTTAGAGCTCTTCAAAGGAGTTTGAGCAGTTTAAGGAATATGAAGAAGCCTTCAGGATAACTTTAGGTGTTGCCCTTGCCCCCGGCTTCTTTTTTACGTCTGATGTTGTATAAATTCCCAGGCTTGCTTTGCTTCCTGCCTTTTAGCCATGCTTTCTTGAGAAATTATGTGGAGACTTTTTCTTATGAAGAACTGCAGTGCTTTTGATGTAGGTACAGTCCAAGGAGCCAATTAGAAAGATTGTTTTCTAATATTCCCCAATTTACAGGAAAGGGTTATTTCTATACAGAAATATGGTTCAATGTACTTTTTAGTTTGCTCTCTTAAATGTTTTTATGAGTCTCAGGGCATCGCTGGAGGACATATGATAGAGAAGTCTCGGTGAGTCTGGTTGGTTCCTAGATGGGGATTTCTCTTGGAAATCTTACACAGGCCTCTTTGAATTCTGTGATGGAAGAATAGTGGGATATAAGTGGAATTACTGTATTTATTTGACATTGGTGACAGTTCTGGATCACCAGGTTCCTGCTATCTATTTCCTGCAAATCGACAGTCCCTCCTGTTCAGAGATCATCTAGGTTGAAAGGGGAGTTTGTCAACCTCCTAAATTGGCCAGGTGCAAATAAATAACACTAAATTCCCCCCCTCCCCCAGTTTCTTACTACAAATGGCTGGAGAGACAAGAGACCAAAAAGGCCATGGAATAAAAAGCAAATGGAGCATTGTTGTTGTTTGTTGTTAGGTGCAAAGTCGTGTCCGACCCATCACGACCCCATGGACAATGATCCTCCAGGCCTTCCTGTCCTCTACCATTCCCCGGAGTCCATTTAAGTTTGCACCTACTGCTTCAGGGACTCCATCCAGCCACCTCATTCTCTGTCGTCCTCTTCTTCTTTTGCCCTCAATCGCTCCCAGCATTAGGATGGAGCATTAGGATATTGTTTTAACCTTTTATTAATTTAATACTGTTTTTTTTAACCAGAAACTTTTATTATAAATGTTGTACACCGCCCTGAGTCTGACCAGAGAGCCTGGTCTATAAATTAAATAAATAATAATTAACACTAAATAATAATCTATATGAATCTTGTTGGGGTTCCTGATTCAGAAGATGCAGTGTTGGGGAAAGAATGGCCATAAGCACCTGTAAGGAGGCATGCTTATACAGGCAGTTGGCATTTTTGTCATTGAGAGGCTGAAGATTAACTTACCAAAATGTTGCTCTGTAATACCTGTGAGGTGCCCATAATTATTCTGACTATAGATACACTGATATCAGATGGCTTATGAACTTTACATAGTTAGGCAAAATGGTCTCCTCTTTCAAGGACAGGGTCAATAATGAGGGATGATGGAAGGCCATTTGGCTTATGTCTCAAAGGGGCCTCACACTTATACACTGATTTTTGGGGGGTGTTTGATAATCTATACAGCTCATTTTTATGCACTTTGTGTGTCACTGTTTTTTATTTTTATTTTGGTAACGGGCCCCAGAATCTGGAAATGTACTAGAACTCTCTAGACTTCCGACAGACCTTGACCCTTGATATAGATTAAATAGGTAGTAACGCCTGGCTCCATTTTGATCCTGTGAGTACTTGGAATTCTGACTAAGGATGGTGTGTGCAACCACAAAAAGGCTGTTGCAGGAGGTGGAGCCAGCCCCAGAAAGGCAGCAGGTGAATTTATGCACAATCCTAATAGTAGATAATTCAACCTTTTGGACAGATGCTCTGTTTAACATGATGCCTCTAAAAATAAATGCATTGCTTAAAAATATTTTCTTCCACACACTTTCAGCCAAACAGAAAAGATTCCTGCGCTGTGGTAGCAGATGCTGCCTAAGTAACTTTTAAAAAATCTGCATAGCCAATCAGAAGTCCTGCTGGGCAAAAATCCCAGCTGAACCAGCCCGTTTCTCCAAACACTTGGCAGGCATCAGGAAAGGTGTCAGTGAATGCCGTGGGGGATGCCTGATATAGTTACTACATGCTTTCTTGGAATCTGCTGCAGCCAGATATCTAGGGCAGTGGCCAAAAGGAATATTTTATGCAGTTTTGATATGGCTAGCTGCAAAATCTGAGTTTTGTTTTTTGTTTTAGCTAGCTATAAAATGTTGAGGAGAGCTTTTAAGTTAAAGATTTTGGGATGCTGTGTCTTGATGCTTGAATGCTAATGCTGGCATGGGTCTACCTGCTTGCCCATTACCTGTCCAACCTGTTTATGTAACTATTACAAACAGTGCCATTTGGGTCTCTAACACTGTCTCCACACAAGGAAGCAGACTCTGTACAGCTATCCTCAGCTTGCTTACAGTTGGGGAAGTGCCACATGATACATTAGGAATAACGTATGGACTATTTCTGTTACAGATTATGAAAGCCCTTAAAGGACTTCAGGTTTTGGAAATATCCCTGGAGATGCTAATGGTAGGTGAGGAATATACGTATACGGAGGCTAAAACTCCTTCAGAAGAAACGGCCAAACCGAAAAGGAGAAAGTATCTAAAAACAAACAGGTTCACTTATAAATAGTAATGGCTATAAACAAATCTACTGTGAAATAAAACTATATGTTGTATTTCTTGGATCCAAATCACTCTGATAAACCATTGCTCATAAACAGATATTTACGGCAAGGTTCACATAATGTAATAAAAATACCAGACAGGGTTTCAATATTTAGCATGTTTCCAGTGTTCTTCATCAGCAGACAAAGCTAAAAGAAAATAAAGGTTACAATCATCATAAACATATAATATTATAACAATAATATAAACAATCATAAAGGCATATTTTCTTACCGGGTGTAAATTGGATAAACCCTCCCACAGGCAATTAGCTCAAACCAGGGTAAATTCTGTGGAAATCAAGCAAAACATTTATAGCTGGTTACCCCAATAATGTAGTATAATGTAGTAAGTCATAAATACTTCTTATCAGTGACCATTGGAGTTACTCCTAAGCTGCTATTGTTTCCTTGATTTTGGATACCTTCAGAAGAAATGCCAATTGCACACATTGAAAAGATCATGTCTTGTACATTCATAGTCCTGCATGTACAGTCACAACATTGGCCTAGTAATTATTGTCCATTCCTGAAGTTGTTCTTCCTGAAGAAAAGGAAGACACCTTCCACTGTTGAATCCTGAAATACAAAAGTACTATTTTTGTTTTAAGTGAATTTCATGAGAAAAGTCTTGGGATGCCATGCTGAGGTAGAGTACAAAATACATGTATGATGCAATGAATTTGACCTACACCTGCAAATCCTGTTAGTTGCTTGTCACTTTAAAATGTGCATAAGGCCCATTATTGGCCATGTGAATATTTTAGAATATATGCCTTTTATGTAAATCTGAGCAACACATGTGCATCATATGCTCTTGTATCGATTTTGTTAAAGGTTTCAGTGCCATGAAGAGCTGGTTTACATCCAGACTAACATTTCAGTGGGCACAAGTCTTCTGTCTGTAAACATGATCCCCCCCCCCCGCCTCCCCTACCCCAAGAGCATTTTGGCAGGAGGCAAGGAAAGTCATGCTCTGTAGTTGGAAGTGCTTGTGCCCACTGTCTGGAATACAACAGATTGGACCCAATCATCCACAAGCAATACACATGGTACTAGTTCACAATTTTAATATGTATTCCGGTACTGCTGAAATATTTATATTTAAATGCAAAGCCATTTTTTTTGTTGAAAGAAATGGGAGGCAATTATCTCTTTGCACTCTGGGGCATCTTTGCTCCCCCCCCTCCTTGTAGGCTGCTGTTCTAGTCCATAATAATAGCTCCCTTGCTTTTTCTCTTAGTCCAATGTCACCCACCAGTGTTATGGCAGTGGGGAGTTCGCTAATCTCCTGAAAAATGCAATGGATAATGACAATTTATGTTAGCTCTTTTCTTATCAGACTATAATGTCAGAGTGCAGCCCTCATAAGCAGAGTGATAAGCTATGGAAAGCTGGCTAGATGTTGACTTTTATGGATCACATACCAAATTGTAATTTGATCAAAACAAATAATAGCAAACAAGATCTGCGCAATTAAGTACAGAAGGCAGGGGGAATAGAAAATCTTAGTAAGAGAAAATTATTTATTCGGGTTGTGTATGTCTTTCTCTTCTCCCTGTTTGTTTCAACTAGGAAACAGGAGCCGGGAAAATAGTAAACCGTTTCAGAAAACATCCCACTGTTGGCAATCTAGCTAAGTCCCTCATAAGTCACTGGAAAAAACTGGTTCCTCAAGGTCATGCAAGGTATGTGAAATCTGAGGGGCTTTACGCACCGGGATCTTTGTAGCAAATTGGTCACTGAATGAAAAATCGCCATTTAAAATAGTGGAATTCGTCGTTATGCATACCTGCCTTTGTAGTGGAATCCAGTTGCGTTTTGTAGCGTTTCCCACAGGCTTCCGGTCTCGGCAGAAATCGCTAGAAAGGAAGCGCTATTGCCGAGCTCATCCCGCCCCTGGCCGTCAAGCAGCCAATGGGCAGCCGTTAGCATGCTCCCAAACAGCCCCTTTCCCTTTAAGAAAGGTTTTTTTTTAAAAAAAACACACCCATTGTAACGAATCTGTGTAGATTCGTTGCAACGGAGAGACCCATCCAGCTGCCTGGGGTGTTTGACCTGTCATTTGATTGTTGTCAAGCTGCCTCCGTGTGAACCCCCCCCCCCCTCTCACGGGCCCGATTTTCGGCTGAATGACTGTGTAAAAAATAAAGTGACTGCTTAGTAGTGTGCTTAGTGACTGAAGTGTGCTTAGTGACTGAAGGGGAGGGACTGAAGCCGGGGAAGCCTTTGTTTGAGCTGTCATTTGATCGTTGCCACGCTGCCTCCGAGTGAAAAAAAAAATCCCCCCCTCCCCCCCCCCTCACGGGCCCGATTTTCGGCTGAATGAATGTGTAAAATGTGTGTGCTTAGTGACTGAAGGGGAGGGACTGAAGCCGGGGAAGCCTCTGTTTGAGCTGTCATTTGATCGTTGCCACGCTGCCTCCGAGTGAAAAAAAAAATCCCCCCTCCCCCCCTCTCACGGGCCCGATTTTCGGCTGAATGAATGTGTAAAATGTGTGTGCTTAGTGACTGAAGGGGAGGGACTGAAGCCAGGGAAGCCTCTAAACTGAAAGAGGCTCGCTGGTGCGTTATCCCCGCTCGCTCAGAGAAAAAAAAATGGCGAACAGTTCGCCGGAAGTTTGGAGGACAGGCTCAGGAGGAGGGACTTTGAAGAAACCGCAACAATGTTAACGCACAGGTCTTTTTCGCTAGTGTTGCAGATTGGTTGCAGGAGTGTATTGCTTTCCGGAGGGTGAATCCACTTTTGGGGATTTCCCTGAAAGCGCTACAAGGAAGCGCTTTTTGCAGATTGGTTTCAGGTGTGTGGCAGATTGTCGACGACGTTGTGCAAAACAGCAAATCAGTAGCGTTTTCAATTGGCAACCATTGTGCTATTTTGAAGGCGTGCAAAAAGCCCCTGAGACTTAGTCTAAACTGTTTTTGTATGTCTTTTCCTTGTTATTTAACTGATGGCCAATCTTTGAGCAGGTAGTTTTAGGAAACCCCAAACACATGTACTGTTACTTGTCACCTACAAAGATGAAGATGAGGCTGGATAGTAGTGCTGATTAGATAGCTAACAACATGGAAACGTATTTTGTTTTAGATCAGTGGTTCTCAACCTGGGGGTCGGGACCCCTTTGGGGGTTGAATGACCCTTTCCCAGGGGTTGCAGCAGGGTGAGCAGCTTGGCCGGGGGGGGGGGGGCGTTGCCACAGTTCCTCCTGAAGGCGCCGACCAATTTATAGACAATTTATAACCAATTTATATACGATCATGAACTATGGATCTTCACGCCATGGGTCAGTTTTGGTTTAATTTCTATGAAAGAACACTTGCATAATTTTATGGTTGGGGGTCACCACAACATGAGGAACTGTATTAAAGGGTTGCGGCATTAGGAAGGTTGAGAACCACTGTTTTAGATCATTGCATCTCATCCAGATTTCTCACCCTGGCTAGCCTGATGGCATCAGGTTTTGGAAGCTAAGCGGGGTCAGCCCTGGTTAACCCTTGGCTGGGACACCACTAAGGGAGCCTGGGTTTTCTAGACAAAGATGAGCAGTGTCAAACATTCCTCTAAATGTCTTCTCCCTTGAAAACCCTGCAGGGTTCCCATAATTATCCCATATAATTTTTTAGGTTGCTGTTTTAAAGTTAATGGAAAATGGCAATAAAATTTTCAACCTTTTAAAAGATAAAGACAAATAAGATGGATAAAAGATGAAAAATGGCAATTGACTCAATTATATTTTCGAAAATGTGGAGCCAATTCTCTCTCTGTTTTCTGCAATGTTTGAAGTGCTGCAAGGACTGTATGCGGTATACATTTGTTCACAGCTGATTCCTCCTTTCTGATGTCCCAGAATAAAGTTACATACTATTTCAGGGAGATATATATAAATTAAATACTAGTTCCCCAAGAGACTCAAAGAAGGCTACCTGACTATGAGTTAAATAAAGTCAAAACTATATGCTCCAAAGCTTCATGAGACAGATGCTATAAACCTTGAGCCATACATATTGGATCCTCACTTTTTAGCCAGAATAGGAGGAACTTGGCAGTTAGAATCCAGTCTTCAAAGTATTAACCATCATAATGAATAGCAGATGCTCCGCAGAACATTCACTGCTGCCCTCTGCAGGAAACGCCACATTCTGGATGGGCTTTTTCCTAAGAGTCTATTTCTAGAGCAACAAATAGGGATACCGTTCCCCAGGGGGGACCTGGGGATTCATTGGAATTATACTTTATTTCCAGGTTAAAAAAATCAATTTTCCTATAGAAAATGGCTGCTTTGGAGGGTGGATTCCATAGCATTCTATAATGCTAAGGACCCTCCCTGCCCCAAATCCTGCCCATTCTCAGCTCCACCCCAAAGTCTCCAGGTGCATTTTCCTACCTAAAGCTGGCAACCGTGGCTGACCGGCTACAAAAATGTGTAATTGACTCAGTAAACCAGCTATATAGCGTTCTGCACAATCTTACCTTTTCAGAGTTCTGGAATATGCATCCACCTTTTAGTTCTGGGCAGCTCCTGGATGTATCTTGCATTAAATTGGGTATGATATAGAAGCAGTCCCTGGAGAACAGTGGGCAGAATCATGCTTATGCTATGGCTGGTGCTGTTATAAAGTTGGTGGAAGTCAGTGGCTTAACTATATTTTTCATCATGAATAAATAAAAGGCTGCTTAACTTGTCTTCTGCTTTTGTAGTGATTAAGAGTGGCAGCCTCTAACCTGGATAGCCATGTTTGATGCCCCGCTCCCCCACATGCAGCAACTGGGTGACCTTGTCACAGTCCTGATAGTTCTGTTCTCATGGAACAGTTCTGTCAGAGCTCTCTCAGCCCCAACTTCCTTCACAGGGAGTCTGTTGTGGTGAGAGGAAGGAAATTGTAAGCCACTGTGAGACTACTTCTTCCTCCTCCTCCAGATTCTGCCTGTCCTTCTTTAGTTCACTGAGACAAAGTATGAGAATTTTAATCAATATATTGATTGGGAGGAAAGTGGAAAAAATATCCAGTTGTTTATTCTTCCAGTTCTCATTCTCAGTATCTGTGTAGTGTTTGGTTGGGAACGCAAATACACAGAAGACCAGACTGACTAGGAAACTATATTCCTTCAAGTGAAGATGCCTGCCTTCTAATATTGAATCAAACTTATTTTCATCTTCCTTGCTACATGTAAACAGGTGCAAGAGCTGAGCAATCCTTTTGAATGATGAACTGTGACAAGTGGACATCCTAAATTTAATGGCAAACCTCTATCTTCAAGGCAGTCATTGCATTACAATATATTTGTAATGCAAATATATTTTGAGCCTTTGGGGAGGGCAGTATATAAATATAATAAATAAGTAAATAAATAAATTTACAATACTTTTACATTTCATTCCCTCCTTTAAAAATGGAAAGACACTTCAGTTGAGCTTGTCTTAAGCTACAGAATGCTGCTCAGAACACGAGTGCTAACTTGCATGCTGATATCCAAATGCTTAAGAGATTCCTGGGTCAGAAACAAATGAAAAATGGAACTGACTAATCAAAAGGTGAGATCTTTGGTCAGCCAGTTTTCAGGAAAGGAAAAAAGAGATCACAAGGACTCCGATCTTTGATGGAATTTGGCTTGCTGCTTAGAGGTACTCGAAACAACTTAAAGGTAAAGGTATCCCCTGTGCAAGCACCGGGTCATGTCTGGCAGACTCAATACGGGGATGCGGGGTGGTTTGCCATTCCCTTCTCCAGTCATTACCATTTTACCCCCCCAGCAAGCTGGGTACTCATTTTACCGACCTCGGAAGGATGGAAGGCTGAGTCAACCTTAAGCCAGCTGCTGGGATCGAACTCCCAACAAATTAGGAACCCATTATAGACTGCTTTCTTCTAATCACCTTCTATAGGAAGCTGTTCTTCTTCTTTGAGAAGTCTTCTTTGATGCTTTTATTGGCTTGATAATGTTTGTTTGAACGACTGTGTTTTATGTGGAATACTGCTAACTATTCAAGGACCATGTGTGGTCTTTTGATAGTAGTGTGCAGCTGATAGTACCTGGAAGTGATGTCCTATTCCCTTCTACTTCAAAATGAACTATCCTGTCACCTCCCGTTAATTAATTCCTGTCTCTTGCCTCTTGAATTTTCAGTGAATCTACCAATAGAAAAAGTCTCAAAGAAAAAGAATCCTCAGCTAAAAATAAAAGGAAACTGAGCTTGAAGGAAAATAAACGTTCAGAAAAGTCTCAGATCTCCACATCAAGCTGCAAAGCCCTTCCTTCATCTGACAAGAAGGAGAAATCTCACCTAAAAGATAAGCAAGGAAATGAGGATTTTGGTGGCTCCCTCAGGCACCCAAGTGAAGAGCAAAGCAGTAATATTTGTCAGAATTCTCCTGGAGGCCTAGAAGCGAATCATTCCAAGCACATCAACAAAGAACATAAAGGGAGAGACAAATCTTCAGCAAAGCACAGTTCTTCTAAAGCTATCAACAGAAGTTCAAATAAGAGCCATTCCTCTCCAGATGAAAGAAAAGACTCTTCATCTCTAAAAGCAGAAAAATATGGTAAGGCCAAGCTAACAGACATTGAGTTGAAAGGAACACTCAGGCTTAATTTACGGGCTAAAAGCCCTGGCAATGAAAATTTTGAGCCTCCCACTATGTCTTTTGAATCATACCTTACTTATGACCAATTTTCAAGCAGAAAAAAGAGGAAGGCTTGCCCTGCAAGCAAGCAGGTTGTGAATAGTAACTCCATTTCTGAGAAAAGTTTGGCAGTAGCCTCTGATGAAAAGGAAGAGGAGGCATTACACTCAGACTGTCTCCTAGAAACTCCCACAAAAAAGGTAAGCAAAAAAGTGAACACTAATTGTATTCATGTGTGGGTTTGTTTTCAAACTTCATGTGTGATTTTCATGTGGGTTTTTTCAGTCCGTAAAGGATAACAATGGTTGATATTTTCTCTGTGTATATATATCTTCCTCAAAGATATGTAAACTTGCTGGTCTGGAGTCTAGAACTAAATATCATTCTGTTTCCTTCCCTTCCAAAAGATGGCATGATGACCAACAGCCTAAATAGCTTTAAAATTAAAAATTAGAAATGTCATTGAGAATGTCTACCAACAACTTAATATCCATAAAGGCTAAATGAAGCATCCATATATAGAGGGGCAATATATCTGTTCTGATAGGGAAAGAACATTGCCGTGTGAGGACTCAAAGGATTTCCGCACCCTTTAAAAGTAGTGAAATGCTTACCTTAAGTAGTCGTTATATTCTGGCCCCTCCACATGATGTCCCCAACATGCAGTGCCTGGGCAGTAAACAGCTGGCTACATCCTCCGTTTTAAAGCGCTAGTTGGTGAATCCCAAAAAGTGGAGTCACCAGTATATGAAACACTACCTATAGGAGAGCAACTAGCAGACAAGCAAAAAAATGTATGGAGGCGAAGAAGCACTATCTCTGCCTTCAATGTCCCAGCCATGCACCTGCCTCCCTCACCCTTCCCCAGGGACGGGAGTTGTTTTTTTTTTAACTGCCTGGAGCAATAAATAGATGTACAAGTGTGCAGACAAAGCCAAAAAAAAAATCCCCAAAACTTGTAGCACAAAGCATGCCTCTCTAAACTCCCCCCCCCCCAATTAGGAACGAGATTCATTTTTAAAAGAAGCAAGACTCGTGATTCAATAAGGGGTGGCAGTAAAGAAGCACTATGCATCTATAATTAGATGCATGGGTGTTTCAACTGATAAGTATTGAATTAAAAAAATTAGTGGGCATTGTGGGCCTTTTAAAGCATGGAGAAAGGGGATTGGCTACCTGGCTTGATTGACAGGCGGAAGAGAGTTGCGTATAAACCACGTTGCTTTCTTCCGCCATTTCAAGCAGGCATGTAGAAAGGGAGAAGCGTGAAATGGCAGCAGAGAAGAGCGAGACATCAAAAAGGTGAGGAGGGTCCGGGAGGCACAATTATATTTAGTGTTATGCCATTCAGCTGGCGTAACACTATTTTTAACGATGTGCGGAAATGCCTTCAAAGATATCTGGCTGTTCATTTGTCACTTGCACTTAAATAATAGAAAAGAGGGCAAAATAGCAATTCCATTAATATTCTGCATTAAGTACTTTATCATTCAAAGTACAGAATGGCAGAATGTCGGTTTTAATTGTTTCAATACTGCTTACAGCAAAATTAGTCAAAGTATGGATATGGGAGAATAACAGCACTTCTGGCCCTGTTTCTAGGCCAAGACATCTCTCCAAGACTTGCTGAATACGCCACTACCTAAATTTTTGCCAGAGATATCTATATCTTCTCCTCCCTATGCTACAGCGTTCAAAGGTAATGGAGTACAGCTGGTTAGCTGCTTTTACACTGGTCTCTGCAAATTCATCGATTAAATAAGGGTATCAATTCCAAGAACCTAGTGGAGACGAGCCAAACAAAACATTACGTTGTGGAATCCATCAGGAAAGCTCCCATAACTTCTCTGCGGTTGCTTTAAAGCCCTAGTTCAGCCTTTCTCAACTTTTTTACCATTGAGAAACCCCTGAAACATTCTTCAGCCTTTGAGAAACCCCAGAAGTGGTGCAATCATGCAGAATATGGTTGAGAAGCAAAACGATGTACATGCCCACCCAGGGCCCCTCTCCTCCCCACCCCCTCCAGGCCTATCATTGGCCATTTTGAGAGAGCAGGATGATAGAGAAATATATGGTCATGTCACCTGATAAATGTTTAACATATTGAAAAAAATATATAAAAATTAACTCCCACTCATTCAGGAAACCCTTCCAGGGTCATCAAGAAACACCAGGGTTTCCCAAAACTCTGGTTGGGAAAGCCATTTCTAGTTAGATATATGGATTCAATCAGGCACAAATGTGGTTTATTGTCTTTCTTGCATGTTTGCCAGTCCCAGAGATGGATCCCCAGACAATTGGGATGAAATGTGCCCTATATTAGGTATTCTCATTATGACTGGGGGTGGTGGTGGTGTTATAAATGCACCATTCAAAAAAGTAATTTTACATCCTCACCAGGAGAAAAATTAAAACAGCAAGAATGTATTGAATATTGAAGGAAAATGGCCATAAAACTGGGACTGAAGTATAGCTTAAGGAGTGTGCCTGATAGGCTTTGGAATAACCAGTCACATATAATCAGAAGGGTTTTCAGTATTTAGAACTGACATAGCAGGGGATTGATTATTATTATTTTTTGCATCTTTCTATAGCTCCGCCAGCTGTGACAGTGCCTCAGCACACATGTGATACAGTCCAGTTCACAGGACAAAGGCTAAATTCCAAAATGCAGGTGTACTCTGGCTCTAAAGCCATCTACCTTTCAAAAATGCTAACTCTCTACGAACTGTGCATCCGTGTACTTCAAAACAATATCAGTTGTAAGTACTTGTGAGGCTTGGCTTACTAGTATGGTCTTAGGCCTTTATATGTATGTTTCCAAACAAAATGCCTATATTTTCTATATGAGCAACAACATTGGCTAGTGCTTGTATAAACGGAGCTACAATTGGTTGAAAACAATGGCAAAACTCCCGTTAGAAGGAGAATGACAACCTTCCTCTTTTTTTGTGTTATGTACTTCATTTATACCCTTAGTCTAGAACCAAGAAGTATCATTGTTTTCTCCAATTCCAAAAGATGGCATGATGGACAACAGCCTAAATAGCTTTAAAAAAAGAAACTTCATTGGGTATGCCTACTCTAAATGCCTGAATGCTAAATGTAGTATCCATATAGAAACACAGTACATGTTTTCTGATAGGGAAAGATCACTGCAGCTTATATTTTTCTTATCTATTTTACCCTCCCAACAACCCTGGGACGTAGGCTAGGCTGAGTGTGTGTGACTGGCACAAGGTCACCCAGTGAGCTTCCATTACCTGGGTGGGGATTTGAATCTGAATCTTCCAGATGCTCCCAGTCCAACACCCTTAACCTCTATACCACACTGGTTTGTATGGTGCTAGCTGACTGCTTTTTTACTCTTTCTTTCTTCATAGCAATACATGAAGTAGGAGGAGTGCCCTTTGAAATTCTTGAGCCTGTGCTGACACGTTGTACATCAGAACAGTTGTTTCGAATAGAGAACTGCAATCCAGTAAGCTGTTGTTATTTTTTTAATGAGCCTTTTATTCTTTGGGAAGAAAAATCCAAGGCCCATTCACAAACTAGGTTGACTCGTTGTTAGGCTAGGTGTGTTCTTAGTGTCTATCCTGCAGCAAATGCAGAGAATCTCCTAGGCTGGCATGCAACCCTTCAGAGAAGAGATTAGGATTTTAGCATATCACCACAATAGACTGAAACTGAGAGTATTAGGATGAAATTTCATACACTGCTGTAATGACAATGAAAGCTACTGCCATTGTCATTCTGTTGCCATTTGGACTGCCTGCATTTGCTGATATGTGCCCTTAGTGGTTTCCACATGGATGTTTTGTTTCATCTGGCAGGGGTGGCCCAGGGGTGGCACCCAGGTGAATGACTTTGCTGCTGCTCTCTGATTTGCAGGGAAGCTGCTGCCAGGTTAAGTGCCAGGCCTTCTGCAGTGGCAGGAGACTTCCTGCTACTGCTCCAAGCAGCAGTGGGGGGGAAACACACACCATTAAGCCAATGGTGCAACGTGGAAGGGAAGTCAGTACTGTCTAGGATGTCTATTTCTGGTGCCCTAGGTGAGCTCTGGGTGTTCCTAATGGGCAGGCTGACCCTGCCACTCTGACTTCCTCACACCAGTGTTGCTTTAAGAGTATCCACACTGTGTAATTTCCTAATTGTACATTTTCCTGGCTTTTGTCAGTTTTTCTGTGTTCTTTGCCAAACGAGGATTTATATGATGGTTTTTTTCAATGTGTCCGTCCCCTTATTGAATTTGCAAGAAGCTCTAAGTAGGCAAATTCCTAAGAATGTTTAAATGGTCTTGTTCCTGTGCTTTTCTTTAATGTGTTAAATGTGACTTTTCCCATCCCCCAAATCATATTCTTAGCATTCTTGTGTGCAAGAGAACATGTGTGAATCAAAGCTCCTGTCATGGAGTGTGTTTATTTCCGATCTATTTAAAAGAATCAAGGTGGGGTGTAAGGGAGAGCAAGGCTGCAGTATCGTTCGAAGAGGATTTGATGGGCAGGCTCAGCTGGTTGTACAGGTTAAAAGCTGCACACTGGAATGTTTGCTTCCAGGCAACTATGAAAAGGATTGTTGCTTTTGTATTTCTTTGTATTTGGTAACCTTAAGACACTTTGTATTTCTTTGTATATGTCAAAGTGTCTTATATACAACTTTGCTTTAAAAATACAGACATTTATTGAACAGTCTGACCATTTATGGAAGAAGCACTGTCAAAGGGACTTTAGATACGAACGGCCCTTGGAATACGAACCATGGCGTGAAATGTACATGAGGGTCTTCAATGAAAGAGAAGAGAAACTTAAGTCTCTTACTAGAAGCATTCTTTCGACTCAGTCAGAAAAACCTAAAGGTAAGACAACCATTATCAAGCCATGACTTTGAAGATTTTGTTTTGTTTAACTTAAAAACTTCTCACCTGCTCTGAAAATAAGGTACATCGCTGGTGGTTTTGTTTTTCCTTGGAAAGGTTAGAGGCGCTTCTTCCAGATATGACACTTAGATTTTAAATTTTTTTAAAAGAGCTCAGTTTGTTTCTGTTTTAAAAAATAGGCCGACAAGTTAAAATGGCCTTTGTGCAATGCATGGCGAAGACATCCAGAAAAGGGCGACATCAGCCAGAAATCCATGGAACAACTGGCTCCGTTCACTCCAAGTAAGAACCTCAGCAACTTCTGTAGTGTGCTCAGGATAATGGTGGCAGGCAACTAGGGTATAGTGAGGTGAATCCAACCACCTTCCAAGGAGTCTTCCTACAGTTTAAGGCATTCTTCCCTTCACCTTGTGGCTCTTCCATGGGAGGAATAATCCCTTGGGTCAGAGGAAGGCTTCAAACTTTGGGTCATGGTGTGGGTAAGACTGCAGCGATCAGAGTTTTGGACGGGAGAAAGCCATCTTCATAAATCTTATGGTTAATCTTAGGTCCATCCCACTTTTAGCCTAATATTGTTGTGAGGGTAAAGATGGCGAAGGGGAGAATCCATCCAGAGTTCCTTTGAGAAGAAGAGTTGGTTCTTATCTGCCACTTTTCTTTACCAGAAGGAGTCTCAAAGCGGCTTACAATCACCTTCCCTTTCCTCTCCTCACAGCAGACACCCTGTGAGGCTATGGCAAGCCCAAGGTCACCCAGCTGGCTGCATGTGGGGGAGGAGTGGGGAATCAACCCCAGCTTGCTAGATTAGAGGTCAGCGCTCCTAACCACTGCATCAAGCTGGCTTTCAGAAGAACAAGAGACAATGTCATCAGTAGACAAGAGATACTGACAGAAAGTTGTAGGAGGAGGACAGGAGTAGATGTTCAGTACAGAATTAGCAAGTGGGACAAGGGTGAGAGACCTGACTCCTTTGTTTGCCATTGCATCTTCTTTCTACTCCTGAAGCTTGGTTAAGAGAAAAGCAGCTTAGAGGAAGGATTACAAGGAGATGAAAAGGGGGACCAGTGGAGAGGTTCAGCACTCATCTCCTCCTTGCCACTTGTCTATTTTTAATTGCTTCCATCTCATGAATTACAGCTCTTTGAGTTGTGATCTTCATTAGGGGAATGCAGTTCTGCTGCTGTCCTGCCCAGTTATCTCCTGAAATTGACAGAGAATGGCATTTGTAAACTCATCAGGGCTCTGAAATTTAAGGGCTTTATATTGGCTTTCCCCAAACATTTAAACATTTGGAGTCCATCTAGACTACAAAGGTTGAAGAGTTTCTTGGGAGAAATGAAAGTTAAGTCCTCCTTCATCTTTCCGACCTCTCCAAGTGTGCTTTTGCATTCTCGTGAGAATACAATCCCCTCATTTTCGTATTTTACTTCATCAGTGAACTTATTTCTTAAGTGTTTTTTTTCAAGGATACTAACAAAGTCTTCAACACACTACCTTATATTTTATATTTTAAGCCATATAACGTGTCTATTAATATCAAAGGTCCATGAAGGTAACTATCTTATAAATGGGGTCATAAGATAGTTACCTTCATGGATCTTTGTATTATGGTACAAACCTAAAGCAAGTTTGGTGTAGTGGTTCAGAACAGCAGCCACTAACTGGGAGAACTGGTTTTGATTCCCAACTCCCCCACGTGCAGCTAGCTGGATGACCTTGGACTAGTCACAGTTCTCTCAGAGCTCTCCCAGCCTCACCTGCCTCACAGGTGTCTGTTGTGGGGCCAGGTAGAGTAGGTGATTGTAAACTACTTTGCAACTCCTTCAGGTAGTAAAATGTGGGGTACAAGAAACAGCTCTTCTGTTCTTCTAAAGATAGTCAAACCATTGACTTCTATGGACTCAGAAGGCTATCTCAGCTGAGGCCTGTGCTGTTAATATCTTCTATGCAGATGATGAACATGAATGAGAATAAAAGAAAACAGATGCTCTCCTTTATACTATTGTGATTCACATGAGTATTAAATATTCCATTTGATTTGCTAACCTTTTCCCCCCTATATGTATGGGTTTGCCCATTCATAAATATCCCAGTAAATCTTATCCCTTTTTAAAAATGCTAGTTATGCTTGCAATGAGTTTTCTATGTTGCTCTGGACTAGGAAGAAACATCCAGAAAATGGAGAAAACAATAGCATTTCTCCAAGCTCTAACAAAGGCAGCAGTGTAGCATCTGCTAGTTCTTCCCCTTATGCAACTGGAACAAACCAAGATGGGAAAAAGGCATCCAAAAGTAAGTTTAAGCAGCTGTTTTCATCCTTTCTCATCAGGCTAGTAAGTGGTATCATGTGATCTAAAAACTTGTGTTTTTTTTTTTTGTTGTGGCAATAGAAGTAAGATCATTCTGGTAAGTAAAATCTGTAAGCGTTATGCCTAGCTGATCATTGAGATCCTCTAGTCCAAGAATATTCTGTACCTTATTGTCCACTTAAGAATGATCTGGTCTTGTAGTGTAATGCCTTGACATGTGACATGAAATATAGGCAAACTTAGCAAAGCTTACCTGCTGTTTAGCCTCCTGGCTGCTTCACCTAGTTTGTCCCTTTACCATTCAGTCAGATCCTTATAACTCTTATCTTATTCTCACAAGCTAATTCTGTTAGCTGGCAGCCCCCCTTCCCATTGAAGGAAAGTTCAGTAGTATAGACACTTATTAGAAGCACATTGTCTGGCCACATATGACACTAAAATGTCAACCAGATCATAAGTGCCCAACAGGACACAGACATAAATGACAGTCTCCGGGACAAGACTAGGTATATGGTTTAGTGAGAAATAACAGCTGACCTGCTGATGACTTTCTCCACCCCAGAAAGATGCATAATTTAGGACCACTGGTTTCCCAGGAATTTGTGACTAATCTCATCAATCTCCCAGTCTCACTTCCCTGACATCTGCTCACCTTAATTTAGCAATACTTAACAACTTTCCCAAACTTAATAGCTTTCCCATTTGGTTAACAAGAACCATTTAATGCTTATTGTTCACCTCAAGTAAAGCAGTCCCAGCCATTGTCTATTTACTGGAAACCCATCTAGGTTTCTCCTGGATCATTGTGTAATTCTGGAGATTCCATTTGATCATTGTTTGGGGGGCAAACACGTCAGCATTGCCCTTGGGAACATTTTCCCTGTATCAAGAGACCTGGCCACCAGTGCTGTGCGCACATCCTTGGTCCCATATACACACCTCTACTTGTGTGTAGACTTCCCTTCCTCCATGAAACACTGGTCATTTTGTTGCTGACTCTGTGGCTTCTCCATGTCATGACTGGAAATATTGGCTTCTGCCCAATATTCTCTTTTTCCTCCTTATTGTCTTAGTCAGCCTTGTTTGTGTCTTCGATGTGTTTCTGTGTGTTTGCTGTACCCCTTTAATAAAAGGCATTCCCAGTTGAACATCTGACTGGTTATTGCATTTAAGTGAACAACCCCTATAAACACTGGTGGAGATCCTTCTTGTTATGTCTCCATTAAAAGCTTAATTTCCCACAATAAATTAGACCACTGATTTGGGTAACAGTTCTTGCTTCTCTTTGCCTGTCTCCTAGTCTGAATTCAACCTGTCTGAACACTGGGCATCCAAACCTAGATGTAATAATCACAGCCTGCTTGTATGTCACTCCTATAGTTTGTCCTCAATCAGGAAATGTTTCTTATAATACGTCAACAAAATTGCAGTTTTGTCTGCTCCTGTAATCGAGAAAAATCATCAAATCTCTGTTGTATTCAGCAGGTCTGTCATGTTCCAAGAATATATGAAAGTCCATTACATAGTATTTGGGTTCATGAGGCCTTTTTGGTCATTCTTTTTATCATGTGAGTTGACCAGTGTGGTAGTGAAAAGCTTCTAACAGCACACTTTTCTGCTTGGTTATTAATTTGAACATCGGACATCTGTCCCATTGCAACTTCTAATATATTTATTATAAAAGTAATATTTTTAGAAAGTGATTAAGCTCTTAAAATCCTACTTTAAGAAAATACTTTGAATGGCTTGCCCTTTTGCTCAATTGTATTTTTCAGGTTTAAGTAGTAGCTTTATATAAAGCTTTTAAATGGTTAGATAATTTATATTTCCCTTATCAGAAAACTAACCTTGCAAATAAAGAATATTATATATGTTAAAGCCTATCGGTGAACCAATTTCTGCTTTCTAAAATTGCTGCACTGTATCTGACCATTTAAAATCTGTTGTAATTTGTAATTATATCTCCCAATCTTGTGTTTATTTCTTTTCTAGAAAAGTTAGAATACCAATGCATTTCATTACTGTGTACTTTCCCAAAATCATGTTCCATCCAATTAGTTGGACCAGTCCCATCTAATTTCCTTTTAATAAGTCACTAAATTGTATTTGTTCTGTTCTTAACACAGAAATTGCTCCAATTATGAGAAAATCTCTAAGAGCCTTCAAAAGTAGAGCTGGACCATGATAAATGAACCCTTTGGACCCAAAATCAAGACCTTCATGCCATATTAGATATTACTATACACTGGTTCTATGGAGATATGAACACAGCTTGTATATGTTGTTAAAACACTTCTAGAATACCATTTAAAACCTTATTGAAACTATTAACTTCTGTTAATTATGAGAATACTTTTGTTTTATTCAGTATTAATTCTTAAAACTGTCATTTTGGGTTACTTTAGAATCATGAAATATGTACAGCTTTAGCTTTGTTGAATTTACTTCACATGGTGCTCCTTGCCTTCACTGAATGTAATGCAAAAAATAAAATTAAACTTGTGTGGCAAAGATTAATCTTTGAACTTCATTGGGAATAGCCAGAAATCAAAAGTTAACAATTCCTGGTAGTAGCTTTTCTCAACTTTTTTTCTGTTAAGAACCTCCTGAAACATTCTTCAGGCTTCGAGAAATCCCGGAATTTGTGATCATGCAGAATATGGCTGAGAAGCTTAGTGAACACGCCCTCCGGGGCCCCTCCCCTTCCCACCTCTCTAGGCCCATCATTGGCCATTTTTGGAAGAGGGAAAATGGGTTCACATAACCATATATAGTCTTATCACCCGATAAATGTTTAACAACTTAAAAAAAATTAACTCCAACTCATTTGGGAAACCCTTTCAGGGCTGTCAAGAAATCCCAGGGTTTCATGAAACCTTGGTTGAAAAAGCCTGTCTTATAGTGTTAACAAGCATATTATGGGAGCTGTAGAAATATTAAATAAGGACATGTGGGGATACCTAGAAATATTAGTTCTTACTTTAAAATCTTGGTTCTCTTAAAAAAAAAAAAAAAAACCTTGATATATCTCAACTTGTCTTTGGGCTAAAATTAATTGTCAGTAAAGTCAGTTCAGGCAGATTATTCAGCTGTTCTGTGTAATCCTGGAGTCACTTCCACTTCGTAAAGTGGAACAGGTTGAACTTGTGATACTTCCTGGCATCAGCTTCCTCTACAACAGAAGCTAAAAATGTGTGTGGTCTTATCTGTCCCACTGATTTATACTGGGGGAGGTAATGGAACTGTCATTTCTCTTGGGAGATGCCATGATACTTAAGCTGCTATAAAATATATTTGTCGATAAGGCCTCAGGAATAAATGAGTGTCTGAGGTGCCAAGCTAGGTGTTATCTATTTTATGAGACTGTTTATCCTGGTAAGTATTGTGCCATCCTAGAGCTACAAATACTTCCACTATTTATTTTGGTGTCAAAGTCAACATGTATTTGCGTGAAATTATTTACTATCACAAGTGGGAAAGCAACAAAGAATGTGGACAAAGGAGCAATGACTGGAAAAGCCTGTCTTGGAGTATTCTCTCTCCAACTGCCAGAGCTCTTTCTGTACTGTCAAAAGGCTCATAATATCCCACACAACTGTGAGAGTGGTTATGCAACTATCATCATTTGCACACTCAGTTACAGTGTGGTGTAATGGTTAAAGTGTCAGAAAAGAACCTAGTAAACCCAAGTTTAAATCCCCACTCTACCATGGAAGCTTGCAGGGAGACATTGGGCCAACTGTGCACACTTATAAGAACATAAGAGAAGCCATGTTAGATCAGGTTAATAGCCCATGTAGTCCAACATGCTGTGTTATACAGTGACCCCCCCATGCTATTAGGAGGTCCACCACCACCAGACAAAGGAGGGGGTTAGATGGCACCTACAAATGGCATGTAGCCAGTACCAGGCATGGGCTGGGGGGGGGGGGGTTGATGACAGTGGTAGAGCCCCTACAGGCAACACAGGGCAATGAGCTGGACAGTGTGGGCAGGCGATCTTGTGGCAGGGCAAGGTCAGGACCCCATCCAGCTTTGGGCAACAGCCCCATCACTAGGACTCCCCCCCAGGTAGATGCATGAACTAGAGACAGTGTCATGCAGCTGCTGCAATTGCACATAATCTGACATCTAGCTGAGCCTTCCGCCTCCACTTGTAGGGGCAAAGGAAGGGAGCAGGGTTTGGTAAGCCAGAGAATATAGGCTGAGTTTGCTGCACACACTGGGCAGCTGCCCTCAATGAGTTTGCTGCATGAGTCCTGGGCAGCTGCCCTCAATGCCCAGCCTCAATACCAGCCTCTGGTTGCAGAGTTGGGGACAAATAAAAGTTCAGTCCAGTTGTTCAGGCTTATTTTCAGTATGGGATTCTGTCAACAACTTCTTCGATAAAGCAGGATCTGAAAAGGAACTCATGCGACTGCCCTGGAGACTTGATGCCTTCTAGCAATTTTGAATGAAGTTTGACAATAATAAATCTGATATTGTTGCTTTGTGGTGGCAGGAATTAATGAACTGCCCCCTACTGTCTGTATATTAAGAATTTTATGGTTGTAACATCTTAATAATCCCTTAAGAATTTAGGGAGAAAATTGTCTGAGTTGGGGTTAAGCCTGCAGCGTTGTGTGGTAGTTAGCGTGTCATCTTAAAAACTAGGAGTAGGGTTGCCAACCTCCAGGGGCAGGGGCACAGAGATTTCCTGAAATTACTCCTGGACTGCAGGCTACAGAAGTCAGTTAGCATGGAGGAAATGCCAGATCACAGGGTGGATTCTAGGGCTTCAGTCCCAAATCTCCTAGCACGGAATGGCTAACCTTAGGCTCAAATCACCATTGTACCTTGAAACTCACTGGGTAATCTTGGGCTTGTCATTGCCTCTTCTTAGCTTCTCTCATGCGGTTTTTGTCAGAATGAAAGGGATGGAGGTGGAACCATGTATGCCACCTTTGAGTTCCCTTGAGGAAAGCTGGGATAAAAACCGTACTAAATAAATAAATCCTTCTTCACTTTCCCATTAGGTGGCACCATTTCCAAAGATCCACATTTTATGAAATGTGATTTACTGCTAATACTTTATTCATGGCTGTCTTTCCTAAAATTGCAGCTTTTGAAGGGCGAATGTACACAACTGTAAATTGTTGAAATGTTAGACAGAAGTTAATCTTCACTCTATAAATTTAGATAAATTCCTGTTCAGAGGCCTTTTCTCTACTGTGGAAAGTTAGAAGTTCTCCTAAAACCAGCATTTAAGATGGTTTGTTCTAGAAGTCTCCAAGCATTAATGTTTAGCAAAAGGCCAGATAGAACAGTGTTTACTTCAAGGCCAATAAAAGAGGAAGATTTGGTTGTTATATGCTGCTTTTCTTCACCAGTAGAAGTCTCAAAGTGGCTTACAGTCTCCTTCCCTTTCCTCTCCCCACAACAGACACCCTGTGAGGTGGGTGAGGCTGAGAGAGCCCTGATATTCCTGCTTGGTCAGAACAGCTTTATCAGTGCTGTGGGGAGCCCAAGGCCACCCAGCTGGCTGCATGTGGGGGAGTGAGGAATCAACCCGGCTCGCCAGATTAGAAGTCCGCACTCCTAACCACTACACCAAGCTACCATTAAGCCTAGAGTACACAGAAGAGAAAACGCAAAACACTTCCATAGTGTCTACAGGTAAACCGCCATCCCAGTTCTAGTCAGGGCTGAGCCTACTTTATTTCAAACCTAATTAAAAACAATGTTTTCAGCACATCTGCACATTTTAAGGAATATACCATGGCTGCTCCAGAAGATTACCAAAGTATTTCTAACCTTCCCTGGAACGCTATTCCAGAACACAGGGGCCATTATGGAGAAAGCAAACCTCCTCGGTCTACATGATGCAGTTTGTTGTCAGAGTTCCAATATGCAGAGAGTGCACAGCACCGGACTATTTAAAGAGTAAAATAGAGTCAGCGTGGTGCTGTGGCTAGGAGCGCAGCTTCTAATTTTGGTGGGTTGAGTTTGATTTCCCATTCCTCCACATGCCAGCTCAGTGACCTTGGGCTAGTCACAGTCCTGATGGTTCTGTTCTAACCAAGCAGTCCTGTCAGAGCTGTGATGCATTGGGCGTGCTAAGGCTTAATTGTATTGTAGAGCTGTTCCCCCATACATGGGAAACTAGGGTATATAAAGAGAAAGCGCTGTTTGTTTCTTGTTGGTTGTGGAGCTGGTGGGAAGTGGATTAAATGTTCTTGTTACTGCAGTGCGAGCCTCGTTCTTCAAATGTGTCAAGAGCTCTCTCAGCATCACTTATCCCACAGGGTGTCTATTGTGGGGAGAGGAAGGGAAGGCAATTGTAAGCTACTTTGAGATTTATTTGGGCAGTTAAAAGTGGGATATAAAAACCAAGTCTGCTTCTTGTTTATGAAGAGAAACGACTACCATATATACTCGCGTACAAGCCGACCCACATATAAGCCGAGGCACCTTATTTTACCACCAAATCTGGGCAAACTTGTTGACTCGCATATAAGCCGAGGGTGGGAAATGCAGCAGCTACTGGTAAATTTACATTAAATGAGGCATCAGTAGGTTAAATGTTTTTGAATATTTATTTCATAGAAAACCAGTAAACTAGCTCTGTAAATGCAAAAGAGGGGCAGCAAATCAGAGCAGAACAACAGTACTCGAAGTTGGCAACCTCCTACAACAAGTACAACAGCTACCAAACTGGGAGAATGGACACCTCTAACTACAACTACAGTTGCCCTCCCAGAACAAAACACTGAAATAAAGGACTGTAAAACTGAACACTGAAAGAAAGAGCTGTAAAAATCATATTTTAAAAGAAACACAATCCCAAGAAGATAAAAGATAAAAGCCCCTCAGATAAAAGGAGAAAGGAACAGTAAAGCCCAAATCACCCCCAAAGGAGTGCTGAAAAACTCAGCTTATACGTAAGTATATACGGTATGTATAAAAAGAGAGAGATCAAGACTTAACTAACAAGCTAATTGAAGTTATTTTTCAACAAGGTTATTCTGAAAGCAAACAGGGTAAAGTATGCCCAAACAAGCAGGAAGCCTCTTGTTGAACTGGTGGAGGAGATTATTTGATAATCATCAGGAAGTCCCTATCTTATCAATGCTAAGTATACATCTCTTCTGATGCCCCCTGCATGATACTTGCTCTATGCAGGCCTGCCCTTAGCCTTGACCTGGAAACTACGGCTGGTTCAAAATGCAGCGGCCAGGAATCTCACAAAAACATTGTGGAGGTCCCACATCTGGCCCATTCTCCATCAACTGCAGTGGTTACCAGTAGAATTCCAGATCAGACTAAAGGTTCTGGTAATCACCTTCAAAGCCATATGCGGTCAGGACCCAGTGTGCCTGAGGGACCTCCTCCCTGCCTATGCCCCTCAAAGAGCTCTACGCTCCACCACCACCAACCAGCTAATGGTCCCTGGCCCTAAAGATGCTCGCCTGGCCTTGACTAGGGCCAGAGCATTCTCTGTCCTGTCCCCTATCTGGTGGAATGAGCTCCCGGAGGAGATCAGCGCCCTGATGGAGCTAAAACAGTTCTGCAGCGCCTGCAAAAAGGAGCTCTTCCACCAGGCATTTGGTTGAGACCAGGCATAACCAACAACATCTGAAGGGCCCCTGCTTCCTCCCTTCCAGAACTCCATCAGTGCACCCTGGAACTGTTTGCACTTTTGCACTATTGCATTGTTTGCACTGTTACAATTTATAGTTATTATTATTATTGTTACGGTTACTTATATGTTATGGATTGTTTCATGTATTGTTTATATGTTTTATGTAAACCGCCCTGAGCCTCCAGGGAGGGTGATATACAAACAAACAAATAAAGTATATATTCTGCTACAGTTATGCATACTGCATACTGCAGATCTCATGTATTCCAAGACTGTTAACATGAGCTGAGGGAAGGAGAACAGTTGTCACATCTCAGAGAGAAAATTTAATTGGTATATATTAGCTTTCCCATCAGTATGGTGAGAGAATGATACACTGCCTTATCTAATGGCTGACAGGCAACCTAGACCTATAATAATCGTTGCTTGGGAAGGTGCTTTCGCTGTGGTAGGCCAGAATACTAATATAATGAAGCAGCTGAAATTCCCTCGCCTGTAAAGTTTTATTTGTGCTGGTATTGATAGCAGCAAAGAATCTAAGATGACCTCCAGACTGGGTAATGTATCACAATATTTATCATAAACCGCAGAACTTGACAACTAGATGTCGAACTAAATCATAATGGCTATGAACAATGGGCAGGCAGAGTCCTGCCAGCTGCGGGAGAGAGGCGACATCATCAGGGAGCCTGAATAAACCCTGCGAACAAAGAGAGGTTGATGGCCGAGAAGAATGACCTGTGTGGAAACAGTCTAACGCAGGAAAAGAAAAGTCCAAACTAAGTACAAGGGTGCTTCTTCTTATCTGCTTCTTTAGTGGTTCTGGCTGCTGCTCCTGAGTTCCACCTTGGCTTGGGCTTGCAGGGGGATTAGCAAATCTCTCTTCAGTCATGCTCTGGGCCTATTCTCTCCTGCTGCTGGCCAGACTGACTGAGAGGTGGGGTTTTTGCAGCTAATAATAATATGGGAGCAACTTAACCAACTGCCTGTACTCATTGACCTTCGGTTTCCTAGACCTAAATCCTAAACTGTTTACTGAAAATATTAAAAGAGAAAGACACGGGTTATGTAAGAACCGTCTTCATTGTATCCGAGGAAGTGTGCATGCACATGGAAGCTCATCCCTTGAATAAAGCTTGGTTGGTCTGGAAGGTCCCACTGGACTCTAAATTTGTTCTGTTGCTTCAGACCAACATGGCTACCCGCTTGAATCAATCTTCATGGGTTACGTAAGTATATTTTCCAAATCTTTAAGGGTAACAAGAAAATAAAGAGCCCCACCAGTCACAGGATACAAAAACAAGGCCAAGGCCAGTGGTGCAAAATCAGATGAAAGTATTTTATTACTCAGTAAAGTTTCCAAAAATTCCCAATATGTTTCAAAGGCTTTCTCAGGGGAATCTGTTCGTCTTTCAGTAATTCTTCATTTTCTTCTTCAAAAAAAGGATTTTGGTGAAATATGTAAGGAATTTTGGAAATTCCTTGGCCTTGGCCTTTTTCGTACCAAGTCTTTAAAGGACAAAAGGGTGAGGTTGGCTACTTATTCCTTATTAGTTTATTCATTCTTAATTGTGAAACCAACTTCAGCCTCCTTCAATGGAACAAGACTAGAACAGCTCTGCTCTGAAGAAAGTCCCATTTCATTCACTGAGGTTTACAAAAAGTGCTCTTAGGGGTTGCAGGCAAAGACACACAACCACCAACACGACATGTCCATGCTCTTTCGTCTATGGGAAGAGCAAATATCATCTCCTGGCGGCGGTTCCCTTCTGATCTAAGCCAGTTGCCTTGTGAATAAGGCCTGGAGAATGTATTCACCATAGGGATTATGCTCAAACATTTACAGTGACCCAGGTCGAAGGAAGATTTGTCCTCGTCAGCGAAACAATTGGTTCACAAAAGCATACATGGAATTCCTCTTAAAGCTGTAGTAACACAACAACAAAAAGGGAACAAAGTCCAGGGGGGTGGCTCACTGAAAGCAGTGCTTAACAGAAGAATCAAGCAGTTGGTGTTAGAGGTTTGAGATAAAGGTTTAAGTCCTTGATTTTGTTTTTTTACTTTAGAAGTCAAAAAAGTGATTTTCAAGTATAGCAAAGGGTCTGGTATTTCATGTCCTGCAATGCAATCCTAACAACGCTCGATGGTAGGGGTGGAGGTGGGTCCTGTTGGGTCCAGATCTTTAAATTGGGCTCAGATTTAGACACTTGTTAATTTTTTGACATTTGATAAATGTCGCAACTTCTTTTTATGCACATCGTGTGTTGTCATCTTAAATATAAGTATTGAAGGGGCATCTGCAACTAGGGTTGGGTGCTTTGGTGTCCGAAGTGGCCGCTCGTGCCCTCTGCAGACGCTGAAGCGCCCAACCCTACCTGCAACAGCCATTGCCGTCAGTTTGGAAACTATTGATCCCCCACTGGATAAGGGGATTTCTAATAAACTAGAATAAACTCTTCCCCTCTTCAAACAACTGGTTGGCACTGACAGCACTAACTAACGATACACATATAGTTCCAGTGCAGAAAGGAGCCGTATGCAGTCAATAAAGGCAGTTCAACTGCTGATTGAGAGGACTGGTGGCTGTGCTCTATGCTCTTGCTACCTCATAACTTGAAAACTGAAATGTGTATACAGTGCCTTGATCCCTGTGCATATCAGAAAGTAGGGTTTGTTAAAACAGAAGAGATAGGAGCTCTCACAAAATATTATCAGAAAATGAGGTTAGACTGAATCGCTGTATATATTTGCAAATAATTCTCACATCTGGCATCCATATGTAAAATATGCCACATTTGAAGAACTCATTTCTTCCCACACATTCCTAGTCCCAGTTTGCCCAGTTTTAGCTAAATTCCACCTTTACCACAACTGATTACTCCATTTGGCAGCTACAGTGAGCAGAATCATTTTAAAGGATTTAAGCTTTTAAAACTTCTGAATTGTTTTATTATTACTGAATTGAATACTTTTTATTGAATTGTTGTAAAAATATGCTTTCTGTCCTCTCTGTCACTTCCTCAAACATTATATAGTTTTTCTTTTGATATGGTATCTCATAAAATATAGTTTTGTGCCAATTAGCTTCATAGGGTGTTTAACAAATTAAGAGTCTTCCAGAATGAGATACAATCTCTGAGGTTAGAAAAGCTCTCAGCAATATAGCACGTTGTGCAGCTGAAGCAAAAACTGAAGAAAAGGGTTGGCACCTTGACTTTGCCATACCTGGAAGTATAAAGACTAATGGTCGTGACATATTACAACAATGCAGAAGATGATAAGAGACAACCGGCAAGCAATACTAAATTATATTTAGTATATGAATACAGGCTTTTAGAATGCTTTAAGAATAATTTCACATAGGGACCAGGGTTGACTGAAATAATGTGGGAGGACTGGTCTTATCAAAGTGGGGTGATGGTGGTGAAGGGTAACGGCTTGAGGCACAGGGGTGTCTTGTGCAGGATTACATCATTCAAGGACACAGTGGATTTAGATGGATGTGTTTCTGTTTAGCATTGCACTGTTAGGGGGAAACTTAACCGCACCCTTAGCCCTCTCAATTCCCACTCCCTTTGAAAAATGTTCCTTATTTATCATGGCTAAATTTGCAAACAAATATTATTTCACTGACAGTTAATAAACCTAAGTAGGATGCCGCCTTTGCTTCACTTGTAACATATTTATGACTCCTTTTCTGAATGCAGCTGAGAATTTCTGTAATGCAAACAAAGGAGTCACAATTTTGCCTTGAAAGGGAGGGATCTTCCTGCAAGACTCTTGAAGAACTGAGACACAGTGGGATTTTGATATTTAGAGTAAAGAATGAACTTATGCCTGTGCTGGCCACAGTGGCTACAATCTTAAATCTTGCATGTATGCCTAGAGCTGTTCTGCACCACGAAAATAAAGTGAAAAGCTTACCTTTTGCTGACACCATATTTTGGACATTTTACAAGACATCAGCATTCAGCATCCCAGCAGCAAACCGGCAGCTACATCCTCCATTTTAAAGCGCTAGCTGGGGAATCCACAAAAGTGGATTTCCCCAACCATGTAGTGCAAGCAAGAGGAGAGCAAAGTAGCGCTATCTCCGCCTCCAGCACTTGCCCTCGCACCTGCCTCCCTCTCCCTTCTCCCAGGGGCAGGGCTTTGTTTGTGTGTGTGTGTGTTTTTTTAAGCAAACTACCTGAACCAACGAATACGGGTTAAATCATCCGGGCAGAGCCAAAAAAAAAAAAATTTCTCCCTCCAGTTAACACACAAAGCAAGCCTCTCTAAACTACCTTCTCCCCCACAAAATCAGGAACAAGGTTACTTTTTTAAAGCTTCAAGGCTCATAATTCCAAAAGGGGTGGTAGTAAAATAAGCACTATGCATCTATTATTAGATGCATAGGCATAGCAACGGAGAAGTTTTAGTTTTAAAAAGAGCCAGGAGGTAAGCAGTGGCTGGAGGCGCGTTATTTTTTAGCATTACGCCATGGACAGTTTTAAAATAAATGGTTGTGCTACAACACTTGGATTATTTACACACAAGCTGGACTCTAGACAAGAGACCACTGTTAGGACAGAATATGGAGACCATTACTGCATGGAGAGGTAAAACTTGAGTGGTTTCCTTCTTGCAAAAATGGGATGGTAAATCTCATGTTTGCAGCCTTCCTTCCTGCTTTTTCTCTCTGCCCCATTGTAGCTTTTTACCTCCTGAGGAGGCTGCAAGGGAAAACAAGATGAACTTCTCCCTCCACTGCTTGGCTTGTCAATCACAGCAAGTCACCAATCACAGCACAGCAGTTCTCTCGTAGACTGAAACTTTCTCCCCCCCCCCCCACAGCCACAAAAGTAGGGGTTTTTTTAAAGGTACTTCCACCACAACACGGATGCATCTTTAATTTTAAAAAAATCAACACTGCTGTATTGCTATGGAGAAACGCCTGAACAATACAGCACACCCCCCCCCTTTGGATTTCTAGTGTTCTTTTGCAGTTTAATTCTGTCTGGGTGGATTTCTGAGATGCTGAACATTGTCCCTGGAGCCCAAAAAAGACATTTTGTGCTGGTGATTGGCTTTAAAACAAGGTGTTCAGACCCCTGCATGATAGGGGAAAGGCAGTCAGATCTCCTGCCCCTGCCCTCTTTCCCAGCTCATTTGCTACCTCCAGAAAACACAAACGGGGCTGTTTTTGTCTGCCCAAGTTGTGATAAGGCTGGACAGGTAACTGAAGCCTAAAAAGACATTGTGTGCTAATGGATTGCTTTAAAACAAGGTCACAGAAGGCATTAGCTATTTCAGATATTGAATATGTGGTCAATGAATGCCACATTGCTGGCAGAAAATAATGAAGATTTTAAACTATTGATGCATAAGCATATAGCTTAAACTAATAGTATTATTAATCTTCTGCCAAGCATGTTCTTCCAGCTATTTACTTTTACTTGTTGCTTTAAGGGCACAACCAATGCTAATCCGCAATGTTTCATCATACCAATAGCTTGCTAGAAACTTTCAGAAAAAGTTCAGAACGCAGCCAGAGGTCTATACAAAGGCAGAAAAGCCACATGATTTGAAACTGACTGCACATAGCCACCGTAATGGTGTGGTGCGGAAGAAAGGGGGGGGGGGACTCAAGTATTGCAAATAAATAACATTGCCAAATGCCTGAAGAAAAAGGATGCTCCATTCCTTTAATAGAGTCCTAATGGATGTTATTTACCAAGTGACATCATTTATCTCCATGCCATGAAAATCTGTCCATTCCTACACATTAAACCTCTATTAAAGCGACAGGACTCCCCACCCTGTCTAAGTTGATTGCATCCCTAGCTTCACAGTACTGCATTTTGTAAATATCAGCTTTCATTCTGCAACATGCTGGCTTTAAAATATCTAGCTAATGGGTGGTGCAGAGGTTTCTGGAGGTCAGCATCAGTGCATCAGTTTGTTGCTGTATGAACAGAAGCATAATGATGAAGCTGAATAAACTGCAAACTAATATGCATATATAAATATTTTATAATTTTTCACAATTTTTAAAGGTTGCAGAATTTAATGGTTCTAGGGATTTTTTTTCCTGAAAGAACAGCCAATTTTGATTTCAGTTTTTTCTATAACATCTAAAAATAGGGAGATATTATTTATATTTTCTGTTATGCAGTTATCTTTTTTCAGAGAATTAGATTCTTTTTGTCTTACTGTTAAGGTTTTCTTTTAAGTTGGTGAGTTTTGCAATCTGCCCTTCATCTCCAATAGAAAAAAAAACCTTTTCAGTCTCTTTTCTTGAAGAATGTATGTTTGTATAAAACAGTTCCCTCCCCAATATCAGGAGATTGGAAAGATAAATATCAAAGTAACTCTTTGGGGAGAGATTATTAACTTTATTTTTTAAAATGCTGTAGCCTGTATCAAAAACTGTTACCCAAAAAAATGGACGATTCCAAATTAGTAACAAGAGAAAAATAGAATCTATCCAGTGGCTTAATAAAGCTTGAAAAGATAAAGAGTCTCTTATGTTATTTATTCAGGCTTCGACTCTGCCAGAACTGTCTCTAGTTTTGTTTTCCGTTTTCAATCTTTCGTCAGTGGCAGTGAGTCCGTCCTTGTTAATATTTGAGTATAATTAGGCAAATGCTCCTGTATCGTGGAGAGTCAAGGCTATGAGCTCTTGATCTACAAAAAGCAACATTGAACAGCAGAACTTTCTAAGCCAATTTTTACGAATAGCAAAAAAATAACACTGTGAGTATACATATGGCTATAAAGTGACTAAATTCCTCTTCAAAGACCTACCCACAGACACTACAAATACACAATGCTAGAGTGACTTGCTGCTGATCATCCCGCCCCCCGCCCGCCCATTCCTAGCCATATTTGTTGAGGTGAAGGAAGAGGTAATCTTGCTCTCAGGAAAACTGGTGGAGCTGCTGTAGGCCCATGCTGAGGGGGCATCCATGGAAGACTCATAACTATTCATCTGCCATGGCACTACACCTGCCGATCACCTGGAGTCAAGGTGAGTAGATGAGTTCACACTCAATCAAGGACAGAATTGGAGGCTTGGTATCCTCCCAGCTTACCCACAGCCCTGCCCCACAACAAACAGACAAGCACCTCACAACAATGCTCTGCCTACTTGCTGCACTCATGATAACTGCGCTGTTTAGGACTTAGGCTGCCCACTTGGGAGCAGTTCATACAATTTCCTTGTACAGAGTGAACTGCCTCATGCTTGGGCCAGGGTGGCCACAATGTTTTGGGGGGGGGGGAGAAGTCTGTCTGTGGCCCCATCCTGGACTTTTCCCCAGGGCCCTAGAATCACTAAGACCACCCCTAGATGGGAGCTACAATGGTCATGTCCTGTTGCTCAACTCCTTTCACTAAAATCATTGCTACCAGTTCTTTGTTGAAATATTCCACTCCTTGGCCATTCTATTCCCCAAGTGATTGGAGGATGCAAGTAAGGACAGTTAATGGCAAGTGAGGGCACATAGCAACATGGTCTGGCAGCTTCTGGGTACCATATGACTGCAGTTTGCAGTGTGTGTGTGTGTATGCGGGGGGGGGGGGAGTAAGTGGCACCTTGCAGAATTATGTGGCTCATCATTGTTGAAATTTCCCCTTAGCTGAAATGTTGGTGTCCCCAGAAAAATCTAAGGAGAATGACGACAGTCAAGTGAAAACAAAGATTGGAGGGGGGAAAATGTCACTTTTGCTACAATTCAAATTAATGTTTTCTTTATGAGACATAAAAAGGAAGAGGCATTTCAACCAATACAGAAATAGTGACACATGTCAGAACACGAGCTAGAAAGGTATAATTTATGTGACAAGAACAGTGACATAAAGGAACATTCTGATACAAGTAAGTAAGATGATGAACAACAAAGGGTTGATGGAATTGAAACTCACCATATTAACAAAACACATACAGGATCATTTCAGGTTGTACAAGTATTAATTTATGATTTCTGAATTTTTCAAATATGGAATGAGAAGATAATAGTGTTACTTAGCAAGGTAGAGTGTGGAGTTCTCCCAGAATTACAACCAATCTCCTCCCTTCATCAGCTCCACAAGAGGAAATGACTGGTTCAAACAGCAGATATGATCCCTTTCCCCAGGCACCTCTCAGGTACTGTCCCTCAATTCTTCAGGAATTTCCCCAGGCCTAAGTTGGCAGCCCCGTTATTTAATTATGTACAAAATGTATAACTACTTTCCTGCCGTTACCAGGACCACCAAGGTGGTTAACAGATTCAAAACATATATAATAAGAACAAGAGGAGGTAGGCAAATGTTGTCCCCATCCTCAAAAAGGGGAAAAAAGGAGGATCAGAGTAACTACTGACCTGTCAACTTGACGTCTATATCTGGCAAAATTCTAGAACAAAATCATCAAGCAGTCATCCTTGAGCAGCTAGAGTGGATGGCTGTAATTACTAAGGGTCAGCATGGCTTTCTCAAGTCATCTCAGACTAATCACTTTTTTTTTTAGAAAGTTACTTCCTTGCTAAATCAGAGGACATAGTTTACCTTGATATCAGTAAGGCTTTTGGTAAGGTTCCACATGTTATTCTTATTGACAAGTTGGTAAAATGCGGTATGGATCCTATTACAATTAGTTGGATCGAGAACTGGTTGACAGATCGCACCCAAAGGGTGCTTGTAAATGGTTCATCATCTTCCTGGAGAGGAGTGATGACTGGAATGCCTCAGGGATCTGTTCTGGGCCCCGTGTTGTTCAACGTATTTATAAATGATTTGGATGAAGGAATAGAGGGGTTCCTTATTAAATTTGCAGGTGACACTATACTGGGAGGAATAGCAAACACACCAGAAGACAGAATCAGAATACAAGATGATCTTGACAGGCTAGAAAACTGGGCTAAAATGAATAAAATGAATTTCAATAGTGATAAATGTAAAGTTCTTCATATAGGTAGGAAAAATCATATGCATCACTATAGGATGGGCAAGACTTGTCTTGGCAGTAGTACATGCGAAAAGGACCTGGGAGTCTTAGTAGACCAGACATTGAACATGAGTCAGCAGTGTGACTCAGTAGCTAAAAATGCAAACAGGATTTTGGGCTGCATTCAAAGAAGTGTAGTGTCCAGATCACGTGAGGTGATGTTACGGCTTTACTCTGCTCTTGTAAGACCTCACTTGGAGTACTATGTTCAGTTTTGGGCACCACAAGTGAAGAAACTGGAGGTTGTCCAGAGGAGGGCTTTGAAGACGGTGAGGGATTTGGAGATCAAGTCATATGATGAAAAGTTGAGGGACCTTGGTCTGCTTAACCAGGAAAGAAGATGACCAAGAGGTGATATGATAATCATCTTCAAATACTTGAAGAGCTGTCATATAGCAGATGGAGCAGAGTTGTTTTCTGTTGTCACAGAGGGTCAGACCAGAACCAATGGGTCGAAATTAATTCAAAAGAATTTTTGGCTAAACACCCAGAAGAAGTTCCTGACAGTTAGAGCAGTTCCTTATTGGAACAGGCTTTCTCGGAAGGTGATCAGTTCTCCTTCTTTGGAGATTTTTAAGCAAAGGCCAGATAGTCATCTGACAAAAATGTTGATTTTATTAACTTAGGTAAATTGTGAGTGGGTGGGCAGGAAGGAATGTCCCAGGGTTTTTCTCTTCTGGTCCTTCCTTGTGTACCCAGGGGACTGCTGATTGCCACTGTGGGATGGTAGGTGAATTTCTTCCAGGCCAGGCTGGATTCTGGAGATTTTTTGAGGAGTGGGAGGATCATTTGGGCATGAAATTGGAGTCACTGTGGGTAGGCAGGTAATTGTGAGTGCCTGCATAGTGCAGGGGGTTGGACTAGATGACTCTGGAGGTCCTTTCCAACTCTATGATTCTGTGTCTTAGAAACCATTAAAACCAAACCAAAACGCATTATTGAGACAAAGCCACAATTAAAATACACACACAAAACCATAAAAAACAAGCACTGAAACATAAGCCAGGAAGGAGGGATAATTGAGGGAGCACAAGAGAAATCAAAGTCTTCACTCGTTGTTGGAAGATAGTGCCACAAGGACCGTTTATGCACTGGAGGTTTCATGCCGGGCTGCAGGCTGGAGTTTTAGTCATGGCAGGTTGCCCCACCTCTTCCTGTACCCACATGGGGGAGCATTTGGCCTGGTGCACCTCATCCGCCCCTGATTTGTGCTCCTACATGGGAGGTGGGGCAGAGAAGTTCCCAGTGCATAAACGGTCAAGGCGACAGTTTAATCTCCCCAAGGAGAGAGTTCCAGAGATCTGGTGCCATGACTGAGAAGGTAGCCAAGCATTTCAGTGTGCATTGTGGGGAGGGATTTGGATTTTTAAAAACACTCCTCTCTAAACTTGCATCTTAATCATTCATCTACTTCCCTCCTCATTAATCTCAAAACAGGAACTGTGGAGGTGGTAGCCTGATTCCCTGAAGAGAAATCTCCTACCCCTGTGTATTTTAGAACTGTGTGTATTCCTGCATTTGCTCAGCCATCCCACTGAAGAAACAGCACCTTTAAGCTGCCTGTGATTTAATACAGCCTAGAAGGCTGTAGTCAAGGTAGGTTTCTGGCTTTTGTTCATGAATCCAATTAAATCATAATAATTAAGTTAAGGAGCTGCTACCTGATGGGATTTGCAAGTCCTTTTGTCAAATACAAAATTCAGCATTGCACATAAACAGCTTTTCCATGCAGAGAAAAGAAAAGAAAAGAAAAGAGATGTGGGGTCAGTACTATTATTATTCATAAACTTATAAACATATATTGAGTGCATTCAGTATGAAGTTTAATACCACTGGTGACTCTAGCTTTTCGATGGGACTTATTAAGTAACCAGGATGCCTACTTTTGTGTGTGTATACACAGTTTCTATATTTCACATAATCAGTTGAAATAAATGCAGCTTGGTTTTTACTTGCATGGCCTTTTGAAAGAGGCTTTCTCAATTTACAAAGATGAGATATCTGAAAATGCTCATTTCACACGCATTAACATGAACTACCAAACATTATTAAAGCACGAGGATACCATTTTCCTGTCATTGCAGACTTGAGCCAATAGGCTTAGAAGGGTGTAATTCTGTTCAGGGTGGCACTGTGAACTTCCCATATCATGCTTGGATCTTAGCTGGCTCGGATTTCAACTACATACTCCTACAAACTTCTGTATGTCTTGTGCTCCGGTGTCATTAACAACAGCTTAATCTGCAAATGTTAGCAGAAGATAATCGTCCACATACACTGGATAATGCACTTTAGAAGTAGATTTTCATTTGCACAGGAAAATCCAGCTGCAAAAGCACACAGGAAGTGCATGTGTGGAATGTCTTTGTGCTGTCAATAGCAACTCTATAGACTAAATAACAATAATAATTTATCCTTTGTTTTAAGCTGCACCACTTCGGTATGTCATTATACCTGTGACATTCTGTTCGGGTGGTATTTTTACTGTCACATATTTCTTTTGTTATTGTTCTTGGTTTTTTAAATTCATGCATTAAATTTATCCCAACATCTACATTCTATATAAATGATTGGTTGTGTGTCTGAAATAGTTTCAGTAAATCTATTCTGTATACCTAGAACAATAAATAAACTTTATTTATACCTTGTTTATTCTAAGGTATTCTAAAGAGTGAGTCACAGCTCCTATTTTTAGGTCAGCAATATATGTCATACATCAGAAATATTCAGATTAGCCATTAAAATATAAAATAGATATTCCCCATGGTGATCTGTGTTCTGGTTACCTCCAGGCTAGATTATTACAGTACTATTTATGTGGAAAAGTGGGCAAATGAGAACAAGATGTAATTCAATAAGGAGAAGTACAGAGTTCTATGTCTGGGTTAAAAAAAAGAGAAGCATGCATACTAGATGGAAGATACATTTCTGGGGAACAGTGTGTGTGAACAAGATCTTGGGGGTACTTGTGGACTGTAAGCTAAATATGAGCAGACAATGTGATGTGGCAGTAAAGAAAGTAAATACAGGCTTGAACTATATCAACAGGAGCATCACAACAAAATTGCAAGATGATACAGTCCTACTGTATACTGTATTGGTCAGACCACACCTGGAATACTGTGTGAAGTTCTGGAGGCCTTACTTTAAAAAGGATGTTGACAAAAATTGAGAGGGTACAGAGGAGAGTGACAAAGATGATTCGGGGCCCGGGGGCCAAGCCTTATGAGGAAAGGCTGAGAGACTTGGGAATGTTCAGCGTGGAGAAGAAGAGGTTGATCTTACTTTCAATATAACTAAAGAACCCTTTTTTTGTTGTTTTTAGTTTGTTTGTTTTTTGCTAGCCTAAGCTCATACTGAGTTTTAGATTTTCTAATGCTCTCCCTACGAGCGTTGGTTATTTGTTTATATTTATTCTTGGTTATAAGGTCCTCCTTCCGTTTCCCAAATGAGTCTTTTTTATTATTTAATACTTTTGAAAGCTGTTTATGGAGCCATCCTGGTTTCTTTACGTTCCTCCCAGTTTTCCTTCTCAACTGAATTGTCTGCAATTGTACCCTCAGTATTTCAGTTTTGAGAAACTCCCAACACTTTTGGACTTCCATCTCCTTAAGTTTTTCTGACCACAGAATTCTACCCACCATAAATTTTCCTAAATGAATCTTTTTTATTATTCAATTCTTTTGAAAGCTGTTTATGGATCCATCCTGGTTTCTTTAGGTTCCTCCCAGTTTTCTCCCTCAAGTGAATTGGACTTCTGACCATGGGATTCTACCCTACATAACTTTTAAATTTGTTAAAAATTGCTTCCATTAGGTCCATCCTTTATGTGTGACCACATATAGCTTTTCTCTTCTCCAAGATAATAAAAGTCCAAAATCACATGGTCACTACTACCAAGCACGCCTACAACTTTTACCTCATCAACCAATTCTTCCCTTTGGTAAGAAAATCAAGTTTAAAACAGCAGTCCCCCTGCTCGCCCCTTCCACCTTCTGGGAAATGAAGTTGTCAGTAAAGCAAATCAATAATTTATTGGACTTTTCCAATTATTGTCCATCTCTCAAAAATCTATCAAGTGGGATTTTTTGTGGACTAATATGTCAGCTAGCCCCAGGAAACATTTTACCCTATAAAATATGGCATCCTGCTTCATAGGAATGTGTTGTTCTTGGATCCTCCGCACATCCTTCTTTATGTGTGGGCCTTCTTTTCTTCCTGTAATACACTGATTGCTTTGCTGTTTCCTCCATGGACCTCTAACTTTGAGACAGGTAGCTATAACCTACTGCAAAATTGCTATCTTCCCCCTCCACCTCACTAATTTAGCTAGCTTTGTGTGTGTTTTCAGTGCGTTTGTTATGTGTTTTGCCCTTTTATTGTCCTTTTAAATAAAAACACCTTCCTGTGAATCTAGAACTCTAGATTCTATTTCAAGAATTCTCTTGAGGGAACAATCCCTGTGTATATAGGCGGAGAATCCCAATTATCTCCTCTTGATTTGTGTCCTTTAAGCTAATTTCACTCCACTAATTAGGATACTCCCTATCTGAGTAACCCACATGGCGCTGTTTCTTCATTTCTCAAAAACTGGGAAATTGTGGACTTCACATAGCTTAGTCGTGTACTGTAGTTGTACTTATAACTGATGTTAGTCACTAGACTGCTATGCTAAAGCATCAGTCTCATGCAGATTTTACAAGGCAGTAAAGATCCTGAACTGACCACATTGCAGACGTCTCCATCGTCTCTGAGAAAATATCCAGGATAAACCCAAATGCAACTATGAAAAATTGCTGCTAACACATTCAAACAACTGGGTAGAAAAGAGGAGTTGGCAAGCAAGGCTTGTCATGCAGGCAGGCCTGGGGAAAAGATGCTGTTCAATACACTCCAGGCCAATTGCATCAGGCCCATTGCTCTGCCACAATTCTGTACTATAAAGATAAACAAATTAAGGAATTGATGTCTAAAGATAATCTTATCTCTGTGGAAGTCCCTGTGGGACACACACATGTTGCAGTGCTGCATTAACAAGTGGCAGGATGCATTAAAAGGCATGTGTTCGAGGGTTTTTTTCTTCTTCTTTTGCAACTACTTCATATTCTACCAGGGGGGGAAAAAGGTTGAAGTGGTTTTGAGTGAACCTGTTTGCAGTGGCCAGCTGGAAAAGTAAAGAAAGGAGATGATTGTGCTTGTTAATTAACTCTTGGTAGTCAGCCAAGTTTGGCTCCTAGCTACTTCCAAAGCTCTGTCACTTGGTTTGTTTGGTCAATACTGTGGCTTAATTTGGTTGGAAGGAGTTGGCATTTACACACTAGTATTTTTTAAAAGAAAAACCCCTTAAGATGGTTTTTAAGATAATTAGTCTAATTGCTTATACAGCACCTCTTCCGCCAGCTTCACTCCCCCGCTTTTGAGTTCTGCTCAGCTTTAGCTTTCGTACATAGTCATTCTGTGTGTAAAGAATGGGTAAATAGGCAAAAAAGAAAAAAGAAACTGGTGGTCCCCAAGCACATGCCAAGCTCAGAAACACTACATGTCAAGAAAAATGTGCAACCTATGTGAATTCAAACCTTTTGCATATATCTGCCTTGCATCTGCAAAGGGACAGGACAAACAACTATTCCAGGCCCTGAAGTTTGTCGGTTAAGATCATAAAAGAAGCCATGTTGGATTAGGCCAGTGGCCTATCCAGCCTAACACTCTGTGTCACACAGTGGCCAGAACTCAGGTGTCATCAGGAGATCTACCAATGAAGCCGAAACTCCAGTAGCCCTTCCATTGTGGCTCCCCAAGCACCAAGATGGAGCATCACTCACCCACACAGAGTGTTCCATCTATACCTTGTGGCTAATAGCCACTCAGGGACCTTGGCTCCATTCATATCCTTATCCAATCCTTCCCTCTTGAAACTGGCACCACTTCCCGTGGCAGTAAATTCCACATGTTCATTACTCTTTGGGTATGAAGTACTTCCTTTTATCTGTTCTAATCTTACTGCTGGAGAAGACTCTTGTGAATCCCTTGGACTGCAAGGCAAACAAGCCGGTCAGTCCTAGAGGGGATCAGCCCTGACTGCTCTTTAGAAGGCCAGATCCTGAAGATGAAATTCAAATACTTTGGCCACCTCATGAGAAGGAAGGACTCCCTAGAGAAAAGCCTAATGCTGGGAGCGATTGAGGGCAAAAGAAGAAGGGGACGACAGAGAATGAGGTGGCTGGATGGAGTCACTGAAGCAGTAAGTACAAACTTAAATGGATTCTGGGGAATGGTAGAGGACAGGAAGGCCTGGAGGATCATTGTCCATGGGGTTGCGATGGGTTGGACATGACTTCGCAACTAACAACAAATCTTACTGCTCATTAATTTCATTGATTGCCTGCAAGTTCCTGGATTGTCAAAAAGGGAGAAAAGTACTTCTTTCTCTACATATTCTATCATGTACATAATTTTGCAAACCTGTCATGTCACCACCCCCCCCCCAGTCATCGTTTCTCCAAGCTAAAGAGCCCTAACCTCTTTAACCTTTCTTCATAGGGAAATTGTTCCACCCCTTAACCTTAACTTAGTTGCTCTTTTTTGATACCTTTCCAGTGTCATTTTTTTTTCAGGTGCAGTAATCAGTATTCCAAATGAGGCTGCACCATAGATTTATCTAAGGGCATTATGATACCAGCTGATTCCCTTCCTAAGAATTCCCAGTATAACATTTGCTGTTTTTATTGCAGTCGCACAATGAATCAACATTTTCAGCAAGATAACTACCATGATTCCAAGATCTCTCTCCCGGTTACTTCCAGTTCAGACCCCATCAGTGTGCATTCATGGTTAGGATTTTGGCTCCAATGTGCATTTTTGTACTTGCCCATGTTGCACCTCATTTGCCACGCGGATACCCACTCATACAGCCTTGACAGTTCCCATTGGAGTACCTCATAATCCTCCCTGTTTTTCACCACCCTGAGCAATTTATTGTCACCTGCAAACAAAGCTACTTCACTGCTTACTCCCAACTCCAAATCATTCATAAATAAGCGAAAAAGCACCAGATTTAATACCAAGTCCTGTGGTACCTCACTACTTCCCACCTTCCATTGTGAAAACTCATTTATACTTACTCTCTGATTCCTGTTAATTAACCAATTTTTAATCCACAAGTGGATTAATCCTTTTATCCCATGACTGCTGAGTTTACTTAGGAGCCTTTGATGAGGAACTTCATTAAACGCTTTCTGGAAGTCTAGGTAAACAACATCTGTTGGGTCACCCTTGACCAGATGCTTGCTCACCTCCTCAAAGAACTCTAAAAGGTTACTGAGACAAGAAGTTAATTTACAGAATCCCTGCTGATTCTTCCTGAATGGCTGTCATTCGATGTGCTTACTAATTCTGTCTTTAATAATGGACACCACCAATTTACCCAGTATCAATGTTAGACAGACCAGTCTGTAATTTCTTGGCTCTAACCTTTTTTAAAGATGGGGGTTACATTAGCTGCCTTCCAGTCCTTGGGAACGGAGGCACATTTTAGTGATCAGTTGGATATTTCTATCAGGAGATCTACAAGTTCACATTTAAGTCCTTTCAGAACTCTGGTGCATGCTATCCAAGTCTGGTGATTTGTCAGTTTTTAATTTGTCCATCAGTTCTAGGACCTCCTCTCTCATCACCTCAATCCAACTCAGGTCACTCAACATCCCTCCCAAAATCAGTACTACTGGACTGGGCCACTTCCCCATCATCCTTTAGTAAACCTTTTATTCCTTGATCATTTAAAGGCCTCATTTCCTCCCTGGCTGATTTCCTGCTACTGATGGATTTGAAACAATTTTTATTATTAGTCTATATGGGTTTTGCGATATGTTCCCCATAGTCTCTTTTTACTTGTTTTTGCATTTTATTGGCCAAAGCTTGTGCTCCCTTTTATTTACATCACTCACAAGCCTTCCACTGCTTAAAGGTTTCTTGTTTACCTTTTACTGCCTCCATTACTTTGTTCATTAACCATGCTGGCCTTTTTAATACCTATCTGTACCTGCGGTATACATTTAATCTGAGCTTCAAGGATTGTAGTTTTAAAAGGTCTCCAAGCTTCTGGAAGGGATTTGACCCCCCTTACCTTTCATTTCCATTTCTTCCTTATCGGAGAGATGTTTGTTTGTTTGTTTATTTATACCACCCTCCCCTGTGGCTCAGAGCGATTTACATAGAATGTAGGAATAAGTGCAGTTCAACAACTTCAAACAACACAATAGTAAGAGTAACAGTAGACTCAGCAGCCAGTAACAACAGTTCCAACAACACTTCCATACAATTCCAACACCAATGGTGACAACATTGTCAACAATGGTCCCACAGGTTGCTCAGTTTTGGGAATCAGCTCATGGGGAGGGGTTTCTGGGAGGCCCAGCAGGTGTTGTTGGTTTGGTTGACCTCAACCAAATTATATATTAATATATTTATATTATTTTTTAAATTGTATTTATTTGTTAGATTTCTACCCTGCTGCTATTGTCAAACTGTCTCACGGCAGGTTACATAGATAAAAAGATAAAATCCCACATAAAAATTAAAACCCGTCTCAATACCCCATTATGCTACACGGCAGCAAAATTAAAAAAAACAAAAAACAGCCCAATCGCCTCCCCCTATTTCTGGCACTCTCCTCCCGGTGCCTCAGGGGAAAATCCATGATTGCCGTCAATCCAATATTAGTGCTAATTATTGTTTAACCTGGAGGGGCCCCTCTGATCTTCTGCATCCTGGACTCAACCAAGGCCTAGCAGAAGAGCTTTGTCTTGCAGGCCCTGTGGAACTGTGGAAGCTCCTATAGGGCCCTCAGCTCTTCCGGGAGCTCATTCTACCAGGTCAGGGCCAGGACCGAAAAGGCCCTAGCCCTGGCCAAGGCCAGGTTAACCTCCCGTGGGCCAGACATCACCACTATTATTATGATACTTATATTATTATATTTATAGGCTGCCCCTCCCTGCAAGCAGGCTCGGGGCATTTTATAGCATAGATCTACAATTAAAACATCTTTACAAGCATGTTCTAAATTTAAATGTGGTCACTGGAAATCTTAGTCTTTCTGTTGTTCCGAGGCTTTACCAGGCTTTGCCAATATATCCGCCCATTTGTATGTATTCATTTAGGATTCTTTTAAATTGCTTTTGTCTGTACCATGTAGACCCAGAGTGGCTTCCAGGGTTAAAAAAGGCACAGACATAAGGATTAGGAGCTTGCTGGTTGAAAAGAAACCCCTCTGTAGGGTTGCCAGTTGCCTGGAGAAAAAAAAAAGTTCTTTAATAGGGATATTATTTAACAAGTATCACTCTTTATTCCCATGCCTTGAAAAGCTTCAAGTGCTAATATCCACAAATATGAACCTCATTACAAAGGGATAGGGAATTTTTCTCCAGGGCTGTTGGTAAGCCCAAGATTCCCAGGGTGTTGAAGTTCGCACTCAGTGCCGAATTTTATCTTTCTGTGGGATAATTGCAGAGTCTTGGGACACACCCAGCACTACCCTGGGGCTTGCTTTTCATCTTTTATGATGGTGGTATGTTTCCCTTCTCGGAAGACTATGGGAAGCTGCTACAAATTCAGTGTTTTGAGTTACACCCATGGGCCCATTTATTTCCATGGTTGTCCCTATATATGTTAAAATCTCTCCTGTGGAAATTAAAGGGTCTTGAAAATGTTTAGACCTGGCTGGGCTGTGAATTTGTGCCCTGAATGTTTTAACATACATTTCATAAAACAGTTTAAATATTAAACATTCCATAAGAATACAAGTAAATAGCATACATTTTAAAAAGCCAACAAAGAAATGCTGCTGGTTTGGTGTAGTGGTTTATAGTGGTGGACTCTAATCTGGAGAACTGGGTTTGATTCCTCACTCCTCCCCATGCAGCTAACTGGGTGACTTTGGGCCAGTCACAGTTCTCTCAAGGCTCTCTCAGTCTCACCTACCTCACAGGGTGTCTGTTGTGGGGAAAGGAAGAGCAGGAAAGGAAGAGTAAGTCACATTGAGACTCCTTTATATCGCAAAATGTCAGCTCTTCTTCAACTTTTACTTTTATTACTGTTACTGTCTTTTTCCTCTCACAAGTTCAATTTGGTATACTTGGCTCTGCTTCTTCTTTATCCTTATAATAACATTGTGAGGTAGTTAAAGTTGCCATCTTCAGCTTGAGAAATACCTAGAGATTTTGAGGGTGGAGCCTGAGGAGGGCAGGGTTTGAGGCATAATTCCATTGCATCCAACTTCCACAGTGGCCATTTTCTCCAGCTACCATCTAGAGCAGGGGTAGTCAAACTGCGGCCCTCCAGATGTCCATGGACTACAATTCCCCGGAGCCCCTGCCAGCATCCGCTGGCAGGGGCTCCTGGGAATTGTAGTCCATGGACATCTGGAGGGCCGCAGTTTGACTACCCCTGATCTATAGCAGCGGTTCTCAACAGCAGTGTGGAGGAAGCCAGTGGTGCCATGTCGCTGCGGCTGCTGCTGCTGCTCCTGCCACCACTGCTCCTGTGGCGTTGGCCCCGTCCATGCCGCTTCGGTGAGCTCTGAGGTGGCACGGAGGAGGCCAGTGCCATGCCGCCGCCACCGTGGCAACCCCCTGGGAAAGGCCGAACGACCCCTCGAGGGGTCGTGACCCTCGGGTTGAGGGATGCTGATCTTTAGACTGATAACCGTAGAGTAGGCTTAGGCTGACAGCAAGTCGCCAACGTCACTGAGCAAGCTTTCTTGCTGAGTAGGGTTCGGAAAATGGGACTCCCTAATCTGTCCCAAACTCTAGCCACCACATGACATTTCTTCCTTCCTGTATTTATTAACTGACTTAATTTATTTATGATTGGAACATTAAAACAAATTAAAACAGTTAAAATGCAGTACAATTCAAATTCTGTTAGGACGCTGAAGTTCATGGGCTATTGCCTTAAGATGCAGCTCGCATTTCAAGGGGAGGGTATCTCGAAGACCACTGTCATGGTCATGCTGACTCTTTCTCCTTTGACTTTATCGCATTCCTCTTTTTTTTCTGTCTTCGCTTGTGTGTAATTTCCTTGCAAGTAACATGTTTGGAGGCCCAATCCTGAAACGACAGCGTAACATATAATCTCATCTCACTTTGGATTTTTGTATTGAACAAGTGTTTTATTGCGCTCTCCCTTGTTGCCTTTTAATGTAAGAATGGCCAACAAGCTTGTAGACTAGATATAACATGCAAGGTAGTCTTGTCTAAATTAAATCAAAGTATGCTAAACATGCAAACAAATTCATTTGCTGTGGATAGTTTCAGCACCATGTGAATGTTCTGATTCCCCCCAACGAAGCCTACACAGCAAAACTTTGTAAAATAGATCTGTCATTTTCCCCTTTCTGTTTTGTGACATATTGCTGGTGCAGCCCATTTTTTTTCTTTATCCTTGTCAAAGGTATGCCATATCTTTTTCAAAGGCAGTGGAGACAGACACTACTGTTCATTTCAATGCTCTGTATTCCACTTGGTTCTTCATGTAATATACCAGATATCCATAAGTTTTTAAAACATTTATATGGTCATGTTGACCCCCCCCCCACCACCAATAATGGGCCTGGAGGGGGTGGGAAGGGGAAGGCCCTCAGTTGGGCATGTACACAGCTCTGCTTCCCAACCATATGCTGCACAGTAGTGCCACCTCTGAGGTTTCTCAAAGCCTGAAGAATGTTTCAGGGGTTTCTCAGCAGTGAAAAAGTTGAGAAAGGTTCGTCTACATATATCCTCCCATCCAATACATGACAAAGAACTCAATGCAACAATAGGATTTTGCAATATAATCTACTTACAGCCACTAGATTACTGGTATTGCCTCTTCTCAGACACAGGGCCTACATTTTGATCTCACAAAACAGAAACCACGCTTCGTCTGTTTACTGGGTATATCTCCCCCCTCCTCACCTTTGCTTCTCCGTCTTCTCAAAAGAAGATACAAGCAACAGCAAACTCGTAGTATTGTTGCTGTTGCTACCCATCTTAAGTCAGCATGGAAACCCCTTTATTGATTTAAAATACAGGCTAGCTGCCTCTCCATTCAAAATAAATAAATAAAATTTTTAAAAATTGCCTGTGGCAGTTCACAACATTCAACAAAAACACCACCACAAAACAAAAATATTAAAAGAGCTAAACTACAATTAACATAATCACAGCCTGCAAAGATGTTGAAACAGAAAACAGCAATGAAAATATCCTTAACAGTATGCAGCAATAGAAATAGATTTTAAACAGTTTAAGATGATTAAAACAAAACAAAACACACAGATTATAAAATTAAGTCACAAAGCAATCTAACACCAAAATAGCAGTTGTAGGGCTATGAAGAACATGAATAAGGCATGAGGTTTTAAGAGTGCTCATCCACTATTTGATCTGCAAAGATCTCCTAAGGTGAGGCAAACAATACCTTAAGCCTCCACCACCTCTGGCACCTTACCTTGTAACAACAAAATGGGTAAATGCTGATAAGCAGCAGCGCCACTGCCGATAATAGTGTAGGGTTACATTCCGGTAATACTGGAACACTCTAAGAACAATGGGCTATATATAGTACACATTCTCCTAGCTGAGGCACATCACTGTCTTCTCTTTGTTGATACCTGAATTAACACGCACACTTTTGAAGAAGTAACAAAAACAGATGGAAGGTGATTTCCTTTGCGGGATTCACTTCCTTGCGAGGTTTTGAATTGCACAGAAATTTCATGGCAGAAAAGTACCTTATTTGGTTATTATATTGATGCTCGAAGATTCAGAAGCAGTGATGAGTGAGGATCGCTCAGTTTAAATATTCCAAAAAGCCAATATGTGTGTACACAGCATCAGGAATTCACAGCTGATCTGGGACGCTTGGGTTCAAATCCCAACTCTGCCATGGAAGCTTGCTGAGTGATCTTAGGCCAGTCACACTCTCTCAGCCTAACCTACCTTGCAGGGTTGTTCTAAGGAAAAAATGGAGGACAGGATGTAAGCTGCTTTGATTCCCCCTAGGAGAGGAAGCTGGGAAACAAATGAATTGAATACATACATTAAACAATATGTTTAATGAATTGCATTTATTAGTCTACCTTAACGTTTTGATTGATAATTATGGACTGATCTCTTTTTGTAAATTTTCTATAGCTAAAAAGAAGAATATTCCTTGCATGCCTTTGAGAAGTTTTTTTGGTCAGATTTCTCACAAGACAACTAATTAATTGGTGTAATCAAAGCTATCTCATACAGCCATTAACAAACTAGGTCTAATCTATTTTATCTGTTAAATCTGTTCAGTCCCTGGACAGCTCAGTCTCCTCAGAAGTCAGAAGCTAAGCAGGGTCGGCTCTGATCAGTATTTGGATGGGAGGCCTCCAAGGAATTCCAGGCATGTGAAGCAGAGCCAAGAAATGGCAAAGCACCACTGAATGTCTCTTGCCTCATGGGTTGCCATAAATCAGCTCCTCCCCGCTACAAAGTCATAAAAAATTAGCGACATCTGTTTAGTCTATCTATTGATGGCGTCTGACTCCTTGGAGGAATACAATGTAAACGTACCCTACTAAGAAAACTGTATTTCTTTCCTTTTGTTTATATTTTTCTGTTTTTCTAAGCACATATTGTTAAGGACTGTATAGGAGAAATGTGTCCAGATTGAAGTCAAGGAAAATCTGGTTGCTACATTCCTATGTGCACAAGCAATTGTGCTCTATTTGGAATTCAAACCCATTGGGTTTAATGAGATCTCTGAACATATTTAGCAGAGCAGCCTCTGGCCCATTTCATGGCCTACCAAGTGATACATAAAGTGAACTGAAATTACGGTTGTAAAAAAATCATTTGTAAAAGCACAGTGTGGCTTATGAATTACTTGTGATTTATTTGCCATCCTAAAAAGGAACAATGAAATATATTGCATGGAATTTGTTGTAAATGTAAGGATTCATATGGAAACAATTGGTAGAGTTTTTATGCCTTAGTACTGCAAATGTTCACTATGATGAGAATCACTTACTATGTTAATGTTTCAGAGGAATTTCATGTAAAATGCAGCTATTAATAATCCGGGGTCTTATTTGTTCATTATCAGAGTGCCAAATATAATGATAGCTATTTTTGTCACTGTTTTCTTTGTCATTTTAATTAAATATTGAATGTATTGGTACCATTAATATTATTAATTTTAATATTTTGACAGATAGGATCAACATTCCTTCCATTTTCCTCTCCCCGCCCCCCCAGCTTTATTGTCTGTGTACTTCAGACTTACCTTTCTCAGTCCTTTGCATATTTTTCAGCCTTAGTATCTCTGAACTCCTTGACTATTACCATTTCCTCTGTGCATGAGGCTTTAAATCTAGTCAGATTGACATCTTTCGCCTCCTCATAAAATCTGGACTGCAAATTGCTTACGGTAGTTTCCTGTAAACATTCCATATCTGCTTTATTATTGATTGATGATTGTATGGGCATGGGTGCAATATAGCTGGGACATCCTAATATTGTCTGGCTGCCAGGCAAAGATGTTGGGAGGTGGTTTGCCATTGCCTGTCATGACCCTGGTATTCCTTGGAGCTTGCACTGCCAAGAGCTAGCCAGGACTGACCCTGCTTAGCTTCTGAGATCTAACACATGAGGAAATGACAATCCTACATTCACATTAAAAGGAGTGAAAGACTGCTGTGGCTTTCTTAACAGGTTTCAAAGTTCTTGTTGTAGAACAAATAGGGTAAAAGTTAGTGAGTTTCCAACAACGCAGTTTATTTTCTTTGAAGTTACCAATCAAATAGTCCTGTGACTAAGGTGGCCGTGAGATGGAATTGTTAGGCCTAAAATCTTCATGCCAATGCACAGAAGCCAAAATAACCAACGTTATAATAATGCAAATTAAGTCAGACAAGATAACCTGGAGGAAGCAAAGAGAAAAGTTTATTTTGCTCAAAATAGCGAGATCAAACCAGCGCAGCAAAGATGGCTTAAACTGCGATCTTGGACCTCCCAGGGCCAGATAAAAGGTTTTAATATTTATTTATTTATTTATTATATTTATATACCACCCTCCCCGGAGGCTCAGGGTGGTTTACATAGGAACTTTGCATCCCGATACTTTTATAGCATCCATCATTGACTGGTACTAATTATTTAGGATAGCAGTGGGTTAGTCAGATACCAGATCCATTGTTTGGATTCTGCTCTGATTGGTCACTAGAACTCTCTGGGGTCAGGGGTGGGCGTTGTAACATCATTTACAAAACCATTTGCACATCTTTTACTTTCAGTTTGTAACAATTACGATATGAAGGAACAGTGATCCGTTCCCCTAGAACCTAATGGGCTGCTTTGTATCAGTGCCACCGGATTCCATGAAGCACATGGCGTATGTGCTGTCTCTGCTTGCCCACAATGGCACCTTCTGGGGGAACTCTGGTCAGCCTGGGCCAGAATGCGTGCTAGTTATGATTCAACTTAACAACTATACAAAACAATGACAACTAGTATTCTTACAAACTATGGAGCTAATAGAAAATAATCCCATAATTTGTACTAGGCTAGCTTTTCTGAAGCATCATGTGAATTGTTCTTTGTTCTTATGTAAACTGCCCTGAGCCTTTGGGGAGGGTGATATATAAATATAATAAAATAAATAACTAAATAAACAAATCTTCTCTCAGGCCTATCAGAATCCTCTGTCCACTATGGTTCCAGCACTTAAGCGAAATGTGTGCATAAACAATCAATTGCAAGGTGTTTTCACGATACCAGCTCTAATGTTCGGTACAGTTTTTGGAAGAGGATGAAGATACTGTGTCCCACTCTGCATAAACTAATTCTGTACAGCCTGTGACTCATCAACTTGAACAGCCATAACCATCTGGCCCAAGCAAGCACCTGACAGGCTACAACGCATGGCACACAATGTGTTGGCCCACCCCAAACAGGAATTCTTGGCCTTGTCTTACATAAACGAACACGACCGGGTTCAGTGTTATTATTATTTATACATTTCTATACCGCCCTCCCATGATGGCTCAGGGTGGTTTGCACGATACAAGGAAAAACAATGAATTAAAACCAACATGACAAATAACAATACTAAAAGTATTAAGCATCATTAAAACATAAGTAACAATTCAGCAGCATTTAGGTTTTAGCATCCACCAGATTATTCAGTGCCCATAATTCTGACTAGATCTCTTCTCTACCTGTTTTTGTAGGGGAGGGCCATGGATGCTGCCCGTAGATTTTTAACTGAACTGCCTCAAAAGGAGCTTAGTGACCTGACCGGTCTTTTTATAGCTTTAGGGTTGGGTCCAAGGAGTCCTTTCCACTACGCTGGATCCTGTGAATCTCTTTCCACGAATTTTCCTCCAACAGAGAAAGGATTTTTTCCACTGAGAGCCAGTTTGGTGTAGTGGTTAGGAGTGTGGACTTCTAATCTGGCATGCCGGGTTCGATTCTGCCCTCCCCCACATGCAGCCAGCTGGGTGACCTTGGGCTTGCCACGGCACTGATAAAATTGTTCTGACCGGGCAGTAATGTCAGGGCTCTCAGCCTCACCTACCCCACAGGGTGTCTGTTGTGGGGAGAGGAAAGGGAAGGCGACTCTAAGCTGCTTTGAGCCTCCTTCGGGTAGAGAAAAGCAGCATATACGAACCAACTCTTCTTCTTCTTCATCAGGAAAAAATAATACTACTTTCCCGCTGGAAGTCTCTGTTTCAGGAAGACTTACTGGGAGAGATATGAGATCCAGCCTGCAATGAGCAATTGACCACTACAGTGCCTACTGCCACATCCATCGCTCCCGGCCCAAGTCCTTCCCTCCTTCCTCAAGGCAGGCGCTCTTAAGGGCCAGAAAGTTTTGCTCGCTTATTATCACTTAAATTCCACTGAATGGACTTTCATCCATCGAGCAGGATCCGCCGCTCAAGAGCAGCACTCTCCTATTTCTGTATTCAAGTCTCCTTAAAAAAAAAAAAAAGGTTTGATATGTGGCGTTTTCAATTTGCTCGCGACCCGGGGCAAGACCTCCTCCGCCGCGTAGCAGGCGCTCGCACGAGAACACAGTCCCGGCGCTCCCTCCCCTCCCTCCCTCCTTCTTTCCTTCGTCCGGGCCGCAAGAGCGCGCTCCCTCGAGCGGCCACCCCGCGGAAGGCGCGGCATCCACTTCCCAGGAAACCCGACGGCGATCTGGCTGCGCTCCGGAGTCCCGGCACTTTGATTGGCAGAAGGAACTCGGCGGAGCCTCTCCGTTCTCCCTCGCCCTCCCCGGCGCCTGCCCGCTGGGATCCCCCGCCGGGGGCTGCTCTGGCCAGGCGGAGCAGCGCCGCCCCGCCCCCCCCCTGCCGGGGGTCAGGTCCCACTGGCAGAAGGGGCGGGCCAAGGGCTGATGATGTCACCAGGGGGAGGGCGGGAGGGAGGGGGAGCGAGCGCGCCGCAGGGAGGGAGGGAGGGAGGGAGGGAGGCGGGGCAGGGCGAGCGAGCCAGCCAGGCAGCGTTCCGGGTCAGGCGCAGGAATGAGAAGAAGGTGGCCGAGCCGGGGCGAGAGCGGCGCGCCTGAAGTCCTCGCCTGAGCCCAGCCGCTGATTGGGCGGCGGAGACCCTACGGGGAGGGGGTCGCTCCGGAGGGGGCGAGCAAAGAGTTTCCTCCTGTCCCGGCAGAAGGCGTGCGGGTGGCTCCTGCCGCGGGCTCGCGGAGGCGGAGGAGGAGGAGGAGGAGGAGGAGGCGGCGGCGGCGGCGGCGGCGGCGGCGGCGGCGGCGGCGAGAGGGCGCCGTGGAAGGCGGCGACGGGCAAGGCAGCTGGGGGGACGCGCTTTCGGAACCCGGCGGCGGCGGGGGTTGCTAGGGGGAGGGTTTGCAACCCTCCCCCCACCCACCCGCGCGTGCGCGCGTCCGTGCCCGTCGGTCCACTGTGGTGCTCCCGTAGCCCCGGCAGGCAGGCAGGCAGGCAGGCAAGAGTCGGGGAGAAAGTCCACGCGAGGGGCGGGAACACGCGCGCCTGAGAGGCGGCTGCGGGTGCGCGCGCCGCCCCTGCCCCGGGTGGCCGCCGCCAGAGCCCCGCGCGGCTTGAGCGAGCGGGCGGGCGGGCGGCTGTTGTTGTGGCTGCCTCCGCCTCCGCCGCCTGCGCTGCTATGTTTCATTGCATCCCGCTGTGGCGGTGCAACCGTCATGTGGAGTCTATCGACAAGCGCCACTGCTCGCTGGTCGCCGTGCCTGAGGACATCTACCGCTACAGCCGCAGCCTCGAAGAGCTCCTGCTGGACGCCAACCAGCTGCGCGAGCTGCCCAAGGTGAGCGGCAGGGCACTCCTGGGACGCGGGCGCCGCGGGCTCCCCTTCTCTCTTGCCCCCGGAGAGCCTCTCCCTCGGCCGGGGCTGCTTCCTCCACTTTTGTGGGGCGGGGGGCGCCTGTCCCGGCTCTTCTGGCCTCCCTGGCCCGCTGCCGCTTCAGGGTGGAGTGGGGCAGCCGGGGACCGAACTCGGCCGCGGTCCGTGGGACGGGGTCCCGCGCGGGTGGGTTGGCTGCGCGCGGGGGAAGCCTGTCTCGGTTCGCGGCGCCGCTGGGGAGCCGGATCGGTGGAAGGAGCCAGGCGGCGGGAAGGGGAGGACGGCTGCGTCTGCTCCGGCGCCAGCCGCCTTCCCGGCAGCCGTCTCTGGTAAGACCTGCTCTGCCATTCGTACGGCTGCCTTGTAAAAACGGTGGTTCGCGGCCAGCGCGGGCTTCAAAGGAGCAGGCGGCGCATCACCTGGCGACCCGCAGAGGGGGAAGGAGCTGCTGGCCTGGCCGATCTAGTGACGCTTTTGTTTGTGTGTGAGGAATCAGGTGAGCAGTTCCACTAGAAGCGGTTTTTAAAAACAAAAGGCCTGAACACTTGAGGCACGTTCATGGATGACTTTTTTTTGGGGGGGGGGAGGGGTGGGCCCCAGCTGCTTTGATGTCGTCTGCCCTGGCACTTGTGGCTACAGTCAGGATGATTTTCTGCAGTGGATTGCTGCTTGCTGTTGCTGCTCTTACCTGTGATCATAGCTATCTGGGCATCCCTTTACCTGAAAACCTGTCATCCAAAGAAGGCAGAGACTTGCATAGAAGATATGGGGAATGTGAAATGACCCCCTGCTTATGAGATGCTGTGTTGAACACTGTTGGTATTATTACACTATATAACACTTTAAGAATGCTTTGGTTGGGATTGTTATGGGGTTTTTTTAGCCCATCTTATCCATGGGGTTCCTCAGTTGACCTTTGCCCCTTGCTGTCCTTTGAGCCTCGCAACATCATTGTGAGGCCAGTTTGATTAAAGTCATCCCATGAGTTTCATGGAGGGTGTGTGTGTTAAGCCAGGGCAGGGCAGGCCTGATCCAGCCATCACACCACACTCATTCTCAGATGACATGTTTTCAAAACGGTAGAACCAACTGACCCTGAGTCAAAACAAGCCCCGTGATGTTAAATTCAACATGTATTAACCAAATTCAAACCCAGGTAATACCTTGCAACTCTCTCTCTGCAAGATGTTCAGGGTAGTTCCTAGTAGAAGGCCGTCGTGAGACAGCAGTGAATTGCCTTTGTTCCCAGTAAACAGTTTGGGGAATTGTCATGAGCCACTGACATGGAAACTGGCTTTTAGCCAAGCATGTAGCCACAAAACAGCTTTAATGTACTTTCCCCTTATTAGTACAGACTCTTACTCCTGCAAATCTATATGTCAAATACTGTTCCATCCATACTCTGTTACACTTGTGGTAGTAAAGCATCGGCCATTGATTTGCTCTGGTGGCATGGAATGCTCATTTGGTCAGGGACCTAGGTGGTTAGCTAAGTGGGCCGAGAGCAAAGCTTCTCCCAGGTGGTGGTGGACTACTTGAATGAGATCTCAAACATACAGGAAGTAAGGGACAAGGACTACCGAGTCCACAGCAGCTTTCAAATGTGTTCAGGCTAAAATGTGCAGGAATCCAGATTTCATGAAGCATCGTGAAAGGGACCTTGTTAAAAACAAAGTATGACCTTAGATTTTGAACTTGGAGTAATTTCTGGTTTGGAATCCTAGCTAGTGGGTATAAAACTTGCTTACTTTGGGAACTTGCGTTACCCAGGAGGGAAGGAGAGAGAAGCAATAAAAACGCACGAGTGTAAGAAATAGCAAGGTTTATGTACATTCTAATGTAACTGCAGTTAAGTGTGTCATCGAAAGAAGGGTAAACATGACTGACAAGGCTTTGCACCTCCCGATTGCCCCCCCCCCCCCAATTGTCAGTCCTGGGCCAAGGGCCAATGGGCTCCTTTCCTCATCCTGGACTGGGCCCACCCCAGCCCCCCTTACTGCTTTATTTGTACTGCTCCCGGAACAGTGTAAAGATGATGGTATAATAACTATATTCAAGTAGCCCCTGTGTCGATGAATACACAGAATATCAATTCAGTTGGCCACAAATGTCCTTTCCCTGTGGTTAAATATTTTTGTCTTCTACATCCAGAGGGCTTTTCATGAACCGCTTTAGTCGTTTTCACTGCTGAAAACTAGCTACTCTTCTGATTCACTTTACAAACAAACTAGTAAAGCCCAGTGTCCTTTGGTTAGTCAGGAATAGGCTGCGTACACAAGACTTGCATGTAGCGGTCTCCTATATCTCTTTCTGTCAAGGTTCTCTCAGTGATCCTATTTGAAGCATTGAAATCAAGATTAATTTTCTCCTTGCCCCAGGAAAACTTACAATATTGAGGAAACCCATCTATGTGATACTACTTCTATCATAATTGGAATCTACTCCATCAGACATACTGTATGTTCACTATATAAGACCACGAGGCAGAATAAATTGATCTGAAACAGTAAAGTTAAAACTGGAAATAGAGGATGGTAGAAAAGCATACCTCAAGGAAGAGGAGCTAAAGTTCTACAGTTTCTGTAGCCCAGTGTGTTGATGTAGCTATATTTCTAGGTTACAGCCTGGACTACCAGTTTGGTGGGTGGGTGTGTACTGAAAGGACTGCAAACTGATCTAGGTGTAGTTGTAGTTACAAAAAATTATTTACATGCAACTAGACTGTGCATCTAAAGATGTATCTTATGGAGAGAAAGAAAATGGGGATAGTAGTTGTCACACTCAGATACAGATTTGGATGTTTACATTCACATCCAATATCTAACACTCAAGCCAAAGCCTGTTATGGATTAGGATGAAACAGAGTATTTTTAGTGTGCCATGCTGATCATTTTAGTGTATTAAGATAATCCCCCCCCCCCCCCAGTTTCTATCCTTGGTCTTTGTGCTAGGGGTAATTTTACTAGATCATAAAAACTTATTTTGAAAAAGGCACATTGTTTGCCATTTTGGATATGGAGTTGGAACAAAAAGGGCAAGTTTCAATATCTGATGCATTTTCTGTCGTGGCAGGACAGAGTGGTAAAACAGCAGACATGCAGTCTGAAGCTCTGCCCATGAGGCTGGGAGTTCAATCCCAGCAGCCGGCTCATAGAATCATAGAGTTGGAAGGGGCCATACAGGCCATCTAGTCCAACCCCCTGCTCAACGCAGGATCAGCCCTAAGCATCCTAAAGCATCCAAGAAACGTGTGTATCCAACCTTTTCTTGAAGACTGCCAGTGAGGGGGAGCTCACCACCTCCTTAGGCAGCCTATTCCACTACTGAACTACTCTGACTGTGAAAAAGTTTTTCCTGATATCTAGCCTATATCGTTGTACTTGTAGTTTAAAGCCATTACTGCGTGTCCTTTCCTCTGCAACCAATGGGAACAGCATCCTGCCCTCCTCCAAATGACAACCTTTCAAATACTTAGAGGGCTAACATGTCCCCTCTCAACCTCCTTTTCTCCAGGCTGAACATTCCCAAGTCCCTCAACCTATCTTCATAGGGCTTGGTCCCCTGGCCCCAGATCATCCTTGTCGCTCTCCTCTGTACCCTTTCAATTTTATCTACGTCCTTCTTGAAGTGAGGCCTCCAGAACTGCACACAGTACTCCAGGTGTGGTCTGACCAGTGCCGTATACAATGGGACTATGACATCTTGTGATTTTGATGTGATTCCCCAGTTGATACAGCCCAAAATGACATTTGCCTTTTTTACTGCTGCATCACACTGCCTGCTCATGTTTAGTTTACAATCCACAAGTACCCCAAGGTCTCGTTCACACACAGTGTTACCTAGAAGCGTGTCCCCCATCCAGTAGGCATGCTTTTCATTTTTCTGACCCAGATGCAGAACTTTACACTTATCGTTATTAAATTGCATCTTATTCTCATTTGCCCATTTTTCCATTGTGTTCAGATCTCGTTGAACTCTGTCTCTATCTTCTGGAGTATTTGCCAATCCTCCCAATTTGGTGTCATCTGCAAACTTGATGAGTAGTCCCTCCACCCCCTCATCTAGATCTTCGGGTAGTAAAAAGTACTGGACCGAGCATCGAGCCCTGAGGCACCCCGCTACTCACCTCCCTCCAGTCTGATGAAACACCATTGACAACAACTCTTTGAGTGTGGTTCTCTAACCCATTTCCTATCCACCTAACTATCTGAAAATCCAGATTGCAGTCCTTCAATTTATCCATCAGAACATCATGGGGAACCTTATCAAAAGCTTTACTAAAATCCAAGTAAACTCAAGGTTGACTCAGCCTTCCATCCTCCCGAGGTCGGTAAAATGAGTACCCAGCTTGCTGGGGGGTAAATGGTAATGACTGGGGAAGGCACTGGCAAACCACCCCGTATTGAGTCTGCCATGAAAACTCTAGAGGGCGTCACTCCAAGGGTCAGATATGACCTGGTGCTTGCACAGGGGATACCTTTACCTTTTTTAAGGATGTGTATGCGTATATTTAATTTTAAAAGCAGAAATTTCAAAAGGAAATTGTTGCTTCTCTCACCCCGTCCTTACAAGAATATTCTTGATGATGGGCAGCTACATTTTTTTAAAAAAACTGTTTGTATATTGTTTTAGAAGTATGTTTGGATACAACTGCTGTGTTGCAGACTTTCTGCAGAACAGCCTTCCAAATACAGCTATACATTAAAGTGAATTATTGTCTTGAGATCTTGTAATCAGTCTCAGATTGGCTGTTTGGGTAGCTAATATGATGTGCTGATATCCAAAGTTTATATTAAAGATGGCAGTAGACCAATGTCTGGTATTGCTGTCATAACATAACTTTTGAAGGGAGAATGGCATATGCGTGAAGACACAGAAGGTTACTGTGTAAGAGCTCACTTTTCACTGTACCTTTCCGTCAGTAAGATTATCTTGTGTATTTTGGTTGGGCAGGAAACCGGAATGTTGAATCATCTTTCACCTCTTCTGCAATGGTTCAGGAAACATTGTCAAATAGAGGCGATAAACCCCTCAGCCCATATTCATTGGCCTTTCTGGTTTCTTGAGTTTTGTTTATTATTTATTTTACTTCATTTATATGTCCACTTCTCTCTCTAGTAAAAGGAACCAAAGTGACATAAAACATTCTGTCCTTTATTTTACCCCTAGAACAACCCTGTGAAATAAGTTAGACTGAGGATGTGTGATTAGATCAACAGCACCCAATATGCTTCCAAGTCTCCCAGTTCCTATATTTATTTTTATTTATTTTTAAAATTATAGACCACCATTCTTGGCCCAACCGAGACATTTCAACCAGTACTCCACGCTGGCTGAATTCTGAGCCTTAGAGCCACATAAACCTTCTCTGTCATCTCTTATATACCCTTAGATTAGATAGACTAAGAACAAAGCTGTGATGTTATTTGAAGACTTTTATTTAGATATTTAATACTCCACTTTTGCCTTAATTGGGGTCTGAAGCATTGTTCTCCCCTCTGGTGAGGCAAGGTAGGCTGGCCCATGCTCACACAGTGAATTTCCATGGCAGAGTGGAAATTCATACCTGGGTCTCCTAGATCCTAGTCAGAGCTTCTGAATATTGCATTACATTAGTGCTCTCACTGATCCAGGATTGGCTCTCCTAACATTGTTTCATACTGTAAAAACCTTTGGAAGGGAAGATTCACTTTATCCCTGCAGTGCTGGGCATGGAGAGTTCTTTCCATCGGTGCTGTTGTTCCACTCAGAATTTCCTATCTCCTGAGTGTTACAAGTTCCATCAAGGGAAGATGGCCATTTTGTTTTTCTTTGCTGGGGCTACTTGAAACTCTGAGCAACCCTTATCCATCCATGGTTCCTTTATATATTTGTGAAACAGCCTGGGGGGGTGGAACGTGTCCGGCTGTCCAAGTTGGAATAGGGCCAATCAGGGTGCAGCCAGCAAATCTGCTGGCTGCACCATGATTGGTCCTGCTCCTGCAGCTCCCGCACTCTGTCCCTGGACTCTAGCCTCTTTGCTCTCAGATGCACCTCAGTGCCTGGAGCCAGCAGAAGGTGAGAGGGCCCTGGGCAAAGGGTCGTGGGGAAGGGCCCGCTAATGAGGGCCTCTAGCCTGCTAGGCTGGGACTGCTAAGGAGGGCATCCCAGCCTGCTAACGAGGGCCTTCCAGCCTGCTGACTGCCTGCTAAGGAGCTCTGTCCCAGGCCTGCCCCAGTTGATCCTGCTGCGAGCTGCAGCTCAAAGCCACCTTAAGCTGCCCAGCTGGGGGCCAGGGGAGGGGACCCTTTCAAGGCCCGTTCTTAGGAACGGGCTTTGAAGCTCATATAGTTCTAATAAAATAGCACAAGGAAGGCATTGATCCCTCCTCTTCTTGTGTTTTAGTAGTTTGCTGTTAACTGAAGCTCCCTGCAGCTACTTTTTTAGGGTACATGATATGAGAGCTAATCACAGATTTCCATTGGAACATGTAGTTTTGCTCTAATGTTGCAGTCTAGCCTGTTCACTAATGTTATGGAAGTATTACTCCTCTTGGTTAGAAAGGAGGCTGACTTGGCAGAACACTGATCCTGGTGACAAACAGGTAGAGATCTTTTAGGAACCTGAATATGTCAATGGCTGATTAATCCATCTTATCCTAGATATATTGACCTGCTTTATAAAACATTGGACAAGTTGTCAGTCTACTGCAGGGCTATATACACTTGCTAACTTGGCGTAGTGCTTAAGAGTTGCGGCCTCTAATCTTGAGATCTGAGTTTGATTCCCCATTCTTCTACATGTAGCCAGCTGTGGGACCTTGGGGCACTCAAAGTTCTCTCTGAGCTCTCTCAGCCTCACCTACCTCACAGGGAGGTAGGAAGGAGATGAAGGGTGGGTGGTAGTAAGCTGCTTTGAAACACCTTGGAGTAGTAAAAAGCAGAGTACAAAAAAACAGCTCTTCTTCTATTGTTGACCTGAAATGACTATTTTCCAACTCTGCTACCTGATGATCATTCATTGGAGGTGGCAAGGGCTGCCAGGGACATTTAGAGTCTGGCAGCATTTTGCAACTGTGGGATCAGTCCTCTCTAAGGGCAGAAGCCCCACTCATATCTATCTAATTAAAGAATAGGTGCTTCTCAGTTTTATGGGAAGGGGAAAATCATATTCCACCACCCACAGCACCCTAGGCTCCAGATTATTCCAGATCAATAGCCAGAAAATGTGTGGATTGGTTGTTGTTACTTATTTAGTACATTTTTATTCTGACCGTATTCTTAGGAGGCTCTTCCAGATTGTATTGTGACCAAAGTCTTATGCTGGCAGGAACTCTTGACTGGGTGAACTGGGTGAATAGCACCAAAGGAGGCAGAGTCCTATTAACAGTTGCCTGTCTTCAGATGTGAAAGCCAACCGAATTTTACTGTTTTCCAATGGATAAGGATTTCCTCACAGAGAGATTCTGCTCAGGCATAGGCATTAAAAGCCATAGAAGGTTAAGACTGAGAGTCCGGATTCAAGTGGGTAGCCGGGTTGGCCTGAAGTAGCACAACCAAAATTGAGTCCAATAGCACCTTTTAAGACTAACAAAACTTTATTCAAGGCATGAGCTTTCGTGTGTAGGCACACTTCCTCAGAAAACATGGAATAAGAATCAGAGTGCAGATATATAGAAAAGGAAAATTAGTGGGGAAGTGTGCCTGCACACGAAAGCTCACTTCTTAAATAAATTTCTATTGGTCTTAAAGGTGCTATTGGACTCAATTTTTGTTGTACTGGGAAGTCCAGAGCTTGTGTGTAGCTAGACCTTTTCTGTCTTGTGAGCAGCTCTGAAACTCTTCCTTTATGCCCCTTCTTGCCCTTCTTCAGTTCCCTTCAGGCTCAAAGGTGTGAACCAATGCAGAAGCTTTCATGTTCTCTTTGTTGTAAGAGCCCCAGACACATTATACCCCCATATACACACATGTAAATGGAATGTGTGAGGAGTATGCACAACCCAATCATGCCGGCCATGCCTCTGTGTGACTGCATGATGAGAACGCATGAAAAAAGCGTCTCTGTGTATGATCCCTTGATCTCCAAAGTTTTAAAAGCAGTATAGCTGTACACGTGGACACTTCAGTGTAGCTGTACAAATGTGCTGTATCCGTCAGCCAAGGGATGTTGTGCCAGCATGCTAATGCCCACTCTCCCTTCCAGTGCATTCAATTAATCCATAAATGTCTGTGTCACCTATACAGGATACCTTCCAATCAAGCGATGAGAGATATTCGAACTTGAGTCCCTTTCTCCAAGGACTCAAGGGGGCAAGGAATGTGTACCTAATTTATGCCCAAGTGCTACCTCCACAAGAGAGCACCTTACTTGCATGTCCATGTGTCCTGAGATGTAAGAAAGTTGTTATTTCTCTCTGAGTCCCTCTATAGGTTCTCAGTACTGGATTCCCCCTTAAATTGTCATTTGGGACATCTGGTAAATGTCCCACTTGCCAGATTCTCTGTGAGAATGGAAGCCATGGTGAGGACATGGCCTCTTGCCAGAGAGCCCTTTTGGACTCTCCTCTGCTCAGTGACTGCCCAGTAGGGCTCCACACCTCAGATACCATGTAGTGACATCACTCTGGTGCAGGCTGATCCCTTATTACTTGCGGTGGGAGTGGCTGTGAAGACCCCAATGAGGTCTCCATTGGTGGCACACCACAATTTGGGTTATGCCTTTTGAGTTATGGGCCTCAAGAATCAGCTGCCTTCTGAGATATTACCTTGTAGGCTCTGTGCAGGCAATTCAAATATATAAGCTCCCATGTGTGACTTGCTCTTTGGGTATAGAGGTTTTCTGATCCATGATGGGCATCAGTGAAGGAGAAACAGAGCGCTTTGGGGTCCCCCAAAATGGAGGTTTCTGGGCCACAGCTCACTGGTATTATGTTGGGTCTTCAGATGTCCTTTGGCTACACCCCGCTGGCACAATACTATTAAGAGCAGCATGGCACACAGGTAAGCAGGTGCCTAGTATAGCTGCTTCGTGGTAATTTATAAAAACATTTCTGTGTCTTGTCTGTTTCCTTGGGTGAATGCAGTTAGTACCATTAATTTTTTTTTGCAGTCAAATCACGGCTGTTTTACAGGGACCTCATAGGGTTTTCTTGTTCAGAGGTTGTTTGCCACTGCCTGCTTCTGTGCCACAGTCCTGGAATACCTTAGAGCAGGGGCAGTCAACCTGTGGTCCTCCAGATGTTCATGAACTACAATTCCCATGAGCCCCTGACAGCGTTTGCTGGCAATGGGCTCATGGGAACTGTAGTTCATGAACATCTGGAGGACCACAGGTTGACTACCCCTGCCTTAGAGGCTTCCCATCCAAATACCAGCCAGGGTCAACATAGGCATCTAAAAAGTGGTCAACATTGTTTTCTCCTTTCTTTTTCATTTTGAAAATGCTTTAACCTATGCTGTGGTCTATTAAACTGCTGCACTAAACTGCATCTTTCATTTATAGAGGCTCAGTTTTACACATCCTACCAAAACATAGTTAAGAAAGTTTAACTTGAATGCCTCATCTGACAACTTATGGTTTGCCCTGTTCTGATATGCAAGAATCAGAAAAAGCTGATTTGAGGTGGATTTATGAAGATGGTTCCAAGTGCTGTCTGAATAGGTGGCAGATTACGGTCACACTCTGCAGTGCTATGAAGTCATGATACAAACTGAATTTACAGGTCTGCACAGACAGAAAGCAAAGCAGATAAGCTAAACTGCACCACGATCTGCTTGTTGCATTTTTGGAAGGTCGAGCCACATCTTGGATTCTAACTAAGGTTGGCACAAACATGGATTCTTCTGCAGCCTTATTATTTTCCAGCCCAAGCTTTCCATCTAGCTCTTCACTGGCACTCTGCTGGAACTTGTAATATGGCTATTTGTTTGGGGTCACTGTGGGTTGCCAGAGTCTGCTTTTCATCTTCTTTGTCTTTCTCCCCTCTGGAGTAGAAATTATGCCAAGTGGATTTTAAAGGCATATTTTGTTTTTACTGTCCTGCCTTCTGGTATCATACCTTTGTGTCCTATTAAATTTATGATACAAAGTCTGTCAAGTGCTTACCATGAGCATACTGGAGTCTTTCCCAGTATTTGTTTGCTGCTTATAGGATGGTCTGAAATTCAGACCCTTGTTTTTCCTATATCCAACAGTGAGAAAGAGTAACGTGCCCTGGCTTCAGGAGACTCTTGTTTTGTTGTCTTTTGTGGCTGCTTGGACATTCTGATTTTGCTCGTTGCAAACAGTTTTAATCTGACATCACCCAAACCTTTATCTACTTAGAGGCATTATCCTTAAATATTCATATTTAGAGCTCTGTTGCCTGTTTAGTCCCTTTTTCTGCCTCACCCAGCTTTCTGTTCTGTTTAATATATCAGGACACACTTCTAAAAGTATACATTTTATTTCAAATGTCTGAACAGTCACTTAGTGTATGATGCTTCCTTTGGTTCAGAAGGTATTCACTTCTATATTTTAGTTTCAGCCATCTCTACATTCATGTGCTTTTTTAGTGTCAGATTTGTCATGTTCAGATTCTGATTCTCTGTGCTCTCGTCATTCCTATAATCCTTGTCACTAAGGACGAATCTGTGTCACAAACCTAAACTGGTTTAACCCTACCTTGTAATGTCTCCCAATGTAATAAATTGCTCTGCCGAGTTCAGAAAACGTCCAAGGTTTGCCGAAATAATCAACAGCTGAGTAATAACTTGTGTAAATACAGGGAAAGCTGCCAGGTAGATTCCAGAGAAGCTCTGTGTGTATTATTGAGGCGAGTCAAGATATCGCAATGCAGTGTTACGCTTTTGAGTTCTCAGGGCCTTTTGAGTTCTCCGGTTGAATATTATACGAAAAAAGGGAGAAAAGAGATGTGTTGAAGAGCACCGTGATGTGCCTGGGAGGATCCTTGGAGTAAACCCACTCCAGTTAGCTCTGGGGGTATGGGCTGAAGCCCCCTCCTGAACACAGGTGCCATTTTAGTTCCTTCAGAGTGGCTGAGCCTGCTGCTGGTCCATCTGCATCCCGAGGGGAAGTCATGCCTGAAACGTTTTGAAGAAGGTGCCGGCTTCAATCCCTGGCATCTCCAGTCAGAATGATGAGGTGAAATCACAGTAGACCTCACTGAGTTGCTCTAAAGTAGCTCCATGTGCACGTGGGAAGATGCTTCAGGCCATGAGCTGCTTGTTTGCATTCTGCGTAGAGTGCCAGGTGGGTTTGAATACAGATTTAGCAGCACAGAGTAATTGTGATAAATTGTCCAGGTTTGGAAACCTTTAAAACTCTATGAACCGTTGAGCATTTCTGTGTATGTAAAACATACGTGAACATAGGCATATGGAACTCAACATATGCTTTTATGTGATTCTTTGGGCATGGAATCATATTAATAGTAGAATGGGGAAATTTTCAGCTGGAGCCTTCAATGTATCTTTAAGCAAACCATGATAACTCGTATCTTATCTTAAAAGATTTCTCTCTATGCGTGATCGAAAACTTAAATACTTCTATAAGGTCTTCTGGGCTATGGTTGTAATTGGCAGGGTGGATAACTGATTATTTGCTATTGAAATCTTTACACCTGGAATATCAGGTCTGAATCATGGCAAGAGACAAATCCTAGTCAGGAAAAGTGCATAACGTGAATGATGTCTCACATGTGTGAAACTAAGATTGTATTAACTTTACACGTCTTGAAAATGCTACCACTCCGTTTTTCTTCTATTAGGCAGCACCTGACGTAGCTTGCAGTAGAAGTCACACATAATGGTTGTGACAATGCAGTCAGAATCTCTGCCACTTGAACAAGTGGAACCGGTCTTAGAACCTCAGCAGCTCAAAGTAAGGGATGAGGATTAGAATAATAGAATAGGACCTCCAGGGTCATCTAGTCCAACCCCCTGCAGACTGCAGAAAACTGACAGCTACTGTGTCCAAATCAGGTGGACCTCTCGCATGCCACCACCGTTTTAAAGTGGGCTGATGCACTCTTGCTCTCCCCACACTCTTGCTCTCCCCAAGAGGGACAGACGTGTGTGTGTGGGGGGGGGGGGGAACAAGAGCATCGCAGCCCACAGCTCTGCACCCTCACAACATTTTAAAGTTACTTAAAAATGGTGGTAGCATCCATGGGGTGGATCTGTGGATGTGCTCATATCTAGTTTGGTCCCGAGCCAACGGTCTTCTTCCATGCTGGCTGGTATGCTTTGTCTCCTAGCAGCAACAGCTACTACCGTTTTTATATAGTGCTTTTCCGCCAGAAACTCTGTATCTTGCCTGTGGTTCCTTTGGAGGTCTCCCACCAGGCAGCTGAAGGTGCCAGACCTACTTAGCTTCAGCAGTGGAAATGTCGTGTTCCTTACAATGATTCTCTGGGCTATTACTGTGCTCACTGTCTTGTGGCTGCACTTCCTGAAAAGCTGATGTTCCTATGAGAAACATAGTATGACTAGCTTCTCAGATCTCTGGGATCCTAAAAAAATGATACCTTGTGGGGCCAGTGAGTGAGCACTGTCCTTGTTATTGTTTCAGTGTTTCCCCAGGGTTGTTATTTACACAGGTGATTATTCACCTTTGGCTTCTTGCAGGATATTACTGTGTCCAGCTCCATGTGTTGGAGCCACACATGAGGTCATTCACAATGGATCCTGCTTTAATCATGTGACAGTTTCACTGTTAAGCTGTGTCTGCTGAACAAAATGAATGGTCTGGTTAGTCATTTGTGGAGCAGGGAAGGTTGAATGTGGAGAGCGATCACAAGCAGCTACGTATAACGAGCTGTACTTACGATATATTACAGCAGGGGTAGTCAAATTGTGGCCCTCCAGATGTCCATGGACTACAATTCCCAGGGGCCCCTGCCAGTGAATGCTGGCAGGGACTCCTAGGAATTGTTGTCCATAGACATCTGGAGGGCCGCAGTTACCCCTGCTTTACACGCTAGTGATAAAGATGCATTTGGTGGAGGGAAACCCCATTTTTTAAAACAAAAAATCCAACATAAACAAACCCTGAATCTTCCTTTACAGTAGCGATCCCCGTCGACTAATTGGAGGTGGGCCGTGAAGGACGCCTTCCCCCCCCCCCAGCCCTTTACTTCACCCCCCCCCCCGGCCCTTTACAACACACTTTGGGTGTTATTGTCTCCCATCACTCCCAGATGGGACTACCTCGTTGCAGAGAAACAAGCTCAGGGCTCCCATTGATTTGTCATTGTCATGAGTTAAAATTTCCATGAAAATAAAATGTTCCTTATGTTCATTGTTGTGGCGTGTCTGTATCTTATTTTGAAGGGATGTTTAAACATTACCATAGCAATCAGAGAGCGTTAGGGCTGTGGTTGAGAGTAGAGGAGTAAACTACCCCCCCCCCACCGGGCCTCAGTAAAATTGTCAAGCGTTGAGTGGTCCCCAGTGATAAAAAAGTTGGGGACCACTGCTTTACAGGATGGTAAAAATCGTATTGTGATGCTTCTGTCAGTACAAGAGAAGGGTTCATTTTTGAAGACTCCCCTCTCTCTTTGCAGGCTTCCTTTTGTGAACTCTGCAGATTCAGGAACAATTTTTTCGTGAGTGTTGAATGAGCTGCAATAAGAGGTGGAAGGAGGCAAATTTCAGTGGAGCTCCATTGACTTTGCTTTGGATCCAGCCCAATGTGGCTGAAACTTTGCAGCTCAGAGAGGGATAGTTGGGTTTATATGTGATTAAAGTAAAAGTTAAATTGTAGTGGCTTGATAGGTATGATAATGGATATATTTATGAATATATAGCTCCCTCCCATTTTCTAAAGCATGAAGAGGCGTATGTGTTTGCAGTTTAGACTTAGACTTCTCATATTTTAACTTGTCATAGTATTGTCCCAAGCAAATCTCAGAATACTTGCAATTTACCACTGATTCCGCCCAGATAGGTTTAAGTGAAGGTCTTCAAAAATCTATGGAAACTGTGAATTTTGCTGTCGCGTCTGGTTGCTCTTCTCTGTATTAGAATGCAGTGGGTTGCAGAAGGCTTCTCTTTGTAAAGCTGAAATTAAAAAACTGCTTGTAAGACGTCTCATGTCAACAAGATGCCTGCCTGCATTCAGTTGGTTTCAGCAATATGTGGGTAATTTTTCTCTTGAAAAAGAAAGTGAATGATAGAAGCCACAAAAAGCAAGAGAACCATAGGTTTTGGACTAGTGGGGGAAGGAATAGGAGAAGCAGATTAGGGGGGCAAAGGAGCATGAAAGAAGAGGAATGAGCTTTGGGCAAGGTAACCCAAGATGAGCATGGGGTAATAAGTTCTGTTAAAGTACTGGTCAGTATGTCTGAATTTTGTGCTGAATTTTGTTTGACATATGTTTGCATAGGCTTGAAAATTGCTTAGGATCATGAACTTAGATCCTCTTTTGAAAACAAGTTGTAGTTCTCTCTGTCACTGTTGAGGGGAACATTCCATAACCCTGCAGGTTTCCCATAATTGGCTTAATTCTGGGTCGTTAAATGGTATTTGAATAGTGTGGGGAGAGGAAAACACCATGGGAAATGTATAGTGTGTGTGATTAAACTGTGGGAATTTACCTCCCAGTTTGTCTCTCTTTCTCCTGGAAACAAGTTATCTTCTGTTGTGTATTTAAGAGTCTAGTGTTTTCTCTCAGACACTATTTGTATTCTAAACAAGTTTATTCTACGTGCTAGTAGAGATGTGCAAAAAACCCAAACAAAAACAAACCTAGTTTTTGGGGGGGCTTTGATATAATGGACCTGAAATACACCATTATTTATCTGTTTCTGAATCCCAAATTTGTTATGGTATTTGGATTATATAAATATTGGGAATCCTGAATTTTTGGCTCCATTATGGTCAATGCTCCCCATAGGGTATAATGGAGAATTAATTTGGGGGTATGTGAGTCTCTGGGGGGGGGCCTGTTTTGTGAGGTAGAGGCACCAAATTTGTTGCATAGCTACTGGTACCTCTCCTCAAAAAACCTCCCAAGTTTCAAAAGGTTTGGACCAGGGAGTCCAATTTAATGGGCCCTCAATAAACATGTCCTCATCCTCCATTGCTTTCAGTGAAAGAAAAAAAGGCATTTAAAAGGACTATGTTTAAATGCTTTTGCAAGCCACAGGTGAACTCTGGAGGCATTGAGAGGATTTGCTGTCCCTTTAAACACCTTCTGCAATTATCAAGTTTATCTGGAAGACAAAGGGCTACAATCCTTTTAAATGCCCTTTAAATTCTAGATCTAGCTGTAAAAATAAATCCTGAATATTTTTGGGACTCTAGCTGTAAAAATAAATCCTGAATATTTTTGGGGTGTCCATTTCAGATAACCAAAATTCAGCCCCAAGTTATATCCAACTGAAAGAATAGCCAGAAAATACCAATAAGGTATTTTTCTACTTGGCTATACTGAATGTACACCTCTAATTGCTAGTCATATGTGTGTTGAAAATAGCAGTGATAAATATAAAACTGTAATGCTTTTCCTACTTCAGATTTCAACAACTGCTGTAGTTACAAGGCGTTCAGTGTAACACTAATAATTAATATTTTTTGTGGATGCTCACTTAAATGGAAACATCTGTTTAAACATAGATGTATATAAAAATAGACACCTTGGTGACTTATAATTAGAGATTAAATTTTGAAACATTTTGAAACAAAATAGTTTCATGAGTATCCAGTGACTGACAAAGATATTTAAGGGGCCCGCACTTCAGTTTCATATCTTCTTTTAAAAAAGATTTTTAAAAGACCCTGTGCTGTTATCAAACTCTCATGAGCACTACTTACTTTTTTTTTTTTTTTGGAAATACAACTAAGGGTATTTGCTTACCACCCAGTGCCCTCGTCTTCTCTTAAAACGCAATGATCACCCATTGCTCTGTCTCTTATTACCTAACTGCCTTATTCCCATTTCTTGTAGATGTGCAGTTTATGCTTCTGAATACTAAGAAAAGAGCTTTGCAATAACCTCACAACTTACTTTGTTGTGAAAGTACATTGGCATTGGTCTACTATTTGGAGTTCAGCCTGTTGCTTGAATAAAACCTCTTTCCAACATTTAGTTTGAGTGGCAGATCCGACATTCCTTGTGTTCTGTTTGCAGATTTTAAAGGTGAGTTTGGACATGCTGAAGATATTGATTTCTCTGACCTATATTCAGAGAGGCAGTGCGGACTGACTGTGTTCAGAGTACAGTATAAACCACGGGTAGTCAACCTGTGGTCCTCCAGATGTTCGTGGACTACAATTCCCATGAGCCCCTGCCAGCGCTTGCTGGCAGGCGCTCATGGAAATTGTAGTCCATGAACATCTGGAGGACCACAGGTTGACTACCCCTGGTATAAACTGTTCAAGGGGTGGAAGCGTTTGCCAATGCCAGCCTAACAGCGCAAGCCTCTGCAGAGTAAGTCCAGTCTCAGATCATGGATTTAATTGGGCTTAGAGATTGCACTGTAAATTTCTTTTTTAATTAAGTCACTCTAGAAGAACAGGAGATTTGTCTAATTTATGTACCCCTACCCGCCCACTTAAACATGATACTCATGCTTATTGAGTGCATGTCTTAGTATTTAACAGGCTATCTTCCCCTGGTTCCAAGTCATCAACACAGTTTAACTAGCCACAGATGTAGTAGCATTTAGTAATAATGCCTGATTATATGTTTCCTCTACAGCAGCTGGAGGTGAAAGCTTCCCCTTTCTATGCTGTGATCTGATGAGTCTCATAGCAGATGCTCTTTAATCTTTACTGCTGTTGCTTCTCATTTCACATACAGAGGAATAAAATAAATCCATGCTCACATGGAAGAAAAAGCAGTCCTATCCATGCACTGCTGCCTGGAAGTTGGTCTCTGGCAATAACTTTGCAGCATCTTTGGCAGAAGAACATTGGATTTATGGAACTGCTTAAAAAAAAATCCCTAGAAAAGGTTATGACAGAGGAAAACGCAGCTTGAGAATGGAGTCTAGGTTGTACACATGAGAAGCCTTTCTGAGGACAGCTGTCGAAATGACAGTGGTGATAAAGAGTGAAGTGCCAGGATGAGCTGAGGCTTTGGTCATCCCAATCACTCTGTCCATCCACCCTTTGTTTGCAAATCCCATCTGACTAGAGAAGATCTCTCAGATGTATACTGGGTGGGGCCCATCTAAATTCCATGAATAGTTTTGGTCTGGTAACTTAGTAGGAGGTAGTTGTGCTCCAAGACGTGAGTTTCTGGGGACAGTTTGAAGGAGAACTTTAAGCAATTTGAAGATTTCAGTCAGGTTAGGAAAAGAAGGAAAACTTATTATGTACAAGCCCAGACCTTGTATAAGCACTGGGGGGGAGGGGCAGGGGGGAGGCTGTCCCAGCTTCATATCTCATACTTTGTCCATGTCGTAGGGTTGATTTGCAGCACAACAGCCATGACAACTATAGAACAGACTGTATTCACAGGCAGAACATTTTTCATGGAAAAAATGCAACATCACTGGTTGTGCCATTTTATGGCATGGTACATTTCAGGTTGCTGCTTTTGCAGTACATTGTAGCCCAATACATTGAGCTACCCTGCCCTTTCTGGATTCTGCCCCCCACCCGCCTTTCCCAGTAGCCTAGCAGACAGAATTTAAGCACAGAAGGCGTTTACCTTTCTGAATTTCATTTTTGTCAGGCAGCTGTTAAAGAGCAGAGAGAGGAGGCTGGGAAGGAGGGCTATATGCAGCATATTGGAGGGAAAATTAACCTTTAAAGTGCGTGCTGTATGTGCCAAAGGGTGGCAGAATCAGTACCGATTTAAGAAACTGAACCATACTGGTGCACTCCTTTTCAATTTTTTTTGTAGCTGGATAATTTGGACTAGTTACCACTCATTCTGTTTCTAAAGTTCATATTTATTTCATTTTATTTGTTAAATGATGTGGAAATTACGTAATAGGACTAGAGGCAAAGCCCATTGCACCCAAGGATACGTGGGGTGCCAGGTACATTTGCTGTGGCCTTCTTGGGGGCTGGCTATGTGGCAAAAGCATCCCTGGACTCTTGAGGCCTCACCTCCAAACCTCAAGGAACATTCCTGACCCAGGGGTCACCAACCTTCAGGTGTGGCCTGGGAATCTCATGGAATTAGAGGTCATCTACAGATCATAGAGATTAGATCCCCATGAGAAAATGACTGTTTTGGAGGGGGAACTCTGCAATCACAACACATCTCCAGGTTCTTGGAGATGAAAGGGCTTGCTTGGGGGGTGGGGGGGGACACTGTGGCACTGTGACCCAGAGAGGTTGCAGGATTTGCTGGAATGGCAGGCCATTTCCAGGCAACACATCAGTTCCCCTGCAGAAAACGGCTACTTGGGAGGGGGGGCTCTCTGGCATGGATCCCATGGATGTGCAGGGATGCCAGGCTCCAGGTGGGAAACAAAGAGAAATGCAGGGTGGCAGAAATTGCTAATAACAATAAACATCAAATAATTCATAAATATGTCACAATTTAATCCTTTAATGAAAAATATTTAATTGGTAGCAAAATTTGCTTGAGCTGAAAACTTTTCAGTCTATATGCTCTTGAGTTGAGTTCAGTATCAAAGACAGTTGCATGTTACAATCAAACATGAAAGCATTGGTTGGCAAAGAACGTACAGAAGGTTTCTCAGTTACTGCCCCTACGTCAGCTTTTCTCAACTTCTTTACTATTTGGAAACCCCTGAAATATTCTTCAGGCTTTGAGAAACCCCAGAAGTGGGATCCCCAGGTTGCAGCTGTAGGCTGTCATTCCTGCCACTGTTCAAGGATGCCAGCCTCCAGGTAGGACCTGGAGAACCCCCAGAATGAAAGCTCCTCTCCAGATTGCAGATATCAGTACCCCTGGAGGGAAGAACTGCTTGGGATGGGGGGGGGGTTGTGTAGCACTCCCCTCTCCACACAGCTCTCTGTGTATCCCCCCGACAAAAACATGCCTTCCTTCTCAAATAGCAAACCTTATTAACTACACAATCACTTCTTCATGTAGGAAATACCTGATTTTCTCCCTCCTTGGATTGCTTTGAGAAGGCTGGAAGGTCCACAATTTAAGGAAAAGAATCCCATAACAGTAAATGAGCAAGTAAAAAAAGACTTACACCATCCTCCTGCCACAGCTTCTTCTGCTTGTGCTCTAGCTCTTTCAAGCAGTGGACATTTGTACAGCTTGGTGTAGTGGTTAATAGCAGCAACTTCTAATGTGGTGAGCTGGATTTGATTCCCTTCTCCTCCACATGATGGATGACCTTGGGCCACTCACAGTCCTGTTAGAAACTGTTCTCATTGAACAGCTTCTCTCAGAGCTCTCTTAGCCTCACATACCTCACAGGGTGTCTATTGTAGGGAGAGGAAAGGAAAGCAATGAAAAGCAGGGCATAAAAACCAACTCTTCTTCTACTGGGAAGGTGCTGTTGGGAAACAGTGTCTTCCTCCTCCACATGTCTCCTTGGCCTCATGGTGCTTCTATGCTCTATCTGCAGTTTCCTCACCTTCCATGACATTGGTCTCAAATTTGCTTTGTTGTGATAGTTTGGAAAGAGTGCAGCAAGACCAAGGTGGAATGCATATAGAAACAGAAAATCTACATTTTCCCAGTCTCATGCACATCAGCAGTATTCTCCCTGCTATAATTGCCCGTGATTACCCCCAAAGCATTCCTCCCTTCTCAGATTGCAAATTGCAAACCTCATGTGACTTACTCATTCCCAGGGCAGAGGATTTCATGGCTTCCATGGATCCCAGAGGGCCATCAGAGGTCTGTTTCTGGGCTTCCCACAGCCCCCCTCCCTCCAGAAGTCATGCAGAGGCTGCACCAGTAGGCAGCTCCTTCCCTCCCTCCTTATGTCTGCTGAGTTGAAAGAAGCCAGGAGGCCAAGGCAACGTACTGGTAGCAGGGCATGCTCTGAGGCCAGCTCTTCGTCCACCCAGCAGACCTCAGAAACTGGGAGAAAGTTGGAGAGCTGATCTCTTATCAGCTTTTCCGTGCTAAGAGCTCCCTCCTGATTTGGGCTAAATTACCAGGAGTGGGCTATGCTTGCCTGAGGGCCATCTCTTATTTCTGAGGGGGCCAATCAGGTAGTTAGTAAATTGTCTGCATGCAATTTGAGCTGATTGGCTCTCATTGGCAGAGTGCAGTTTGAGCTAATTGGTCCTCATTGGCAAAATACTTTCTCCCTATTAGCAGCAAACCCTCAGGGAGGACCAAGAAGGCAGAGAGTGAGTTGTGTGCATGCAATTTAATTTGATTGCCCCTAATTGGCAGAGTGCAATTTCAGCTGATTGGCCATCATTGGCAAAGTGCTTTCTCTCTATGGGTGGCACAATCCTAGGGAGGGCCAGTCATGTTAAGAGTGAGTTGTCAACTTGAGCATTATTATGTTTTAATTATTATAATACATGCAGCAACAGATAGTATAATCCATAATAAAGCCTTATTGCCTATGGGAATATGTTTTTCTGAGCAATTCAGATTTGAATAGTTCGCAAAATACCAGAAGTATGGGTGTCTTCATCTAGCAGATGGAGACCACAGCAGAGAGTGTGAGTTGTTGATCTTTCCCATTTAGAAGGTGACACCTGCAGAAGGCCCTGCTCAGGTAGTTAAGTTGTTGTGGTTGAGAATAAGGTCAGGGAAGGTTTATCCATGTAGCACATGCTATAAGTCCTGCTCTTCCAGGGGCCCTGCACAGTGCCTCCCCCAACTGTGGATCTAGGACATAGCCTGTTCCCCCCTCTTTAAGGACACTTGAAGTGACACCCCTTTCCATTGGGGGGGGGGCTCTCTACCCCCGTCTGGCTACTCTCACCACAGTTGTATTCTGCTAGGGTCCTGCAAATATTTAGATTGGCTCTGGTGCTACAGGCCCTGCAAATCCATACACCAGTCCTGGACCAGGTCTAAGGCCATGAATAGTATCAGAACTGCCACTAAATCATTTGGATAACAATATGGAGATTAAGGGCCAACATACATTTCAGGTTTTACTTAAATTGCTCTTGCTGGTAGCTGTTGATGAGGCAGGGCTTGCCATCTAGTTGGTGTTGTTTTCTCTCTCCAAGGCAGTACACACCTTTTCAAATGTTTGCATTGCTGTGGGGAAAATTGCCAAGCCACATGATAAACTTTTCACCATCAAGTAACAGCTTTGGTGGGGGATAATTTGAATGTAGCTTCTGTATGGCATCTGTAAATTATATACTGACCTTCAAGTAGCTCTGAATCAATTGAGCTTTAATCACCTAGTGTTACACAGTCCATACTGATTGGAAAATCTTAAACAAAAAAAATGCATTGGGAATGTCCACAGAATCTTTTATCACTCAGCATTGTTTCATAAAGTTCCAACACATTTTTAAATAAAGTTCCAGAACAATGAAGCCAGCATGTTTTTGTAATTGTGGGAATTGCAGTTTCCACCCCACCTTTCAAAAGTGCTCTTTGAAAGACTTGGAAACATTTGTGAATTTTATTGCCTTGTTTAACCAGTCTGTGTCACTGTGTATGGTACAGGGGAGGAATGAAATCCCCATTGAGTGATTTTGTGAATCTTCTGTTGATGTGCATATTGATTGTGTACTTGGCCAGGGCTAAAGAAATTCCCAGCCACCTAGAAAATGTCTTCTGATGCATTACAATAAAAACTTCTCTCTTTTTCACCTTTGTCCTTGGATGTTTCATCCAGATTTTGGTTCTGTTATGTTGAGCAAGTAGAAAACACAGTTCCTGTTTTTGTGAATACATGTATTTAACTTGATTGATGTTCAAAACAAACTCTAGGTAGGAGGTGTTAGAGCTATCTCTTTATCCTGCACTCAGTGGCTGAAGGCTCACCCAGCCATTAAAAGTGAGATTAAAAACCTGGATGTACCTTGTAAGAAAGCTGCTGATTCCTTTAGGAAGGTACAACCAACAGATGCTAATTCTTATTGAAAATATTTTTATTTAGAAAAAAGGGAAATACTACGTTTGTTTGTTTGTTTATTTATTTATTTATTTATTTATTTATGTCTGTCTGTCTGTCTGTCTGTCTGTCTGTCTGTCTGTCTGTCTGTCTGTCTTTCTGTCCGTCTGACCTCACCTGCCACTTTCACAGAGTATCTTGTGGTGGGTAACAATCAGTAGTGTTGTTGTTGTTGTTGTTGTTGTTGTTGTTAGGTGCGAAGTCGTGTCCGACCCATTGCGACCCCATGGACAATGATCCTCCAGGCCTTCGTGTCTTCTACCATTCCCTGGAGTCCATCAGCATTCGGTGGCAGGGGCTCATGGGAATTGTAGTCCATGGACATCTGGAGGTCCGCCGTTTGACTACCCCTGGTTAAGACTGTTGTTTAATCTGTCAGATAGGCTCTTATGCTTGCTGTAGAACTGCCCCATTTGGGATTCCGGCTGCTCTTTGAAAATAGCTAGAAAACATGTTCCTCTTAATGCCTTGCGGGAGGATTTCTCTTGTTCTGATGATCATCTTGTTCGGATCATTATGTTTACTGCTGGCACAATATTTTCTTTCTCTTTTGCAGCATTACTTAATGTGTAGCTTATTTTCTTACAGCCACCTTTTGTAGTTTTTAATGTATTTATTCATTTGATCAATATACTGCCCCATAGCTAGTAAAATCTGCAAAACCCCCTGACTTTATTCCATGTCACTGTAGTTCTTGATGTTGCGCTCATGCTTCATGGTAGCTACTGTTCTGTCTCCCTTACAAATATGCGCTCTATTTAAAGCGTTTTGGTTAGCTAAAATTAGGATCTGGGATATTGACACAGGGTCTTTGTGTCAGGCTGTGTCAGGCAGGGGTAGGCTGTGTGTGTGCAGCAGAACACTTTGACAGGGACTCTTGTTTATCTTCAGATGGCTTTTTTCATTCAAATAAGTTGTGCAAACAAAATCCAAAATCAGTGTTATTTCTGCATAACTTTGAGATTTTGATAGTTTACAATGTGCAGTATAAGCCGTGAGTGACAAGTTTCCAGACTTGTCAAAGACAAAATGTAATTTCTCTGATGGTCTCAGTCTTTCGTAGGTTGCTGCATTTCGGGGAATGTGTTCAATGTGCAGTCTTTTATCTTTTTTGTGTTTTCAGAATTTGTGGCAGAAAGCTTGGAAGGGAGGTTCACAAACCACGGGAATGATTTCTTTGTAGAGGGAGTTACTCATCTGCTATGGGAAATGCCTCTGAGAACACCGGTTTCTCAGGCTTCTTCCAGAAACTGCTGTTATCAGGGTTTGCTGTATTGACACATTCTCTAAATAGTTTTAAAAATGCACACTGCTTTGTGGAAAGTGTGTGCGTTCTGGATTGTGGCCTATGACTAGAATTCCAGGTAGAAAGTGACGGTAGTATAACCCTTCTTAGAAATCCTTGACTATTGAACCATGGGAAATATTGATCAATGTAATAAGTCTGTAGCAGTTCAGAGCTGCGTTATGCTTTTGACTCTGTGGGATGACTTGTACAAGTCTCTGTGGATCTTCTTTCTCTGTGTGTTTGGGGGAGGGGGGGAGCATATCAGCTGGAAAAGGCTGCTGAATGTAGGGTTCATTCTGTTACCCGGCTCAGAAAACTTCATTGAAAGTTGGATATCTTGCTGTCATGAGAAGAGACTACAACCGTAGTCTGAATGACATTGGCTAGCTTTGTTCAAGTATTTTCTCTTCATATGTAGAAGTCAGTAGGAGATTGCATGCATGTTCCCTCTACAATAAATCCAAATGAATGAATGAATGAATGAATGAATGAATGAATGAATGAATGAATGAATACAACGGTTTATTGTTCCTCCAAGTATGTGTTCGGGCATAGCAGCTCAGAATGGCTGTATGGCATGATGGGTATACCATATGGAATCCTGAGAGTGATCTCATCCTCTGAGTTTACATGGGTTGTATGTGAATGTTCAGTTTAAAATGTTTGTGCCTACCTGTTTTGATCCTGTGCCCTTGGAGGTGGGAAAAGCCATGTGTTGACAGGGTGGGAGGGGGCAAAAAGATACTAAACTTGAGATTCTCATACAATTCAGCACCAATGCACGACTATATTAAATTCTGTAAGTCAGGGGTAGTCAGCCTGTGGTCCTCCAGGTGTTCATGGACTACAATTCCCATGAGCCCCTGCCATCAAATGCTGGCAGGGGCTCATGGGAATTGTAGTCCATGAACATCTGGAGGACTACAGGTTGACTACCCCTGCTGTAAGTCACCCAATGTACTCTACAAAAGCAGTGGGCTGCAATGCTATAAGGGTGAGTTTCTGACCTGATTGATTTCATTAGAGAGGGCACTGCATTCTGTGTTGTAAACATAAATTTCCATTGCAGTCTTGTTCCCAAGCAAAGAACATCTGGCATCCCCTGACCTCTGCTATCACTCAGTGGGATAATGGGGCAAAACAAAAAATCCGTTTGAGAGTGTTGCAATATCGTTTGTGGCATGAAACAGGCAATAATACCACTGTGGCAGCATAGTGCTGTAGGATTCACTTGAATTTGAGAGTGCTGCCGTGAATTCAGAAGTGATATCATGGTACCGTGCCCCTGCCCTCTAGAGTCTCGTACTGGATGCCATCCGCCAGCTGGCAGCTCTAGTGTATGATCAGCTTGGGTTTCCGTTTCTAAGACAACAGGAGCAGGGAGTGCTCTGGAGGGTCATAAATGCAGGTAATGCTGCTGTACATGAGAGGGTTGTAGTGCACAATGAAGCTGTGGATTTTTGTTCTAAACACTTTTGAATATTTATTGTAAGACTGATATGATGGGCAGTTGAATTTTTACACTAACTTGCTTTCTTCTGAAGCAAGGGTAGGCAACTTTTGCTGTGAAAAAATAGCTACAATTTAAAATTTGGCCATTGGACCAAGCCACCTGAAATGTTCATGTTGACAATTCTACATTTTTATATGCTGAAGTTGGCATATCAACTCCTGCGCACTCATGGACACTCCTGCTTTGAGTCTGTTTTCTCACAGCAAAACGTAGTTCATCTTTTATCCATCTAGGCAAGGATTCCTGGGCAAGTTCATGTGAGTGTTCAGTAGCTGTAGGCATATGGTGCAGAAATAACCTGTATGCCGAAGTTCCTAAGTTGAGTCATGTCTTCAGATTAGTTAACATCAGGGCTAACTACAGTATAATCAAGACACAATTACCACTTACTTAATGCAGAATTATTTTCTTTTTCAGCCTTTTTTTCAGCTTGTAAAATTACGAAAGCTTGGGCTTAGTGATAATGAAATTCAGCGACTTCCTTCAGAGATAGCAAACTTCATGCAGCTCGTGGAACTTGACTTGTCTCGAAACGGTAAGCTAGAATATATACACGTTGTATGGAATTATTCTGTAGTTTAACTCATGATGGGTAAAGCATAGATGTCTCAATACAAGAACTTCTTTTACCAAATGCCATTTATTCGCATAATTATACATTAATCCTCTTGAGCGTTCTCTTTGAAGAGTTCTCCGGGGGTTGTGTTCATGAGAAGCAAAAATCAACTTCTGACATTCAGGGTTCTTCCCCTTGAAAAAAAACGAAAATTTTTTGCACTATATTTTTCCATTTTGAAGCTCATATTTAAAATTCCATATTAATATACATTCCCAAGTAAAAACACACTAATGAAAGGTAAGCCTTTGAAGGTGGAAAGTACCATCAGGTTGTAGCAGACGTATGGCAACCCCATAGGGTTTTGAAGAAAAGAGATGTTCAAAGGTGTTATGCCATTTCCTGCCTCTGTATAGTGACCCTGGATGTCCTTGGTAGCCTTGGTAGCTAAACTCTTCCTGTATGAGTAGACATTCCATATTGAAAAAACAGTTTCTTTACTGGAAATTTGAATGGACATCATGCATTATTTTATTAAATTTGTACCTTAACTGGGAACCCATAGCAGCTTATAGGGTTCTTTTCTCCCCTATTTTGGTTCTTGCAACAGCTTCGTGTGATAGGTCATGCTGAGGAACTGTCCCAAGGCTGCCCAGCAAGCTTTTTTTGACTTGGTGGGGTTTGAACCTTGGTCTCCCAGGTCCTGTTCTGACACTCTAACCACTGCACACACTGGCTTATGCAGGGGGCCTCTTGAAATAATCTTAGTTCTGGTTAGTCTCTTTGTCATATAGCAGCTGTCATTCATTTTACTTCCCTATCCCATAGGACAACAGATGCTGCTAGCAGTTTGAGATGTTGGCATGAAGAATTTTCATGTGTTGCAAATGTCAACAGTATCTGTCTGGTGGGATAAAAATATAACATTCTTCCAAGAATCTCTTTGTGGTTTTTATAGCTCTTTCTGCCTCTTATCCCCACACTAGGCTAGACTAAGAATATGTGAGTGGGATGGATGATTGGCTGCTTAGTAGAACTAGATATCGCAGACTAGTGAATTCTTCTCCCTCTGAAGCTGAGGACATCTTGTTGGGTGATTCCCATCATTCCCTGAAGGAGGCAGGAACAACTCCCCCTTGTTTCTATCTCCTTGGTGGGAGTCACCCTCCTTCAGTTTCTATTCTTTCATTATGGAGAGCGGGGAGTTCAGTAGACTGTTATTATTTCTCTATTATTCTGTCCCTTATTTATCAGATTTGCCTTCCTTATCTTGGCTGTCCTACATACGCTTCTCTGCAGAGCTTTCTAATACTGTATAGGCTCAGGAAAGAGAGCAAAGCCAGTTCTGACTTGGAGCAGCAACCATTTTCTGTTAAGGCTTTGTATAGAAGACTGGCATACGAGGGTAGATTCTTATTAATGATGTGGAGGTTCTTATTAGGGCTGAAAACAGAGATTTTCAATCCAGTGGGCATCACTCATACAATGGCTGCCCTGACCATATGTACACTGGAGCTGACTATAGAGCCCAAAAGTTGTGTAAAAACGTGCTGCTCATAGAAAACAGCCACTGAGGCTCAGGTTCTCTTTCATAGAATCATAGAATCATAGAGTTGGAAGGGGCCATACAGGCCATCTAGTCCAACCCCCTGCTCAACGCAGGATTAGCCCTAAGCATCCTAAAGCATCCAAGAAAAGTGTGTATCCAACCTTTGCTTGAAGACTGCCAGTGAGGGGGAGCTCACCACCTCCTTAGGCAGCCTATTCCACTGCTGAACTACTCTGACTGTGAAAAACTTTTTCCTGATATCTAGCCTATATCGTTGTACTTGAAGTTTAAACCCATTACTGCGTGTCCTCTCCTCTGCAGCCAGCAGAAACAGCATCCTGCCCTCCTCCAAGTGACAACCTTTCAAATACTTAAAGAGGGCTATCATGTCCCCTCTCAACCTCCTTTTCTCCAGGCTGAACATTCCCAAGTCCTTCAACCTATCTTCATAGGGCTTGGTCCCTTGGCCCTAGATCATCTTCGTCGCTCTCCTCTGTACCCTTTCAATTTTATCGACGTCCTTCTTGAAGTGAGGCCTCCAGAACTGCACACAGTACTCCAGGTGTGGTCTGACCAGTGCCGTATACAATGGGACTATGACATCTTGTTATTTTGATGTGTGCCTCTGTTGATACAGCCCAAAATGGCATTTGCCTTTTTTACCGCTGCATCACACTGCCTGCTCATGTTTAGTTTACAATCCACAAGTACCCCAAGGTCTCGTTCACACACAGTGCTACCTAGAAGCGTATCCCCCATCCAGTAGGCATGCTTTTCATTTTTCTGACCCAGATGCAGAACTTTACACATCTTTATTAAATTGCATCTTGTTCTCATTTGCCCATTTTTCCATTGTGTTCAGATCTCGTTGAACTATGTCTCTATCTGCCGGAGTATTTGCCAGTCCTCCCAATTTGGTGTCATCCGCAAACTTGATGAGTAGTCCCTCCACCCCCTCATCTAGATCATTAATAAATATGTTAAAAAGTACCGGGCCAAGCACCGAGCCCTGAGGTACCCCGCTACTCACCTCTCTCCAGTCTGATGAAACACCATTGACAACAACTCTTTAATCAGCTGATCTTGAGTGGTGGCCATTCTGAAAATACTCCTAATGCTGGCATAGCCTATTGCTTCCTCAAGCTATGTAGGCACAGATTCAGGAGCCAGTGACCACATTTCTGCAGATGCCATCCAAACCAGTAATATAAATGCTCCTGAGAACTTTGATCTCCCTCTGGAATTCTTTTCCTTTATTAGACAGACAGTGAGGGAGGAAATTGCAAATTTTTGCCAGCAGGGTAATATTACTTTGGACAGGCTCTCATGTAGCTACTTTCCTCCCCTTCATCTCCAAGACCTCAGTGTCAGAGGGAGGCTCCTTTATTTAGGGGAACTGCTGCTTGGAAAGCTACAGTGAGGAAAATGGGAAGAAATTGCTGTCTATTCAAGCAGAACATGTTTGGGGAGTTGTAAATGTACATGTGGATTGGCTCAACCATCTAGCAATTCATAAGGCAGAATGCCCCCTAAAGATAGAGATATTCAGCCAGATTTGAACTATTTTTCATCTTCCCTGGTGGATCTGTTTTCATCCCATTCAAATCAACAGACAAACAGATTCTTTACAAGATTCTGTCATCCACAGGCAAAAGCAATGGATACATTGACATCAACCTGGCCAAGGGATCTTCTGTATGTCTTTCCTCCAGTCCCAATACTACCCAAAACCCTCTGGAAAATCAGAGAACAACGTGTAGAAGTAATCATGCTGGCCCATCTCTGGCCTTGGTGACCATAGTTTTTAACTCTCCTGCAGATGTTATCAGAACCTCCTTTTAACTTCCTAGTTTCTCTAGTAATACTGCACAGGGGCCAATTTGGCATCTTCATCAGGAATGGTTAAAGCTGACTGCATGGGAGCTGAACAGAACAATATCTTGAAACTAGGCAATATTGCAGAGGTCATGGGGATTCCCATAGCCTCAAAGAGGCAGTCAACTAATTGAATATACAGTGTCACAAAGAAGACATTCTTGCATTGATGTAGGAGGAAGAAAATCAAAAGCAAGGTCCCTTGGATTAAGGGTATTTTGGATTTTCTTTAAGAAGGTGTGGATCATGGTCTTAAGGCCGCAAAGCTTAAAAGGCAGATGGGAGTTTTAGCTATGATACTTCCTTCTGTCAAATTGTTCCTGTCTTCCTGAGTGAATGATGGGAATAACCCAACAAAATGTCTTCCTTTTCTCAGAGAAAATTAAGGTTTTAGACTCAGGTGGAGTTTTTGCTGCAATTTCTTGGTTTATAGGATTTTAAAAATTACATGTATTAGTTTTTATCGATTTTATGGGGATATATTCGGTTTTTATCTTGAATTGTAACCCGCCTCGAGCCTCCGGGGGGAGGTGGGTAATAAATATAAATATATAAATACTAGGGGCAAAGCCCATTGTATCCAAGAATACAACGGGCGCTAGAGCTTAGCAGTGGGGTTGAATGTTGAGGCCTACTGCACAGGGTTGTTGTGCAGATGAAACAGGAGACAAAAAAACAGTTTCATCTGCAGAATAACGCTGTGCAGTGGCCTCAAATCTGCAGAGAGTTACAAAGAAGAAAGACACATGGCTTAGCTGAGTCTAACCCCCGGCCAGAGCAGTATTTTAAGTGAGAAGGGGCTTTTCTGTGGCCTCCCTGTCAGTCAACTGATTGGCAGAAGGGGAAAGTCCCCTCCCTCAAAAGGAAGGCCCTCAGGCTCCCCTGCGTTGCTCTCTGAAGGAAAATTTATTTATTTTATTTATTTATCATACTTATATACCGCCCTCCCCGGAGGCTCAGGGCGGTTTACATCATAACAGAGAACAATACATAAAACAGTCTGTAACATGTATAACTGATAACTAATAATTGTAACCAAAATAACAGCACAATATAACGGTATAACAATATAGTACTACAAACAGGTCCAGGGCTTATTGATGGGATTCTGAGGGGGGTGGTTTATTTATTGAATTCTGAGGGGGGGGGTGGGGGGGGAGCAGGGGCCCTTGGTCGCTGTTGATTACGTCTGGTCTCAGCCAAATGCCTGGTGGAGGAGCTCCTTTTTGCAGGCCCTGCGGAACTGTTTAAGCTCCGTCAGGGCCCTGATCTCTTCTGGGAGCTCGTTCCACCAGGTAGGGGCCAGAACAGAGAATGCTCTGGCCCTGGTCGAGACCAGACGGACTTCTTTAGGGCCAGGGATCCTTAGCTGGTTGGTGGTAGTAGAGCGCAGAGCTCTTTTGGGGGCATAGGCGGGGAGGCGGTCCCTCAGGTATGCCTCCCTCCCCTCAGTCAGGGGCTGTCAGAGGCTCCTTCGCAGCAGGCCTGAAGGGGGGGGGAGGGGGAGCACTCTGCAGCCTCCTGCCAGCTCTGTCAGGGTTCTGAGGCCATTTGCAGTTGGACATGACAGTTAGGACAGCCTTGGGGCGAAAAGGGCTAGCGCAGCCTCTGTTCTCACCCCCCTTGGCAGCCCTGCTGACCTCCTCTCCCTTTGGTGGTCAGGGGCAGACTGGCAGCCATTTCTCCAGATTGCCCCTGGCTGGATGGAATTTTGGTCTGTCCTGGTGAAGGGCCAATCGGCAGGCGCTTTGCGCCTTCCGATTGTCCCTTCCGCTTGTCAGTCCAGGGCCATGGGACCAATTGTTGCCCTTCCTCATCACGGACTGAGCCCACCCCAACACTCCTTACTGTTTTATTAAGAGGGAAAAGATAAATAAGAAAAAGAAGGACCCTTCATGGTAAGTACCCACTGGTCATTTTACCATAGGTTTTCCAGGGATTCCTAGACTGACAGGACATTGTTTTGAGTTGCAACATAATGGTGAGTGCACTGCCATCTCTTCTCCCCTCTCACCATTTGTCAGCCCTGCAGTGACAACCATACTCCGCAGCCACGAAGCTAGGCTTGTTTTGGTCACCTCCTATATATCAATATAAATGACCTCATGAGATAGTTGACAGGACAAAATGGAAAGAGAGATTCCTCTTCCTTGGAGAATTGTGGGATAAAGTATGGTTCCTTGCAGCCATTTCATGCCTGTGAGAAAGAATTTAGATGAGATGTTGACAGAGATGAGGGGAAAAGTGATAAGGGACCATTCATCGCTCTAGTTTCACACAGATTTGAGGTTGCTGTTTTGGATAGACTCTTTCCCTTCAGAGATGGCCAGAAGGCTTTACAGTTATGCTCAGCAGGTCATACTTGAAAAGCTCTGCTCACATTTCAGTTTCAAGCAAAGCCAAACTAGCTGGAGGCGGAGATAGCTGCCCCTTGGCAAAATAAAATAGAGATCTGGTTTGTTTCACTTTCTTGGCAGCAGCTAACTGCTGCTACTTACAGAATGAATGGTAATAGGGTAGAAGAGAGAAGCCACCTAACCCTTGGAAATGCTCAAGAAGGGAGAAATAAGTGTTCTGTAGATTGTAGCCTCTTTGATAGATTCTGGTCTGTGACAATGTAGTATCTTTCATACTACTGCACGAGGTCTTCATCTTCTTCACTACATTAAGTGCTTGCCGAATTAAGAAGGCATACTATTATTTTGATTATGCATTTGGGCATTCTTTCTGAAAGGACTTGGTCAGTATTGTTTATAAATGATCAGGCACTTCCATTCCTCCCACCCAAGTGTCTGTAATCCTTGAGGAGTGGCTTCTGACGTTTGAAAGGGCCTCAGGATTTGTGTTTCATAGTTGCTGTTTGTGGCCGTGTTGCTCAGTTCTTCATCAAAGTGACTTGCTTTTTACTATTGGTGTTTAGTATTTCTGATGAGTAAGCTTGAATACTAATTTCTCACCACTTTTTCTTAGTACTTCCTGTGCTGGCTGTCCCTCTATCTTGCCTTAAGCCCTTTTCATATTCTTTGATATGCTTGCTGGAGAATCTTTGCGTATCCCATTACAATCCCACTCACTTTGATTTCCTACCAGCTTCAGCGAGACTCCTTTTATCTACTTTGACGACAGTAATACATTTAATATAAGGTCATTTCTGTACAGCAGTCCTTTGAAGTAAGCTTAAAGGTTGTTTCCTAGATGTAGTGAGCAGCGTGAATATAGAGGATGTGGGAGCTCATAATGTACATTAACAATGTACGTCATTTCCCAGTTGTTTGTTTATGAATGGAAGCAAGTTCCTTTTTATGAATTTTTCAGATAGCATTGCTGGCAGGCACATTGTGCTCAAGAACATATCACAATCATTCTGTTAGTCCCTCCTCCTTATCTGCTTTTTTAAAAAGTAAAATGTGTGATATTTATTCTAAATGCAAACAGAGGATTGCTGTGTCATTAAACCTCCCTTCCTTGTTTTTCACCATCAGGAAAAGACCTTTTTGCTTCATGTGGCATGTCCCCAATAATATTGTCCCTCCTTTGAGCTCTGTGTGTTTATCTGCTCTTAATTGAATTTTTAGTATGTTTAAATGTTTTTGTTTGCTGCCTTGTGGGTGGAAAGGCAGAATAAAAACGTTTTAAGTTAATAGAGTGCATCCATTTCAGGGTTTCATCTATAGATGTCTATTCCTCTACATGGCATGGCATGATATTTTCTAAAGCAATGTACACTTGCAAACTGAACAGAAAAGTATGTCCCCCCCCAAAAAAAAAACAAAAACAAAACAACCCTGCTGCCTTTTTGAGATTAACTGTGTATTTTTGAAATTGGCTTTGCTTGTATTCTGGACTGCTGATAGGAAATTTTTTTTCTTTTACATCAAATAAGCTAAATATATTGTAGGTTTTTAGTTGTGCTTGTCATTGCATGTAATACCTGACTTGTCTCTGAAGATTTAGAAAGCTTTTGAGACTTTTACAGATTCTGTGCACTCTGTAGAAGCTCAGAGTTAAAGGGCAGGATTTAGAGAGGTAGTGGGGTACAAGTGAGAAAGTAGCTTGGACCATTTGGTTAAATAACTCTCCAATTATAGCAGGATAGTTCCAGTTGAGTTGCTGACTGGGGTCTTTTGAGCAGTCAGGTTTGAGTACAACCCTGTGATTCATAAGCCCGTGATGCCTTTTTGTGCAAGTAGACACATTTTTTACAGTGTTCAGACTGACAAACTCAAATTAATGTCCCCTTCTAAAATGGCTATGTAGGAAAGGATTCCTGGGATGTGATAGGTAAGCCATATGTTAAATTAGGGTAGGGCTTGCCTCTTTTACATCTACTTATCAAAGACACCTACCTCTTCGTGCCAAGAAATGCTGAGTCCAGTTTGGCAGAGTTTGTAGATTCAGATATTTTCTTTTAAAAGACAAAACATAAACAATGCTGTTACAATGAATCTCGGTGGCCTGTGATATGTTTCCCATGTACAGAGAGGCCAAAACTTTAAATACTGTTTCATTGGCCAGTTTAGGATGTATCAAAACGAGGAAGGAGCTGCCTTGTCTCAGTACAGCTCAGCCTCTGATTACAGGTTTATGGTCCTTGCCAGAGCATCTGATCATCATAGGTGTGTGAAGCATTCATTAGCATACAGTATTACAAATGTTGTGCAAGGTTTAAAAAACTGAACCCATTAACCCGACCACATTAGGGACCATCTTACTTGTACCTGCATAGCCATTATAGAGGTAGAGGTGTACATGTAAATTAGCAAGAGTGAGGTGAGCAATTCAATCCACAATTGAGAAGGGTTGTTTTTGCATATTGTTGGATTATGCAGTATTTATGTTGTTTACTGAAATTCCCAAATCTAAAAATAAGTCCATACATAATACATATGCCATGTGTTCAAATTTTGACATACATCTAAATCCATTAATTTACTGACAGTGAGCATTTTCCCTTTCCCATGTTCTCAGCTGTATCAAAATGTTATCATTATGTCAGTGATTAGAACTATAAGGGTTGTATACACATGGAAGAGAAAAAGTTTAAAAGTCAAGTTTGAGTCACATGAAACGCTGGAAGGGCAACATCCTTATACTTCTGGATAGCTGTAATCTCTGGCTGAGAGCTAAACTTTCGTTTACGCAATGTAATACTTCTTTCTTGCCATGAAGACTAGACATGTGCTTTGCACTTGCATGAACACCTGTGGTTCAGTTTGAGCTAGGCCTCCAATAAGATTTAGCTCTTAGGAGATGGATTCCAAGCGATTGGCTCCAGAGCACATAAAAGTATTGAAAAGGATAACTCTTTTGAGCAACTTATACAAAATACATTTCCTTCAATTCTAAATGACGCTAACAAAGTTGTATGTCATACCTGAAGTACATTAACATTTAGGCAGACAACTAAAAGAAGCATAAGGCTGATCACAAATATCACCTGAAGTTTAATGATTTAAAGTTTAATGTTAGCTTTTATATATGGATAAGATGGACTTGAAAACAAAGCAAAAACTGTATTGTGCAGTGGCCAGCACTTTGACTAGAGAGTCCAAATCTCATCTCAGTAAATGCCCAGAGACAAGCCCTTATTTCTGCTTGGATATTCAACTGCAGTAGGGGTGTATTATAGAGTGATGATAAGAATTGGGAGACAAATTAATTCTCTAGAATTAATTCTCTCTAGAGTACCATATTATTATGCCACGGGGAAAATGGGATCTTGTTAAGGCTTTCAACTTTTATTTTGCTGCAAGTCTAATGAGTTCTTTAAATACCCAAATGTTGTAGGTAGATTAAGGGCACCTTAAACTTGATTAGGTGCTTTGCAATTGGAAAGAGCCAATTTATCAGAACTTCTTGTTCATGAAAAAATATGTAAGTGTGGAAGGGTGCCATTTAGAGAGGGTGACTGGTTCCCTCCCCTCCACCTCTGCTTTGCAAATCACATGTCACCGTTCCTCAGGAACACCATTATTTGTAGCAAATTTGCTGATTCTACCAAGCTGATGATGGTTATATACTCAAATGGGCCAATGTTGAAGTTAAACATAATTCATGTTGAAGTTAAAAAAAAAATCTGAGAGCAATAAAGGCTCTTAAAGTTGGGTTATTGAGGGGAGGGCTTATTTTGGAAGTAATGAAAATATCCAAATTCCAGGCCTTTAAAAACTTTCTGAGAATCTCTTTGCTTCTTCTCACCACTGCCCCTCAGAGTCAAAATAAACACAACCAAGATAACGAGTCTCTGTCTTCTAAGGTAGGGGTTCCCAAAATGGGCAATATGCCCCTCCTGGAGGCAGTGGAAGGATCCAGGGGGGCCGTGAGGAATTTTGAGGCAGTAGGGGGACAGTGAGAAATTTGAGGGCAGTAGGGGGTGGTGAGGAACATGGGGACAGTAGGGGGTAGCAGTCTGACTCTTCTTCCTGCTGCTGCATTTTCCATAATGAGAGATGTTCTAAGGTGGCTTTCCGTTGCCTGGCTCTGGATAGTAGCAACCCTGGACTTCATTGATGGTCTCCCATCCCAGGACTGACCAGGGCCAACCCTGCTTAGCTTTCTGAAAAAAATGACATCCTCAGAAGGTGGCCTGGATGGGATCATATTCTTGCTGAGCTCCTTCCCCACCTCAGACTCTGTCCTTCCCAGGCTTCCTCCCAAATCTTATATATATTTTTCCCAGACTAAAATATGGCTGCTGCACAACAACCAAAAGAGAAGTGTAGGCGATATAGTGTGGTTTTAATTTGCAGTAGACCTAACACTAGGAAAAATTTGTATGTTTGGGTGTGGGGGGCACTAGGAATGTGACCTGGAAGCCAAGGGGGCAGCAGCCCTCAAACGTTTGGTAACCACTGTTCTAAAGAGACATTACAGCTGTGTGGGATCTCAATTTTGATATGGTCCTAAACATGGGAGGATGGAGAAGTATCATTTCCCTGTGCAATTCCTCTAGTATCAAATAGCCTCTGCAGATCCATTTGGTTTTCTCTACTGGGGAAAAACTTGGAACTTCCTGTGTCCCTTGCATGATTAACAGAAGCTCAAATGATATTATTTAAGAGAAAAGAAAGGATACAAAATGGGGAGGGGATTAACTTTCCTTCTTCCCACATGGTGGTCCCAGTATAATTGGAGGCAGGCCTGTGAATACTAGTCATCAGGAAAAAAAATACTTAGGAGATTTACTTTCAGATTGCTCACGATTTTTGTCAAGTTTGACTTGACTTTGTGGTGGTGGTATGCCACATTCCTCTTCTAAAATCTACTAGAATAGTTATTTTGACTTGGAAGAAGATCAAGGTTGCCTAAATGGTTGGTTATTCTCTTGCAAACCACAGAGTTTTGTGTTGTTGTTCTAAAAAGATTTGGAATGCCATGCTACTCTAGGCTTTGCAGAATGCTACAGAGCAGCAAGAGTGTTGAATGAAATGAGGGAGGCAAGAGATTAAAGCCAGTGCCAAAATAAACGTTCTGGGTTGTTCGTTTAGATTCTTCCATCATCCTTAAATGATAGTTCTATATATAAATGTCAGCTAACAGAACATTGTTTTCACAAAGATAGTTGCTGGGCAGTCTTAAGCTATGTGTGGTTTTAATACTTCCAGATCCACCATTTGTCTGTGTGTATCTCTTTGAATCCAATTGCATCTCTATTTCCTTTTTTCCTTTAGATATTCCTGAAATTCCTGAAAGCATTTCCTTCTGCAAATCATTACAAGTAGCAGACTTCAGTGGGAATCCCCTCACCAGGTAACCTTCTTAATAATTGTTGAACTGTCCAACTGCAGACGTTGGTTGAAATATTACAGAGAGTAGTCATTTATGGAGGCTTGGACATGAGTGTTAAATACTAGATATTCCCCATCCCTTGATGGACCAAGTTTTTCCCTGCTTAGCCCCAGAACAGCAGACAGGGGAAGGTGAATATCTCTGTCTTGACTCTGCCTACTGACCAGATGAGGCAGCTCATTGTTCTTCCTACTGTAGGAAGTCTCGGTTTTTGTACCTGGTTCAGTCGAAACCTAGGGAACAGGTGTATGAGACTCCACTCCCTCCTATGCTGTCAGTGCAGGTCACGAGGATTCACCTTTGATCATGGCAAAAGAGTTGCTTGTCCTTTCAAGCAAGGGATGTATTTATTCAGACCACCTGGTCTCTCTGCTCATAAAGCTCTATGCTCTGCCTTGTCCAGCTCCACTGCCCTCCCTTGGTTCCTGGCACCGGGTAGAAATAGCACTGTGGAATTCTGCTGACCCCAAGACCTGGAAGGCCCTGTGACTCTTGTTGTGTGGGAAGGCATGTCAAACCAGTGGCCCCATGCACTGGTAAGCCATGTTTGTCAGCAGGAGACATGGCCATTGCTTAAATGCAAAAATAAAGTCATGCATATTTGGGGATTCTTGGATTTTTAAGATGCCTTTTTTGTGGTGATTGATTCAGGCTTTGGGTGAGCTCATTGTGTGTCCAAAGTTTTCTCCCAGTAAAGCAGGGTGGGCCTATGCTAGAGATATGTGTTTCAGCAGTAACAGGAACACTGAATTAGATCTACCTCTGTATGAAAGGACAAGAAGATGGGTACTCCCAGAGCTATTAGTGGCTCGTGAAGCTGTCCAGACATATGGAAGAATATTCTTTCTAGACAGACACCCTGTTTTTTTAAAGGTCTGTAGCACCTGGTAGTCACTTAGCTGTGATGTGTGATTCGGAAAAATGGTGAGCATCAGAATGTGAGAGAAAGCTGATGGGTTCCTTAGAATTCTCAGTGCTGCTTCAAGCTTGACGTACACGAATATGAAGTGCCTGTCACTTCTCTCCAGCAAAGAACATGTGGGAGGGGGAGTGTTCAATTGCTGCCTGCTCTGCCAAGAAAAATGGCCGTGTGAAATGTGCCTGTGCTATTAAGAACAGATGTGAGGTATAAGCATTTGTTACCTGCATACTAGAATCTAAAACCGTATGTGAGAAGCTGATGGATAGGTGGAGTTCTGCCTTTGGCGTTTCAGCATGGTGCCTCTTTGCTTCCCAAGGGTCTAAATGGGCTCCTGGGATTGGTTCGAGCCATGTAACCATTGTTCTTCCTTGGTATATTGGCCCTAACAGTGACTAATGGCTTCCTGCTTAACACATAAGACGCATTTACCCAAGAATAATAGTTGTTTAATTAGCTCCTTAGAGGCAGTAGTCCCGCGTGGAAAGTGAGCTGTTAATCTCTGATTTCCATTCAAGTGAGCCATAACCTTTTAGACACAAGTCTAAAAGATTAAAAGATGTAAGGTAACATCTAATCTGCAGCAGATGGTTGTTTGGAATACAGTTAGTTCAGGCCGATAGCCATCTTCCTTGTATGCAGGACCAAGAAAAGAAGCCCCTGGAGCTGATTGATGTTGTTTGGCTCGTATCAGATGGGTTGGATTCATTTCAGTGTTATGACTCTGCTCCAGTTTAATGAAGTATTGATTGGCTTTTGAAAACAGCATGTGCTGCCACCACACAGCAAAGTTGCCAGATAGTAAGAGAGTAGAGACTTCTTTCTTTGTCTTTGAAGAAGCTCCCCTTTCCCAGATTTGCCAAAAGTTTAAGAATATTTGCCTTATTAAGGTATAGTCAAGTGGGCCAGCTTGTCTGTAGCTTCTTATGCTTGTAAAAACTTTTTTGGGGGAGGGGGGAGGTGTGCTGGAAGAAGAGCAAAGGGAAGTCTGCTGAAACATGGACTTCCTTGTACAAATTTTAACTGGCTGAAGTACATATCTACCTATCTCCTGGACTTCCTTTCAGCTGCCCTTGATTTACTGGAACTCTCTCTGTCTCTCCACAGGTTGCCTGAAAGCTTTCCTGAACTACAAAGCCTAACGTGTCTTTCTGTAAATGACATCTCACTACAAGCATTACCTGAAAATATTGGAAAGTAAGTTCTCTGTGAATACAAGGAATTTGAGACATATTGGTGTTGGGAAGCTCCAGTTAAAATCTCACTACAGTGAGTGACTGCATAAACTGCTTTATGCAATTAACTGTTCTCTCAGCTATTGTGGTTGGAGTTGTTAGCAGTGTGTGAGGTTTATGGCATCCTATATCTGTATACTCACTCAGTCATGAAACTCACTGAGTGACCTTGGGCCAGTTACACACACACAGCATAATCCACATCCCAAAGTAACTGTAAGGAAATAGAAGGGGGGTAACACCTTTTTGAGCTTCTTGGAGAAGAGGCAAATAAAAAATATGAGAGGATTCATATCAAAATATGTGGTACTGGTTTTATTGTGAGAAGTACTTTGCTTGTTGGAAAAACATTTTTTCCCATCCTTAGTTTTGAATACATAATGTGAAGGTGATGTCATATATTTTATTTATATTGAGATTTCCAAACCGCCTCTCTCCAAAAATGGTTCTGGGGTGGTGTACAGCAGCCAAAGAGTACAAAATATAAAATATATAAGTAAAAATACTAAAATTCAATTAAAACCAAATTCTTGAAGCATCCTAAATATTCATGGCCTTTATATACTTCTGAAGTTTCTTAGACCCTTAGAATATTGGTTGAAGCTGATTTGTTTGGTTGTTTTTCCATCTAGAGTGGTGCTGTACAGTACAGACACAAGAGAAAGTTTTCTGTTTTCACTTGTGTGTGACTAAACACACTGCTGAACTGTGTATATGTGTATGTAGTCTACTGTCCTGCTATTCTAAACCTTTGGTTTGAATGCTAAATTGGGTATATATTGAGTTATAATTGCAATTCGATGTAGTGTCATTATCCAATGAGTGATAGATGCGAAACTGTCTGGAATACTGATATAATCAATTCTTACCTTAATCTGACTGTGCAGTTTCTCTAAAAGGCCTTAACTTGACCAACTTCATGCACATGGCTAGCATTTTCAATCTACCAGCACTTTTGGGGAATTGTAAAAGCATCACTGAATTCTTATGAAAGTTAAAGAACTGCTCCGTTTCTAAACTTAACAGCTGTAATAAGAACTTGCTAAGGATCACTCAGTTCTATAAAATTAGACTTTCTCCCTAGGTGGAGGGGGTGGAACATGAAGCATTTTTTAGAAGAAAAGAGAGAAAAATTTGTGGCTTTATTTGCTACCTTTTGTGAGTGTTTTCTTTTATGTAATATACATGCTGTTGTGCCCACATACAAGGTGAGGAGGCATGATTCAACCCTATATAAAAATAACACACCGCCCCCTGACCTTCAGGAAGTAGTTAAGATCTACTTGGTAACTTTGTATACATTGTTGCTGCCCATATAATGGTTCTGAGTCAGCATTTTAGTTTGTGTATGGGTGTGACAACTGATGGTGGGTTAGAACTCAAGCATGAATAATTATAATGTGTGTTAAATACGGGTTTCTTCTGCAGATAAGCATACAGTATTGAATGCTGAAAAGGGGAGACATGGCAGGAAGTGGTACCTGTTGAGAGTAATGCTGTGGGTCATACGCTCAAAACCCATTCCATATATTCCATTTTATCTTGTTCTTAAATTATATCTTGTGCTCTAGTTGCTGTTCTCCATCTGTTTGCAGGGGAAATCTGATACACTTAAGTGGGTAGGAGCCTTGACATCCATATATTAAGTATGCTAAAACTATTATGAAGATTGGTTTTCTCGATGGTATCTCATGTGGCAGATTATTAGTTTAGTTGTGTGGTAGTATGCCCTACATACCTCTCTAAAAATAGCCAAGTGTCTACAAAACAAAAGTCTGTGAAATTAGTAATACAAATAACATGGTATAATCCATGGTGAGCTGACCAAAACCACTTATGGCTTCAAACCCTGAATTAATACGTCCACTCATGCCATCCATATATGATAGCTCACTATGCTATCACACAGTTCATATCCCAAGTTTCTGTTATTGTTCAAACTGAGTTATAATCTCACTTGACAGGCGCAAGAAGGAAACATGCATTGTGTAACTTGTAGCTGGTCATAACTTGGAATGCTGACAAAGAGATCTTATGTCTCTCTCCCCCCCCCCCCTCCATACCAGTAGAATATTCTGACTCAGAAATCAAGGAATGTTGTACTGGTGAAATGTGCTTTTTCTGCCCCAAACCCTCTTTGTTTTGGGAGAACTTCCACCATTAATAGAGCTGCAAATATGCAGTCCACCTCTTGGTCTGGTCAGTGTTCTGTCCATATTGTGAACTAATCTGTATTGAGTAATTGTCCATGAATTCAAAAATGAAGGGAAGAAGACAAAGCTGCTCATAGCCTATTTTCCCCAATGTTTGCAGGGGTTTGTAGAAGCTAAGATTGTTCAAGCTAGTGTAATTCTAAACAATAATTTTCCCTTCCTTGTATGTGTGACACTTTTCTGCCATTTGCAACATAACGAGCAGAGGTATTAATAAACTATTCAGCTGTTCCCATTGGTGGTAGAATTTGGGTAGCTTGTAGCAAGCCTCAGGAATATTTGCTGTTCACACAATGCAAATCAGCCAAGTAGTCATCCGGCCTTGGAGTGAGAAACTTATGAAGCAAAGTCTCCCACATGAGGTGGACTGCTTAAATCTTGTGGCACTGAGTCTTAAGGTAAATTACACAGTATAAATCAATGCATTTGATAGGATGGGACATCTGATCAGTAATGTAATAGGACTAGGATGCAGAATTTAATGCCAAGTGAAAAATCTGGGTGCTCCTGCAGCTATGAGGTCCCAAGGCCATGAAGCACTTTTTATGTGATACCTGTGAATCAAATCTGGTAACTAATGGACTGCTAGTGGAGTAGCTGCTGAATAGGCTGGTTTACATGTGCTTCTTACCTACGTATATTCTGTCGTAACTGATATGGTGACCCCAGCAAGGGTCTTTCAAAGCAAATGAGCAGCAGAGGTGGTTTGTCATTGCCGTCCTCACAGAGCTTTCTTTGGTCTCCCATATAACCTTGCTTAACCTCTTGAGATGTGACAAGATCAGGCTATGCCATGCTCCCTTCCCTCCGTCATGCTCTATCAACCTCCTGATAATAACCTAGCAATGACATGCTGCACCAGCTGGATTATCTGAGTTGATTTGGAAGAGACCTTGGTAGAGTGAATTGCAGTAGCCCAGTCTACCATTGCATGGATATAGGAGGCCAGCTTGGTAGAATTTAAGAGGTCATCTTGTGAACTAAACTAAGTTGGTAGTTGCATTAACATCTCCAACAGTAACATTGGATTCAGTATAACCCATAAGCTCTTTACTGAGGTGTATGACCCCTATCAGTTAAGTATTTTCACTGAATGAAGAAACTGTGACAAGTTTATTATTTGATGCTTGTTATTAGCCATGCACCTTCCACTGGGAAGGTGCTGATGGGAAACAGTGTCTCCCCTTTCCACATGTCTCCATGGCCTCATGGTGTTTCTTTGCCTATCTACAGTTTCGCCATCTTCCATGCCATTGGTTGCAAATTTGCTTTGTTGTGATGGTCTCGGAAAGATTGCAGGAAGACCAGTGTGTCATGCATATGGAAAAGGAAAGTTTACATTTTCCCAGTCGCCCTCACATTAGCATTATTTTCCCTGCTGCAATTGCATGTGATGGTTACCCCCAAAACATTTCTCCCATCCCAGATTGCAAGTAGCAAATTCACATAACTTACTCATGAGTAAACATTCCCAGGTTCGAGGCTTTTTCTGAGCCTCCCACAGCCCCCCCCCCCTCCAGAATGTACACAGGGGCTACTCCAGGAGGAGGCTCACTCTTTCCCAGATCCTCTAAGATGAATGAGACCAGGAGGCCAGGGCAACATACTGGCATCAGGGCATGCTCTGAGGCCAGCTCCTCTTCCACCCAGAAAACTTCTGAAACTGACAGGAAGTTGGAGGTGGAGAGCTCTCTTATTAGCCTTTTCTGGCTGAGAGCTTCCTCCTGATTGGGGCTAAGCTACCTGGGTGTGCCATTTCTGACTGAGAGCCATGAATTACTCATGAATAAACATTCCTAAAGCAGGGGCTATGACTTACTCATGTGTAAACATTCCCAGGGCAGAGGCCTTTTCTGAGTGCCCTGGGTCCCAGTGGGCCGGCAGCCTCTCTTCCAGAAGGCACACAGAGGCTGCCCCAGGAGACACCTTGCTTCCCCCCATGTTCTGAGTTTAAAGAAGCCAGAGAAACTTACTGGCAGTAGGGCATGCTCTCAGCCTGTCTCCTCTTCTTCCACCCAGCCAACTTTTGAAACTCCCAGGAAGTTTGAGGTGGAGAGCTGATCCCTTCCTTATTGCCAAGGGCTGCCTCCTGCTTGGAGCTAAGCTACCAGGGCAGGCCATTCCTGGCTGAGGGCCATCACCTATTGGGGGAATATTTCCGAGGGGCCAATCAGGTAGGGAGTAAATTATCTGCATGCAATTTGAGCTGATTAGCCCTCATTGGCAGAGTGCAATTTAAGCTGATTGCAGAGTGCAATTTGAACTGAATGGCCCTCATTGACAGACTGCTCTCCCTATTAGCAGCATACCCACAGGGAGGGCAAATCAGGTAGTTGTTTGCACACTATTTGATCTGAACTGTCGTCATTGGCAGAGTGCAGTTTGAACTGATTGGCCCTCATTGGCAGAGCACGCTCTCTCTGTCTCTATTGGGGTCACATCCCCAAGGCCAATCAGGTAGGGAGTGAATTGTCAACTGGAACTTTATTATGTTTATTGATGATATATAGCTCTAAGCCACCCATCATCTTAAAGATTATATAGAAATGTATTCGTGAGTGCTAGCCGTTCAGCATTTCAATAGTAATAGAATTTGGTGTAAATTGCATTTGACAATTGTGAGATTTTTAAAAATATATGTCCTTCTGTTGAAACATGGCCATCAGGGCAACCTTGTATATTCCTTACTTCACAATTTTGTCTTCCATGTCCATTTAACTCCTTGCTTCCGCAAACTTTCCAAAAAGCCTATTGCCACTAGGAATGTGCACTTTGGCTCGGTTCAGCCGCCTTGGCAATCTCCAAAGCCCGAGACGGTGAGGAGAGCAGGGGTGGGGGTGGTGGCACGCCAGCTGGTGGCCGTAATGAGGTGCAGAGTTCTGCGCCTGCATGCGACCGCCAGCTGGCACACCGTCGCTGCCCCTCCTCTCTGCACCATGGTGCTGGCCTCCTACATGCTGTCTTGGGCTTTGGTGATTGCTCAGGTGGCCGAACAGAGCCAAAGCACACATCCCTAATTGCCACTTATAGCCCAGTGGTGTAAATCAGTCTTACCTGGCCTGAACTGCCAAAGGAATACCATGGCCCATTCTGCACAAGTTAAATGTAGCAGGAGTGTGGCAAATTGTAAACGCTACTAATTTGCAGTTACACATGACGTCGCACACAATCTGCCACACTCCTGAAACAGACCTGCGAAAAGCGTTTCGTTGTAGTGCTTCCAGGGAAATCGCCGAAAGTGGATTCACCCTCTGGAAAGCGCTACACTCTTGCAAACAATCTGCAACAGTCTCGAAAAAGTTCTGTGCATTCCCATTGTTGCGGTTTCAGCAAAGTCCCTCCCCCTGGCTCTCTCCTCTGAACTTCCGGCGAAGCGATCACCATTTTTATTTCTCGGAGCGAGCGAAAAACAACGAGCCGGCGAGCCTTCATTCACCCAGCGAGGCTTCTGCGGCTGCAGTCCCTCCACAGAGCTGCTTTAAAGTTCCCGTAAGTCACCAAGCACAACACAGCCCTGTTTGCAAGTTCCCTTTATTTTCGGCCGAAAATTGCGCCCGTGCACGGGGGGGGGGGATTTTTTTTTCACTCAGGGGAGTGTGGCAACGATGAATCGGCAGCTCACACGCCAGCTGCCATCTAGATGGGTCTCTACGTTAGGATGAATCAAGGCATATTCGTCGCAACGTGTGTTTTTTTTCCTTTAAAAAACCTGTTCTTAAAGAGAAAGGGGCTTTTCCGGAGCATGATAACAACCGCCCATTGGCTGTTCGTTTGATTGACGGCCAGGGGCGGGACAAAGCACGGAAAAAATCGCTTGCTTTCTAGCGATTTTTGGCGAGACCGGAAACCTGTGGGAAACGATTAAAACGCTACCGGATTCCACTACAAAGGCAGGTATGTGTTACGCCAAATTCCACTATTTTAAATTCTGTTATTTCTTTCTGCAAGCAATTTGCCACATTGATCCCTGTGCGGAATGGGCCCATATATTGAAAATTGCTACAATATGAACTGATGCATGAGCCACACAATATGTTTGCTTCATGATTTTCTTTCCTGTGCTAAAGGACCTGCATTTTTCCCCATAGTGAAAGTTAAGAACTGCTAGTCTCAATTATGATTGGTAACCTGGTGCAAAAACTTTAAAAATTACAGGTGGGAGAAGATTAAGCTTTTATAGAGCAATTCCTGCACAGAGTTACTCCAGTCTAACGGCACTGAAATCAATGGAGATGCTTTGAACTGGATTGAAGTGTCAGTCAGGTAAATAGGTCATTAATGTACAATGTGGTGGCATCTGGCCTTTTTGCTCAGAGATTTTCAGCTTTTAAACTGCTACGGTCACTGGATTAGTAATAGTGCATGCAGTCTTCCCTTATGTCTCTTCTTCATGCAAATAGGAGGCAGCAACTGAGATTTTGTCAGTTATCAGTTTGTAGCCTGTTGTCAGTTTTTCAGTATAGCTATAGAAATGTAGCTCTCAGTAGTAGCAGTATATCAGGTTAGGTGGGAAATTGATAGGGTTGTGCTTTAATATGTAGCTACATAATTAAATGAAAATATCACATTTGAATGAGAAATTACCATATAGCAGCAGAGCACTGATTTGTAGCAGAGCCAGCAGCTTGGGTCTACTGAAAAGGGCATGTTTCGAAATGTAATCCCCTCGAGCTTTTACTTGGTCCTGTACTTCAGGCAAGGAGGAATGTTGAGGGAAGAAATTGTAATTACTTCAGAAGTTTCATTCCCCCCCCCCCTTATTGGTTTGGCTACATTCTTGCTTGGAATTTAAACTCTTCCAAAATACAGCTTTGATGTTTGGTTGGAAAGGTTCATTTTTAAAATCCATTACAATGCACATATAGTATCCATAGTTGGACACAGTATTTCAGATGTGTTTATACTTCATTATTTTTTTAATTGTATCACACCCTTTAATTGAAAATGTTTATTTCCCATTTTCATCAGTAACATTTCTGTAGTGCTTCAGGATTTATTAAAAAGGAACCTTGCTGAGCTGTAAAGTTCTGTAGTAAAACGTACAACAGATGTGTTAAATATCATACCTCTGTACTGTTTTAAAGGATCCTTGTGTATAGAACTGTTGAAATATTGTAAATAACCTGGGTTGAGAACTATCATGTCATGTTAGAACCTGTGCCAGAGTTACAGAATGACCAAAGCATATGAATGCAGCAGCCAGAACTGACACTGTTGTGATTTCAACAGATGTACTACAGGAAGAGTCGGGACAAGTACATTAAATGCTGCTTAACTGCTGCTTAAGTGATCAGAAAACAGTAGGATTGGAAAAGGACTGTGGGGGAATCAGGTATCATCCTGAGGATGATTTGGTCAACATAGTTACTTATCTGAGCTCAGTAACCAGTTATAATGGAGTACAGTGAATATGCAAACAGACGAAGGCATGATGGGCCTTAATTTTGTGTTAACTGTTTTTTAGTTTAAATAAGCTACAATGGCTCTAGTCATCTGACACGAAATTACTGAACTAGAAGTCATTCGAAAATCTTTGTCAGTATGGAAGGCAATACTCTCCCTAGTGGAGCAATGAACCAAACTACGTCTAGTACGGCAACTTCCTATGTCCAATTATAGTTGAGTTACTATATACAGCTCAAAGTTACATCAGCCATAATGGATCTTAACTGGGACTAAGGCAGCTTTCCCATGTTGGTACCAGGGCGGCCCTTTGACAGCATCTCTCAATCCTGGAGACAGCTGAGAACTCGTGTTCTAATTCTCCCCTCCCCAGCACTCCTTTATTAGCACATCCCTATTCCTAGGACACGGTGAGAGTGAGAACTCTAAGCTGAAAGTAAGCTTTCTGACTGCACCCCTTGGGAGAGGGGAGACTTCTTGGTGCATCCCACAGCAGGAATTAAACACAAAGTTTTATGGAGAGGGGCTGGAATGGCTGCCAGCTGCATGGGAGAAGACTTCAGGCTACACTATGTTGCTGTAGGCTCTATATAGTCCATGGACAGTACTTATGTGCACTCATAAATTTTAATAGTGAACAAGTTCTTGTTTAGGCTGGGTGCCTGGTAAACAATAAAGATTTAAGAAATAGGATTGGGGACAGAGTTGTCAAGTCTGGGTTGGAAAAAACCTGGAGATTTTGAGTATGGAGCCTGAGGAGGATGGGATTTGGGGAGGGGAGGGTATATCTTCAAAAGCAGCCATTTTCTCCGAGTGAACATCTCTGTCACCTGGAGAAATCGTAATTTACAGCTACCATCTGGAGGCTGGCAACTCTAGATGGAGAGGGGAGAACTTTTTCAGGGTAATTGAGACATAGACCAGTTATGCACGGGCAGGGAAGCCTGGGTTGGTGCCTGCATAATAGTGGGGCTAATCCCTTTTTATACATGATGCTGCCACCGTCTGGGCCCCTTCCCGACCCTGGCCCGCTTTAGGGCCTCTGATGACCTGTGGAAAGGGAAGGCCGAATCTTCCACATTCCCTTTCTTGCCACGGTGGCCATCATGTACATATGGGAAGAGCAAGGCCTTCAAGGCCTGGCTCCACCCCCCCCCCACTACCCCCTATGGTGTCTCTGCAGGGATACAAAACACCCTTTCGACTTCGCAGTTCTGTGGAGCTGAACGAGGTGTTACTGCATCTCCCGTGATCATGGGATAGCGGCATGCTGTTATCCCACCACCTTGCGGAGGGCTCCCTGTGCCCCTGCCCCCTCCCTGTGCCACCGTCGCCTGTGCAACTCTGGTGTGGACTATATGCGCCGAGGGATTTCATCCCCCATGTGTACACCAGAATCGACGGGATATGCTTCCCCACTGTGAGAAATTGGTGGCCTAGTGCAGCCACCGCCATGCGTAATTGATCATACAGACTGAGAAAGCCTTTGGGGGACTTTGAACGCTTTTTTACTACTTGTAATTTTCTAGTTTTTCCTAGTACAGATCAATGATATCTTCATGTAGGGGGTGTAGTTAACAAAAAAAAATCATGCCACTATAAAACTATTGCTCTTTAAGATGATACAAAGTGCTTCTTGCATGTATTTCTTTGACTGACTAATTAGGATATCCTCTGAATTCATTGTTGGGCAAGGCAGAGGCATCTTTGCTGTAGAAAATATATCCATATTTCTGTTTTTATTTTGTTTTGCAAGATTGGAGGATTAAAGAGATTATAGCATTGGGATAATGTCCGATTCCTTGTGTTCCATTTAGTCCTAAATAAAACCCTGGAAAAAAAACTGAATGTTACTATGGTGATATTAGTAAAAGCCAGTGAGTGAAAAGCTTAGCTGTGTAATGTCACTTATCATGATGAGTACGCCATAAATGGGAAGTTACGACTAGCTGGGCATGTGCTTAATTAATCTACCCTGGTTCCCTGATGATAAACTACTTAATTGAGCTGTCCATGACTTCTGTAACTCCAGATATTGCAATTATGAATCAGGTAAGTACATTTAAATTCAAATTACAACAAAAGCCCACAATATTTCTGGGGCTACAGATAAAGTCTACCAGAATATGGAATAACTTAAAAGAACCTCAGTATGGATAACAACTAAAACCTCTTGTATAGCAGTCTCATACCCTTGTTGTACAAATAAAGCCCTCTAAATACAAATTTCCTAACAATGTAAAATATAAGGGAATGTCTCTAAATTATAAATTCTATCGTTGCATTTTCTAATTATTGCTCAACATGAAAACAAAGTAATGTATAAATATAAACCATACACTTTATAATTTATAAAATCGTCTTTACAAATACCATATATCCATATATTTATTTATTTCAATCTATTTATTTTTTTAATTTATTTCCCGCCACTCCCAAGACCAGCTACTATACAACCTGAAGAGCTGCTCTTTGGGGTTTGGGGATCCTTGGAAAACTACAATGGGTGCAGTGCTGGGATTACTGTTCAACTGGAAAATCTGTAGAAATCCTGGGCTGGGTTCTGTGGGTCTCTTCCAGATCTTCCTTCAAAAGACAGAGATGTTCTTCCTCAGAGGAAGTCTTCATCTGTATAAAAGTCATCATTTCCTTGGTGAAGGAAGACATCACCGAAAGCTATCATGTTGTATCTTCCTTGAGCATCAAGCCTAACGCTCCCTTTGTGCCAGTAGAATGGCACTCCACTCATAAAATGTTACTTTGTGTACTACTCAGCATAATTACCCTATGTAGATTTCAACTACTCAGTCCTTGGTCACCAGTCTTTGTTTCTCTGAAGTAGAAACATACATGTCCGTGAGAGTTTTTGGTCAAAGAACCAGAGTAGATTATCCATGTAAATATATGAATGAGTTTGGCTAATAAATAGTGAAAAGTTGGATCAGATGTTTTTTGTTTGGGTCAGTACACATACACATACAATCCTCTTCAGCAGTGAATTCAGGTGTAACAGAAAGGGGCTGAAAGTACTTGGTTTTCAATCATGAGGCATGGTGCTTTTTCATGTTATGCTGAAAAGGGGAATATTTCTCATTGAGCTTTCACAGCAGAGTATTTGAACTGGTACCCCAGGATTTAAGTATTCACTATTTTGAGATGTGTCTCTGTGTGTCTGCATCTGTATAGATATATTATTTATGATGATTTTAGTAGTACTTTTACTTTGGAATAGATATCTTTTCCAAAAACTAGAAAAGGATAATGCTGTCTCTCTTATTTCTTTTAGCCTTTATAACCTGGCATCACTGGAATTAAGAGAAAATTTGTTGACGTATTTACCAGAGTAAGTTTTGTAAATTCAGTTTTTTCCTTAACATATTTTATATTTCCTTTTTGTTGAACATTAAGACTAGGTGTTGTGAACCATCAGAGGTATGTTCATGATGTGCAAAAACCTCACTTTTTGCTATACATGTGTATGTCTACAAGAGGACAACTGAATATTTCTTGCTTTCTCCTTCAGATACCAACGGGCATGTTGGTAAACTGGAGTTTGAAGAGTTTGCTTTCCTCCATATAAGCTCCAGTTTGTTCAAACCCTCACTCAAAAATTGCAAGAAATTGCAGTTTGAAGACCTATAGAGCAGTGGTTCTCAACCTTCCTAATGTCATAAGTTCCTCATGTTGTGGTGACCCCCAAGCATAAAATTATGCAAGTGTTCTTTCACAGAAATTAAACCGAAACCAACCAAAGGCGTGAAGATCCATTGTTCATGATTGTATATAAATTGGTTATAAATTGTATATAAATTGGTGGGTGCAGTGACAGCCTCCCCCCCCCCCAGCCAAGCTGCTTGCCCTGCCGTGAACCTTGTGGAAGGGTCGTTCAACCCCCAAAGGGGTCCCAACCGCCAGATTGAGAACCATTCCTATAGAGAGAAGAAATCTTCAGTTTTGCTTCATGCACAAAGAAGAATGAAAGCGAACATGAAATGGCAGCAAGCCAGGTTCATGTACTTATTAAGCAAACTGCTTGCTCATGATGTCTTAGCCAAAGATACCCTAATTTGTTACTGGACTGCTGAAAATGTTGTACAGGAAATACTGTTCTTTTTTTCTCCCAGGTCAGTTGCACAGCTACAAAGGCTAGAGGAGCTGGACCTAGGGAACAATGAACTTTACAACTTGGTGAGTCCCGCCCCCAGTTCTTGCTTACATGTGAAAATTGGCAGTAATAATATACTGAAAGATTGGCTGTGTGCCAATACATTGTTTTCTAAGAAGTACTCGGAACTCTCTGCTCATTGGATAACTGACAGTCTGTTCGGTCTGGAAGGCTTGAGGTAGATAAAATCTTTCTCAGGGGAGAAATCTGATCCTTCCACCCCCCACTCGTTGGCCAGCCTGTCCACTAGCTGCACAGCTGCCCTTACCTGCCTGGATATCTGGCAGCAACTCCCTCTGCTTCCCCCGCACCTCCAGTGCTGCCTGCTCCCCCTGATTGGTTCATGCAGTGGGGGGGGAGGAGGGCTCCCACTTGTTCTTCCTTCCTGCAGCAGTGCTGCTGCTTATATGGTTGTCCATGGGGCTGCCTGCTCCTGCTGAACCCGACTCACACAGCCATGGGGGCAGGGGGCAGCAAGGAAGGCCGCCTTAGGAAGAACAGCGGCCAGCATAACTGACAGATAGGTGATGGAGGCATCTGGTTTCAGTGTCAAAGAGGTTCGGAAAGGAGGCCATGCTGCCTATTTTGTTCCTGTCACAAGAATGAGTGCGCCTACTGAATGGTACCTATTTTCTCTGCCACAGTAAATCTTTAAATTAAAATCAACAGCACTGTGCTTTTTCGCTGTGTTATTTTGCCATGTGATCTTCCTTGGACTTTTATATTTTATATTTCCCAGACCAATATAGCAGTGGTCCCCAACCTGCGGGCCGCGGCCCGGCGCCGGGCCGCAAAGGCCATGGCGCCGGGCCGCAGCTCCCTCTCCCCGCCCCCCCCCCCCCGCAGTAAAAAACTTCCCAGGCCGCAAGCTTGCGGCCCGGGAAGCTACTTACTGCGGGAGGGCGGGGAGGGAATCAGGGCCGGGCCGCGCCCGTGCAGGCCGCGCCCGCTCGGCCCGATCCGCGGGCGCGGCCCGATCCGTGGGTGCGGCATGCGGGTGCGGGCGCGGCTCGCGGGTGCGACCCGATCCGCGGGTGTGGCCCGCGGGCACGGCCCGAAGCATGGGCGTGGCCCGCACGGGCGCGGTCCCTGCGGGCGCGACCCGATGCCCTGCCGGTCCCCAGCCTAATAAAGGTTGGGGACCACTGCAATATAGCACTTCAGTGCTACAGCATCCTCAGTTTGAAATGCTTGGTACCATTGAGATAGAAAGAGATTGTGGCTGTTGTTACATGGATATGGGAGGAGAAAGGTGGCTCATTAGGCAGCAGATGTTCAGGGTATCAGTGGTTGATGTTACAGAGGTTGCTAACCAAAGGTGTCTATAGCAAATGTCCTGATGTTCACTCATCCATGGTGCATATGAATGCCCACATACAATTGGCTGGCATTGGACTTGTTGCCAAGAGAATCTCAGGTGCATATCTCAGGAAGGCAAATTTCTCTTTGTGGGTCGAAGTTCAGCAAATCTTTTGTGTGAATATTTCTGAGGCTAGTGATCTTTCAAACATGGTCAGTATCTCTGCTGCAGGTTGACTTATGCGGGGGTACTGATGATGATGGTCAACAGCACTGTTAACTTTTATGAAGTTCTTCTGCACATACTTTGTCGGTTTGTGTAGAGATTGAGTTTGTGTTTGCAAGCAATGTGTCCTGCAAGTGCTGCAGGAAGGCATCTTTGAGGGCATGGGCCCTCAGCACGTACAGTCAAAAGATACCATAGTGAACTCTAAAAATATAAAACTTCAGGATCAAATTCACCCTTTAGGGAAGAAGGAAATTGTAACATCTGTTCTTTCCTGGTTCCCCCAATATTGTTGGTAATCAGCATATTAAAAAATTGAAAAATTGTATTGGCTCTTCAGTTTAATAAATATATGTAGAAAGCCAACGATAGGAACCAAAGTATTCTGAGGTTCATAGTCAACCTGTGGTCCTCCAGATGTCCATTGCTGGCAGGAGCTCATGGGAATTGTAGTCCATGGACATCTGGAGGACCACAGGTTGACTACCTCTGATCTCGTCCAATCCCCTGCACTATGCAGGACACTCACAACCCTATCGCTCATCCACTGTAACCTGCCACCCCCTTAAGCCTTCACAGAATCAGCCTCTCCGTCAGATGGCTATCCAGCCTCTGTTTAAAAATCTTTAAAGATGGAGAACCCACCACCTTCTGAGGAAGCCTGTTCCACGGAGAAACCGCTCTAACTTTCAGGAATGTTTAGACAGTTAAACTCCTAGTAGCAGTAGCTCATGTCATGCTATGTTTTTTTTAAACTCACTATTATTTAAGTAAGAGAGAGAAAGGAGTATTGTTGCTGTGTGCAGTCACCTTGCATTACTGCTTGGCTTTTCAATATAGGCATTGAACTCCACTGCACATCTTGTTGTCTTGTTCTTTAAGTCTATTATCCACTCTTTAAAAAAATGAAACACACAACTGTCTACATCTTTTATTTCTTGCTGTAATTCCACAAACCATTATCCATCTGAAGAATCATCATCTTATTACTGTTTTAAATTGTAAAGTGGGTGGTTCATGCGGCTCATGAAAGCAGAAAAGTTAGGGATTCGGATACACTTGGGACTCCCAATTGATTTTAAGAGCTATATTTTTCCTCCATAGGAAAAGGAAAGGGTGAAATTAGTGTGTTCATTTAGAATGTGGGGGGAGAACCTGAGACTAGGGGAAATCTCTGAAATGTTCCCCTTCCAGTAATTCCTCATAGGCAACAACTTATTCCCTCTGCTGGTTATACAGTGACGCAGAGCCAAAAAATAGCGATTTCTGCATGCTGCAAATGGGAGGGGTATACAACTTAGTATTTTTTTTTAAAACCCTCCTTCCATCAGACGTAATGGGGAAAGCAGGACTGTGAGCATGCTGTAGGAAGTGTGAAATGCAGAGGAATGTTGAGGGATTTTTTTTAAATTGAACTGTGAGATGCTGAAGCCCCTTGGAGCCTTTTAAAGCCCTGGAGGGGAGATCTGTATCAGGAAGAAATTTGGCAATAGGTCCCACAGACACACACTACAATGATTTATCTAACTTGTTCTGCCCAATATCATATGTATTGTTCTTAGAATAAAAGCAGTGGTAGTCAACATACATATGCAGATATTAGTTTTTGTTTGTTTTTAAAAACTCGTTCCAGATAGGCTAATGAAATATGAGAGAACTAGGGGCAAAGCCCGTTGTCTCCAAGAATACAATGGGCGCTAGAGCTTGGCAGTGGGAAGAGGAAGGGGAGGAATTGTCCAGTCTGGAAGGGCATGGGTTGAGTGTTGAGGCCTACTGCACAGGGTTGTTGTGCAGATGAAACAGGAGACAAAAGAGACAGTTTCCTTTGCAGAATAACATTGTGCAGTGGTCTCAAATCTGCAGAGAGTTGCAAAGAAGAAAGACACATGGCTTGGCTGTGTCTAACCCCCAGCCAGAGCAGTATTTTAAGTGAAAAGGGGCTTTTCTGTCAGGCAACTGTTTGGCAGAAGGGGAAAGTCCCCCCCCCCTCAAAAGGAAGGCCCTCAGGCTCCCCTGCATTGCTCTCGGAAAGGCCTCCTTCCCTCAGTCAGGGCCTGTCAGAGGCTCCTTCGCAGCAGACCTGAAGGGGGGAGGGGGAGCACTCTCCAGCCTCCTGCCAGCTCTGTCAGGGTTCTGAGGCAGTTTGCAGTTGGACTTGACAGTTAGGACAGCCTTGAGGTGAAAAGGGCTGGCACAGCCTGTCCAGGCCTCTGTTCTCATCCCCCTTGGCAGCCCTACTGACCTCCTCTCCCTGTGGTGGTCAGGAGCAGACTGGCAGCCAGATTGGGCTGGGTGAATGGAATTTTGGTCTGTCCTGGTGAGGGGCCAATAGGAAGGCGCTTCACGTGCCTCCCCATTGGCTGCTTGGCCCTGGATGGACACTTGGAGGGCCCAATCAGGAGCCACTTTGCGGCTCCTGATTAGGCATTCTGAGTTTTTATCCTGGACAGGGCCTGCCCTAACTCCTCCCCAAGTGGCCTTACTCTTTTATTTAACCACAGGAGCGGTTAAAGATATCGCAACATTTCCCTCCTCCTGCCCATACTGGAATATTAGTTTATGTATTTAAAAAACACCCCTTTCTTTACACAGAAGTCTTGAGCAACTTAGAATGTTCATTAGACAGTGAATTCTGAGGGCAGTTATATGTCAGCTAAAGGGGAAAGGAAGGGAAATGCAGTAGGTGAAACTGGCCCACTTGAGTCCCCATTAGCTGTTATTGTTCTGGATGTGGTGATGGGGAATCTGTGGATAGTTCTCCAAGACATTCATTTCTTGAATTAATTTCTCCACTGCTTTGATACAAGATACTATCTATTTAAGGCCTCTGACTATGTCAACACTGTTTCAGAGCCCTTTAAACCACTGCTGTATTCTGGTCCATGCAACTTTCTGCAGGAGCAGAAATAGGTTTAACACCCCCTCCCCCAAGGAAACCAATGTTATAAAGAATAAAAATATTAAATCTTAAGCGATGAACCACAAACTAAACTAAAAATAAGCAGGTCTTGCCCATCCCCACAAGTGATGATACGCTGTCTGCGATGGTATTTTTCTCCTGCAGGCTTCTGGAGTGCTGGTGGACAATGCCAGCAACATATGGCAATCCTAAGCAAATTTGTCCCCAAATGGGGAGTAAAGTTAGGGCTAGGGGATATACATGCCAGTAGCTAGTTTTCCAAATTCCCATTCAGTACAGAGAGGCAGAGTGAATGCACCATCCTGTGCTGTACCTGTTGCTTTCCACTTGCCTTTCTCAGAACGTCATCTCTTTAGTAAACGCAACTTTGATGCAGCACCAAACTGTTAACCCCAAACCAAAAGAAATAATTGTTATTAAAAAAAAAAAAACTTAAGGGGCCATAAATGCCTCCCCATCTACCAGAAATAGTACTGAGTATCACAGTTTCAGGATATCAAGCTGATCAGCTTCATTTCAGCTATATAATGCAATTTACAGTGATTTACTAGGAGTTTTCATTCTAGCAAATATATAGTACATAACCTAGTACAGTGTTGGATCCTTTACTGACTGCATGTCTAGAGGGCACCAACATTCACTCTGTGTGTGTGGGGGGGGGGGGGAGGTTTTTGGTTCCCTTTATTTGCATCATCTTTATGCCCGGACTCTCCTTGAGCTCCCCTGTGGAAAGGGATCCGCGAACCTTCTTTCTTTTCCAGTGGAAGTGCCTTTTACTCACACGTAGTAAGCTGTAATTTTAAGCATATACCAACAACAGAACTGAGGGTCATGATGGCAAACCATATCCTGTCATACTTCTTGTTAATCTGATTACTTCTACCAGTGGCTCTAGTATTACGTGTCCTCCCACAATGTATATGATAGGTATAATTTCTTTTATTCATTCAATTTTTAACCGTCTCTCTCAGGCAACCAACTTGGGGCAGTTTACAACACTTCATCCACAGTAATGTTAAAAGCTAATAATGTTTAACAATTATGCATTTAAAACATTTAAATTTAAATGCATCATGGCATACTGAAGTACAAAGAGCAACACATAGTGGACAAAAATATGAGAGAGCTTCTGTAAGATCTGTAACTGGTGTAAGGCCCGATATATGTTAAAATATGTTATTTCTATTATGTTATCTTTTCTGAATTGAATGGTACGATTGATGTTAACCTTGAAACTCCCATTTGTAAGACAAAACAAAAGTATGTTTGTCTTCAGAGGCTTGCTAAAAGACCATGTAGTTTCACTTTTAAAAGCTGAGTAAACAGAACAAAATACATACCTTTCGTCAGTACTGAAGTGATAATTTTAATAGATTACAAAGTTTACTATCCATCTAAATTTGCCTGGATGCATCAGACTTTGCCAAAGTTCAAACCCTCAAGAAAACAATTTGAAACTTTTACTTGACTCATTTCCTTAAGCAAACTCGAGCTGAGGATGTTGTGTGGGATATTATCTTTTCTTGAATTAAAAAAAATCCTTTGGAACTTCATTGTATCTGTGTGGTGGGCAAGGTTGTCAGGAGTTGATTTGTGGATTGAAAAGTTATAACATGCCAAGCTGCCTCATTCTTCCTATCACTGAAGTTATGTGCTTTCAGCGGATTCAAAAAATTCTGAAAATTGCCTAATTCATGACAATGGGACTGGAATGAATACAGATTATTTGTGCTTAGAATTTTCTGTACAGGTTGGAGTGAACAATTCTTTAATATAGTATTTGGGTATAATTAAATTAAAACTTAATAACTATAGTACCACCTCATTATCTGGATGTAACTCAGTTATCATTTCTTCTTTTTTAAGGCTAATTGTGATGTGTTTCTTTCTTATATCTCAGCCAGAAACTATAGGTGCACTTTATAATCTTAAAGACCTTTGGCTGGATGGAAACCAGCTAGCTGAATTACCTCAGGTAAGGTACTCTTCTCTTCAGTGTGTGATTTGATTTGACACATCTACTGAAGTTAAAAAAAATTATGTCAATAGATTCATATCTGCGTGATTGTACATGCAGTTTGAAGTGGCAGATTTTGTGAGGAAAATATATGCTTCTCCTTCTAAAACATGTTGTTACATCTGGATCTAGTTTCTCCCACATTGTAAAGAAATAGTTAGTGTAAATAAATCATTAGTGTGGCAAGAAAGTCAGCAAGGGAGTTAGTGTCCCGGTACAAACTATAAGATAGTGAAAGAGCAGCACAGGGCCCCTAAAAGATGTCCAGGACTTTGTTGTAGCAGCTAAAGTAGTGCCATGTTAACAGGCATGGTTAATAAAGACAGCTTGGTTATCAATTTGCCGTGAGAACCTTTTGATACTAAGTACTTTTTCAGAATGTGGAAAATTCATAATGTACATAACTATAGAATCCTTGCAAGAGTCCTTTGAAGCTGGTCAGTGGAACTCTCCCAATTTTGTTTTGTCTACCAAAGAAGCCATATTGAATGCTCAGAATGAAAGTCTGATATTTACATATTTAGCTTGAAGATTGCATACAATAGGGTTTTTTTTAGTATTACTACACCTGAGCCAGCATGATGTAGTGATTAAAAATGGCAGCCTCTAATCTGGCAAGCCAGGTTTGATTTCCCATTCCTCCACATACAGTCAGCTGGGTGATCTTGGGCTAGTCACAGTCCTGATAGAGCTGTTCTCACAGAGCAGTCCTGTCAGAGCTCTCTCAGCCTCACTTACCTCCCAGGGTGCCTCTTGTGGAGAGAGGAAGCGAAGGGGAGTCTATCTTGTAGTGAAAAGTGGGGTATAAAAACCAGCTGCTGTTCTTCTCCGTCTGATGGTATTTCTCAGTGGTAACATCTGCTTTTAACAGAGGGCCATTGATCTTGGTCTTCTTGTACCTATAAAGATTTTTCCTCTTTTTAAACATCTTCACTCTGACTCCTAAGGTATGCACACGATGGAGAGGTTGCAGAAGCAATCCGTGTAGTTCAATAGGTAATTCTAGTTGATGCAAGGAATCATTGTAGGGCTTCTTTCTAGTTGCTGGGAAACGAAATGCCTGTATATATTTGCTACAGAATTGCTGTAGTAAAAGTTTCCAGGTATCTCTTCTTGTTTTACTTCAAGAGACAACAGGGAAGAGTTGCAAGGAGTTCTTAAGGCTGGTTCTTTTACTGGGCAATATTGGTGTTTTGTATACAAGGCTGTTCCTACTTTGAAGAAGCCGAGGTTAATTAGTACAGAAAGCTCAGTGGTGGTACTTAGGTTTGTAGAAAGTCGATAACCGTCCAAACACTGTGTAAGATGTCTCATATATTTACGAAGAGCAGCCTTACACAATTCTTTTTCTGTAAGCTAAAGAATGGAGCCATGCTACGTAGCAGAAGTGAGCTGCAGATTTGGAATATCTGGATCCCACCATCTTTTCAGCTGTGTTGATTCAGCAGTGTTGAATGTTGTGATCACTGAAGTGCTGATCCATGACAGAATGTGTGTAGGCGTGAACTTACAGTCAGGGTGTACTTTTGTGGGGCCAGCATTAAAAATAAAATGGTGTTAATTTTACAGTCAGACATCATTTTTTAAAACTGATACCGTAATTTAAATAATGAATCATAGACCCAGTACTTCAGCCAAGACTGAACAAGAAAAGAGTTAAAACATCATTTGCAAGAAATCTTGTTTGCAGTGAGAGGCAGATTTGTACCAGTAACGAATCTTACAGTGCTGTAAGATTAGTCAGCAAGACCGGGTTTGCTTAGGGGAAGCTGCATTTATGAACCCAAGCCCTTTAACCTGGAATGAGTAATCGGAATTGGGTGTCGTTTCATGTTGAATTACTAGTTTACAGGGCTGGGTTGTGCCCATAATCCTGAGAGCAAATTAAGCTGGACTGTTAGTACATGCTAGGTGTTGCACATTCAGAAATTTTTACAGGTGAGTCACTTCTGATAGTCTCAAAAACAGACTGGCTCATGACAGAGAGAGAGAGAGGAAGGGAGGAATTTGGCGCTCTCAGGTATTTTGCAATGGGACACTTGTCGATTCTTTGGATGTTGCATGTTGAGACGTGACTGAGATTGTTGTCTTGTAGGAAATAGGAAACCTGAAAAACCTGCTTTGTTTGGATATTTCTGAAAACAAACTGGAAAAATTGCCTGAAGAGATTAGTGGTCTGACATCTTTAACTGACCTACTCATATCTCAGAATCTTCTCGAGGTGCTTCCAGATGGCATAGGTGAGTAACACAAAGAATTCTATCTACCCTGTTACCTATGTAGAAAGCCAGGAGAGTGGGAGTTTTCGTGACCTCTTCAGGTAGGCAACTCCATGAAGCCGGAGCCGTGACAGAGGATGCACAGGTACAGGCAGTTGTTGATTTTGCCTGTTTGCATTTGAGCCAAGTTGTTATGGTGGAGCATAAAGAAAGAGTTGGTCCCGCAAATAAGATAAGTCAGGGCTGCTAAGAGCTTTGTATGTGATAGCCGCTACTTTAAACTGAGGCCTGGTAGAAAATAGGCAGCCAGTGGAGCATCTGCAGAGTGGGAGTGATATGAATGCTACATCTAGCTCCCTTTAATAGCCAAGCTGCAATATTCTGGCTTAATTGGAGTTTCTGAGTTGATTTTGAGGGGAGACAATGTACAAAGCATTACAGTAGTATAGTTTCATTGTTAGCGTGATGTGAATCCAGGTGGGCTGGTCAGCTGTCTTCCCGCAGTTCCCCTCCTGGTGAAGGCTACAGTATATAAAAAGGAGAAACTGTTATGACGTATGTAAACAAGTTTTCATTTCCAAGTTGGAATACTGCTCTGTCTGTCTCACACAGCTTAAATAAGAACCCTCCCTGAGACCTAACATATTGGAGAAATTCCGAACTTTCATTTTTGATCAAAGTTCTAAAGCACCCACTTTTGAGCTCCAGGAGTGTCTGGAGAAGACTGGTTTTTCTGGACCCATTTCAGTCTGGCTTTAGGTCACGTTTTGGAACAGAGATTGCTTTTGTCATCTTGGTTGAGTAGCTCTACTGAGACCTATACAGGGAGTGTGTGAACCTGCTAGTCTCCTGGATCTCTCAACGGCCTTCAGTATCATCAACTGTGGTATCCTATTGGGCTGTCTCTCAGTGCTGGGACAAAGAGGCACCATGTTATTATGATCCGAGTCCTCTCTGGTAGGTCGATGCCAGAAGGTGGTGCTACAGGATTCTTGTTCTTCCTCATGGCCTTTTATATGTGGGTTCCACAGGATTCATTCTTAGCTTACATGCTGTTTAATATTTACGTGAAGCCTCTGGGAGAAGTCATCAGGAGTTTTGGGCTGCAGTGACACCAATATAAGGATGAAACCCAGCTCTGCCTATGGATGAGGCTAGATGGGGATGAACAAGCTGAAACTTAATCCTGACAAGACAGAGGTGACCTGGGTTAGAAGAAAAGCAGACCAGGGTCTTTCAATCACCAAGTCAGGTTTGCAGCTTCATACCGCAGTCACCCTAGAAATCAGGTGACCCCTTCAGCTAGTATGCAATTTGTGCCAGTCCTGGTTCAGTCAGGTCTAGCTACAATGATTCATGCTTTCGTTGTATCTAGACCAGGCTTTCTTAACCAGGGTTTTGTGAAACCCTTGGGTTATTGAGAGCCCTGGAAGGGTTTCCTGAATGGGTAGGATTTAATTAATTTGTATACATTTTTTTTAAATATGTTAAACATTTATCAGGTGATACAAACATATATGGGCATATCTACCTTCCCCCCCTCCCAAAATGGCCAGTGATGGGCCTGGAGGGAGTGAGAAGAGGAGGGGCCGCAGATGGATGTGTATACAGAGATGCTTTCCAACTATATTCTACATGATTGTGCCACTTCTGGATTTCTCAAAGCCTGAATAATGTTTCAGGGGTTTCTCAATGGTAAAAAAGTTGAGAAAGGCTGATCTAGACCGAACTGTTGCAATGCACTCTGATTGGGGCTACCCTTGAAGAGTGTTTGGAAAGGGCAGTTAGCGTAGAATGCTGTGGCTAGATTGCGGGTTATTGGCCGTTATCAGGAGCATGTGTAACAATCTTACAGCAATTACACTGGCAACTGATCCACTCTGTAAAATTCAAGGTGTTGGTTTTGATCTTTAAAGTCCTACATGGCTTGGAATTGGGTTATATGAAGGACTGTTTTCTCCCATATGTTACTAATTGGTTGGGTACTAAGATCACAGGGAGAGTCCCTCTTGACTGCCCAATTAACCAGAGAAGCTCTTCTGGTAGGTGCACAAGAAGAGGGCCTTTTCAGTGGCAGCCCCATATTGTGAAACAACCTCCCCAGGGAAGTGCACCTGACACCCTCACTCTTGAACTTTACAAGGCAGCTTGAAACGATTTTATTCAGGACGGTATCCAATTAATTTTAGTTCTCCTGTCTACCAGCATTTTTAAATTGTTGCTTTTAATTAGTGGTTTTATTTATTGTATGTATTGTTTTACTGTCTATGATATATTATATCATATCATATCATATATCTAATAATAATTGTTATGTTATGGTATGTTATATTATGTTATGTTATGTTCTGCGTTGAGTTCCTACAAGGCAGAATATATTTTAAATAAAGTAAATAAATAATAAATATTTTACATGGACTCAAAGTTTATATTTAGTCTGGCCAGAAGGTTCTTGTTCTGTTGTATGATTCATCCCTCAGTCTCTTGAATCACCTGTACCTCTTCTCCCAGAACACTTGCATAGTTCTGCTGCATTTTTCTTTTTCCGAACCCCATCTTCCCATTGAAGCTAATTTAACACTACCATTTCACCCTCAGTTGAAATTACGCTTATGTGGGTTTTTTTGTGTGCATGCATTCTTCTGTCTCTGTTTCTCTCTTAGGGGGAGGAACAGGTCTTTTCCATTAAAATGTGCTATAAAAATAAATTCAGTATTTTAAATGGTTTTCAAGCAAGCATCTGACATAATCTCACAGTTGATATGCCACTATGAATCAAACAGAGAGAAACAGACCTATCCACTGGCAATATGATAAATATATTCATAAAAGAAAGAAAAGTGTCCTATTTTTGTAATGTTCCTTGTTAGAGGCCCCAACAAGGCCCTCTCACTGGGGCCTCCAACAAGATAAACTACAAAAATAGGACACTTTTTTTCTTTTATGAATGAATTTATCATATTGCCAGTGGATAGGTCTGTTTCTCTCTGTTTGGTTTAATTATTAGACCGTCCTTCTTATACTCTTGTATGATATGCCTCTATGAGCATAAACTCTAATGTGAGCAGCGCTTTGATTAACTCTGGATTCCTGTTTGTATTACTCAGTTGGCCTCCCCTTTTCTCCATGTCGTCTTCCTTTTTTCAAAATATCCTGGATACTGCTTTTAGTACTTCTGCTCTTCAAATGATATAGGTCACAGCATCCACTCAGTTTAAGTTCACTGAATGTCGCAGTCACTGAGGTTTTTAATCTGTACACAACTATTGTTCATTACAGCAATTGCAGATTAATGTGTTAATCCATTAGCTGGTTTCTGTCCAGTTCTGATTAGAGTAACCTTTGCATTTTAAAAACAAAGCCAACTTACTTCTGCAGTTTGACTGCTGCAAATATAGTTTCCTACTCAGTGGTAGTATAGAAGATGGGAGTGTTAATAGGTTGGCCAGGAAGTTAGTATCAGTCACCACGAATCCATAACTCTTTGCATGCTGCATGTTGTCATGTAAATGTGATAGTAGGAAACTAGATGTGCTATGGGTACATTATTATGTGGATTGAACTAACATGTTTATTCTTGCAGTTGGTAGAAAGTTGCCAGGTATGTTAATAGTGAGAATTCATCTCCTATAATAACATGCATCTTGTTAACTGTATGGAAATGGTATTTGTATAGGAAATAGACTGTGCATTGCATAAAATCATAGGAAGTACCTTGCTAGATCACATCAGGGGTCCATCTTGTCTGATCTCCTGTTTTATCCTTGGTCTTGCAAGGCCACTGAATGAGAGCATAGAGGCTAAGGCCTTTCTCTGACATCCCAATATGAACTGGAAGAACTAACAGTTGAAGCCAGAGATATTATAAAGAAAGAACATGCAAAGACCTCCCCTGTAACCAAAAGAAATGGAAAGCCTTCATGGATAACTGATTAAACTCTTAAAGTTGCTAAAGATAAGACAATAAACAAAAGTACAAGGTGACAAATAGAATCAGAAGTCTAAATTCAGTGTTCCGGTAATTGGCATGTTAAAGACCAAGAGAATATAATAACCAGGGTAAACAAATGCAAGAGACAACGATAACAAAAGTAAAAGAGAGAATCTCCACAGGCGCCAAAAAGAATCAGAGGGAAATTTAAGGCATGCTTAATTGAACAGGACAAAATAAGGAAAAGATAGCAGTACAGTGAAGAACACTGAAAAAAGAGATAAAAGAATGACAGAGTCACTCCAAATAACATCTTTTGAATTGAACCTACAGTTTTAAAAAGTGAACTGAAAGCTGCATTCAAAGCAATTGGGGAAAAACAAATTACTAGGAGTAGATAGGATATCAATAGAGATGTTTCAAGCCACAGAAACTGCTTGAACAAATATGGGAAACAAAGCAATGGCTCACAGACTCAATCTATATTCCATTTCCAAAAAAACGAAGACTTCAAAGGATGCAGCTACTATCAAGCCATTGCATTAATTTTGCATGCAAGTAAAGTGATGCTCAAATTCTTACAACAAAGCCTGTATATGGAACAAGAGATGCTAGAAGTTCAAGCCGTATTCAGAAAAGAAAGAGGTACTAAGGTACTACAGATTATATTGCAAATTTACATTTGTTACTGGAGCATATCAGAATTTCAGAAGAAGATCAGCTTGTGTTTCACAGATTACATTAAAGCTTTTGACTGTGTGGATAATGAAAGTGTTGGTTGGTTTTAAAAAATGGATCATTTTGATACTCAACCTGAGGGGAGGTTGGTATATAAATATAACAAAATAAATAATAAATAAATAAGTCTATGCTCCAAGATACTACTGTTAGGACAGAATATGGAGAAATAGGATGGTTTCCAGCTGGGGAAAAATCACACCAGAGTGGATTTTATCTCCCTGCCCATTCAGGCTATATTTATTTTATTTTTATTACATTTTTATACCACTCTCCCTTACAGCTCAGGGCAGTTCACAGGGAACATGAATCCAATTACATATTCTTCGACTCAATCTCAGTCATTTCATCGACATCATTGAACATTTAATCATTAACTATTTAAACTATCGAGCATCAAAGAACTCTGGTGCTGGAGAAGACTCTTGCGAGTGCCTTGGACTGCAAGGCAAACAAACCGGTCAGTCCTAGAGGAGATCAGCCCTGACTGCTCTTTAGAAGGCCAGATCCTGAAGATGAAACTGAAATACTTTGGCCACCTCATGAGAAGGAAGGACTCCCTGGAGAAGAGCCTAATGCTGGGAGCGATCGAGGGCAAAAGAAGAAGGGGACGACAGAGAATGAGGTGGCTGGATGGAGTCACTGAAGCAGTAGGTGCAAACTTAAATGGACTCCGGGGAATGGTAGAGGACAGGAAGGCCTGGAGGATCATTGTCCATGGGGTCGCGATGGGTCGGACACAACTTCGCACCTAACAACAACAACTTTTAAACTATTTAACGTTTGATCCTAACCCAGCAGATTGGATCAAAATTGCCCCACGATGTTTCCAGTGCACATATCTGTTAGGAGGCGGTTCTGGAGGGCCCAGTAGATGTTGTCAGCTCACTAGCCCCAACCAAAAGCTTGGCAGAAGAGCTCCATTTTGCAGGCCCCGTGGAACTGTGCTAGCTCTGGCAGAACATATATGAAAAGGTGAATTAGATTTAGATGAAGGTGGGGTGAGAATTAATGGAACGAATATTAAGCATATGAGATACACAGATAATACTGCATTGCTGACAGAAAGTAGTTAAGACTTGAAACAACTCCTGATGAAAGATAAATCAAAATGTGCCAAGGCAAGATTCAGCAGAACTTCAAGAATTTAAGACAAAAATAATCACTGCTAAGGAATTATACAAGTTTAAGATTGATGATAAATTTTGTTCTTTGGCTTCATCATCAACCAAGAGGGAGACTCCAACCGAAAATCAGAAGGAGATTAGGAAGGGTAGCAATGAAGAAGCTTGAAAATATCCTTAAGTGTAAGGAATTATTTCTGGTGATCAAGATCAAAATAACTCACATTATAGTATTCTCCATAAATATATATAGGTGTGAAAGTTGGACAGTGAAGAAAGTTAACAGGAAGATTCATTTGAAATATAATATTGGGAGACAGTTTTACAGATATCACAGACTGCTAAAAAGACAAATGAAGGGGGTTCTAGATAAAATCAACTCCGAACTCTCCCTAGAAGCCAAAATGACCAAACTGACTCTTATCATCCTTGGTGACATCATAAGAATACAAGAATCATTGGAAAAGATAGTAACACTAGGAAAAGTTGAAGGCAGCAGGAAAAGAGGGAGAACCAATATGAAATGAATTGATTGACCCAGTAAAGGAAGCCACAACCCTCAGTTTGCAAAATCTGAGCAAGGCTGTTAACAATAGGGTATTTGGGAGATCATTAATTCATAGAGTTGTTATAAGTGACTTGACTGTACTTAACGTGCACGTGCACGCACACACACACGTCTCAGGGTCTGGATTACCTATGTCTGAGAGTTAAAGAACTCAAAAGTGAAGCTGTTGATTTTCTCACTCTCTCTCTCTAAAATGTTTTGCTAAAACCAGCTTTAGTACCCAAGAACTAGAAGTAGCAAATGTTACACTCTTTTTAATAAAAGAATTCGGGAAATTATAGGCCATTTTTGGAATGAGCAGGTACCTTTCACTTGTCTGCAAAATGGAACTTGTAATTAACACCGCTCTGCAGAATGAAGCTGTGGCAAGAGAGCATATCGAGAAAGGGAGTCGTGAAATGAATTTCATGAGGAAATCACTCTAAAACTGAGTTTTTAATGAATATATGTAGTGAGTGGCAGGTCAATTACTGGCTTAAAATTAGTTTCATCTTATTTCCCTTTGCTTTTTTTTCCAAACGCTTTTCATTTAGCGATTCTGTTAATCTAGTCTGATTAGAAATAGTTTTATGTGAATACTCAAGATAAGTTTAAAGTTTCTCTATAGACCTAGTGTACTGTACTAGTGACCATGTTAAACTAGGATCTGGGAAACCCAGGTTTGAACCCCCTTCTGCCATGGAAGCTTGCTGGGTGAACTTGGGTCAGCCACATACTCTCAACCTAGCCAAGCCAGCCTGCCTGTTGTTATGATCCAAAAATGGAGGGGAGGAGAATGGTATAAGCCACTTTGGGCCCTCATTGAGAGAAAGGCAGAGTAAAAATGAATATACAAGGATATATTTATTTAAATTACAGATTCTCTTACCTAGCCAAGAATGCTTACACTGATGCCTTTAACTTTGATGGAAAACTTTACTTGTGATAGTGGTTTTTGCATTGTCTTTTCCCATTAGCACTACCAACTCTTAATGCAGGCTTTCTCAACCAGGGTTTCTTGACAGTCCTGGAAGGGTTTACCAGATAGGTGGGCAGTAATTAATTGTTTATATATTTTAAAAATTTGTTGAACTTTTGTTATATGGTCATGTTGAAGCCCTCCCTCCAAAATGGCCAATGATGGGTCTGGAGGGGATGGGGAGGGGAGGGGCCTCAGGTGGGCATGTACACAGGCTTCCCAACTATATTCTGCACGATTACGCCACTTTGGGAGTTTCCTGGAGGCTGAAGAATGTTTCAGGGGTTTCTCAGTGGTAAGAAAGTAGAGAAAGACTGTCTTAATGCATAAATGGTTAGATTGATAGAAAATCATAGTTTGAATTGTAGGCTACTAAAAGTCACCTTGCACTAACAGTTTGTACAATCTAGTATAACAGTAATGGTGATGTATTTGAACCTTAAAGCATAATTTCAGAAGAAACTGACATTTCCTTATGCACAATGTGCTTGAAAGGCTCTCTCTTGGCTGTAGCCAAAGCAAAACCTGGCAAAGTGGTGTGCACTTCCTGTGATCAGCATAACCTTACAATAGGATGTAGAAGTTTCTCTTCATGGTTTCTTACTAGGTAGTCTTTCTTCTCTTCTTTTGTAGAGTTATAGTATTGAGCTGGAAGGCCTTTAGGTCAGCAGCTATAGTGGGGTGATAGTGATGGTGGTGAGAAAAGATTCTAGGGTAGCGATCCCCAACCTGTGGGCAGCGGACCACATGTGGTCCGTCGACTAATTGGAGGTGGGTCGTGAAGGACGCCTTCTCCCCCCCCCCGCCCTTTACTTCACCCCCCCGGCCCTTTACAACACACTTCGGGTGTTATTGTCTCCCATCACTCCCAGATGGGACTATCTCGTTGCAGAGAAACAAGCTCAGAGTTCCCATTGATTTGTTTTTGTCATGAGTTAAAATTTCCATGAAAATAAAATGTTCCTTATGTTCATTGTTGTGGCGTGTCTGTATCTTATTTTGAAGGGATGTTTAAACATTACCATAGCGATCAGAGAGCGTTAGGGCAGTGGTTGAGAGTAGAGGAGTAAACTACCCCCCCCACCGGGCCTCAGTAAAATTGTCAAGCGTTGAGTGGTCCCCGGTGATAAAAAGGTTGGGGACTACTGTTCTAGGGAGAGGCAAAGTACTTCCTAAAAGTCTTACACTTTAAGTCTTTAACATTGCTTTCTGTGCTAATTGGCATATTAGGCTTTGTTGCCCTCCTCTGTTGTTCTCCCTGACTTTTTCCGCATTAGGAGACATAGCTGTTTTAGCCTCGTTTTGGATTTCCTTTGGATGCTGCGAGTCGACTCTAGCATTTCCGCATTTAGGCTTTCCTTCCCTTACTTCCCAGGCTGAAATGTACAACAAGCTTTCTGCACTGAGTCCAACGGAGGCAGCTTCCCATTATGTTTTGCTCCCTTCCCCTTTTCCCCCCAAAAAATTTCTTTTGCAAAATGGTTCCTGCTTGTACCGTTGTTTTCATTGCTCCTCTTAATCTCACCATTCTGCACCACTGATCACCTTCCACCTTCCCCCAAAAGTGCCCAATGAAAAATTTTTTAAAACCCCGAGTTATAATGTTATAACATCATAACACTGCTGTGTAAGACTGCAAGTTAGAAACAGTGTTGCAATGCGATTACCCATTTTTTCTTTATGATGTTATAATGTTATAAGTCAGAGGTTTTTTTTTTATTTACATTTGAGACACTTGGGGGAAGGGGGGTGATCAAAATTAGATTTTTAAAAATGGAGGGGGAAGATAGCGACGAGGAAAGGGCAGGCATGGGGGAAAACCCAATTGCTTGCATTTCTGCATTGGGCAGCCCAAAATTAAACCTCATTAGTCCCTGCTTAAAAAATGAAAACTGGTTTTCTGTGAATTCCTTTGCTGTGGGGCAAGAGAAGGGACAATTTGGGTCTTCCCCCAAAGAGGCAAATTTCAGTGTGGAAATGGACAAAAACTCAATCCTTTAAAAGTGCAAATCCTAATGATATCCCTAGTGCAGAAACACCCCCTGTGGCATTTGCCCACTTTGTTGATGCTCAAATGATGCCAAACTAGTCAGCAAAAATCTAGGGAGCATGAGGCTATATTGCTCTGTGACCATTCAGATTTAACTCTGATGATATTACCTAGGGCAAACGAAGCCAAGAGAGGGCGATGCTTCCTGCATTGTGTTGTGCTCGTTCTGAATAGGCAGGAAAGTCTCCTCTGTTAAAATTGCTGAAAAGGCTTCTTTTACAGCTTCTGGAAAAAATTTCTTTGTAGGTCAGCCCTGTAAATACCTTTGAAAAGCATAAACCTCTGATTTCAAACAGCTAAGCAATATTACTTTATTACATTTATTGGCCTCTGGAGCGTGTCCCTTTCAGTCCTTGCTGCTATAGCTGTATTTCTCTGATTTCATGGCCATCTGCTTTGATTTGTTCTTAGCTCCATAGTTCATTGATAGGGAACAGCTTTCGATCTCTCCAGTGCACTGCTAGGTAGCTTTATTAAGGGAACACTTTTGTTCAGTGCTAGTATTAGCCCAAATCTATGCCTAGTCCTCACCAGGTATCAGGACATTCCAGTCCCTGCCCTGTTATAAGGTTCTTCTAGCAGCAGTGTTGGAGAGCGTTCTGAGCAAAATGTCATTGTTCTTCTTGGTGTTACTTTCTTTGTCTATATCTCGTTCTTATAAACAAAAGACTATGTTTAACATATGTGATGGACTAAATGGATTCCTTCTCTGCTGACAGGAAAATTAAGAAGACTTTCAATCCTGAAGGTCGACCAGAATCGGCTTGTTCAGTTAACAGAAGCAATAGGTGATTGTGAAAGCCTTACTGAGTTAGTTCTTACCGAAAACCAGCTCCTGGTAAGTATTATTTTAGCTCTTCAAATGGATGGCAGTAATTAGTCTTTGGTTCCGTACAGATTTGTATTGATAACAGCATTTTTTATTTTACTTCTTTATGAATGTGGTAAAGAACTAGAACTCTTTTGTCTGCCTGTATAAAGAAAGTGTTGATTAAGGTGAAAGACAGTCTAGGAAAGAATATTAGCTACATGGTAGTAGAACTTTATATGGCAATCATGCCATTTTGAATACTTATAAAACAAAAGGAATCTAGTTGTTACAACCACTATACAATAGATTGGAATAGGTGAAAATTCATGCCTTGCTCTCCCTTCTTCATTGTCTCGTCTAAAGAGGTATAAGTGCTGTATAAATATTGAAAAAGACCTGGGATACAAGTTTCCATGCTTTATATCTGTAGATATATTTTAAGACAAGTAATTTATATATCATATTCCCAGTACAAAATCAGAATTCCAGTTCCCCACACATTCTTCAGAGTAGCCTGTGTCTGTTGAAAGATGGCCTCCCTCAGAAAACCACTTCATCCTTGTGTGTTCCATGATTTCTTTGCAAGATAAACTTCTCGTATAGAAAATTTGCTGGTGCTAATAATGATCACTGATAGTACTTTCTTTGAATCCTGACAGACTTTGCCAAAAACCATTGGAAGGCTAAAGAAACTAAATATACTTAATGTTGACAGAAACAAACTAGTGTCTTTACCCAAAGAGGTAAGTGATATCCATGTTGATCTCTCCGTTGAGGGAAAATGGGAATTTATCTGCTAGAATGATGCGTGATGCTGGAGCAGATTTGACTGTATTTTCCAGTAAAACCAGAAATAGCAGGACTTCTGTGTGTGTGAGGAACTATGCAAGGAATCCAGCCCAGCAAAGTCAATAATATGGGACTAAATTTGGAGGCCTTTTGATTTACTCAGTGTGTTGTGGCTGGCATCTCTTTGAAGGTTTACCAAAAACAAATAGAATTCACTCATCTTGAGCATCTCAGGTATGAAAGGGACAGCTTGGATTTGTCAAATCTACTTATCTTTAATTGTTTTAAGTTCTGAAAAAGACTAAAGGGTGGCTGCTTTAAGAAGGCAGTGTTCTGTAACATTAGTTTCAAATATCTGTGTTCTATAATAATACTTTTAACTTGCACACAATTATGACCATTAACATCATTAGCCGTTCAGACTTTTGTGGCTGAAAACTGCTATGGAAATTTTACCTCAAGGCCACCATTCTGCGATCCTGTTGGGCAGTGGTAACAAATTAATGGATTGCTGCTGTTTTAGTTCCGTAAACTGCATCAACTATTGGTTTTGCTTTCACAATGGAAGTACATTGCTGATCCAAGTGACTTGTCATAGGCTTTAATCTAGAGAAATGGAGCAGGTAGTGTCTCTGTGTGCTATCTGCTCTGACAAACAATTAAATTTTAGACCAGGCTGTCTTAGCCAGGGTTTCATGAAACCCTGGGTTTTCTTGACAGACCTACAAGGGTTTTCTGAATGGGTGGGCGTGAATTAATTTTATATATTGAGGTATCTGGAGGGGGTGGGAAGGGGAGGAGCCCCAGATGGGGGGGTGTACACAGCTATGCTTTCCAACCATAATCAGCACAATCGCACCACTTATGGGGGTTCTCAAAGCCTGAAGAATGTTTCAGGGTTTCTCAATAGAAAAAAAATTGAGACACTCTAGACTCTCACAAGACCTGTGCAGTGGTTACTCTGACTTCTGTGCAGTGTGCAGAGATGTGCTGAAAAAATGGACAATCTTATCCTTGTGCCTTTTCCTGAGTGGGATACACTGCATAGTATCTCTGCATGCCTGACTTAGCTGTGGAAGGCAGGATTCTCTGATTCTCTGGGGATGTGTGTGAGAAAGAGAGCGGAATCTTACTGAGATTGTAGCATGCCTTTCTTAGGCTATGAGAAATGTATCACATTTATAAAAAAATATAGCAGGGCTGTTTTAGTACAACACAGACAAAAATGGTAGGGAGCCATGTCAGCCCATTAGGATAGAACATCCAACAGATTAGCAAAGTTACTCATCTATCAGCTCAGTCTCTAATGTATGGAGAAAGTGTTCTGGGTTTAGCCAAGCTACTCAGTTCTCCACTTCATTGCTGAGTAAATCAGTTGGGAAAATGCCAGCAGACAAGCATCTGGTGGATTTTTTTATTGTCAGAGTAGCTGTTTGATTGCTAACATTTGCTTTAAGCAAAATATGAACATGTGCTATAAATAAGAAAAGCCGCACATGGTGTGAAAGTCAAAACAGCAAGAAGAAATTAATATTCTGTGTGTGTGCCAGGATGGAAGTGGGGGAGTCCAGCTAACTGACAGCTGAAACATTTGGCAGACCAAGGAAGGGAAGCAGGAGCAGGAACCTTGACTGATTTATGTCCTTGTGATTTTTGTCCACATTCACCTAAATTATTTGCATTGTGGTGGGACTGGATGAAGGATACATTGCTGTAGTTGTCTTCTTTAGCCTTGTTGATTTCTTCTTGCATTTTGAAGGAGGAGATTTTCGGTCATTGAAACTGACTAGAGCCTCTGCCATCTTACTGGCTCCAGTCATATATATTTCCTTTCCTGTTACCTCCTACTCTCTCCTGCCCCTTCCCAGATAATGCTTATGATAAGTTTAATAGACAGAAGTCAAAACTGGTCCTGAGTGGAACGGTAGAACTGAAACCCAAAGTGCACTTTGTCTTTGGAGTCTCAGAAGTGTACCAGGATTTCTGTACAGTTAAAAGGAGGCTTTAGACAGGAATCCTTGTTCCTTTTTGGAGACTTAATGTGACTACCTGAAGTATACCTAAAGACCATAGAGAGCTACTGCCAGGTTGGGTTGGGTAGACGGTACTGACCCTGATAGTTTTAGTAATAGTCATGGTCCGTCTAGCTCCAGTGATGTATGGTTACCATGAATATGCTGGGCAACTTTTAAATTGTTTTTTTTTTAAATAGCTACTTATATATATCAAAATTTATTGATATGAGCAAACATGTGTTCAGTTGTAACTAGGAACACTAGACACAGAAAAAGATTAGGCTAAGAAAAAAGATTACAAAGAGGAACATTTTCATAGTTATCAGTTGTAATTCCACATAGTAATTTTAATAACTAATATTTTAATATCTAAATGGGTATTTTAAGGTTTTAATGCTCAATTTAAAGTTTATTCTCGGTTTATGAAATTTACGTGGCTTGTATTACTGTAATCCACCCTGAGTTTTCAAAGATAGAGCAGAATATAAATTCCAAAATATATAAACAAACCTATTCATAAAATCTTCTAGTTAGGAGTTGAAGGTTTGGTATCAGATGTTACTTTACTGGTAACATTTTGTTCAGCAAGGTCCTGTTCTGTCAATAGTAAATGCCAATACTAGAGATAATTTATGAGTGATAATTCAATTTTAAGAGAATTTATGTCTTTGGATAATCCCTAGGGCCTAGAGTTTCAGATGGAGTTAGCTACCAGTAAGAGATGCCTCTTTCCATGTATTGAATTTGAGAGACTTTGCCCTCACTGAAGAGAGTTTAGACTCTGGTCTGGTGCTTACCCCATTAACCTTCCTGTGATAGTAAAATGATTGCCAACAATTATGTGGTTTCAGTAGCTAAAATAGGACATTATTCCATTTTGCATATTTATTTGAACTTAAGTACAGTATAGAATTTTTTCCAGAAGACATTTGTCCCAGCAATAAAAATGTACTTCCACTAAAATATTTGCTTAGGGAAAAGGACCCAGTCTGATTTCTACATTTATATAAAGAGATTGTAGCATGTACTGTTCTTACATTGTTTTTCTTGAGACACTGAAAACTCTGGACACCCTCACAAAACAATCTTATTCAGAATTTCTCCTGTATCTTTTTAGGACTACTGTGTAATTTGAACCCACTCAAAGAATTGCGCATGATATTCTGTTTATGTCGTCGTCCATTCACTTGGGCCAACCAAATTTAACTCTGTTGCACAGCAGTCACTGGGCCCCTGTTTCAGTGTTACTTCCCATAGTGCCATTTGTATGACTTTTTAGTTCTATATCAGATTGGTGGTTACAATGTCAGTTCCACCATGTGGATCTAGCCAGATACATTTATTAATTTCATTTTTTTAATTTGGATTATAGCATGTATTTGTAGTCCCCATGTACAAAATCAATAAAGTATTACATGCAAACTCTTACAATTTCTAGTGATGTTTACATGAAAAGCATTCATTGCAACTTTTATAGTGCCAAGCTTGCCTTACATGGTATTTATTGGCAGTGGCACCTGTTCATTGTGATTGTTTTTATGCATCAGTGAATTTTTATAAAAGGCAGCTGTCACCATGGGAAAGTTACACTGGACATTTTTTGGATTTTTTTTGCCCTATACCTCTGTAGCTCAGTGCATGATAGGGTAATAGTTGGAAGTAGAATAAGCATTTATAGAGCACATGCTTTCTCAACCAGGGTTTTGTGAAATCCTGGGGTTTCTTGACAGCCCTGGAAGGGTTTCCTGAATGAGTGGGAGTTATTTATATTTTTATTTTAAATTTGTTAAGCAATTATTGGGTGATGTGACCATATATGGTCATGTTGACCTGCCCACACCCTTCCAAAATGACCAATGATAGGCCTGGAGGGGTGGGAAAGGGAGGGGCGCCAGGTGGGTATGTAGACAGCTATGCTTCCCAACCATATTCTGCACTATCTCACCACTTCTGCGGTTCCTCAAAGCCTGAGATGTGTTTCAGGGGTTTCTCAATGGTAAAAAAGTTGAGAAAGGCTGATATAGCAGCTTTAATTTGTACTCTTTGGAAGAACTCTGCAATGTACATTACTGTAGTGGTTCTTTCACTGCAGCATGAGAGGTTTGTTTAAAACCACCCAGTTTATGGAGAGAGGTGAGTTATTAATTGGGTATTTCTCAATCTGTAATTTATCTTATCCACTGTGCCTTACAAGCTTGGTCTGAATGTAGAAGTAATATAACTGTACGTTCAACCAAATACTTGCTGTATTGAGAGAAGAAAGGGAAGTTTATGGGGCTTGGCTTCCTTAGGATAAGTTTCAAATAGCTTGCATTCTCATTAGTGAACTTAGCAAGAAAGGACACTTCATTTTGTGTTCCATTTGTACTGGGGGCAGGGGGGAAGCTTAGCCTCAGCTCCCCTTAGTCTTTTCTTCCTTGCCTAGCCTTTTCACCAATCAATTTCTCTCCTCCTCCGTGACTTGGAAGCAGAAGGAAAATGAAATGGATGGGTTAAATGGCTCACAGCCCTTTAAACCTAAGAGCTGACAGGCAGATATACCCTGCTCAACTGTTAGTTTTAAAGGTCCAGAACAGCTGAATCAGGGGCTACAATGTGATTTTAAAATTGTTGTATTTTACACCCTGAGCCTCACAGGAAGTGTAGGAGAGGAAAATAAAGATTTATTTATCTGTTTTCAAACCAGGCCTAAATGAATCTGAATTTGGACTCATAAACCAGTTCATGCCTATTCGTATTTGGTTCACTATGTGTACTCCATGCATTGGCTCTCTGGCCCTCCAGTAAGTTCATTATGTCATAAATGGTTGATACAAAGCTTGAGATTCCATCTGCTGGTGAAATGTGTGCACTCTTGTTTGGTGTTACATAAACCAGCTATTCCGGCTGCGTTGCAGCTAATCATAGCAATCAGTGCTACCTACAGAAATATAACAAAGTGTAATAATGAGAACCTCTACTGTAAAGTGTTAGGAACTCTGGCAGAATTCCTGATGAGTTCAAAGGAAGTGGGTTTTGGTTGCTTTAATAGCAAAGGGGTTTGATGTACAGGAATTAGTGGGTGGATTTCAGCAGGCCCTCTGTGGTAAGGTTGTTTTAATCCAACCTATTTTGAACTCAGCAGAAACTAAGGGTATGCGTGCTGTTGAGCTCTTGGCACGCGGCCAAGTGATAGATAAGTTCCAACGGTATGAAATATCCTGGGGTATGGAAACTCAAGCATTAGATCTCTGTAGCAGTTTCAAAAATGGTTTATTGTTTCAAATGTGGAATGAACACTAGCCATGTGCACAGAAAACGAAATTGGGCCATTTGCGATTCAGCAACTGAAACACCCTTCATGGCTCATGCTTCAGGTAGGGTTTTTTGTACATGCTCCCCCTTTCGAGGCTGTGGAGAGCATCTCTGCTGCCTGAGAAGTGGGGGAGGGGGGGGAGAAAGCACCTACCAAACAGCTGACCTATCATTATCAGCGTAGGATTGCACTGTAGATGCAGCTAGTTTTGCTATTCCTATTAATGAAATAATTCCCCATTCACCACCAGTGTGGTATAATTGTTTGAGTGTTGGGCTGGGTTTGAATTCCCACTCTGCCATGGACACTACAGTCACATCATCTCAGCCCAGCTACTCACAGGGTGGTTTTGAAAATAAAATATAGAAAGGGAGAATGTCATAAGCCACACTGGGTCCCTGTTAGAGAGAAAAGTGGAGAACAAATAAATACATAGAAAACTTTTAGTAAATTTATACACTGCTTCTCCAGAGACCTACTGTTATGGCAAGAGGAACATTGTCAAAAATAATGTGAACACCGTATCTTTATCATGGTGACAAAAGAAATATGGCACCCAAGTTGCAGGATTTTTAATATACACTATCTAGAACTAGAATTTGTTGCTGCTTTTTTCAGTTCTGTCATTAGTCCTTGTTCTGTTTTTGCAGTTTCCTCAAGCATGGAGTAGATGTTTTAAATTCTGGAGGAAAATGTTTTTCATTAAATTGTTTTATGGAAGTAAATGTTTTTGCAAACTTTCTTTACTTCCATTGTCTGTGGCTGTTTTCTCTGTACAAAAGTAAAATGGCCATGGAGCCATTTTTTAAACATCCGTCTCTATTTTAAGTGCGATGTGATATAATATTCAAAACTGTGTTGTGTTGTTCCCTCTGAGCTTTGAGAGTTTTGGGGTTCACATTCAAAAAAACAAATCTCAGTTCCAGACATAGATTTAAGTTTAATGTGATTTTCTGGGATTCAACTTTGAGAATCTGATTAAGTAACTTTGAAAACAGAAGCTTGAGCAATCCTATCAAAACTATTAATAGGTTATAAACTATGGGCTTTCCTCATTAACCTGATAAATTAGGGATCACTTCATCAGTCCATATTGGTCAACAAACATCACTTTAATTTTACTGCTAACCACCAGTTGGGAGTGTGCCATACGGATCTAACTCTTTAGAATGTGGTATATTCTTGGTCACTTGGGAAACATGATAAAATGCCAATCTGGTACAACTTTCTCATAAGGAAATTATAAAGGAACTACATAAAGGTGTATCTTAGCTATTTGTGGCCTTCAAAAAGTGCAGAGTAAGGGAGGTTACTTACCACATGAGTAGTACTTTGTGACATACTCCGGGATGATTGTTAACCCAGCAGAAGAAAAAATGAGTCGCCTTATTATCTGCTCTCGTGGTAAGGCCAACTTTTTACCATAGACATTACACTGATGCCCATATCACTGCAATTAGTGCCAGCCCACTGTGTGTTAGGCTGCAGACATGTCTAGCTTTCTGTGTGGTGAGTGTACAGGACGTCATCATGTGCTAAACAGAGGCCAGTTTACCAGTCAGCTGTCCAGCATAAAATGTCTGAAGTCCTCCCTCCACTCATCTGCTGCCAAGTAAATTTAATGGACACATTTGAGTTCTCGAGGAGAAAAAAAATACGTGTTTCATCACGGGTATTTTATGTGTGTGCGTGGTACTGTGCGGTCCATATAAATAGTAAATGTTGAAATCAAACAACTGTCTCTTGTGTTTTTCTTAAATTGTTAGCTGCTTGGAAAATTGAGTCAGGTAAACTCTTGTAAACCTTGTAAGTATTGTTCTGTCCACAGTTGCACTAGCTCATTCGACTGCTTTTCAATGCATGATTCAAACTGGCTGGCTCCACCGCTGCACTTCCATTGTCCCCTCCCCCTGAAGTCTGGGAGTTTCCAGCTTTAGATGGGTGGGATGCTCTCAAGAAGGCTGCATGGCCAAAACTCATTCCGCTTATGTTCCTAAGACAGAATTGTTCAAAGCAAGCACTTCTTGTGTACAGCAGGGCATCATTTGCCAGCTCATCTAACATTCACTAACCAGACTAATTGTTCTCAGGAGTTTTTTGTTGTTGTTGTTGTTGTATTCATTGTAGAGACACAACAGTTAAACAGACAATGGATACTTTTGTTACAGCACCTCACATCCTGTGAAATTGTCAGAGCACTTAACAGAAAGTTTAGTGCATGGTTGCTCACCACTGGGAAGGGTTGGTACCTTAAAATATAATACATAATCATCACTCTTTTACTACTAATCAACCCCTTGCATGAATGTAAGAAGGAAAGCATTTGTTATACAGGGAAATAAGAGTTGGACTATTTGTATGCAAAACCTGCAAATATGAGAATGTGGTGAAAGATGCTATTTGGGATATAAAGGGTTTCTTTTGATAAAGTTTTAAAAATGTGAAAATTAGTTTCAGCTGAAATTGAATTGGCTTCCATAGCTAGCATTTAATGAATCATTTGAAGCTATAATTGTAGAGCCTAAACCAAGCCTTGGTGTGGCTTTCATGTGGTTTATGGCTTAAAGCATTGGTTACTCCTTGAAATAATGTGTTCCCCTTTCCAGCTGGTGATTGACATTGGTAGAACTACTGTGGAAATGTTGGTTTCAGTTTTGAGGGATAGAAATTTAATGATGAAAGTGTTACATGTTATAAACCTATATATCTTGCCAAAGCTTGGTTTATTGAAGTCCGTTATCAAATAAAAATGCTAGCCATCTTGAATTCTCTTCAAAGGCACAGAATGTGGTCTTTTAGTAAGAGTGTACATTTTAAAAAAATCAGATTAACTTTCGATCCAGATCTGGGTTGGGGTTGCTTTGTTATCCTGAATTTTCAATACTCTGCTTACTGTTCTGGGATTTTTTTTTCTGGTGTTTTAGCAATTTTATCCATAACCCCATCTCACAGTGGCAGCAGGAGCAAAGATGGAGAGAGAAGAGAAGCAGGTAGCGCCAAGCTGTTGTTAGAGTCTCCAGTCCCTTTTTCCTCTGGATAGACCTGGCTTCTGATTTTGCTTCCACTCGCATTCCTTCTTGGCTCCTGGTGCTTGAAACTCTCGCAGAATTCCAGGAAGTAAATTTACATTACCTCTGGATTTTGGGAGTGGCTGGGATCCATTTGAATATCCCCAAGCTGATATGAAACAGCTAACCTGGTTTACTGTCAATTCAGGAATATCTGACTGCACAACTCTAGTGTTAACATAGCTAAATATTAAAAGAGTATCTACAATATTAAGAGAGTGTTTCCAAACTGAGATAAGGGAGGGAAGATAAAGCAGGCCACTCAGTATAGTAACTTAAAATATGTATGCCTCAATACAGTATGTTTTTACTTGGAATACAGATTTAATTTTAGTGGAACAGAATGTCTAAGTCTGTCTGTCCAGGGTCATTGTCTTAGTCATTGATATTAGTTCTTTAAAACCCAAATAAAGAAGGAATCTCTTTCTCCTTGCATTGTTTATTTAAACGGAGCTCATGTAATCAGCAGCATTTTTGGAGTAAATAAAAGGCAGCAGTGTTTTTATATGTACTAGAAATAAAAACCCATTGTAGAAAAAAATATATAATGGGCTTTAGAAAAGGGGGGGGGGAATGAAAGCAATGGGATGTACTAAAAGTGGTGTTAGAGAGCTTTGGCAGACCCCTCTGAAGGTGGGGAAGAGATCTCCAGAGGGGTGGGAGGTAGAAAGACACCACCAAGCAGCTGACCCTGAGCAGCTTGGCATAGTTTTTAAATGTGTTCCTTCACATTCCTCTGAGGCTGCTGAGGTCTGTGGAGTATAGCCCCAGGAGGCCATTGTACACCAGCGTAGGCGAAGGCAGGAAATAGCAAGGGAGTGGAGCAGGAGGACAACAGACATCCTAGGTGGCAACTGTCCCTCTGTGGCTCTCGCCTGCTACACATGCTGGAGCTCCCGCCCCATGTGGAACTTTTGAGGACTCCCAGCAGCCCCCGCTTTTAGCGGTAAATTGTCGCCACCACTATTTGCATTTTATATATATGGAACTGAATTGAACGGAGTGATGTTATGGTTGTATCTGAAGGGATGACTTCTACTAATGGAAAGGATTCCCAGCAGTGGAACAGAACTTTTCTGCTTCTCCATTCCTGTTGACACTTACTAAATTTCTTTAAATGTGTCTCCTGATAGTTAAGGGAGCCTAAGAGTCAGAACCTGCAGTGGAAGGTGATAACTGGTGAAATCAGGGAAACCCCTCGACTGATGATAAAAGGTCTTTGGATTCAACTCACTATATATATACTGAGAGTATTGTTTGTAAAGACAATGTAAGCAATAGTCATTCAATACTTACCATGCAGGAAACTGTCAGGTGTTTGACTGGTAGTTGCTAATTAGGCCCCTACAGTGTAGGTACCATGAGCTGACAAGGCAAGTACTTTTAACTGACATGGCATCTGAAGTGTGTAGGTTTGTTCATTCCATTTTAAAGCTGCATCCATATTATATGAGGGCATTCCTGAGCACTTGATTAATCATAATGTGTGGGAAGAAGAAATGAGTTTGGGAAACCTAATGAAAAGAAGTAGCAGTGCTGTTGGACCAACTATTAAGAAATGTAATTCTCTTTGTGCTAAATTGCTAAGTTCTGATTCTCTGTACTAATCAAAAGAGAAAATACTAAAAACACCATCTTAAACAAGGTGCATGTTACACAGAAACAGCTGAAAAGGCATTAGAACAAGAATCACAAGTCCCCTACTCAGTGGAAAAATCTACCAGCTGCAAAATCAGATGTGTTCTAGCCTCTTCTTGAGTGACTTAGTATTAATGCTATTCATATCTCTTACATGCATACCTCTTTAAACCTATGTTGGTACAGCAATAAGTCTTCTTCCTCTTCATAAAACAGATTGGTGGGTGTTGCAGTCTAAATGTGTTTTCGTTACGGGACAACCGGTTATCTAGGATTCCTTCTGAGATATCACAAGCCACAGAACTTCATGTCCTGGATGTAGCTGGGAACAGGTAATATTTCATTTATACAAAAATGACCATATTTTTGAAAAATATCTTCTGAAGAGAACATTTTGACAACCCAACATGATTACAGTTATTCAGATTTTTTTAATAAAGGTTTTTTGACAGTTCAATTTTAAGTAAGATTCATTGAATATACAAGGATACAGAGATGTACAATGGTTTTATGTCTTTAATGATTCTGTTTTGAATATAGATTCCTCCCCAGGAATTTCAGAGCCAAAACATCTTAGCATTTTTAAGAAGAAAAATAAACACCAAATGGCTACCTGTGGTCCAGCAAATTTCCCCTTCTCCTTTATTTTAGCTGTGTCCAGATTAGCTGTGGGTGGAGCATTTATGTGTAAGGATGGATACAAATTGGCTCTAGAACAACAGTTCTTGATTAAATTTGGCAAGTTCATGGTTCACAAAGCAAGGTTCGCGAACTAAAGAGCCACCACAAACTTCCACAATTTTAAGGCACTTCATGGTGGTTCATTGAGAGCAGAAAGCAAGGTTTAAATGGTCCTGAGCCATTTAAACCCATGCTTTCTGCTCTTCACAAAAAAGAGGGAGCAGAAAGCAGGGGTTTAAATGGCTCCAAGCCATTTAAACTGCTGCTACCCACTGCCTTTTGCAGGGAAACCCCTGGTGAAAAGCAGCAGGGAGGATAAAGCAAAAGTTTAAATGGCTCAGAGCAATTCAGTCCCCTGCTTTCTGCTTCCCTCTGCTTTTTTTAGGGAGCAAAAAAAGGGGGCCAATATGAACTGGTTTGATCCATGACCCAAACTCCAAAAATGTGGTTGTGCTCAATTCCCTTTGAGCTGGAATAAAGGTAAAAGCCCTGGAAACCACATACATCAAGCTTGAAATTAGCATATTGTGTGGAAGCAAAAAAACACTTCCATGATTGGTACAGTTGGGGAGGGAAGGTATCGTGTTCTCCCAGTTGTTGTATTAGCAGTGATGTAATCCAAGTCTTTTACTCTCCAAGATAGCATATACCAGTAATTGGGCTTGCATTGTTTTGTTCTGCATTGTCTCCTCTGCCCCCACCCCAAACCTAGATGTAATTTGCAAGCATGCCAAAATCCCGTTTCTGCATTTGGCATTGTTTATTTTTATTCCATTTTGTATCTTCATATTCCAGTCTTACCACATTGTTTATTTGTAAATCTTACCCTGTTCTCATTACCTTGTTAAATTTTGCAATCCTTGTTGGGTCTCAGGGGGGAATAAAATCAATCAATAAATAAATATCTGTCTGAGGAAGACCTGAACTTTTCATCTAAGACATGTGATTTCGTAACAGCTGTCTAAATTCTACTGTGTGTGTCTCCCTTGCATGTTTCTGTGCATCATAAACTGGTATAGTTAGGATTAGCTATCCTTTAAAGAAACTCTACAGTCTGCATTATTATTATCCTGGAAGTTCTGTGCTGAATGCTATAAACCAGGGATAGTCAGCCTGTGGTCCTCCAGATGTTCATGGACTACAATTCCCATGAGCCCCTGCCAGCATTTGCTCATGGGAATTGTAGTCCATAAACATCTGGAGGACCACAGGTTGACTACCCCTGCTATAAACCATGAGAAAGAACAGATCCAAACATCTGCATCTTAAGACAAAGGCTGTGTGTGTGGGGGGGCATTTAAAGCAACAAAGAGATTGTAGTTTCTGTTTGTTTTCTCAGTAGGAATTTAAAGAGGACTTTTAAAAAATGTCTCTTTTTTTTTTAGGTTGCTGCATCTTCCCATGTCGCTGACTAGCTTGAAACTGAAGGCTTTGTGGCTGTCAGATAACCAGTCCCAGCCCTTGCTTACATTCCAGACAGACACAGACCCTGAATTAGGAGAAAAGATCTTAACGTGTGTTTTACTTCCTCAGCTGCCTTCTGAGCCTGGTAAATATCGTTTGGAAATCACTTTAACATTACAACAGTGTAAAACAAAACAAAACTAGCCACAGGTATTTATGTAATTGTAGTAAGTTGTACAAGATATTTCAGTCTTGCCAACTGCTAAGAGAGTTTAAGAAATTAGACTTTTAGAAATTTTTGAGTATATACAGAATGGAGATCTCTTTGAGTAATACACATCAAGCATAAAAAATTCTCATATTGATTCAGCAAGATTATAAACAAAGAATATCTTGACCCATCAGTCAGTGAGGCATGAAGATTATAGTCAATTTGTTAATTGTAAACTGTGCATTCTGCTTGCTATATTAAATGCAGAAAGAATATATTATTAACATATCGTAACAAATATTGCATAACTATTACTATATTTTAATGAGTAATAATGATTTATAATATTGACTCTGTAATCCCTCAGGATATAAATAGTACTAGAGATTGCTCAGAATAATTTATATAAAACATAAGGAGTTTGTTCCATAGTCTTACCATTCTAGAACATAGCCCAACATTTCATAAACTTATTTGAAAAAACAAAAGGCTTCTTAATGTTCTTGCTAAGTTAATTTAATAACCAACACATTTTCCTAAGTAGATTTTTAACCAGTCTTTTGAAGCTGGAGAATCTGTCGTCGTCGTCCCGTCCCCCCCAACTAGCAGCAAGAAAGGTTAACACAAATTTTAAATATATCACAGTGACATTTTCTTTAACATAGTCTAATAATATAACCTTTGGATCACAAGGTAAACTGATACTTAACATATCATTTATAAAGTGAATTCCAAAATTCTCTAAATTCTGTATTTTTGTGTAGCACAAAAAGATATGATGAAAATTAGCACCAGAAGATCTGCATCTCCAAAAACACTCTTGCACACTTCTGTTTGTAATTAACCAGCCTAGTTAATACCCTTGTGGGTATTGCCTACACAAAGCAATATTCACTAACCATTTCCATTTTTCTGGCATAATATTTCTTAAGTCTTTGTTGCATTTATTTTGTTAACTAAAAGATACTTCTATATTTTCAAATTAAAGACCATAGATATTTTCAGTAGACCACTAAACTTATTGTCTTTAGTTATTGAGCAAGGTTTTAGACCTTAAGCAATTATATTTTCCCATTAAGTGTGAAGTGGTAATGTTAAGTGGGTGTCCAATTTGAAAAAAAAATAGAGGATTGAAAAAAAATAGAGTCTATTGCCCAATTTAAAGGCAACTCAAGATCTGCTCATTACTAACTAGAGTAAAAGTAGAGGAAATTACTAAATGTGTCCAGAGCTCTTTGGCTATACCATAAAATCACCTTGAATCCAGATTTGTTACAATTGTTCATTATAAAAAACACGACAATGGAAACAGTCCAAGGCTCAATAAAGATTTTTACCTGGTCTCATTCAAGAAGTACTGCTTTTAAAATTGGGTTATTCAGATTTTTCTGAAACCAAATTAGATCTTTCAGCTGATTATCTGAGATAAATTATTCTAAAATGGATATGTCTGTATCTATGAAAATTCATTCCTTGAGATCAGATGATCTAAAGGGATTAAAATACGGACTTCACTGCCAGAGAATGTAGCAGTGGCCACAGGAATACACAGCTTTAAAAGCAGGATTAGATAGATTTATGAGGAGAAATCAATCAATGGCTACTAGCCATGGTGACAGAAGGGACCCTCCACACTAAGAGACACTAAGCCTCTGAATCCCAGAGCCAGGAGGTAACAACAGGGCGGGACCTTGTCGTCTGTCCTTTTGTTGAACATTCAGAAGAACTGGTTGGCCACTGTGTGTGACAGGATTCTGGACTAGATGGGCTATTGCTCTGATCCAGCAGGGCTCTTCTTAATTGCTCCATAGTATAATTTCAAATTTAGTAGATCAAAGTCTCCCTTAGTAGCTGGCTACATGAACACAGTGGAAGAAATTGCAGGATATTTATTTAACCAGGTTAAATCTCTTATTAACTTTTTCAAAAAGTAAAAAAAAAATCCCAAGAATTAGTTTCAGAGGTATATTAACAAATAGGAACAGGATATTTGGAAGAATGTTGATTTTGATACTCACAGTCCTACACATCCAGTATAAAGATAGGATCTGGGATGCTTTTAAAGCATATATAAATACAAGACACTCTACATAAAACTACACAAGATGAAAGGGTATTTTACAAAGGAGCTCTTTTGAAAGCCCAGCTGGAACTCCACAGTTATTACAAATTGGAAGCAGCTATTAGGCAGAAATATTTTGAATTTAGTAACCATTTGATTTATTTTCTGGACTTTTTGGAAAGAACGAAAACCATTATTATTTGCTATGAAATGTCATGCATTACATTACTTCTCAAAAATTATTCTATATTAGTTTCTTTTGGCATCTTCTTCAGTGACAAAAATACCACCAGTGTTCCAGATAATTTCAACCAAAGCATGATCACTATACACTATTTATACTTACCTTAGAAGTATGAATTAGAAAAGTTGGAAATGTACAGAAAAAATCTATTCTAGAATATCTGCGAAAATGAATAAAACACCTGGATTCAGCATTCTCCATTAATATGAAGGCTGATGATGCACCAGTGTTTTCATAACAGTTTTAGGGAGAGATGTAGCACTCTGATCAGCAGATGTTCTATCCATTTTAGATTCTGTTATTCAACAAAACTGCCAAAAAGAAGAATGTGTCCATCTGTAAAACTGCCAGTCTTGTTCTTGAGTGTCTATAAAATTTTGCCTATACTTGATGTAGGCAGTAGAGACAAATAAATGTGTAGATTTTATTATATACAAAACTTTTAAATATTAGATACTTTCCTTCACAACCTTAAATCCCTTAAAATTTTAATTTCTTTCTTCTGCTTTCATTTTGGACTTCCTCTATAGATTGCAGATTTTCATATTTTTCTTCTAAATAATTAACTTTTTTGTTTCTCAGACTTCCTGTCAGAACAATTAAATCCAGTAACCTGGATTCTAATTTCTTATTTTGCTCTGCTAATTTAGACATCATATGTTCTTCCCTTGTTCATTGAAGTATTCTGTGCAGACACACATTCCCTCCCTCCAAACCCGCTACAAGCTTTCCTATTTTGATTTTTGGGATGGTGCTGGGCACTTACATTCCATTCCAGAAGAGGTTATAGCAAGTAGTTGGAACTGAGGGAAAGGGCATCCTGGCCAAGAAATGTGATCTCACTGGCAGGAAAGTGGGCACATGTGTAGCCTGGGTCATCTCCTTTTTAGAACTTCAGCTAGAAGAGAAATACACTGCACAATTGGTCTCAATATGTGTCTGTGCAGAAAACATTGATGAACAACAGTTCCAGGTAAGTGCAACCCTGCTTTCCCTTGTTTATGACCCATATCTACTAAATAGGTAGGCAATAAAGGAAACATCAGTCTGAAGAATTAACCCCAAGAGTCTCTAATAGGGTGATCAGAGAGTTAATATGAAATGAAATTCTGGTTAGATTGGGAAATGAATTCATGATGATTAGCTAACTGATTTACGTAGAGGTTAAATTGATTAACAAAACTGACCAACTATTTTAACTAATGAGAATAGGGCAATTTATTATTTCTTGGTTTGAAATATAATAGATTAATGGGGGAGCGCAATATTAGTTTATATAGTTATGTTGTACTACTATTAAATCTGTAATTAACTGAGGCTGTAGGGAGGAAGGGCTTTGGAGAATAGCAGGATTCTATATAGGAAATGCCAGGTAGGGCAGCCAGAGGGGGATGGGGTGGGGAAGATACAGCAGTAAAAGAAGATATTATAAATGAAAAGGTCTGAGATACAAAAATGCTCACACCCTTTCTTATCTTCATCCCACAATATGAATGTGAGGGTGTTAGGAAGATTAACCTTTCTCCGGCATTGGTACTATGCAATGCCAGGTCCATAAATAATTAAACATCTACTCTGCAGAACTTTTTCTCAGAGAAAAAAGTGGACCCTGCATGCATGACCGAGACCTGGGTGCACAAAGGTAAGATAGTCGCCTTGAAAAAAATCGCTCCGTCTGGTTTCTCAGTCTTCCACCAATCTCAGACAAAAGATTGGGGTGGAGTGGCGAAGCTGGTTCAAGAGGTTTTCTCTTTCAGGGCACTCTCCACCCCAGCAATACCAGGTACTGAATGGAATGCCATCTTGTTGGTATACCATTTGCCTAACACACTGGCAGGTGACCTGTCGCACTGGCAGATGCCCTGGTGGCTGATTCGACATTGCAGTTCCCAATGCTATCGGTCCTCAGGGACTTCAGTGTCCATGAAGATAAATCCAGCTCCTTGCAGAACTTGGACGAAGTGTCAGCCTTGGTGGCCCTAGGACACTCTCAATTTGTAACCAGTCCTACACATCAAGCAGGCTTCACCCTGGATTTAATTTTGGGAGCAGAGATACAAATGGGTCTGGTGCAGGTTACAAGGGTGCCATGGTCAGACCACTTTGTCCTGAAGGTTCAAATCAGCACCCCACTTCTGCCTTGTACAGGCAAAGAGCAGATTTATACTTGCCCAAGGAGAATAATGGATCTGATAGGATTCCAGAGTGTTCTGTGGGATCCGATGACCTCTAGCAATTCTGTTGATGAGCTGATAGAGGATTGATGAGCTGATAGAGGATTCCAGGCATGGAATCTAGTGTCTTACCTGTTGACATCTGACCTGGCTACTGCGATCCATGCAGTAGTCCCCTCCAGATTAGACTATTGCAATTTAGAGCCAGCTTGGTGTAATGGTTAGGAGTGCGGACTTCGAATCTGGCGAGCCAGGTTTGATTCTGCGCTCCCCCATATGCAACCAGCTGGGTGACCTTGGGCTCGCCATAGCACTGATAAAGCTGTTCTGACCGAGCAGTAATATCAGGGCTCTCTCAGCCTCACCCACCTCACAGGGTGTCTGTTGTGGGGAGAGGAAAGGGAAGGCGAATGTAAGCCGCTTTGATACTCTTTTGGGGTAGAGAAAAGAAGCATATAAAAACCAACTCTTCTTTGTGCTAAATTCATCAAATGACTAGTTACTTAGACAATTGTATGAATTAACTATTTTGATGAGATGTCACATCAGTTATTCCCTACATCTGAACTTAGTTCCAAGATTAACTTTAGAATGGCAATAATTATTTAACCCCTAAATCATTCTTTTGTCACAGAATTACCAATAGTGATTTTTAAAAGTTTCTAATGGGAGCAAAGAATTATTTTCATAGACCAAATCGTGCCCTTTGACTCCCACTGGAGGGCCATGCAGAGGGCTGATGCTTTCTCAGTACCACCTGCTGTACATACCTGCCGAAGTACTGCAGACTGCCAGGACTTCTTATAAGCCGCCACTAGAAGTGGTGATCTCACTGTTTTCCATCAATCACCTTTCCCTACTTTGGGATGGTGGGGCTTGCTGCCATATGGGGGAAGAAGAGAGCAGTACCAGCACAATGAGCAGCTTTACAAGGAGGCAAGGAAAACCTTGCTTCTCATTGCTCTGCTTACTAAGGCACCACCACTGTTAGTTTACCAACAGTACTATCCTTCATAGTGTTACTCTTTGTAGGATTGGACTGCAAGTATTACATTACGTTCTTTCTATAAGCGGTTAGGAGACTGGTTTACCAGCAAGCACCCTCCTCTCCATTAGCCTAGGTTCATGGGGGAATAATTACAGATTTCTTAATCTTGAAATGATTGCTCTTTGAAGATATATTCCACATGCTACATTTTGTTAAATGTTGCTGAAGCAAATAATTCTAAATGGAACAAGATGATATTTTCTTCTTACCGTGCTTTGGGCATTTGGGGAAACACAAGGTAAAAGTGAAAGGACCTTAAAGCAGAAGGTCCAAAATTTTCAGATACATTATTTCCCGAATATAATGAAGACATGAACTTGATATGAAGCTATGTCATGGGATATCATAGAAAACCTGATGTGAATCTGTCACTGAACAAGCCTTTTAAAAAAAAACACTGAATTAAAGTCCTATAATACTGTGTAGTTTCTATCAGTTTTCATCTCCTTAGCTTCTGATCCAGTGGATATGCTGTAATGTTAACTTCCTTCCTTGTGTTACATCATTTCAGATAACCTGCCCCGATGTGGTGCAATGGAGAGCTTGGTGAATGAAATGTCAGATGAAACATGGAATGAAAGGGCAGTAAATCGAGTCAGTGCAATCCGCTTCTTAGAAGATGAAAAAGATGAAGAAGATAATGAAATGGTATGTTTCTCAGAAAGCATATGCCATCGCAGGCTGATTCCCTTGTAATTTATTCAGGATTTTATATATTAGCTGAACACAGAATAATATGACGATATGCTAAATGCTTCTGCTGAAATGCTTTCTTTAAAGTGCTACCTGTTTAAAACAACTCAAAAGCACGGCTTTGCTACTTTAAGTAGATCTATTTGATTTTTTTTGTGACGAGTTTTCTCTCCTTTTTTGCTTCTTTAGGATGGTTACCCCAAAACAGGATAGACGTAGGGACTTCTGTGGAGGCTGTAAGCTTTGAACTCTTTGGCTTTGCAGGCAGCCATCCCTTGTTTGGGATTTCCATTGGCCTCTTGTCCCACCATACTGTTTGTCTGTCCCAAAACCACTTCCATTGTCCTTTCCTCATTTCACAACCATTTGCATTGGTTTATATGCACAGTAACCTGTGAGCTGTTAGGGAACGCATTTCCCCACCCAAAGAAAGAAAGAGGTAGTGGAAGCATCTGTCACTGTAATTATGAGACCTCTATTAATTATGAGACCTCTATTAAACCTTCCACTATTTCCTTCAGATGCTGGTACCGCAAAAGAATTTTGGTAAAAGTCAAAACATAAATCAAACTTAAATGTAGACTTAAAAATATAATGTATTTTGCATGAACTTAAGTATACTAAAATATTAACCTTGCTCTGAAAGGTGCTTGCATTACTTTGAAAGTGGAAATTGAAGTGTTTCTTTGTCAAACACTGCTGATTAAATTACAAAAGACAATAAATGCTCCTTTCTTCCCAAAATAATATATTTAATATCAAGTTAATTCCCAGATTGTCTGTCCAATCTTCTTTAATTTTAAAATCATGTTCTTATAAAGTGCTTATGATCGCTAAGATTCAATTAATTTCATCTAGTCCGTGTGTCAGAATGCTAACCTCACATAGAATTTATGAATAATTTATGGACACTTGGACCGTTTATGCACTGGAGGATTCATGCTGGGCTGCAGGCTGGAGTTTTAGTCGTGGTAGGCTGCCCCACCTCTTCCTGCACCCACATGGGGGGAGCATTTGGCCTGGTGCACCTCATCCACCCCCGATTTGTGTTCCTGCATGGAAGCTGGGGCAGTGAAATTCCCAGTACATAAATAGTCTTGATCACAGCATAGACCAGGGGTGGTGAAACTGTGGCTCTTCAGAGGTTCATGGACTACAATTGCCATGAGCCCCCATGCTGGCTCATGGTAATTGTAGTCCATGGACATCTGGAGAGCCACAATTTCGCCTCCCTTGGCATAGGCACAAGGTATACGATCCCCAAGGGGAAGGAAGATAATAATAACAACTACTACTATTACTTTATAGCTTTCCCTTCTCAGTTCACTCAGTGTGGGTAACAACAGGCTTCATACAATTAACTTTATATTGAGAAACAGCTGCGAGACACCTGTGGGGGGGGTCAGTCCCCCAGCCCTTTTTCAAAACGGGCTTCTCTGCTAGTATATGTATAAATTCTCCCAGCTAGGACTTCTGTGAATGCTTGCAGTTGGGCATGCCACACAGTTTGAAGAACAGATGCTCAGCACGGATTGTCTATATAGGATACATTTGTCACATTATACATAATTCCCTGCTAATGTTTGTTTCCAACTCTGGGGCTAGATCCTGCTTATGTGCAAGTTGCAAGATCTTGCAGAAGAGGATTTCCCTTCTTCTCTTGCATATCCAAAAAATCAGCTGCTGTGGATATTGGGGGGGGGGGGTGTCATGATCAGTGTGGTATGCCTGATTATGATGAGGAAAGAGAATAAAATAAAATCATTCTTTTTGCTCTTGAGTGAACACAGGAATCTTCTGGCCATGCCAACGATCTTTTTTAAGCATACAAAGATGTCTGTTAAATTCATTTTCGCTCATGACATCTGAGTAAGAACAATGATTTTTATCCTGTCACTCTGGGGGGGATAGTGTGAAACAGTCACTACGGTTTCCCTCCCCGGCCCTAACAGCAACCCCTGTGCTTTATTGCACAAACTGTTCTTGAAATGCCTTCATTTTTAGATGTAGTCTGCTATTCATGGTTCTGGTGTGGGCTGCTGTTCAAGAGAAATGGATCACGCTGATGATTTCTGGGGAGCATTGCTTTATTCCCTGCAGATGCGGAGAACAATAATAAACCTATTAAGGGTTGAAGAATAAATAGCTCAATAATTATCCAGTGAAACTACTATGGAAGAGGCATCACCCTATATATAAGGGTTGGGTACATTTCTTAGTGTAGATTTCCAATGTGACTCCTGCTATCCAAAGGAACAGTGTGTATTTGCATTAAGGGATCCAGAGCTTTGTTAGGTCTGCCAATGGCACAGCATCTGCAAATCTCTCCCCCCCCTCCCCCACTTTTGCTGCTTTGGATCCCAGCAACTTTTGGTCAGTTAGCCACATCCCCACAAGCCGATTTGTTGGAGTAAGCAACTATTAAACAATACCTTATGTTTAAATGTCCTGGTAGAGCAAAACAATTGGTATTTAATCGCTAAGTCTGAAAAGCCATTTAAATGAAAAAGAACCAACATCAGCAAAAGCACTTACTCCCCTGTTTTTTTTAGAAGACACTTCTAAGGCGAGCCACTCCACATCCTGGGGAATTAAAGAACATGAAAAAGACAGTGGAGAATTTACGGAACGATATGAATGCTGCTAAAGGACTGGATTCAAACAAAAATGAGGTCAATAATGCCAATGACAGAGTGACCACTTCTGTGTAAAGGCTCACCTCTTCCAGGTTTTTACCTCCTGTGCCTTTCCCTTGCTGTCGAGTCGTTCCTGTTGCATCCTGGGATATCATTCAATCAACCCTCATGTGTTTAGCCTGAAATCTGACTCATCTCGTCCTTGTGTCATTTTTCAAAAACTCTTTCTCACTAGAAGAAAAGTGCCTTATCGCAGTCCATGTTTGAACAAAGAGGGCCCAGTGCACTGAGAACGTCTCCCATAATTATGTTGTTTGCTTACACAGCTCCGGTTCACGTCCTAGTGAATTATTGCCCTTAATTTCCAGTGTTGTCAGTCATCTAATAGGTTTTTTTAAGGTGGTTGTTTTCTTTCTTTGAGCAAGACACTATTATACAATCATGCATCTCTTATGCACAGGAGAGTTGTCTGCGGTTCTCTCCACCCCCACCCCCGAAAAAAAAAAGAAGTGCTTGGGTATTTATACTGCCCTGTATTGAGCTATGGTGAAAAAAGGAGTTATGGAGAACTTATCTTTTTAAAACCTTTCTGGCAGCTCAGATGGTGTAAATTTTATAATTTTGTATAGGAGTTTCATAACAGAATGATGTATTTCGTTTTCTAAAAAAAAATAGACGGTACTTTTTACTATTTTTGTGAAAGAATGTTATGGCTATTGATATTGATGTGTGTCATTCCTAATTGTGCCTTTGATGCAGCTGAAGTCAGATGAGTGTTACAAAAAAGAAAACCTATGAAAAGAGAAAGCTGTTAAAATAGAGGTGCCTGTTTAGTTTTGCCATTTTCGCAATAATACAATGAATTCCCTTTAAAAAAGCAAATTTTGCAGGGTATTCTGTGTGTCCTGAGGATGACATTAGATGTTCAAATTGCTACTCTCTTTTTTGACATCGTGTGTGCATACACTTTTATTGCTTTGCAGTCATTCAGGTGCCCACTTTTAAGTCAAATGTGCCATTTGTGAATGTTTTAATAAGTGAACATCCAGAAAAACAGAAGTTGTAAAAACTTTAATTTTATGTACTACACAGGCATGATATTCTCAAACATACTTTGAAAGGTTTTATGTCCATATAAAACCTAAAAACCTAATAAATGGTAAAAAAAAAAGAAGAATGGCTCAGTAACCTTTACTCTAGTAATTTGATTTTAAAGTGTATAATTTTCATTGTGTATTATACTTGTTAGTGTCAATAGTAAGCTCAAATACTTTTTAAATTTTAAATTTCTGGGAGTGTCACCACATTATTTCACTGGAGAAAACATCAGACGTTTGTTTGTAAGGTGGCTTTTAGTGCAACCAGAGGACCAGCTCAAGAATAGATAAAAATGTATGATAGATCAAAACAGGCAAAAAAAAATCCATTTGCTTTGAACTCTGAGATCTTGTCTGTGACAAGAGAACATTGGCCTTTGGCTGCCAATTTGATTTTGTAGAGATGGTGATAATCTTAAGACAAAAAGTGCTACAAGGCTGCAGGCAACAAGACAGTCTTACCAAAAAGAAACCAAAATGACTTCAGTAACATAAACAGGCATTTTCCTAACCTATCTTCCATCAAGAGATTTGTGTGTTGCAAAGCATGGAAGTTACAACCACAGATCCTGAAGAAGATAGTGTACGTGCTAAACCCTTAGACATGCGACTGTGTAATTTGCAGTTTTAGTGGGGAAATACATAGAAAAACTGTAACTGGTCTTCACATCTCTGTCCATCTGTTCCACATAATATATTTCTGGTAAGGGCTTAAGTGCCACTCAGCGCTTAACACCCACTCAGGGAGGCTGTCCCGCCCCTGATTGCCTCCTCCTCCAACCGGCTTGCCTGTCTGTCCAGCGGCCAACCAATCGCCTTCCATCCCCCACCCCTGACCACCTCCTCCTCCTTCCACTTCCCTCTGAGGCTTAGAGGCTGCAGATCCCTGCTGCGTGAGAGCTGCCCCTGCCGGTGAGTTCCCTAATAGCTGTCTGGGGGGGGGGGGGAGAGCTGTCTGCAGAGTTCTTCCATTCCACCCCCCTAACCAGGCACCCGTTGTATTCCTGAATGCAAGGGGCTTGGTCGCTAATTCAATAATAAAATGGGTAGAGTTAACCAGGAGAACCAAAATCAAGGTCAAATGCATACAGTAGGTGTACTTAAAAAAAAATGTGCCACATGCTGTTTAGGTGAAGCAGTTTTGGAACATTAGGTATGTCATAAGAAGAAAGCCTGTACAATCGTCTTGTTTTGCCACTGCTGATAAAAATGGAAGCCTCTGGTTTTAAAGAATGAAATAAACGTCTTCATTGTTGTTTAGTAAGTCTGTAGTAAAACTCATGGCTAAACCACTAAACAGGTCTACACTTTTGAGCTGGGCTGTTAAAATCACTTACAGCCGATGACCTCACGCAGGTATGGACATGCCCTGAGGCATACATACTCACATAGTTCTTCAGCTCTAGCCACTGACTGCCGGCAGGAATTGCATTGAAAAGTGTTGTCTTCAAGGTGATGTGTACACCATTTCTTGATTCTTCTGCCATCAAGCGCTGCTGAACACAGAGGTGTGAATTTGCCCCATCGGTGAAGGAAGATATTTTTTTGTTTTGTCATGCTGTTTGAGTTCTGGCTCTGTAGTATCCTAACCATAAACCAGCTAGTCGTCAAACAGTACAGTTCTATGCAGAATTATTTCAGTCTATTGAATCTAGCAGGACTAGACTGGAGTAACTCTGCACAGGATTCACCTGCAAGTAACTTTGAAATAAATTTTCTTCCACTGTCTCAAATTGATATGTATTCAATATTGTTTATAGTATACATCTTGGTGTTTTTGACAGACTTTGTCTGAGTGACAAAGGAAGATGTACTGGGTTTTGGATAAAATATATCTTCACACCTAAAAACATGCCCATATATTGGTTAATACCGTGTTGTAAATCAATGGGTTGCATTCTGGTGTGTACAGTGTTTATGTGAGATCATGGCCAACTTTCTGCCTTAAGATTCTGGAATATCTGTATAATTCAGTATTAACTCATTTTTTCCCTTTAAGATGGATTGTATGAGCATCTAAATCAGTTCGTATTAAACACAAAGCAAGAGTACGAGTAATTGCCTTTTTTGTGTGCTTCTCTGGTAGGATTGCATGTCACTTTCGCAGTCATCCCAGAGAAAGATTAATACACCATTTTCCCTCAGACCTACTGCTTTGTATTGCTCCTTTTTTATCTCCCTTCCTCCCAACTTCATGCGGTCAGTGATATGAGCAAATATGCCAAGTCCTATGTGATCTTAAGTGTGCTGGGCGATGAGAGATTTTTAGATAGGTTCTTTGGTAGTTCACCTGTGTCATCCTTGAGCTTAAGATGGCCCTGTACGGGAACTGTGTTAGTAGCAACAATTAATCCAAAAGTTTATCTGGATGTAATTATCCATTGCACATCTTCTCATATTTGTCCTTCCTTATGAGGTCTCAGGGCTACTGAACTTAAGAGGTCTCAGGGCTATTGAACAGATGGTATGCCCATTTACATGACCATGAGGTTATCCAATTTATGTTTCCAAACTACCAGAATGAAAGGAGCTAAGTTAAACTGAACAGTGCTTCAGATGATCTCCATTATGATTTTAAACAGTACAGAGTACATCATCTGAAGAATTCAGATATTGCACTGTAATATTTTTTTTTTACATATTTTCTTCCCCTCTTGAACAATGACTACAGGGGTTGTACATAAAATCCAAATAGCTAATTCATTCCTATATTCCTTCCAAGAATCACATGTCATAGTGTCTTTTGCAATCCTTGTCTACTGTTTGTGATTTGTACCTGCTCAAAACGATGCTATTAAAATCATGGAGTTGCAAGATTAACCCCCCTGAATTAACAGGTAGGAATGCATTTATAAATCCTTTAAATATTTCATCAAACATAATTGATATAGCTGCTTAATTAGTTGGGATGAGATATGTATGTTTAAGGAGGTAAGTACAAAACCAAACAATGTGTGGTACTAAAAGGAAAAAAGTCTGGAAAAAATTGTATAATGCTGGATATTGATTCAAGGTAGGACATATGTGCAGTTACTAACTTTTGCCTGATTTCTCTTACCAACTAATTATGCCTGAACTGATTGTCTCTGGACAAACATGTTGAAAGTTAGCAGACAACACCTTCTGTACTATGTACTATGTACTATGCATTATTCCTGTATAGGTAGCTTCTGAGCCTCTTCCAGCTGCTTCACAGTGGCTGTTTTTAAAACTATTTGTATTTAAGTTCATAAAGTACCAAAGAAATAATTGTGTTATGGAATAAAATGTGAGTACCTGGAGACCTTTTATCCTATAAAATAGCATGTACATTTTGCCGCCAGAGTCTTCCCACACACCAAGTTCCATGCTGATTTCCCTGTGGAGGCCATCCTACAGATCAAGATTGTATCCCTTTCAAGATAAATATAACCCAGGTAGATATGTCATTACTAGCCCAATGCTCTAGGCTGGCAGATGGGAGCAACAGTTTATGTTATCAGATTTTGGAGATTATTATCCCATTCTATATTTTCTCTCACTTCAATGGAGTGTGTTTTGGAGGTGGCAGCAAACCATGGGGCCCTTAATATGCTGTTGAGAGCAGAGTCTATGCTGTTGAGTCTACTCTGTTGAGAGCAGAGGGTTTTTTGTACAGAATGCTGCAGCCCAATTTACTTCTTGTATAAGACACAGAGGGACCAGTTTGTACAGGCTGCATTGCTTAGCTCTGTTTCCATATTAAATTCAAGGTACTGGTTTTGAGCATTAAAACCCTTTATGATATGGATTTTAGGATACTTGAGGCAGCACATACTCCTATATCTTGTTGCTTGAAATACAACTACTACAGGATTCTCAATGGTCCGATGTCCAGTCAAGTAGTTGAATGTTATCAAGAACTTGTTTCACCAGTGACCATCAGGTTGTGCTATCAGCTATATTTTGAAGCCTGGTGGATTAAGAATTTTATTAATCTTCTGGTTCACAAGCTTTCTGTGCCTAATATTTGTTTATTGGTTGGTTGGTTTGATTTTTGTACCGGGTTTATGGTTTGATTATGTATAGATATTGCTTGCTTATCTTCTGGAACTGGTTTTATTGATTGCATTGCTTTTTGTTTCATGATTGTTCCCTACGCTGAAAAACAGTCTATCAATTTTGTTAAATAGGGTCCTAAAGTGCCTGTTTAGTTCCATTAGAGCAAGAGAGCATTTTTTTCATATTTTCATATTATAGGACTCACTCTCTCCTGAAGGTAGCAATACGGTGTGCCACTATGTGTAGGCATGTGCTAGCTATTTCAAATGTAATGTATATCCTTGCACATTGAACACATGCGCAGAGTTGTCGCACATGCGCATTTGCGCCCCCGCCAGGAGCGTGAACGTGCATGTGTGGTGGCCCTGCGCATGTGCGAAACTGTCGCGCACACGTTTGTGCCCCCATCGGGCGCAAGCGCACATGTGCGGCAGGTCCTCACATGCACATTTGTGCAGGGCTGCTGCACATGCGCAGGGCCCTGGGTTGGCCTCTCTCCCCACCCCTTGGCAATGGGCCGCAAGCTAAAAAAGGTTGCGGACTGCTGCTCTAGGGCAATGGTCTTCAACTACAAGCATGTGATAGCAGGGTCATGTGACAGGAACATCCAGTATTATGACATCATTAGTGCTGAGGTCAGGGCAGTAGACCAAGAGAGAGAGTGAACACAGGCTGAGTACCAGGAGATGGACCATTATCAGGAAGTCACAGGTAGTCTCCAGTACTGCGTGACCTCATCTGTCCAACCTGCTATTCCTCTCAGTTGTGTGCAGACAGAAATGGGAGTTGAGGACATCATTGAACAGTAGCAGCAAGCCCTTCCCAAAAGCAGACAAAATATTGCAATTCTAGAAGGTTTTGTGATATGCAGAGAAAGTTTCACAGCTGGCTTGATGGTGCTACAGGTGTACGGGATAAAGAGCACTGCTCTAAGGAAAGTTGGTTGATCAGTATTATTAAGGAGTACAAATTATGGTCAAACTGAAAATGGGCTTAGTATTTACATTTAAAAAAGAGTTTGAATGTTAGTGTGTATGTATGTGGTTCAGATTCCAAGATTATTTTCATAATGAAGTTGCTTTTAAGGAAAAATAAAGTTTAAAAAAACTTTAAAGTTTGAAATATTTATTTTGAGATATATAGTTATAATGTGTATCTCTTGGTCTTCATATCAGGGTTTACCCCCCAGAGAATTTGTCACTAATCATGACCAAAACGATATTAAGGTATTTATGTGTATGTGAATCTTTGGCCACATCAAAATTATTAATGTATAAAATCCACAAGGGGATTGCCATCTTCAATTCTGTTCTTTGTCCCCCAGGTGGAGCTTCTGAAAGAGCTTACTGGGTAATATAAGATTTGCATGTCCTGCGGTTGGTTGGTCGTTTCATCCCAAGGCTTTGCATATGTGTACATATGTTCTTACTGAAGGACAGCTTTGTGTTGGAATTGCTTCAAGACAACACCTGTGTTTTCTGCCTCAGTATTAATGTGTAGTTCTGCCCAAGATTCTGTTGATGTGATGCAAATCAAGCCTGCTTTTCCCAAGGGTTAATGTGTATAGTGACAGATTCACGCCATCTTGCAGGTGTTACTACTTGGGCTTCTCAACTTACAGGCCTCATACCATCTTCAAGGCCAAAGTAGGGAATGGGATAATTGGCTCATCATGAGAAAGCATGAGCCACAGGAAGGGAATGGGAAAATCAAGAGTGATGAGGTAATTTTCTAGAGGGCTCTAGCAAGAACACATCCTGATTGGATTGTCACCATCACCTGATACTTGTTGGCTGGAAAATTATAATTGGGCTAAGAGCCCTGATTCTGATGGGACTAAAGGCCTCAGCTATGATATGCTTATATTGCAATGGACAGCAACATAGAAGATGCTTGAGCTAAGGCCTATGACTTTATGACAGGAAGATTCTGCCATCTAATGCAGATCTCAAATATGTTAGGTAAAGCTAGTTTTCTTTTCTTTGTGACATCATTTGTAGAGATGTGTGTTTCAAACAGATAAATGTATATTTTGAGAATTATCGTAATAAACTTTATATGTGTTTATATTTATTTTGATTGTTTTCTTGTGTACACCATCTCTGGGAACCTATTCATTGATAATTGTCCTGCAGACTCTGTAGGCTGAAAACCTCATGAAGGCTTAGTCATTGTTCCGTGGGCCTTTTTTACTCATAGGACTTTGATCAAACTTCCTTTTTCCAAGAGGAAAGAACCTTAAGCAGCAGCAGAAGAGCATCAGATGTGACAACAAGGTAGGGTTTGTTTCTTTCATTCTTAAATAATTTTTCTGTTCTCATTTCAAAAGAGAATGAACAGAAAATGCCAACAACAACAACAACAAAAACATTGTCTCTCTAGGATGTACTTTTCAGTACATAGAGCCCAAGCAAAGAGGAGAGGAATTGGGTACATTTAACTGAGGCCCAAGGTTCTAGAGCAGGGGTCCTCAAACTACGGCCCGCAGGCCAAATCCGGCCCCCGGACGATTTTTATCTGGCCCGCCGGGTGTTTTTCCCTCCAGCCGCCTGTCAGCAGCCGACTCCCTGCGGTGCGCATGTGTGAAATTTGAGCTGCAATCTCTGAGTCCCGCCTTTTCTCCGTCTCTTCATTCTTCCTCTGTCTCTGGCGTGATTGGAGGGATAACGAGTGTGCCTGTGCAAAGCCAGCGGCTGCCTGATCGAGGTTAAAAACAAGCTAGGATTTTTTTTTTTACGTTAGGAGAGCCTTTTTTCTTAAATTGGTTAGTTGGCTTGAGCTTAGAGTAGCAACAGGAAAATGAGGTTTACAAAGCAGCGCAGGGTCTGCAGCGCACAGCGGCTGCCTTAGAAAAACTGCTCTTGCAAGGATTTTAATCTTTACCCCCCCCCCCACCTTCCCGTCGGATCTCTTTTGCCAAGCTCTTTTTGCTGCCTTCCTCCGAAGAGAGACCCGCCCCCCCACCACGTTAAAACAATTAGGATTTTTTTTAACATAAGGAGAGCCTTTTTTTGAAGTTGGTTAGTTGGTTGGGGTGGTTTCTAGGTGGGTGGCATAACAATGATAATGCAAATTGTCAGTGCTCAGAGGAAATGCAAATGGTCAGTGCTCAGTGTTATTGCATGGGAACTTAATCCAGCTCTGCAGACAGCGAAGGAGTAGGAAACCCAATTTAATTGACAGTAGAAGAAGAAGAAGAGTTGGCTCTTATATGCCGCTTTTCTTTACCTGAAGGAATCTGAAGCGGCTTACAATCCCCTTCCCTTCCCCACAACAGACACCCTGTGAGGGAGGTGAGGCTGAGAGAGCCCTGAGATTACTGAAGAAGAAGAGTTGGTTCTTCTATGCTGCTTTTCTCTACCCAAAGGAGTCTCAAAGTGGCTTACAGTCACCTTCCCTTTCCTCTCCCCACAACAGACACCCTGTGAGGGAGGGGATGATGAGAGAGCCCTGAGATTACTGAAGGAGAAGAAGAGTTGGTTCTTATATGCCGCTTTTCTCTACCCGAAGGAGACTCATGACTTACGGCCGCCTTCCCTTTCCTCTCCCCACAACAGACACCCTGTGAGGTGGGTGAGACTGAGAGAGCCCTGAGATTCATGCTCGGTCAGATCAGCCTTTATCAGTGCTGTGGTGAGCCCAAGGTGGCTGGCTGCATGTGGGGAGTGCAGAATTGAACCTGGCATGCCAGATTAGAAGTCCACACTCCTAACCACTACACCAAACTGCATTTATATTCTGATTGCTATTCAGTTGTGTATGATGTTGTATGCTGTGTGCTGTGTAAGCCCTGGTTCACACTGTTGTGATCTCTGAGCAGTGCGAGTTCAGCCATGTGCTTGTATGGCTGAACTCACATTAAATTTGGAAGAAAAAAGGCATATGTGCCTTCTTTTTTCCTGCAGTGGAATCTGATTGCATGGGTCTTAATCTCACCTATGCAATCAGATTCCTATGCGAGTTCACAAATCGCAGTGCAGTTTGCACAGGGTAGTGTGAACTGGAATGGTGGTGGAGGGACCGACTCTGTAATTGTGCCGGTTCCCACACCACACCAGTTTGAGCCTGAAATAAAAGTGGAGTTCCACCAATATGGGCACTGGTGAGGCTTCTTCATTTTATCTTCAAAATAAGATATGTGCAGTATACATAGGAAATTGTTCAGTTTTTTTTTTTTTAAACGATAGTCCGGCCCTCCAATGGTCTGAGGGACAGTGAACTGGCCCCCTGTTTTAAAAGTTTGAGGACCCCTGTTCTAGAGCCTATTCTGCACACAATAGATAGTGCACTTTCAGTGCACTTTAGAAGTAGATTTTCCTTTTCTGCACAGGACAATCCAGCTGCCAAAGCACATTGAAAGTGCATTAGCCTAATATGATACATTTGTCGGTTTTCTCTTATTCATAAACTGAATGTATGGGGATGGGACTGAAATTTGTACCAGGCAGTGATTGTATCCTGTAAATATTTCCTGTGCCTTTTTCTTGTCTTCCCCTTCCCATTGTGGGGGCAGTGTCATGGGAACAAAGGTGGTGCTGGTAGGAGTTTAACAGAATTTTATTTTTCTGATTCCTTTTTCCACCTCACTTCCTTCCATTGAATCCATTGGTTAATCAGCTGTAGCAGAATGCAGCTAGTTCTGTTTTTTTATTGAGCAGTTAAGGTGTAAATTCTCTTTACCCAATGAGCCATGGATTGTGGAGGTCAAGATACCTATGTATAACAACCATTATGCTGGAATTTAACATGCATGCCAGAACATAGATTTGCTTTTAATAAATACTGTTCTCATTAGGATGGAAAATGGCACTCCACATACACTGCCTTGAGATGTCACATTGAGGGGTGATATATAAGCTGAATGAATAAATAAAATAATGTGTTTTCACAGGGTGAGGTTTTGGGTATTTGTTTTCTTTTTCAGAATTGCTCTTCACTCTTTGCCTTGCAGGGAAAGAAGGCATCCTCAGAAGTGAAGATCGTAGGGTGGGAGAGTGGCTCCAGCTACTGTTGAACATGCTGAGACAATAGTATTTGGTAGGTAACAAAACGTCAGAACTTTCTCTCCCTCCCTTCTTCTGTTCTTTTGCCTTTTCAATATGATTTTAGTGCAAAATTCAAGTACTGTTTCTTAGCCCTGGTAGTAGCAGACAAATATAGTTTATATAAAGGCGAGTAGTAGAAGTCTCATATCACTGTGCCTTGGTTCTTATTCTTATTTACACTGTGTGGCTTTTTTCTCCCTTAGAAATTGTTGCAGAGGGAAATATGCTTCCAGTTCCCTGCTAAGGGTCTGTATTTGCTAAAAGGTCTGGGATAATGAGGGGAAAGATCATATTGCACCATAAAAATACTTGCTGATGCTTGGGCTGTGATCACATACATAATGTGGGATTATGCATCTTGGTTTGGTTCTCAATGAGGTGGTAAGCCTGTGACTCTATATTTATATATGTGTGTATATCTATAACTATAATAAATGTCCTAAAGGCTTTTGGGGCCTTACACTTTAAGGGCCAATGAGTTCCCATGGCTGTGTGCTCCTACAGCCTCATTAGCCAGCCACCCAACAGCTGGCCAACCAGGCTTTGTGTCCTGTCCCTGGAAACTGTCCACTCTTGGTGGTGGCATGGAGGGAAAAAGGACTGGCTGCTGCCACGCCACCCCCCTGCCCCACCCTCAAGAGCGCTGCTGCAGCCTGCGCAGCTGGCAGCAGGGCTTTTGGGGCTGGCAGGGAGGGAGAAAGGACTGGCCACCCCCCCCCTAAAAGCTCCTGGGGTGGTGGGGAAGGAGAAAGTAATGGCCGCCACCATGGTCCCTCGCCCCCGAAAGCCCCACCACAGCCTCCCCAGCCCTTGCTGAGGCTCTTGGGGGTGGCACTGAGGGAGAAAGGATTGGCCGCCACCGTGGCCCCTCTGCTCCCAAAAGTCCCTATGCGGCCCTTGACAGGGCTCTTAGGGCTTGTGGGGAGGGGAAAAGCACTGCCCTGCGCAGCCCTTGGCAGGGATCATGGGAGTAGCAGGGAGGGAGAAAGTGCTGGCCGCCGCAGGCCCCCCCATGGCCTACACGCCCCTCACTGGGGCTCTGGAAGGTGGTGGGGAGGGAGAAAGGACTCGCTGCTGTCACCTCTCTGCCACCCCCGAAAACCTAACTGGGCCTGTTGGGCATGGCAGGGATGGGGGGAGAACCGGGTGGGAGTGGCCTGCCTGCCAGCCCCTACACCCCACCCCAAAAAGCTACACCGTGGCCTACTTGGCTCTTTTGGTGGAGGGGGGGTGGCCACCTGACAGTGCCTCCTCCCGCCCAACCACTCCAGTCCTTGCCTGGTCTTCCCGGGCCAGGGGCAATTGCCTAGTGCCCATTGTATTCCGGAATACAACAGGCTTTGCCCCTAATAATGTAAGATATACATATACACAGAGAAACAGACAGACAGACAGAATCCCAGTGCATAGAACACAAGCATGTTAGGAAATTATTCCAGCCTAGCATTAATCCTAACTTGCTAGTTTTACTTTGGGAAATAGATGAAGTCAAATTTGCTCTAAGCATCAGGATACAAAGTTAGCTGTTTCTACTAATATTTCAGAAAGCTGGTACAGTGTAGTGATCAAGAGTGAGCCAGGACGTTCCAATCTTGCTTCAGTTTCTCATTTTGGGCAGGTAGGGTGATGTCTAGCAGTTTGAACTCCCTTATAAGGATAACATACCTTAGGATTGTTTGCCAGGATGACTCAGGTAATTTGTACGAAGTATTAAGAACAGTATAAACCATAATAGAAGAAGAAGCTTTGGGCAAAGGAGAAGTGGTAAATAAGGCACCTGTAGAAGTAATTTGTTTGGAATGGATAATGTTTCTTCTGCAACATATCAATGTGATCACAGTGACTGGTAAATGTTAGCCATTTGTGCAAAATTTGCAGCAATTGTTGCCTTGGGTCTAGATTTCCTTTCACAGTGAGTTCAGAGAAACTGAACAAGCATCTGAGATGCAGATTGGACTATTCTGTTCTTATTAAAATGCTTTTTGGAATAAAGCTAAATACAGAAGTTTATTATTATTTATTTTATTTATTTATTGTATTTATATACTGCCCTCCCCGAAGGCTCAGGGTGGTTTACATAGGAAACCAGGAAAGAGTAATTGATCTTGAAAAATTCTATATTCCAACTTTCAGCCCTACCCAAACTTTTATCAGTCATCCTATTCAAACTGTAAAAAGCCCCCTCTAATGCAGTGGTCTGTATCCTCCCCAACTCTCGCTGCTTTTACTCTGTCTTGGTTATGGCATTTTAAAAAATCTGAATGCCCTCAGGAAATTCTTCAGCGCTTTCTTTTGAATGCACATAGTGACCTTTTAATTTTAAATAAAACTTCCCAACAAGAAAGTTAGCCTAATGCGCTTAAGTAACTTTATGCTCTGCAATGCGGGAACCCTTTACCCCAGGCTTTGCTTACATTAATGACTTTCCATTTGTTTTCTCTGCAGATTGAGATCCTGAAAAGTTTGCTGATCCAAGTTTGCTTGGCTGTTTGTTTAAAACCATGTTAATCTTTAACAGCAGAGATGTAACAACAGTAGCAGTATGAAAATCTTAATTTTGTTAATGGCCAATAAAACTGTACTTGTAAATAAAAGTGTATCTGTGTGTATGATGGGATTGGGAGTGGCAAGCAGTAGTGTTGTCCTTCCTCTTTCACCTCCCAGGTTGCATTTACTTGAGGGACTGCCTACTTCCTTATGCCCCCCGCAGGGCACTTCGCTCTGCAGGTAAGGCCCTCCTTAGCAAGCCCTCCACCACAACCCTTTGCCCAGGGCCCCCTCCCTTTACCTGCTGCTGGCTCCAGGCACTGAGGCGCATCTTAGAGCAAAGAGGCTAGAGTCCAGGGATGGAGGGCAGGAGCTGCATGGGCAGGGCCAAAGCTGGCTGCACCCTGATTGGCCCTATTCCAACTTGGACAGCCGGACACATTCCACCCCCCAGGCTGTTTCACAAATATATAGAGGAACCATGGATAAGGATAAGAAGGACAGATGGATTCCCAAGACAAACAGGCAATCATTTCTCAATTCTGGTGCAAGACAGACGGCAACCTGAACAAAAGCCTCAATCATTGCAGCAAAACTCTGGAATTCCCTGGAAGTTTGATCCGTTCCTTGCTACCACTGCCTTCTGCCAGCAAGTGAAAACTTTATAGTCATTTGGCTTTCCCTATTGACTCTCCTTCCTGTTTAATTTACTATTTTACATATATGTATTGTTTTAAAATCTGGCCTGTTGTTTGCTTCAGCAATGCTTATACTAAAATTTGTATCATACAAAGAAAACCTGACCTGGATGGTCCAGACAAGCCAGATCTCAGCCACTAAGCAGGAAAGATGCTGCCACTGAGGCAGTATACAAATGTTATAAATAAAATATAGCTAGTCCTGGGAGAGGAGGAAGTCCGGGGTCACTCTGCAGAGGCAGGCAACAGCAAAACCACCTCTGAGCATCTCTTGTCCTGAAAGCCCTGTGGGGTCACCGCACATCGGCTACTACTTGACTGTAATTTACACACGTTTTAAAGTTGCTTTTAATGTTTTTTAAAGCCTCCTTGAGGGCCCTAATGGGCAAAAAGACAGAATACAAGTGTGTTAAAACAAAAATGATTTCCCAAAGCCTTATTTTCACTGAAGTAGTAAACTTCTGTCTGGGCTGAACCACTGTAGGCTGCAATGAAAAGTTAGAAGCTTGGACCTTAAGTAGGATCCATACCATGGCATTGTACCCATTCACCTCCTGCATTTTCCTGTCTGCACAGGCAAATCCAGAGTGTGGATTATTCACAGTAGCACAATGTGTAGACTGCCTTGGTACAGTTGCCAACTTCTAGGTGGGAGGGAGGGGGCAATCTTTTCTCCCAAGTTTACATTTGACCTCCACATTGCCAGGAGGAGTTCCCCTGGGGAAAATAGTAGCTGCAGAGGGCAAATTCTAGGGCATCACATGGCTCCCTCCCCAAACCCTGCACTGTCTATTCCAGGGGTAGTCAAACTGCGGCCCTCCAGATGTCCATGGACTACAATTCCCAAGAGAATTCCCATGGGAATTGTAGTCCATGGACATCTGGAGGGCCGCAGTTTGACTACCCTTGGTCTATTCTCATGAATGAAAGGCCAAAAAACATTGTGGACTTTACTCTGCCACACTGACAAGAAGTGCTGGGGGGAAAATATATCAGAAGGAAGCCGTAGTTGACCGTCTTGCATCAAATATACCTCTTGCATCTGTAACCACATGGGATCCATAATTTCTTTGTATGTTCTAAAATCAACATAAATCCATGAGATTAAATCAATGAAGGAGTAGGACATGCCACTTTCAATAATAATATCCTAAGGGTGAAATCAGCCTTCAGAAGTCTGAACTCATTTTTATTTTTAGTATCTGTATAACTTATTCAGCATTTTTTATTGGGAGTGGGAGTGGGGTTTCAGGATGTTCAGCTCTTACTGTTTTTTTACTTTGGAATCTGCTCTTGTTTCTTCTCTGGAAGGGAAAGTAGAATATCACTCTTGTAAGAGAAACTTTTCTTCCACAAATCCCAGAAATGCAAAATGACTCGTTGCGCCTTGCATTATATAACCAAATTAGCAGTTCCTTTGTTTTTCTCTTTTGATTGTGACAGAGCTCATCACTTCATTTTGCTTACAGTGTGTAAATTATCATGCTGCGTTGAGGCAGCCCCAAATGTGACATCATTCCTACATCATTCCTACACTGGAACTAGGTTGGGGAATGAAGCAGCATCTGTGCTGGTGTTTCCAGGCTGCATGTCCAGAGGGAATGTTTAAGGCAGGGGTAGTCAAACTGCGGCCCTCCAGATGTCCATGGACTACAATTCCCATGAGCCCCTGCCAGCGAATGCTGGCAGGGGCTCATGGGAATTGTAGTCCATGGACATCTGGAGGGCCGCAGTTTGACTACCCCTGATTTAAAGGCATGCCGTGTCATGACATTTGGCTTTTCTCTCATTCCACACAAAAGATTCAAAATGCAGGATGAAATCAAGGGGACTGTTTCTTATTGGACCTATCCTATGAGTTTACCATTCTAAATAATGAGAAACATTTTGTGAAGCTAATTAGAATGCATTTGGCTGCTTGTAGGGATTTGTCTTGAACTTTTGCAGTTCCTTGCATCTCCTTTCTGTTTGGACTCTCATCCTTCACTGTTAAGTCGGATCTCCTGCTCCAGCCAGAAGACACTGCTTTTGGCTTTTTGAGGTTCTGGAGCCAAGCTTCCCCATGGGACCCTGTGCCTTGGGCTCTGAATATACTGATCGATGCTGAGGGGTTAAAATCAGGCTACTGTAGTTCTAGTCTTCATCCCGCAAAACAGGATGCAGTACAGAAGACGGTTAGCTAAATGGAAGCCTCCTACAGTTCAATGTAACCCTTTTGTAAGGCAAAATGTACAGCCAGCCAATTGGTCATCTGTATTTGCCCACTATATCCTCTTCCGGGATATAACAACGCAGTGTCAGCATGCAGGTCCGTGTCTTTTGCTTGTGTGGAAAGTGATGGAGACCGGTGAGTTAAGACTCACACTGCTTACCCGTTATGTTTGGTAACAGGCTTGTGGAACGACATTTTTGGGCCACACTGGCTAGGATTCTTAACCTAGCTTCACTCCTTATATAGTATCTAGGTCAGTAGAAAACGAGCTCTGGTTATGGAGTATGGCTGCTGCAGTCTTGCCTCACGGCTAATCTGTCTTGAAGCACCATTCTGTCAGCATGGCCAGCAGGAGGAGTGGGAAGATGCAAGCCAAGTTTGTGCACATTTCTATTTAAGCTGGAGGCAGGACCAATCAGAGGGAGGAAGAAGTTGGAGGACCATTTGGCCTGGCCCTCAAGCTCAAAGGGGGACTCAGACACTTGGTGTGTGTGCATGTGCGTGTGCATGCATGCATTTGACAAATTTCACAACTTATTTCTCTGGGGATCCCCTTCGGGGCATCATATTTGTGCTCTTTGAGGCATGGGGTCTTTTGTGTTTGTGTAGAAAAAAACAGAATTGGTCTGGGACTCTCTTGAATGCTGATAAAATGAAGGAGGAGGAGGCTGGTGAGCACATCAGTCAGATGCACATTTTTGTTCATTGACAGTAGAACTGGATATATGAATGCACTCAAAAACTTCGAAGTGATGCAAGGATGAGTTTCTCCGACACACACAAGCTTCCTGCCCCTAACTTGAATGAGCTCCGTGTCTTGAGTGGCAAGTTGCTGCACGTAAGATGCCATCTGATCATTTAATATTTCTCACTTCCCTGGCCGCCTCCATTTTCGGGAAGCTCCTCAAGGTTTGGGAGGTAGTGCCGTGGAGAGGGGAGGGAGAACACGGGGGATAGGATGCCACTGGCCGCTCCTCCTCTGTAGTTCCTCCGTGTAAACTGATCTCTGTAGGAGTTGCAATTTTTAGAGAACTCCTGACCACACCTGGGTATTGGTAAGCCTACTGATATCTTCTTTATGGTGCGTGTTGGGGGAGAAGCTTCAGAAAATTCTCTGATTTACCACAAGGTAATAGATTTTGTCATCTTCTGACAGCCTGAGGCCTAGCATTGCTGCTTGCTGCTCAGATATCAGAGTTCATGTATTATTTACTTTTTAACTGCAAGAACATGATGATTATTTTAAATGAATTGTATATGTTTTAAGCCAGGGGTAGTCAAACTGCGGCCCTCCAGATGTCCACAGACTACAGCGAATGCTGGCAGGGGCTCCTGGGAATTGTAGTCCATGGACATCTGGAGGGCTGCAGTTTGACTACCCCTGTTTTAAGCAATGCCTTATAATGTAAGTCCCAGAGGTTTTAGCCTGACCTCCATTGTCCTGACAAGGCAGGGTCAACCACCTACCATTTCATAATTGAGATGGTTTGATAGAACTGGGGCAACATTGTGCCATTTTCCCCTTGGCTGCAGGTGTTCCGTGGATGGGATTACCACTAGGATCCAAGTGACAAGCTAGGGGAAATAATCTGTATGTTATTTGAACAATATGCAACAAAAACCACTAGATGGTACTATTGCAGACAGAGTGTGAGCTTGAGTATCGTGGCAGAAAGTGAAGAAGAGGAAGATCTGACAGTAAAAGGGAAAATCAAATGATTGTGACGTCATATTTTCCTCCTGTCACTAGATTCCTGATTTCAAGACCATTTCTTACGGAAACTGAAACATATCATTTATAGAAACTAGACCTCCAGAAATATTGTCCAGATGCCTAGAATGCATTAAGCATATAACCCATGGAAAGATACAAAAATGAAAAGCATGTATTTTAAATTTCATTTAAATGATAATTTAAAAATCCCAGTAGAAATTGCTGGAATAAAATTATTACTGATGTCCTTAAAAAAACCTTTGCATACCTAAGTAAATTGGAGTTTGGCAAATGTGAGCAACCAGTGGAATGTTTGTAGATACTCTGGCTGCCTGGATGGTACACAAAAAAGCATCAAAAGAGGATGCTGTTTGTCTTAATAGACATGTTAACCTGCTTTTCCTCCAAGGAACTCAGAGATCCCCCTCTCCCTCCTCACAACACCCCTACAAGGCAGGCTAGCCTGTGGAAGAAAGATTTGGCCAGTCCTGTACTGCAGTGGTCCCCAACTTTTTTATCACTGGGGACCGGTCAACGCTTGACAATTTTACTGAGGCCCGGAGTGGGGTAGTCTTTTGCTGAGCGACGTCATCGCCTGAACCCCTGCTCCACTTGCTTTCCCGCCGGCGCCGCTGACTTCCTGCCACCCATTGGGGGGCGCTGCCAGCAGCAGCTGTGCAGTGCCACACCAAGGGGGAGCACCAGCCATGGCGGCCACTGGAGAGCACTAAAGGTGAGCTGACGGCAGAGTGGCAGGGCAGCCCCTGAGGCAGCAGCCGGAGAGGAGGATGAGGAGGAGTTGTGGCCCTGTACCAAGTGATCTACGGACTGGCACCGGTCTCCAGACCGTGGGTTGGGGACCACTGCTGTACTGTCCTAGTGACACTCTGACTCTACTGCACATACTAGCTCCTTTGAGTTCTTTAGGATACAAATAATATAATGAAAGACGCTGCACCAGATTTTTATTCCTCTAGTCTGTACGTGTTTCAGAATACTGTTCAAGCTAGTCTGGTAGTTTACAGGCCTAGTTAAGGTGGCTGTTATTGGAGAAGAACCCTGTTTTGACCCATATCTCTGACGTGAGTGGGCTTTGAATGAAACTGAACTGCGCTGCTAATTCTCATCTAGCAAATTAAGCATTTGGATGAGTAAGACAAGGAATCTCATGCTTTACCTCCATGCTTACAGAGTTTGTTGAGAAATTAGGATTTTATCTAAACCACTGCCAGTTGTGTAATGCTCAAGTTGACTTGTGAAATTGAAACCACAAGGTGGCATTCAGAGTGTATTTGACATGCATGAAGCTCTTCAGAGTAAAGGCCGAGGGGAAATGGTGGACTGGTGAGTGGGATTTGTGTCCTGAAAAGCTTAAGTTACCAATATATACCAGTCTTCTTCTGTGATTCTTTTGTCATTGCATAGTGCAGCGTGTGGTCAGTGTTTTTGCCATTGCCCACTCACTGGTGATTCCTGTTGACTGCTTGACTCATTCACACAGTTGGTGGATTTAATACACTTCTGGTTGGCTGGCCCATTGGAAACTCTGAGTGAAAAGTTGATCCCTCTAGCTGATCTTCACTTGCTTGGCAATTTGACATCTGCATATACAGACGCTGAATTAAACCTGTTAAGTTCTTGTGCTTTTTAACTTTTCTTCTAGGAATCTATCAAATGGATTCCCAAGTCTCCAAAGTTGCATGGCAGTCATAACTGGAGTTCCCAGGGATCTCGTTGGGCTTCTCTGAAGGGCAAGGAGAGCACCCATGGCAGTAGTCTCTACAAATTCAGTTCAACCAATGAAAAGTGGAAAGAAGGAAGAATCAGTCCTGAGCAAGAAGCAGAGGAGCTGGAGGATCCTGATGAGGATGTATGTTGTAATTCAGTTCTGTAGACTCGGTAACCTTTTAATATTTATACTAGATTTAAAGCCCATTTTATTCTGTAATAAAATGGGCGCTAGGCCCCCTTCCCCGGGGAAAACTTTGCAGGGCGAAGGCTTCCTGGGGCCTGGCGCGCCCTGGCCACCCGCCCACGACCTGGGGCGTTCTCCCTGTCTGCGACATGGCGAGGCTGTTCCTGGGGCCGAGAGAAGGCCCCCGCCTACCACGGGGGCCCCCCAGCATTAAGGGTCCCGGGGCGGGAAAGTTGGAGGAGAACGCGGTTGGAGGAGAACGCGGCTGGAGGACTCACCGTGCGGGCTGCCTTCTTTGTCTGCATGGCGACTCCCCGGCTGGGCCAGGCCAGGCGAGGCCAGGCAGCTCCCCATTGGCTGCGTGGCCCTGGATGGACACTTGGAGGGCCCAATCAGGAGCCACTTTGTGGCTCCTGATTGGGCCCTCTGAGTTTTTATCCCGGAGAGGGTTCGCCCTTTCTCTTCCCATGTTGCCCTTACTCAATTATTACTGCTGCTCCGCAGGAGCAGTTAAAGATACTGGCACAAGAAAGTCCATTTTATTTGTGTCTGGAAGCATTTGTTATAAATACATCTCCAGGTATATCTAAGGCAGCATTTCTCAACCTTTGGATCCTGATCCAAAAGTGAGTTGTGAAACCAGGTCCCGTGCTTTAAGAGAAGAATAGTTGGTTCTTATATGCCGCTTTTCTCTACCCAAGGGAGTCTCAAAGCGGCATACATTCGCCTTCCCTTTCCTCTCCCCACAACAGACACCCTGTGAGGTGGGTGAATCTGAGAGATCTGTGATATTACTTCTTGGTCAGAACAGCTTTATCAGTGCTGTGGCAAGCCTAAGCTCACCCAGCTGGTTGCATGTGGGGGAGCACGGAATAAAACCTGGCTTGCCAGATTAGAAGTCCATGCTCCTAACCACTACACCAAGCTGGTGTATGCTCTGTGGTTTAAAGAGGTTCATCATAGCAAGTAAACTTGGACCAAAGCAGAGAGAACTATTGGCCTAGAGCATATGATGCAGTTTCCTTGTTGGACCTATGTAGGTCTGGGCTTATTGGTGCCTGAATAAGAGATGTACACTGTCTTAAATTCATGGAAGAAAAGTGGGATACAAAAATAACAAAGGAACAATAGATATTGATTCCAGCTTAAACAGTTCATGTTGACTGGTATGATGGAAAGCTCCTGTGATTGTCTAATTGTTTTCTAGTAGTAAGCTTTTGTACTCTGGTTTACAATCCATTCTGTTTGCTGCTGTCATCCCATCTGTTCCTAAAAATGTGTCAATAAGAACAGTTTTTTTTCTTAAAGTAGTATTCCTTCCACTCCCAAAGTCTAAAAGATGGTTTTCCAACTGTAGATGTTTGACTAATACAACAGAAGCCCATGTTTTCAAAATATACCCATTAGCTTTGAAATGTGCCAGCAACCCTTGTGTTTTAACAAAAAACTGTCTCTTTCTGGATATAGGAACGGTGAATGGAAAGCAGTACAATTCACTAAAGAAAAGCAATTATAGCTCTTCATGTTTTCTCATGGCTATAACTATAGATAATTAATATTCTGGGGGGGAGGGGGTGGCCCTTCTTATGCTTAGTTTCTTGAGATTCATGAGATTTATGTGCATGAATGTATTTGTGTACACATACATAAAACAAAAGCCTCAGACATCTCTTACTTTATACCATTTTCCTTCTCAGGTAACATATATAACAATGCCGTTGCTTTTCCGTTGTGACCCAACTGCTTTATTGATGCAACATTACATCCATGTTTTTGGCTTAATTCAACACAACCAGAACTTTTACATTTTGTTTAAAGTGCCTCCATTTCGATGATATTAATACTGTGTTTTAACAATGATTCTTTCTCTTAAAAAACAAAAACAGGAACCTGTATCCAAATTCTCTGGGAGTCTTTTTGATACTCGAGACACCATCCGAGATCAAAAAAATGCTAGAGTCGCTTTCCAGGACAGACAGAAAGGAGCAGCGAAGATGAAATCCTTTCCAGCACTCAGCAATAAGCACCCAGTTCCAACTGCAGCCCCCAAAGATGCCAACAGAAGGTCTTCAAAGGAAACCAAAGAGCATGTCCCAAGAACCGCAGGGGCAAGTGAGCCACCCTTGAAGGTAATTGGTCAACAGTGGGACTCTTTCATCTTAATTCAGCACTCTGGAGCTGAAAGGTATTAAGTGATGACAGGCCAAGCCTCCTTTTTCCCAAAGTGACAGAGCAAGCAATGGTCAATAATATCTTCAATTTGAGGTATGCAGGGTCCTCTTTAGGCAGCTGGGTCAAAGAATAGCGGGGCTATGTACCTAAGGGTACAGAGCAAGTCTAGCTAACTTTCTGGAAAAGGGTTCTCTACCTAGGGTTGTCATATATTGAACTGGCCCCTGTACCTGTATGTTTAACAATAACTTGATCTTCAGAAACAGTAGGTCTAGTTCCGCACAGGCAGAAAAAGCCAAAAGGGCGGTCATATCGAAGTGGGGCAAATTCCCACTTCCGCATGATGCAGCTGCTGGGCAGGTCCCCTCTTGGGCCTGCTGTGGATTGGGCCCTCAGTTGGCCCTGGCTAATGGAATGCAGGAGAATCAGTGCAGGAGCCAACAGGGCCTGTCCTGCAGTAGTCCTGGCTTCTCCCTGCCCTACAGTGGCCTAAAGGGGGCAAAATATGCCCTTGTTGGCTTCGCCGCACAATGGAGCGGACCAGGACATTGTTTTTTATTTTGCAGGAAAGTGGGATTTCGCTCTATGCAATCCCACCTTTCTGCAAAAATAACACACACACTCACAGACACACAATCCCTCTAGCATGGCAGAACCATTCTGCTGCCGCTGTGTTTCCCAGGGGTACACATCTCAGCAGAACACCAGGAAGCTGCGGTGCATAAAGCTCCTCAGCACCACACTGCCAGCGGTCTGGAGCAGCCGCTGTGGTGCAGAATGGGCCGTAATCAGTCTTTTCATAGCATGCCGATGAATGATGTCATATGCCTCTCACCTCAGTTTCATCTTTGCTTTTGAAGGCCCAGACATAGGCCTAGGCCATCCCCATCTCCACCCCAAATAAGATGGTTCAGCTTAGGAGTTGGAAGTCTTACTTCTGAAGATGGTGGTATTTTGTTTGCCCTCACACTGAAACCAAAAGTTATACATGCACATGGGGATGTAATTAGAAACCTGAATAATGCAAATAGGAGGGGCTGCCTCACTGACTTGGATCAGGCACCTGCCTGTAGTTCCATGTTGGGAACAATTTCCGAGCATGTAGGGCCTGATTAATCTCAGCACTTGGCACTCAGGAAGAGGGGGCTTAAACTTTCCCCCGAGCTGAAATGCCTCCTAAGGAGCATTTGTGAAACTTAACCTGTTTCCCAGTGGGGCATTTGTTTCTCCCTGCAGCCATTTCAGGACAGAAAATTTGTTCAGGGGGAAATCTGAAGCCTTCTTTTCTTATGCACTTAAGAACTGATCTTCCAACACAGAACTCCAGATTCCCATCCGATTGTCTGTATGACCCTCATGAATCAGAAAGATATCTTTCTAGGAATGTTTCTACTCTTTTTTGTATGGTCTTTGCTTAGATAAAGTTGTCTTCAAACTTACTGCAAGAACCAGTGTCCTTGTGGTGTTTCTAGCAATTTCCGGGGATTCTTTCATGCCAACCTCAATTACAATACTCGTCTAGGACATGATTACTGTCTTTAAGTATTTGAAAGGTTGTCAGAGGAGAGCAGGGAAACGTTCCTGTTGGCAGCAGAGGACTTGCAGTAATGGGTTTAAACTACATGGAGAACGATATCAGGGGTAATATTTTCATAGTCAGAGTAGTTCAGCAGTGGAATAGGCTGCTTAGGAAGGTGGTGAGCTCCCCCTCACTGACAGTCTTCAAGCAGCGGCTGGACAGATATCCTGGAGGCTTTAGGCTGATCCTGCATTGAGCAGGAGATTGGACTAGATGGCCTGAATGATTCTACATCTGCTTATCAGAGTGAGAATGAGTCCAGGAAGAAAGCATCCCATGCATGGATTACTTTTCACCAAAAGTGCAACTCATAAAGCCATACCATAATTGGTTACATTTGTTGAGTATATGAAACGGACATACTGTAAGCCATTAAGAATAATTGTAGAAAGCCATGCAAGAAATCATTGCCTTAAGGATCAAGCTAAAACAACAATTAAGTGCATCTTGGCTTGGCAAAGTCATATATGAAAAAAAATTAAGACCGGCTTTATTTCATTATGAAATGGTATTCTTTTACACGAGAGGCGAATGCTTAGATTGTGCTCCTGCCAGAGGCGCATGGGGGTGGGAGGGGAGAAAGATTTCTCTAAGATTTGATGATTCTCTAAGATTTGAAGCTCTGCTCTTGGAAACAGGCAAGGATTAACCAGCCAGAGGGGGGAAAAACAGTTTGCCTATGAAGTGCATGTGTTCTGACAACATACTGAAACAGATAATAGACATATGAAAGCTGCCTTGCACAAAGTCAGCCTGTTGTTCCATGTAGCTCTGCAGTGACTGCTTTGACTTGCAGCTGCTCCCCAAATTTTTAGACAGAGAAATGTGATTCCTAACAACTGCTCTGTGTCATATTTAACTGGAGATGCTTGACTCTGGGACATTGTGCATGAGAGGCATGAGAACTACCTCTGAGTTACTGGCCTTTCCCATAATGATTCCAATGTTATGAACACTAGTCCAGCACTTGCCCTTTGGCTTCACGAACAGGGATTGGTGCCATTGACTAGCATACTGATATAAACCCACCTCCTAGTTCCCTGGCATGCAGATCCAGCAAATTGGATAGAAATATTGGTGCTTCTGAGAAAGTCATACATCTCTCCCCCTTTGTCTCCTGAAATGATGCCTACCCTTCCAGCTTCCCCAGATTAGTAGAATACATTGCTGGAATAAAAATACACTTTGTGTGTGAGCAGTATGCAATAAAGTAATTTTAAAAAGTCAGGGTAGTCTTTTTATTTAATCTCACAGGGACTGTGCTTCAGGAAATTTAAATACAGATGATGGTAGACTGGTGCAGGAGAAATAAGTGAGGTCCATATTCTCTCCTCTGCTTTTCTGTAAACAAAGCCTATTTTGATGAACGGAGGATTCTTAGCTTGAATTTCAAAAACTGAAATTGACAATTCTGGCATTTTACATTCAGTCTCGTATATACTATGTGTATGTGTGGTTTTTATTGAGATTGAATGTTTTTCATTTATGATGCTATCTGCCCTGAGCCATCTAGGAAAGGGCAGGATATAAGAAGGAAATTATTGTTGCTGCTGTTATTATAATAGGTTAACCGTGAAGTCTCCCATGCTTGTATTCCCTTATTTTTCATCCCCTTTTATTGTTTCCAGCAAGTGTTCTGAAAGAGAAAGATTCTCTATAATAGCCTCACAGGAACAGCACCTCAGACGCTATAACAACCAAACCAGAGAACAACCAAACCAAATTTCCTGCACGTGCTTTGAACCGGCCATTGAGTAGCCACTCTAGTTCTTTGCCAGATAACCGTCATTGTGTGCAGTCCAAGGGGGAGCCATGGAATTAGCTTTGCTGGTGGAAAATACTCATCCCCACATAAAGAAAACGATGAGGTGCATTCCATCATTCAAACGTTTGCCAAGAACAGCTTCTTGTGAGAGGATAAAGTCATTCAGTGAAGCTTGTCCTGTTCTCCCACGGGCTCTTTGGGACATAATGATGTTGCACTAACAAGAAGAGTTAAAATCTCTTCCTTTGAGCTTCGGAATGATAGAATCGGTGACTGTTTTTTGTAAGGTGGCCTTTTTTTAAAAGCAGAGTGACCATACCTATCTCAGAAACTACATAACAGAAATGTAATTTCCACTGGATCTCATGATGTATGGATGCTGGGGTGACAGATCTTTCCTACATCCCTTCTCCCGGCAGTCTTTTCTGAATGGGACAGTTTTTTCCCCTGGAGTTGTGGACTCCCCCTAGACTAATAGCCATGTTATCTGTGTGTGCTGCAGTCAGGAGGGAGAAAGAGAACAGAAAGGGTGAAGTTTCCCACCCTGCAGCCTCCTGACCCATGTCAGTGTTAGTTCCTATGGATCAAAAAAATGCCAGAATAAACTTTCCCCCAAAAGGAAATGGTTGCTGTGGAAAGAGAGAGATAAAAACATAAGAGAAACCATATTGGATCAGGCCAATGGCCCAACCAGCTCAACACTCCGTCATGCAGTAGCCAAATCCCATGTGTCTTCAGGAGGTCCACCAGCAGTACCAGAACTCCAGAAAGCCACCCAATGTTGTCTCGCAAGCACCAAGAATGCAAAGCATCACTGCTCAAGACATAGTGTTCCATCTGTACCTTGTGACTAATAGCTACTCATGGACCTCTGCCCCATATGTTGATCCAATCCCCTCTTTAAGCTTTGTATGCTTGTAACCACCATCACCAGCCTCTTGTGGCGCAGAGTGGTAAGGCAGCGATATGCTGTCTGGAGCTGTCTGCCCATGAGGTTGGGAGTTCGATCCCAGCAGCCGGCTCAAGGTCGACTCAGCCTTCCATCCTTCCGAGGTCGGTAAAATGAGTACCCAGCTTGCTGGGGGGTAAGCGGTAATGACTGGGGAAGGCACTGGCAAACCACCCCGTATTGAGTCTGCCATGAAAACGCTGGAGGGCGTCACCCCAAGGGTCAGACATGACTCGGTGCTTGCACAGGGGATACCTTTACCTTTACCTTTAACCACCATCACTTCTTGCAGCAATGAATTCCCCACATGAATTACTGCTTGGGTGAAGAATTACTTCCTTTCTAAGCTTGCTGCTCATTAATAGCATTGAGTCTCTGCTAGTTCTTGTTTTTTGAGACAGGAGAAAAGTACTTCTTTCTCTGCCTTCTCTATTCCTTGCATAATTTTGTAAACCTCTGTCCTGTCACCCCTCCGTTGTTATTTCTCCATGCTAAAGAGACCTAATTTAACCTTTCTTCACAGGGAAGGTGATCCATCCCCTTAATCGCTTTACTCACCCTTTCCTGTATCTTTCCCAGTGCCATAGTGTCTTTTTTGCAGTGCGGTGACCAGAACTGTACATTGTATTGAAAATGAGACAACACTATAGATTTCTACAGGGGCATTATGAGGGTGGCTGATTTGTATTCAGTCCCCTTGCTAATAATCCCCAGCATAGCATGTGCCTTTCTCATTGCGGTCACACACTGTATCGACATCTGCAGTGACTTACCTACCATAACTGCAAGATTTCTCTCCTGATCAGTTGCTATCAGTTCAGCCCCATCAGTGGGTACTTATAGCTGGGATTTTTTGTTCCAATGTGCATTACTTTGCACTTGCCCAGGTTGAACCTCATTTGCCACATTGACTCCCATTTGCCCAACTTCAGCAGATCCTTCTGGAGCACCTCACTGGATTTTGTAAATTCTGGCCTAGAACCAACAGCCCTCATTGGATGATGCAGCAGGAACACCCTCCCCCCCATTTTTTTTTTGGATTTTTGAGAAGAAGAACTGGGTTTTTTAAACCCCACTTTTCACTACCCAACAGAGTCCCAAGGGAGTCTCAAAGTGGCTTACAAATACCTTTCCCTTCCTCTCCCCACAGCAGACACCTTGTGAGGAAGGTGGGGCTGAGAGAGTTCTAACAGAACTGCTCTATGAGAAGAGTCCTAAGAGAATTGTGAATAGCCCAAGATCACCCAACTGGCTGTATATAGAGGAGTGTGGAATCAAACCTGGTTCTCCATATTAGAGTCCACCGCTCTTAACCACTACACCACACTGGTTCTCAATGGTCTTGAAATTTTGAAAATCATCTTTCAGGATGTTGAAAGAGACTGTTGAGAGGAAAATGGGAAAATCCACATCTGCCTGCATCTCTCCCTTCCAGATTTACAGAACTGAGATGAGAAGGGGAGGAAGTGGGGGGTAGCTGGCTAAATATAACCTGCCATGCTGCATCTGAAGGAAAGACATGAGTACATAACTGCTTGTTAGTTTAAGAATGTCCAAAACATTAGATTGACTACTTCATTTTACTATTTTTAAAGGATGCTCGTATTTCAGAACCCAGCACACCTGATTCCGGTTCTCTACCATCCTCTAAAAGTGGCCCTTTCCAGACAACAAACCATGTTATAATGGTATGTAATGATGGAAAACAAAATTGGGGATATGTTAACAAGTAGTTTTGAATGTTGAACTTTTACGATACAGTTAAATCTTTGTCTCTTGGCAGTTGGGCTTTTAGATGGTCAGATTTTTGTGCTGATTTTATAAAAACCCAGCAGATGTCAGTATTACCCTGAATTACCATTGTCTTAGATGCTGGGAGATAAAAGTTGCTTTCCAATAGTTGTTATTGATTTGTTTTATGCTCTTTCTTCTTAAGCAAGTTAAAAACTCATTGAGAGGAAAGCAGTTTTATATATTGGTACATATATGGCCGACCTCCAGAAATGTGTACAGACTCATTTACAGAATTATTTAGGCATATTCTTGCTTTGGCATTGACCATTGTGGTAAACAGTTTTGCTTCATATTAGTAGACTGGAATAAATTAGAATGCTATATGTTGAAATTTACTAATAGTTTGCTAAACCTTTATCAAATATCAGAAAAAATCTCAAGAAAGCTTATGATCAGGTAACTCCCTTTTTCTCTGTATCGAATGAAGGGTAACTTGGCGGGGACCTCTTCCAATGGAAGACTCCTGTCTCTTGGAGCTGATGAAGGCTGAATAACCAGATAATTTAAGTACTAGTAGATGTTTAAAGTAAGCCTGATGAAACAATCCTTTAGGAAAAATACTGTGAATCTTAAAATTTTAAACTAGGTTCTTCTGACTAATGACAATGCTTACTTAGTAAGCATTGAAATTTCCCAAGACAGATCAATCAACTTTGATATTTACTAGCAAATGTCAGTAGTTTCCAAGAGAGACCTCCTTTTCTCTTAGTTTGACTCATAAGAGACCAGTGTCAAGCACTACAGTTGAGTCAGGTCCTGCTATTTGTTCGCCTTTGACTTTACATTGGGATTAATAAATTTTCTCTTTTTAGCCTACTTTATAGTTTGCTACTTTTTCTAGCCTGTCTGATGCACAAAATTAGAACAGCTCCTAGACTTTTTCAGCCCCCAAACTGTAAATCAGATTATACGTGTAGGCAATGTTAATTGTGGCAAATTGCCAGCACAGTTAGAACCCAGTATGTGTAGTAGTTAATAGAGTAGAATTTAGGATACCCACAAATCTCCACTCATCCATGAAGTCCCCTGGGTGACCTTAGGCCGGTTACTCTCTCTCAGCCTAAACTGCCTCACAGAGTTCTGGTGAGGAGAAAGTAGAGGAGGGTAAAACCATGTACAGAGCACTGAGATCTTTGGAGCAAGGTTAGTATAAATATCCATTAATCAGGAGTCCTTATAACTCATGCATGCATGCATGCATGCTAGCACCCTTACCCAAACATGTAATGCACAGAATGAATGACTTCCAGCAAGAAAGAAAAGTAACAACAATTTGGACAGGCATTCCTGGCTATTAGTTAACCTAGGGGGAAAGGAGACAAAAAGACACTGTACAGTAATGAACATCATTTCTTATTTGATCATTTAAATGCCTGGAGTTTTCTTTGTTCTTCAGTATTGTGGATCGTCTGACTCTTCATTTCTCCCTTTTCCTCTATTGCAATTGACTTTTTTTTCCCTCTGTACTTTTTTGTGGTACCCCAGATACCTCGCATCATCCTGACACGCCCATCCACTTCTGACGAAGATGCTGACCAATTAACTCAAGACCATGATGACTCTGAGCCTGAAGAAACGGACTATACTGAAAGCCATTTCTATTCAGACTGTTTAAACCATGCTTTTTATCCTCCTTAATAAAGTATTCTTCTTAGGGGGGGGAAGGCTCTGTGGTAGTTCTTGCTCTCATGAATGTAGTACTTTATCTGCACTGCCTTATTAGACGTTGAATTGATTACAATTAAATTTAATTTTGACTGACAAGAAAACACTATCAGTGTACCAGTTTCCCTCCAACTCGACTTGGGCTGTGATTTCCAAAGCTGAAGTACAGCCAACTATTACTTTTGGAAAAGGTAGCAATTAAGAGAGTTTTAAAAAATCACTTCTTAAGTACATTTAAATAAGGTCATTGTTACCATGCAGAGAACATCTTATTTTGTGTCAGAAAGGGGGAAGACCAGGGCCATTGAAAGGTTGGTGGAGTGACATATCCCTATTTTCTGTATCAAGACAACTAATGTACCTGAACTAAATGCTTTGATTTGAAGTTTAGCTTTTATGATCAGCTTTTATTTGAATAAAATATTATTTTTCAGTTAAATCAATTATCGCTGCTTTCTTTGGAGGCAAATGGATTTGAGCCCACTCCAAAAATCTAATAGAACCATTTACTTACACATTTTAGTAACCTGCTTGCAATTTTGTTCATAGTGGCATTTCACTGAGAAACCGTGTGGGCATTCTTGCAGCTCTTTTATTAAGCTGCTATATAAATTCTGGGCATGTTCTGCAGGGCCAGTTTCCTTCTGGAGAAGAGAGACCAATGGGCTTTATAAAACAATGTGGGCAGTCAAGACAGAATATGAAGGTGGCAAATGCCAAAATGATGCTGGTCCAAGAGCAACATTCCAAACACCACCTCAGTGCAGAAAACTATCAATCCATCTACTTTAATCTCCCATTCCCTTAGAGGTAGATTGACTTCAGTGTGCATTCTGGTTAGCTTGGGGGAAAGAGGCTTAAAAATCTTGAGCTTAAAAAGCCTAACTTACTTCCATTTGTTGACAGCGGAGAGAAGGCTCTGGGACTACCATACTTAGCATTTATATCATGCTTCACTTCAGTGCTTAAACGGCTTTAGAATTACATGGGTGACTGTTTTGACATCATAAGAAGTATTCCTCTCCCTGGGGGAGCTTAGTAATACATTATTTGGAAGTCCATTGAAGTCCATGTGCTTGGAAACATGCACCTGCGCTCAAGATGGTATTGCTACTGGATCTGATGAATGGATTCTGTAATAGAACCATGACTGATTTGTGTGAAAGTTGCATCCCCCCCCCCCATTTCATACCAACTTTGAACTTCATTTGCTTGGGAGAAAGTTCTGTAAATATTTAAATAAATATCTTGAAACTTAGGCAGAATTCTCTGGGTGAAACTAGGATTAGAGATAAGCAGCCCCACAAAATGTTTTCAAATGGAGCATAGGTTCTAAGGACAACATATATTCATAGGATATATGCAGGGAAAAGTGCAAACTCACAACAGCAATTGAACAGCTTCATGTTTATGGTAGACCTTCTCCTGACAAATACTGACAACACCAGCTGTTATGGAAATGTTCTTTTACTTCAGGTGGCTGAAAGATGATGCTCCTGATCAGAGACCAGTGGAGTATGCTAGCAATTTTTATGCTCAACGACTAGATTTAGGACAGTATAAATTTCTTTCCCCTTGTTGGTGAATCAGTCTTGATGATTGTAGCCATTTATCTTCAAGCCCAAACCTGCTAAAAACAATAACACTTTTTAAAAAGCTTTTAATGTTCAGTTGTTTCCTGTTTGCCTCGCTGGGTCTAATTCATTTTCTAATCTTATTCAGAATACAAAACATTAGCAGAAAAAGTCACAACGGTAAAGAGAATTCTAGACATGCTATGCATACATATGCTATGCAATACACATTGCAATTTGTTCCACAGATATTTAACCAAGTTTGAGAGTACATAACCATAAGATGATGATCTATGCCAAGTCATTTGATATAAGCTTCATCATCATCTTTATTATGATGATAAAATATCAGGTTAAATAAAACACTGGCAGAAATTAAATTAAGCTTTGCTATTATTCAAGACTACTGATCAGTTAGAATTGGACTAAAATATTGACAATGTGTACCAGTTCTAAAATCATGTTAGGATACGCTATAAACGTGAGAACCTGTCTCCTTCCAAACATAGGTCTTTGGTGGACATTGAAGACAGCATACTAGGGAAATAGAAAGCACAGAAGGTGCTGGCCAATATAGGAGTTTTTCCTCTCCAATAATAAATTTCTGAGAATCCGAGCCGATGATAGAACATATCATCTGTGACAATCTGGCCCTCGCTGGCAGCTGTGGCGCCAGGAGCAGGTGAAGGACAGGCAGAGTGGTGGATGGAGGGAAGGAGTGGGTGGTTCACAATCGCCAACCCTCTCGGGATGCTATGGCCATTCGTTCACTTATGAACTGGCCAGGGAGCCTTGCATCCAACTGCTACCAAGTACAACCTGCACAAGACAGCCCTCTGCCACCAGCATGGCTTCCTCCATTGCCCACGTGGACTCCCCTACCAGCCTAGCTGGTTGCCCTGTGGCTGCCAGCTTCAGGACTCCACCGTCACCTCTACTACTGCCTATGCCACTGTGGCTGTGCCCACACTGTCAGATGCTGAGGCAACGGCGGTGGCAGCAGAGGCCACAGTGGCACTGACAGAGTCCTGAAGCTAGCAGCTGCAGGGCAGTCAGGGCAGAGGAGGCTGTGATAGCAATGAAGGAGACCGTGCTGGTGGTGGAGGTGGGCTGCCCCCAACAGATTGTTCATGCAAGGCTAGCCGGGTGGGCTAGCCAGTTCCCCTGAGGCTGCCAGCTTCGGGCCTCTGCCATCGCCACTGCAGCCTCTGCCGCTGTGGCCTCTGCCACCACCACCGCTGCCTGAATGTCTGGTGGTGTGGGTAGGGCCATTGCCTTGGTTTCCACAGGTGTGGCTTCTGCCTCGACCTCAACTGGTATGGCCACAGTCTCCTTTTCCATCTGCCTCCCTGACTTTTTGCAGCTACTGCCTCAGTTTCAGCAAGCACAGGTGTGACCACTGCCTGGGCTAACACCACTGGCCACCCCCCTGCCTCTTCTGGCTTGCTCCCTGGGGTGGGACAATGGACGTCATTTCCATCCCAGGAGGCAAGTCAGAAGATGTGTGTGTTGTACATATGTTTTAGTGCTGCTGGAAACACTTGCTGGGCGCTACGTCTTGGCTGTTAAGCCTAATTCATTTCCCAAATAGTTTCAGTTGATTTATGATGGTTTATATTGAAGATATTGTGAGAGGAGAGGAGAACTTTATCTCTGTCTATTTTTACAGGTTCCCAGTTGATTCATTGATTTATGAGCAAATTATTAAATTTACCTTTATTCTTGAAGTAATAATGAAATCAATGCAAAAGATCAAGAATTTCAAGGTGATGCATGCACTGTCTGGTTAAAAATACTACACCATGCATTACCTGGGAACTCCTTGTTTTTGGCTTCATGCTCTTCTTTTCACTCCATAGTGTAGACCTGTGGTCATCCAGAAAAGAAGATGAATGCTAGTCTATTCCTTTAAATATTAGAGGGCATTTCTACTTTGTCCTTGCCAACTTTGTCTGCAAAGCATTGAGACCATCCCACGACTGAAGATTCCATCCAGCCTGCCCTCCATCTTGGTAAATACCCTAAACTGAAGCTTATTCAGGCTTCTTTTTTTTTTTTTTTTGCCTTTGAACTATCAGGTGGTAACAACCACATTTGTATTTTGTATTCAGAATCTTCCAATTCCCATGTACAAGTGAGAAGGTTTGACACAAATCCATGTTCAAGTGGTTCCTCTCTGAAAAACATATAGGAACTGTATAGCGCTCCAAGTTCCTTTGCCTTTGTTCTTTAGGGGTGAGCATAACACTGGGCATCTCATGCTACATACAACGTTTTCTCATTGCTATCTTGTTATCTCACCCTTCTCTGTATTATTTACAGAGCAAGCAGCATTGTCCTAAGAGTGACAGCAACAGTCGGAGCTGCGGAATGTGGACTGTGATCCACCGTAAGATTAACTTCCCCCTCGCTCTAAGATTCTATGTCAACTGAAAGATAAGGACACTGCTGATAACAGAGGGCAAAATTCAGGAAATTGTGTTTCATTTCCACTAGCATAAAATGATATGTAGGACTAACCAGACTGCCCTGGGGATATTTCTCAGGACGGGACTTCAGCCCTGAACAGTGTGATATAGAGATATCCCTCAGGATATTCAGACTGAGCTGCTCTTCACCACACTATCTGGTAATGTGAAAGAAAAGTGCTTCAGTTTCTCTTGTAGTTGGAAGAGTTTAATGGTGGAGCACCTGTTTTGTAGGTCTAAGTGGGTAGCTGTGTTGGTCTGAAGTAGCACAACAAAAGTTGAGTCCAATAGCACCTTTAAGATCAACAAAGGTTTATTCAAGGTTTGAGCTTTCACGTGCAGGTTTGAGCTTTCACCTTGAATAAATCTTTGTTGGTCTTAAAGGTGCCATCGGACTCAATTCTTGTTTTTTTGTAGGTCGGTAGTCCCAAATTCATTTCATTTCTCATCTCAGTCAGATTAGAAGGGCAGGGAAGGTCCGGAGTCCAAGCCAAAGTAGACAGCTGTGGGTGGGCTTGATTGGATCCAGTTCTTGTTGAGAGGTCATAGCTCAGCTGAATGCCATAGTGCAACCCCACACACACACACACACACACACACAACCTCAAATCTACATAAATTCTTTGCAATGTGTCTTTTTTGTGTGTGTATATATTAATATATTTCTGTGTTGCTTCTATTCCAGGGTGGTTATTCCTGAGGTGGTTATGCAATACATATCAAAAAGGCATATCGTCTCATAATTTAGACATGAACAGTTATATTCAAAAATACCACAACAGCAAAACAAAAATCCAGACACTGCATTCCAGGCTCAGTTTCTGCACAGTATCAAAAGGTCTTCTAAATTACACAATTTTATAAGATCTCCTGAAATCACATTACAAAGAACTGCAGGGGAAGTACAACATAAAATGAGAACAAATGGGGAAAGATTAATCCCGCATACATCTATGTAGTTCTCAATACAGACAAAATGTGGCTTTTGAGGACCATTCAGTCATGCATCTCTTCTTATAGAGCAAATGTCACAGTTTCTCCCACTTTGGTGAAAACTTATTTATTTATTTATTTATTTATTTATTTATTTATTTATTTATTTATTTATTTATTTATTTACATTTATATACTGTCGTTCCCAATTGGGTTCACGGCGGTTCACATGATAAAAGAATAAAAACACAATAAAACCCATAAAAACCTGTAATTACAATTTCTAAAGGTGACAAGACGGCAAGCGAAAAAAACTAACTAAACTCACCCTCTCGACCAGTCAGGGCCAGCCTTCTGACTGACTTACTGGCGAGAGTGGGGAGACAGATCTATTTATTAACAGATGGACAGAAGGACATGGGGGATCTCTGATTGAATAGCGGGCCCTGCCCTGGCCTCAACCGTATGCCTGGCAGAAGAGCTCCATCTTGCAGGCCCTGCGGTAAGTTGACCACTCCGACAGGGCCCTCAGCTCTTCCGGGAGCTCATTTCACCAGGTGGGGTATCAGGACCGAAGGCCAGGCGAGCATCCCAAGGGCCCGGGACTACCAGTAAGTTCATACCTGCAGAGCAAAGAGCCCTGCAGGGGGCGTAAGCAACCAAGTGGTCTCGCAGGTAAACAGGACTCAGACCGCGTATAGCCTTAAAGGTCAAAACCAAGACCTTGAACTTGATCCGGAAACAAACTGGTAACCGGTGCAGATGTCAAAGCACCGGCTGAATATTGGCCCTCTATAAGTTACATCTTATAGTGGTAAGTTCCACAAGTCAGTTACCTTTGCCTGAAGAAGTACTTCCTTTTCTCAGTCTCAAATCTGCTGCCAGTCAGTGCTAATACTGTGGGAGAGGAGGAGCAGGTTTTCTCAGTATAATTTCTCTGTGCCTTGCACCAAGCTCCTGTTGTGCCTCTTGAAACCTCAGGTGCTTGAGTTTTATACCAGTGGCAAGCACTCTTGAACATTTTGGCAGCCAGTTTCCTTTGAAAGATGCAGTGAGCTATACAAAGCATCCCCAGTGTAGCCGCACCCTAGATTTATGTACTGTAGCACTATATGAGCAGTTTTATTCTCAGTCCCTTTCCTTATAATTCTTAGTGTTACATTTGCCCTTTTAAAAATTGCTTCCGCACAATAAATTGATGTTTTCAGTTAGGCATCTACCACCCCTTCAGGTCATCATCAATCTAGATGCCCCTCATAATATACTTTGGGATATTATCACCCATCTACCATTTCTTTACCTGTTGACCAAGTTTGCAGAGTTCTTTTCTGGAGATACAAAGCCTTTGTTTTTCACAAACTTGTCAGCAGCACACAAACCCCCTCCAGCATTTTGATGACCTCACATCTCAAGCAAGGTGAGATGGCGCCAAAGGAGAACAACCTGCTGCTACAGTGTGAAAATCAGTCCACAGTTTACTATTGACACTAATGTCTGACAGCAAAGTACAAGTCTTGGCAGAAAATAACTGTAGATTAAAAAGTGAGAGGTTACTCAAATTTTTAGAAGAAGAAGAAGAAGAAGAAGAAGAAGAAGAAGAAGAAGAAGAAGAGTTGGTTCTTATATGCCACTTTTCTCTCCCCAAAGGAGGCTCAAAGCGGCTTCCAGTTGCCTTCCCTTTCCTCTCCCCACAACAGACACCCTGTGAGGTGGGTGAGGCTGAGAGAGCCCTGATATCACTGCCCGGTCAGAACAGCTTTATCAGTGCCATGGTGAGCCCAAGGTCACCCAACTGGCTGCATGTGGGGAGCGCAGAATCGAACCTGGCATGCCAGATTAGAAGTCCACACTCCTAACCACTACACACATCCCTTAAAGATTCTTGCAGTTGTCACTGGTATCCATGTGCTAGTACATCCAGGGACTCAAATATGACTGTTCATGGCTGTATTTAATGGCACATATGTTAATGTTCACCTGTGCAAATTAGTAGTTTATATGAGGCTTGAGAGAGGGTTTAGTGTTATTATTTTAAAAACAACCCTCCGATGATGAGTTGTGCCACAGGGCTTCTCTCTGGCTGTGCTGCTAGCTGATCCCGAATCATCACTGTGAATTGCTTCCCAGGCAACATTGCACTCGTTGGTGTGGCAACCAGAGGGTGTGTTGTTGTTGTAAACCTTGGAATCTGCTGTGGAGCCAGGGAATGAGTCCCCTCCCAGCACAGTTGCTAATATTGGACTCATGACCATCAGCCATGAACTGCCGCCAGGTTATTCTTCTACAGCATACAGCATACCAGACCCTGCAAATAAAAAGGGACTGAATGTATGTAAAAGTGTGTAGGGCATGATATCATAAGATTTCAGGCCCAAGACCTTGTTTTCTAGATATCCTTCCCTTTTGCAGATGAAAGACCTTACTTATATACTGCCTGATGATATTTAAATGTTTGAAAGGTGGTCACTTGGAGGAAGGCAGGGAGCAGTTCCAGTTGGCAGCAGAGGATAGGACCTGCAGTAAGGGCTTTAAAGTTTAAACTACATGTAGAATGGTAAAGGTAAAGGTATCCCCTGTGCACGCACTGGGTCATGTCTGACCCTTGGGGTGACGTCCTCTAGCGTTTTCATGACAGACTCAATACGGGGTGGTTTGCTAGTACCTTCCCCAGTCATTACTGTTTTACCCCCCAGCAAGCTGGGTAGCCGGCTGCTGGGATTGAGCTCCCAGCCTCTTGGGCAGAGCTTCAGACTGCATGTCTGCTGCCTTACCACTCTGCACCACAAAATGTAGAATGGTATTGCCTGGATATCAGGAAAACATTTTTCACATAATAGTACAGCAGTGGAACCAGATGCCTAAGGAGGTAGTAAGCTTCCTCTTACTGGTGGTCTTCAAGCAGTGGCTGGACAGGTACTTAAAATGGATGCTTTAGGCTGATCCTGCACTGAGCAGGGGTTGAATTAGATGGCCTATATGGCCTCTTCCAACTCTATGACTCTATTCTATTGTAAGATGTTTGGGGCAAACCGAGGAAGAAGATACATATTTAATGAGACAAGGCATTAGGCGATCTCTGAATGGTTTTCCCCTTTAATTGTTTAATGGTAAATAGCAGCTTTGGGAGCATGCAGTTTGGATCACTGAGGCCGAGTGAGGCAGAGGAATTGAACCCTTTCCACCCTGCATGCAATTTACCCTGGGAAAGCATAAAGGCAACCTGTAGTTTGCCTAACCACTACACCAAACTGCGAGCCAGTTTGGTGTAGTGGTTAGGAGTGCGGACTTCTAATCTGGCATGCCAGGTTCGATTCTGCACTCCCCCACATGCAGCCAGCTGGGTGACCTTGGGCTCATCACGGCACTGATAAAACTGTTCTGACCGGGCAGTGATATCAGGGCTCTCTCAGCCTCACCCACCTCACAGGGTGTCTGTTGTGGGGAGAGGAATGGGAAGGCGACTGTAAGCCACTTTGAGACTCCTTCGGGTAGGGAAAAGCGGCATATAAGAACCAACTCTTCTTCTTCTTTCTTGTCCCTGGGTAAATCCTTGCACCAAGGTTCCGTAGAGGTGGACAGGGTAGCAGTGGCGGTGGAAGATCATGTAGTACATTTGATGGCCCTGATCCATCTGAGCATTACAGACAGGTAGGCCTGCAGACAAAGAGTCTACATAGGCCCTTTGCTACATACCAGGCAGCATTGCTGCCTTGTGATGTGTATGCTATAATCAAGTACCATAAGAAAAGGACTGACAGATTTAGAGCCAACACGGATGAGACAGGAGGGAACCAGGATGAAGACAGGAACCATGCAGCTCTAGATCCTAATATTTCCACGATCACATGATGGTTTATGAGTCACTCCTTCAGTGGTTACTATTGGAAAATGTTGTCAGAGATACCCTCCCCCCAACTGTTCAAATCTGCAAGTTTCAAAACAACTCCCAAAGTGTCTTGCAATTGCCTTCTCTTCCTCTCCCCCACCAACAAACACCCTGTGAGGTAGGTGTGCTGAGAGAGCTCTGAGAGAACTGTGACTGGCCCAAGGTCACCCAGCTGGCTACATGTAGAGGAGTAGGGAAGCAAACCCGCTTCTTCAGATTAGAGTCTGCCGCTCTTGACTACTAAACCAAGCTGGCTCTCTACGCCAAGCAGCTTTGGTATTTGTCACATGAAGTATTTAAATGGGAACCACTGCCAAGATGGAAATGACATTTTCATTCTGTTCCCTTCATAATAATTTGCACTGTATCTTTAGACTACTTTTTCAGAATGAGGGAGTTTAGAGATAAGAGAGAGAGAGAGAGAGAGAGAGAGAGAGAGAGATTTCTATGAAGCACCCACTGGTAGGAAAAGAGAAAGGTGGGTGCATGCATGCCTCTCTGGACTGCAGCCATGCATGACACCAACAACAAGGATTAGCGTGAGAGATGCTATGAGTCTGCATTGGCTTAACTGTGACCTGTTTTCTGAAATTCATTTGTACTTCCAGCATCTTCAGGCATCAGAGCTTATTCCATGAGTTCCAGGTAATAGCAATTTTGTTGTGATACCGCACGTGTTAATTAACGTATTCAATGCTAAGTTGGCATTTATTATCTCTAGCCACTTGCCTGTCTTCCCGCTGGGTTCTATTTGTGAATTTTCTAAGTCTATAAATGGAAACCTTAGCTAACAAGAAATTATCACCCAGACAGCCTGATACAGTTCTGCCTCACAACCTGAGCCTGAACAGTGGCAGTGCCTAACGTGGAAGGCACTTCCTTGGGGGACCTGGATTTTGCTGTTCCTGAGCAATGGAGTTAGGAAAGCACCAGAGAGCAACCTTAACAGCAAAAACTTTATGGAAGGGGAAAGTGAAGGTAAGGTACAGTTTACCTCAGAATTATTGGCTAACTTGGAGTTCAGGCCAGAATGGAGCTGTTACATAGCAAAGGAGTTTCCAGTTACTATTTTGATACTTCCTCAAGTCAGTGACCTTGAAGCTTAGCAGGTTTGATAAGAGTGTGTTGAAATTAATTACTCTGATAGATTTCCGTGAGACTTTGAATAGGAATTTCTGTTCTTCATTTTCTTTAAAAAACAATTAACTGTATTTTTACTCCCGTAGTTATTTCTGTGAAATAGGGTTTTGTTTAGTTTTTTTTAAAATGAATTCCATGTTCTTGTAATGCATTCTATAAAATTCTGCGATGAGCAGTTTGATTCAGTAATCCTGACCACATGGTGTGTTATAATTACTACCTAGGTGAAACTAGAACATTGAAGGACAGCAATTTCACTTTTGTTTACAATCTGTATTTACTACCCTTTGGATCCTGGCAGAAACCTGCATGCACAGAAGCAAGGTTCTCCTGCCTTCCTCTCCCCTTACTGCCCAAAAATGCTCCCTGAAATGCTGTTTCTTGGGGACATGGGGGCCCTTAAAAGCAGCCTAAGGAAGAGGTTGGAGGGCTTCTGTGGGGGTGGGGAATTGGCAAAGTCACCCCTTCTTGCATGCGTGGTTCTTTTTGACGGGGTCCAGTGCTACAACTCCAAAGGAATAACTGGAATCTGCTTATGCCAAGAGTTGTTCTCTGGTGGCATGAAGGCGCCGTGTTATTATTGACTCTGAAAACTGATAAGCTGTTTTGTTTTTTTTTAAAGAAGTTGGCATTACTTGAACCAAGTGAGAAATTAGAAACTGTCTTGCATTCTTGGACAGGAAGGCAATACTACCGAGGCATTGGTCCTTTTAGCATCAGAGTATGTGTGGCAGAACATTGACCCAGCCTTCAGTTAAGCCCTTATTTTTCTCTCTTTACTCCCCTTAAGTAAATAGTATGTTCTATAGAGGGTAGAAATGTTTCGCTAATGGAATCTGGCAGTTTCATCTTTACAGCCTTGATATAAACATTGCCTTATCTATTCCGGTGTGCTACAGAGCTTCAGTTCCAACTCAGGGTCTCAGTAGCCCTGGCACAAGGCGACTGTCACCCACCGGAACTAAAGGAAGAACAGATGCAGATGGGCGAAGTAGCACAATGAAATCAGAGTCCAGTGGCACCTTTAAGACCAACAAAAGTTTATTCAAGGTGTGAGCTTTCGAGTGTAAGCACTACCTCAGACTACCATCATGACAGTGGAAACATAAAGCAAAAATTAATTCTGTTAAATTAGTAAACTGTGTCAACTACAACTGAATTCGAGGGGACTGGTTGGCTGTTCCCTCCCCAGTGGCACGCACACCACAGCCTCCCTTGCCACAGAGCTCCCTGGGACTTGTAGTCCCAAAGCAGTCTGGTGCCCCATGGGTGTGGGAGCTTCCCCGCCATGGCAAACGCTGCCGGGGTAAGTCCCATCTGCCCTTCTATTCCCATTGTCATGATGGAAGTTCATAGTCTGACAAAGAGTGCTTGCACTCGAAAGCTCACACCTTGAATAAATCTTTGTTGGCCTAAAAGGTGCTACCGGACTCTGATTTTATAGAGGAAGAACACTTGGTTTTTATACCTCACTTCTCACTACCCGAAGGCATCTCAAAGCAACTTACAATCGCCTTCCTTTGCTTTCTTCACAACAGACACACTGTGAGGTGGAGCCGAGAGAACTCTGACAGAACTGCTCTTGTGAGAACAGCTCTAACAGGACTGTGAGAGATTCAAAGAAGTAGCCGTGTTGGTCTGAAGCAGCACAACAAAACAAAATCAGAGTCCAGTGGCAGCTTTAAGACCAACCAAGATTTATTCAAGGCGTGAGCTTCCGAGTGCAAGTTTGAGGAAGAGTGCTTGCACTCAAAAGCTCACGCCTTGAATAAATCTTTGTTGGTCTTAAAGCTGCCACTGGACTCTGATTATGTTTTGTAGGACTGTGAGAGGTCACCCAGCTGGCTGTATGTGGAGGAGTGTGGACTCAAATCCAGGCCATTGCTCTTAACCACTACACTAAGCTGGCTTGGTGTAGGTAAGAGTCTAGTCTCTTTAGCAGGCTGAATTAAATGGGTATTTCCATACCCTCCACCGATGAAAACAGGAGGACACTTCTGCCCAAGGCCTCATTCCTAACATCATCCCACATGTTCTGCCAAAAGTTCTGTACCTGCTCTAGCTGCATTGTTTTTCTCTGCAGCAGCTTTTCAGTAGTAGTTTTTGTTCTTCTGTTTCAAGATTTGCTAGAAAAACTGTTAAGTTCCCTGAAAGGAGACCACCAAGGAGATACCAAGGAGATAAAAACAATACCTTTAATGAAGTTCAAAAACTAACAAGGTCCTTCAAACAGCTGCAGCTGCCGGGGCAAAACAAAAAGCAAAAAGTGAAACAAGGCGTGGAACATAATCAGCCTAATTAAGGGATGAGCTCCAACCCCATCACACTTGGCAAACCAGAGAGGCCAGTGCATAGTGTGTCCTTCAGTTTATCATCCACGGATCAAAATCTACCTCAGCAGCTTCAGCCTGCGGAATGACAGGCTGCATACGGTGCCCATTATCATCTATGCACATATATTGTACATGCCTTCTCAATAGAGATTTGAGCGCTGGCATCTGAGAAAAAGAGTAAACTCTGAGAACTGAGAATCCTCACGAACATTTTAATGAGGTATCCCCCAAAGGTATGTGTATGCGTGTGGACAGAAAATGAACAAAAAATAAGGACTGAGATTTACCTGAAACAAGGGTACCTGGAACACAAGGATTTTTGATCTGGCCTTTGGTTTTCAGAAGAGTAAAGGTTTATTTTGGTCAAAAATGCCCCCTGAAGTGTTAGTAATTCTGCTTCAGTTCACATGGGTAAACTTAAATATAATTTACATTTCTCACTGTACTGCTTCGTTGATTTGATGATTCATAGGGTGTTTCCACACAAGGGCCAATGTTGCCAATTGGTCCCACAAAGTGGAAACGCTATTTTTAAAAGTGTAATCTCGGCGTTACGCATACCTGCTTTTTTAGTGGAATCCAGTAGCGTTTCATTCGTTTCCCACAGGTTTCCGGTCTCGCAAAAATCGCTAGACAGGATGCAATTTTTTTCTGTGCTTTGTCCTGCCCCTGGCCATCAATCAAACGAACAGCCAATAGGTGATTGTTATCATGCTCCAGGAAAGCCCCTTTCCCTTTAAGAAAAGTTAAAAAAAAACACGTTGTAACGAATAAGCGTTAATTCGTTGCAACGGAGAGACCCATCTAGCTGGCAGCTGGCGTGTGAGCTGGCGATTCATCATTACCACGCTCCCCCGAGTGAAAAGAAAAATCCCCCCCCGAACGGGCCCGATTTTCGGCCGAAAATAAGGGGAACTTGCAAACGGGGCTGTGTTGTGCTTGGGGACTTAGGGGAGCTTTAAAGCACTTCTTTGGAGGGACTGTAACCGAAGAAACCTCGCTGGGTGAATGAAGGCTCACTGGTTCTTTGCTTTCTGCTCACTCCGAGAAAAAAAAATGACGATCGCTTCGCCGGAAGTTCTGAGGAGAGAGCCAGGGGGAGGGACTTTGTTGGAACCGCAACGATGGGAATGCACAGGTCTTTTTCTCTAGTGTGGCAGATTGTTTGCAAGAGTATGGCGCTTCTCGGAGGGTGAATCCACTTTTTCCGATTTCCCTTTAAGTGCTACAACGAAGCGCTTTTCGCGGAACTGTTTCAGGAGTGTGGCAGATTGTGTGTGACGTCTTGCGGAACTGCAAATTAGTAGCGTTTACAATTTGCAAGCCTTCTGCTACATTAAAGTCGTGCGGAATGGCCCATAGTCTTGTATTTTGAAGAGAGGGACTCAAGTTGGAATATAGAGAACAAAATATATTGATTCTGCATGGTCATTTTGTTGAAATAAGAAAATCTCAAGGTTTAAATAATATATTTTTTAAAAATGTTGCTCACAATGCCATCATTACTTCCATCAGAATAGGATTTTAGAGCAAGTGCCTCAGATGGAGCTTCTAAATGCAATTTTGTTTGCTCTGTTACCTTTTTTTGGGCGGGGGGTAATACTATGGAGTGTCTTAAACCTGATACAGTTCAGGGATTTAGCCTATCAATTTGGCCTTGACCACCATCCTCCCCTACCTTGTGTCCAGATTGCTTCTCTTTTGTACCTGATGTATCAAAACACTATAGACAGTGTTACACACCATGGTATTATTGAGGGGGTCATTGTGGTACCATGGTGGAGGAACCCTGTTTTAGAGAATGCCTAAAATATTACTGCACATATGACTTCCTGAGTGATCATCTCACACATTGGTTCCAGGAACTGTCATGCATCAGCAGGACATACACACCCTTAGAAAAATCCTGCGCATTTTCTGTCTAGTGGGGTAGAGAGACCAGTGATTGACTCCAGTGCCAACTTAGTGCCACATCACCAGGGATGCTGGGGAACACAGAGAAGCCAAAATGTAACCTGGGTGGCATGAGAGATATATATGATGTTGACCTAGTCTCTTACCGTGGTATGTGCCAAGCGATCACAGTGCATACAAAAATGTATGAATATATGTACATGTGGGACTTGGATGACAACAGCATTATGGCATACACAGATCAAACATGAATAATGGCTGAAAGGGATTGTATTTTGGATTCTGAAATTGGGCTGAGTGGCCCTAGTTGATTCGACAGGGAGACTGTATACAGAGTAGCTGGACACAAAGTGCTCCATCATGTAAGAAATATGGAAAATCCACTTTCTGCATCCGAGTAGTGTCATAAGCTAAAGTGAAGTACAGATGTAAGCTTTAACAGGGGTGCATACACATTAACAGCAGACTTGTGTGCTTGTGAGAATGACTGCCCTTTCTTAGCTCAAGAAAAAAAAACCCACTCGAGTTCTATAGTCTGTAAATAACAGTGTTAATGTTATCTTTAGTGTCATCTTCTGTGGAAAGATTAGGGACAACAAATCTGTAGGTGAAATGACTTTTAAACCATGGGCCTTACATGCTATACTGACATGTGTGAGTTTTTCCCACACAACACTTCTTTTCAGTTATGAGTGGAAGTCCATTTCCACAGACATATTGCATGGGCAGGCAGGATATATTGGCTAGAACTCAGTTGTGATAGGGCTCTCACTACTGTGTCCATAGTGCGTGTCTTTTCTGCATTAAAGGAGGACTCCATGAGCATTCAACCGGGAAGAGGAATGCTCTTTCCTTCCCCTGCTAGATCAGCCGCACCTCCTGCAAGATCTTTCCCCTTCTTCTGACCCTGTTTCCGCTGCTCCCCTCTGCCTCAGGGTAGTACTTCCCCTCAAGCATATTTTTAATATTATGTTAATAGGAAATGGATTTACTGGCAAAGGATATACTTCCTTATAAGACCAAAGGTGATCACTATTGGAAAGTGTTTATTCCTACAGATGTGCCACTAGCAGTAACCACCCAGGTGACAACCTCAATCTCTTGATCCTGTGCGCGATGCAAGGCATTGGGTCAAGACTGCAAGTAATGCAGCACAAGTCCTTGGAACAGGTTCTTCCATCCAAACCATTTTCACCATTACCTTATCCCTCTGAGTATTATTTTTAAATAATGAGAGTGATCTTTTTATATTTGGGAGTGTGGAAACATACAAGTCATTTGCATGCCAAAAATCTTATTGTAAACTAGCAGTAAAGCCCGCTGCACCCTGAAATGCAGCAGGCGCTAGCATGGCGGCGGGGGGGGGGAAGGTTGCAAGAAGGAAGAGCATTTAAAATGACAGGGCAGGCTGACGGGAGGAGGCCTCCTTCCTCCCCCCCCAGCCTGCCCTGTCATATTGCAATTGTGCCAAGGCCGGGAGCTGGCTCCTGGCTGCAGCGCCATTTTAAATTGACAGGTAAATGCGGGAGGAGAGTGAAGCCTTCCCCTCTGCCCCCCCCCCACACTTACCTATTGCCCTGTCAGCGGCCAGAGGCAGACTGGCAGCAATGCCCCCAAATTGCCCTTCACTGGGCATGGCCTGTTCAAGGCAGGGCCCAATCGGGACACACTTTGTGCATCCTGATTGGGCCCTACCTTGGACAGGCCATGCCCAGTCTCCGCCATGCCCAGTCTCTTAGGCTGTTATTTTAACAGTGAAGTTCTGTTAAAAATTGATATTAAATGGGTTTCATCCCAATATAATGTCTGACAAAAATGTTTCCTAGCATAGAGTAGGCCACTATTGCTAAACTCTAGGAAATCCAGTTTTCTGTCAGTTTCATATCCTTTGGTTGCAAAGAGCCAGCCATGTCTATTGTAGCCAAATAAAAAGAGTGAAGAGAAAGAGAAGAGCTCTTTCTATATCCTGCTTTTCACTACCAGAAGGGGTCTCAAAGTGGCATACAAATACATTCCCCTTCTTCTCCCCACAACAAATACCCTGTGAGGTCGGTGGATCGGAGAGAGCTCTAAGAGAACTGCTCTATGAGAATTATTCTAAGAGAACTGTGACTAGCCTAAGGTCACCCAGCATGTGGAGGAGTGGGGAATCAAACCCACTTCTCCAGATTAGAGGCCACTGCTCCTTGACGACTACACCACACTGGCTTTAAGTAGCCTTTAAAGACTGACCACATGGGGCAGAACGAAGCTGTGACACATGAAAGCTCCTATAGAAATACTGTGCTAGTCTTTCAGGAGCAGCTAGGCTTCTTTGTCCTCATGCCCTTTGGCAACCCAGACTGCTCATAGCTTTTAGAATCATAGAATCATAGAATCATAGGGTTGTAAGGGGCCATACAGGCCATCTAGTCCAACCCCCTGCTCAACGCAGGATCAGCCCTAAGCATCCTAAAGCATCCAAGAAAAGTGTGTATCCAACCTTTGCTTGAAGACTGCCAGTGAGGGGGAGCTCACCACCTCCTTAGGCAGCCTATTCCACTGCTGAACTACTCTGAATGTGAAAAAAATGGCAACTGGCAACTGTTGGCAACTGTTGCTTTTGTAGCACTATTATTTGATGATAAAGAGGAAAAGTTACTATGCTGTTCAATATAGCAAATGAGCAGAGCTATCCTGAGTAGAGGCCAATGACTCCCGTGGGCCTAAACGGGCGTCACTTTGCTTAGGCCTGCATCAGAGGCAATTGTGGTGACTGTAGATGCATCTGATTCACAAACTACTAGGATTTATACATATTGTCAAGTCGCCCCTCAGTCCATGGCGTGTATTCTAGTAACAGAGGAACCAAAGTCCCAAGAGCCATTGGGCTTGCCTCTTGTCGTCCTGTTTTTCTCTGTGGCCACCTTTCCCCCCTCCCTTTTCGCCCTCCTTGCTGGGCTCTCAGCCTGTTCCCAGGGAACGGAGAGTGTCCTTTGTGAGGCTCTCTCTTGTCTGGCATGTTATGACTCTAGTGCAGGGGTAGTCAAACTGCGGCCCTCCAGATGTCCATGGACTACAATTCCCATGAGCCCTTGCCAGCATTCGCTGGCGAATGCTGGCAAGGGCTCCTGGGAATTGTAGTCCATGGACATCTGGAGGGCCGCAGTTTGACTACCCCTGCTCTAGTGGATACTTCTTGCTGCCTTTTGGGCACTGTATAAAAAGTGTAGCTTTTGCTTTGTTCTGATTGCTCCTTGAAGATAAGTACCCGTCTGCCAGGAGAAGAGCAAATGGCGAGAAAGTGAAGTGTTGATGGGGCTGGGGGGGATGGTGGTGGTGTCTATAACGCGTCCCAGGACTGGACTTGCCAATTGTTCATAGCAATAGAGTTTCTATTATGAAGCTTCCAGTTGTACCCTCTTGGACACAATAAAACTCTGAACTCTTTTCTAAGGAGAATGTCTCAGTTTTTCTTGTCTCCTTGCTCAGTGACACGTGTGCTGAGAGAGGAGCAGCCAATGTTACCATATTTTGTCTCTGGAGGCAGCACATGACAACACTTAACCACTGCTTGCTCTGTTTAACCTCATGTTCTCATCTTCCTTGGCAAGTAGGAACCGCTCTCAAGAGACAAGAACAGCTCCATCACAGCTCTGTCTTGCATGTCCTTAGAGCGAAAGAGCCCATGCGTTGGTAGCTGTACTCATTTCTGTTATCCTAGCTGGAAATGGCAGGGTCATGCTCTCCTTAGGAAAGGCAGAATGCTCACACTGGTAGTAGTCATAGCTCTCCCCTGTTTATCCCCTGCAAAAACAGCTCCCCACCTTCCCAAAACCCTCTATAATTACTGCAGCTGCTCTGTCAGTGTTTTAGCTTGACTGTACCTCAATGTTTTGCAATCGAATTTCTCAAGGAGACGATTGATAGGAAGTTGAAGTAAAAAGGAGATGGACAGAGTTACCACGTCTTTATTCTGACATTTAGAACATACCGTACATACAGGAAAGAAAAAAATGTTCTCCATCTTCTCTCTGCACTGAATTTCACATACCTAAATTTGTCAGGCACTGTTGCCAGCATAAAATCCACAGGGAGAAATTGAAATAGACTCTTGTTGGAGATAAAATTACTGTCTGGCACCTCCATCAGAAACATTTCATGATGACACAGCTGCCAAGTGTCACCACAAACTAGGGGAACATCATGTTGAGCTGGTGCAACACTTGGTGGGTTTCATTCTAATCACATTTGTTGGTGCAGCAAATCTCTGGATTGGGGCAGAATCTTGTAAAGACTTAAGTGATTTAGTAATCTTGGCACAGTTTCAGGTATGAAAACAATTTCCCCAAAGTGAAAGATACCTCCAATGACTTTTGCTTCACCTGGGGTGGCTTGAAAAGGAGAGAGTGCACAAGGATAAGTCTTTCTTTGCCTGGTTGCCTAAAAACTATTATTTCTTGCCACAAAGATCGAACATGTAGCTATAGAAGCATCTAATAGATTTTATAACTGCAACACTTTTAAAATTGTCATCTAGAAATATGAAATCAGAGGGTGAAGTGCTTCATAAGCATCAGTACTTTTAAGTTTGTGATTCCTGCTCCTTTATAACAAGGGAAATAATGGTGGCTGATTGACCCAGTATCCTATGTGACTCCCCCCCCCAAACATGTTTAAATGTGGGAGATACACATTTGAGGTGACCTTTTCATTCTCAGTGGAGTGGAATCATCCTCACAAGAAAGGCAGGCAGAGTTGTATAAGGAGGGGCAGCAAATATTTCCTTTTGGTAAGTCAAGGAAATGAGCTAAAGCTGTCATTCTGATTAGTGGGACAAAGTTGTATTTACTTATTCAAAGGCCTGGCAGGGGTGGTAAACACAGCAGAAGACAGAATCACGGTACAGGATGATCCTGACAGGCTGGAAAACTGGGATGAAATAAATAACATGAATTTCAATAGTGATAAATGTAAAGTTCTGCATTTAGATAGTAAAAATCAAATGCATCATTATAGGATGGATGAGACCTGTCTTGGCAGTAGTATGTGTGAAAAGGATCTAGGTAGACCATACACTGAACATGAGTTAGCACTGTGACTCGGTGGCTAAAAAGGCAAACAGGATTTTGGGCTATCAAAAAGTAGTATAGTGTCCAGATCATGTGAGGTGATGGTACTGCTTTACTCTGCCCTGGTAAGACCTCACTTAGAATACTGTGTTCAGTTTTGGGCACCACAATTGAAGAATGATGTAGACAAACTGGAGCATGTCCAGAGGAGGGCAACAAAAATGGTGAGGAGTTTGGAGATCAAGATGTATGAGGAAAGGTTGAGGGAGTTTGGTCTGTTTAGCCTGGACAGAAGATGACTAAGAGGTTATATGATAGCCATCTTCAAGAATTTGAAGGGCTGTCACATAGACGATGGAGCAGAGTTGTTTTCTGTTGCCCCAGAGGGTAGGACCAGAACCAATGGGATGAAATTAATTCAATAGTATTTAGTGCTAAACATCCGGAAGAAGTTCCTGGCAGTTAGAGCAGTTCCTCAGTGAAACAGGCTTCGTCGGGAGGTGGTAGGTTGTCCGTTTTTGGAAGTTTTTAAGCTGAGGCTAGATGACCATCTGACAGAAATGCTAATTATGTGAAGATAGGCAGATTGTACATGGGTGGGCAGAAGAGATTGTGTCGGTGCTTGGCTTTTGTGGCATTAAGCAGGCAGTTGGACTAGAGACCCTTCCAACTCTAAGATTCTATGTGGTACTGCATTGTTATCCCCCAATGGGGACCCAAAGTGACTTTAAAAAAACCCAATTTAAATAATTTAAAATAACCAAAATAATGTAGAAACAGAGAGTTGAAAAGGTACACTAACTATCCCAACCAGGGATTCACTGGGAGGGGGGGGGGTCTATCAAGACCACAGGCTGCAAGTTGTATGCTAAAAGCCAAGAATGCTTGAACACTTTTCCTGGAAGGTTCATGCGTCAGGATTTGAGAACCTGCACAACAGAGAAACAAAAGTTCACCTTAGATTTCTCACAGCTGGAGCCTGTTCTTCCCACAATTCTCCTCATCGCTGCAAAGGGAGATATGTAGTATCCTGTGAAAGGCAAGTATCTGTATATGCCTCTCAGATATCCACTTTTTTTCCTGATCCTAATATTTGTTCCCTGCGAAATGACAGGCCTCAAAGGGAGAATACTGTTGCAGTGCATTAAAAATACCAAGCATAATTGCTAAAAGGGAACTGGCTTGTATTTGGCAGAGGCTGGCGTGTGGAATCTTCCAAGGAGGCAGGGAAAAGGTCAGAGAAGGTCCAGGGGATTGCATTTGGTATCCCAGGAATGCGGCACTGCCTTGTGGGCACAGGGAGGTGCTGGATCTCCCAAAGGCTATCAAGCATCATCAAGGAGGGCAGTTTTAGTGATTCCAAGGCACCAGTAGATCCTTGACATCCCCCTCAGCCAGAGCCACCACCTGCCAGGCCAAGCAAGACAGAACCTTCCCTCATGTGAGAAGAATGGAGGCCACCACCAGAAGCTACCTGAAACCCAGATGGGGTGGACACAAGTGGCCACCACCACTGAGTCAGCTGCCTGAGCCCTAAATAGGCAGGCATGAGGGGCCGAACCCTGGGCAGTGTCAGCAGGAGCTTGCTCTTATTCTTTTTCACTCCCATTGAGGGAACAGGGAATAGGGCCATGGGCAGTTGCGCCCAGTATGAGCTCCCAGTGCAGCTGTCCAGGTTGTCCACTGGTGACGGCCGTGTCTGGACAAACTTGACACGGTGCCTGAGGCACTGCAAGTGAGTGGGCTGATGGCAATGACTGGGTGCCACGGAAGGCTACAGAGAGTGACCTGCAGGCAGAAAACCTGAACTATTGCCGTGGGTGCCCTGAGAGTCAGTCATACGTAAGAGCTCCAAATTGCCAGTAATCACAGGAGCACAGGGGACTTGGAGTCCAGAATTAATGGCTCTTTCCACCATTTCCCCAAAAAACCCCACCACTCATCCCCATGTTCAGAATCAGGACTCAGTGTGGCTGCTCTTTCCATTTCACAAATGCTGGGAAGACCAAGCACAGACCTTTTAGCATTTCGTCTGATTTGACTCTCAAATAGATCAGGCAAAGAAATGCTGTCTACTGACAAGAATGCTCATTTAGAATCAAGAAAACTTCCCCAGGCCAACACAACTGGTGAAAGGTCCTGGCAAGAAAAAACAGTCAAGAAAATTCCCTTCTGTTTCCTGCCTGACAGTCATTGAATCATAGAATTGGAAGGGTCCTCCTGGGTCATCTAGTCCAACCCCCTGCACTATGCAGGACACTCACAACCCTATCGCTCATCCACTGTAACCTGTCTCCTCCTTGAACCTTCACAGAATCAGTCTCTTTGTCAGATGGCTATACAGCCTCTGTTTGAAAATTTCCAAGGAAGGAGAACCCATCACCTCCCGAGGAAGTCTGTTCTACTGAGAAACCGCTATGATGATAGGAATGATTTCCTGTCAGTTTCATTATATTCCCAACTCTTCTAGTTTTTACGTTTGCACTCTGCTTGAACTCACTAAGCAAACCAAACTGACTTTTAGTGTTTCAGAATTTATCATCATACTATTAGTTATCCCATTTAAAAAATCAGGTGAATAACAATGGAATGCTTCCATTAATTAATGTATATGCGCCTGATTTTACAGAACAGATGTTTGTATGTTCCTGTGTTAAGCATGTGGCTGGGTACTCATTGCTTGCTTGCCTGCACATGGTCTGTTGTCTGATGTCTTCCAGATATGGATCTGCTTACAGAAACGTGTTTCCACATCCATTGCCTTTGCTGGACTGGAGACAAGCCCTAATGGCTTTCTTTCTGAACTACTATTTTAACCCAGATCCATTTCCAAAAGCACTACATGGCCTCTTACTTAACTTGTGGAGATGAGAACATACCCCTGAATGACACACCAGCTGTAATCTGAGAGGCCTCCCTCTGTTCTGTCCCTCTCCACGGGGAAAGAATAATTTAAAGACCAGTAGCAGGCTGACTCCAGAAGGTGGGTTGAACTGTCCTGGTCACTCTTGTTCCCATTTCTTGTTGCAGAGGAGTTATGCATGGTCAATGTAACACTAAAAAAAAACATGCCCTTTGTTTTCTTGACGTGCCAAATAAGGGCACAAACTGCTTCTCCATATCCAAGTCATTTGACAATCACTCTTCTCCCTGTTTTAATGACTGGAGCTTTGAACAACAGAGTTTGAACCACAACTGGCCCAACTGTTTCATTCTGGCCAGGTATGTCTGAGTTGGAGTTTTAAAATGTGTAGAATTTGGGGTCAATTCTGTGGACCCATGTGTACAGGGGTGTGGGTATTTTGCTGCTGAAACAGAAATGCCCACCCAGAAATTATACAGACTTTTATTTACCAACTCTTTATGCATGTAAATTTTGACAAGGGAATCTGACTCAAAATAATCTGAAAACCCAAATCAGGCAAAGCATTTTTATTTGTTTAAAATATTAATATTCCACCTTTCTCCTGGAAGGCCTGAAGCAGTGTATAACAGATCACTGGTAGTGGCCAAAGGCAGCTTGGTCAACTGCAGGACTGCCAAATATAATATGCATTTAGTTTAAGATGACCAGATTTTAACATTGGTAAAGCGGGACACCATTGACCCGGGGGGGGGGGGGGTTCTTGATTAAAAAATTGGTCTATATGGAGCAACAAAAAGTTTCATAGAACGCTTAGAAGGCAAAAATAGTATTGTAATATATATATTTTTAATTTCAACATAAGTACAGTTTGCCAGGTACCTCCAGATGTCCCTCCAAAAGTGGGACAATTTGGTCACAATTTAGTTAGTTATTTCCAAAATGTATATTCTGCCTATCTGCACTTACAAGGGCTGCCAAAGTGGCTAACAATTACAAACATGCATGATAATAAATACATTATAAAACCATTAAAATAACCCCTCCCTCCCAAACATGCCTCATTAAAACACCTTTAAAAAGAGTTTGACAGGTGTTAAAAGGTCAGTCTGTAGTGTCACATGGATCTATGGGCCTATCAAGGACTCAGAAGGAACCTAGCACCCTAGTTATATGTGGAAGCAAAGCCTTTTGCCTCTGTAAGGAGGGACTTGCTTGCAGTGTTGTGTGTAAGCAAGAAAAGACAGAGACTAAGTAGCTGTCAGTCCACCCACTGACTGGTGAGGCTAGTAAAGAGGCAGGCAGAAGGAGGAACAGCAGCCTGTGTTGATAGGGCATTATACTATTCACTATAGTAACAAATGCACCAAAATGGCATAAAGATAACTTTTAAAGACAGTCTTTTTTAACATAATTCATACCAACAGTAAAAGATTATCTGTAGTAAACTCAAATGTAGGGGTGTGCATTCCCCAAAAAATCTGAAGCTGAAAATATACACAAAGATTCCTGTCTCAGGTTGTTACCATAATTTCCAGAAAGGTAAGCTGAAGCCCAGGATTCTAGAGCATTAACAAAAAGAAAAGCATGCCTTGAAACATCTTTGTTGTTTATCATGTTCAGGGATTACTGTTGTCATCAGCAGCAGACATCTTATTTTTCTTTGATTCTCCTGCTTTCCTGGGCAATTGCGATTCTCCCTTCCAGCTAGATCCTTGCAAGGGATCCAGGAGTACACGGAAACCATCATGATTGGACACAAACTCCAGTGAAAGAATAGTCAAAGCCAACAGCTGCTGCTCTGATCTGGATGACATTTTTCACAGGAATGAGAGACTTCACCAGCCAGGAACTCCTTAAATGGTAAAAGTATTTAATGTGTTCCTATGGGTAGCCTGAAGACACATGTCTCAGGACAATTAGATAATCGACTCATTGCATACAATCTTTCAACATGCACCTGTCAGGCCAAAAACATGTCCTCCCCCCAGCTGGAAGAAACAGTGCAGAGAAGGGTGCTGAGGGGCATCTGCTTTAAGAGTCTGTAAATTTGAACCTCTTTGTTAATTCTGCCTGAAATTTAGTTGATTTTTAGATTATGCTCTTTGCAAATCTGCTAACATTACCTTTTAAAGAGTTGCCACAGACTCTTAGTTTTCTTCACAAATCTAATGGTTCTGAAATTCCCCAAAAAACCACCCCAATTTTTTTTTAAAACGCTGAATTAAATTCCAAATTGATACTACCCCAAAAATTTGAAATTATAATGACCCAACTCAACACAAAACACAACCCTAATTTTCACTAAGGAGCACATAAAAATCAACAGAAAGCTTTCTGAAACAAAACCAGGGGGGAAAACCTCCCATCATCCTGTCCTTTCTGTTCTATAAGATCACTCCAAAAAGAAGCCAGGATATGGCCATGGTTGTAGTCTTGTAAGGGGGCAGCAAAGGTGGTGCATGGTGTCATGTGGACTTTTTGTTTTATATTCTCTCAATGGAATTCTATAATCACACTTTTGTCTATACTGTGAATCCTGGTTTTCTGACAAAAGTTGGTATTAGGAAGAGTGTGAAAAGGGATATCTCTCTTTCTTTTCTCCACTACAGGCTCCGCGGGTGAAATCTTACTATAGTTAATGTATGGATAACACAACACTGACCAACCTTATCCATCATCCTGCTTGCATATTCTAAGAATACCAAATACAATCTTGGCCTGCCTCTCTTTCTCTTACTATTTGTTGGCAGCTAAGCCAACCTTGGTGAGGTGATGGATGTGTTGCAATTTGATTCATTAACCGCCCGAGGCAACCATATCATATTTCTAAGGTTTGGTATGATGAAGCTGTCTGACCTAATGTAGCACTGCTTGGCCTAATGTAGAAGCAGGACCCAATGCCCCTGGCCTTTCCAGCTAGATGGAGCATTCCCAAAATGAACAGAGTGGAATAAATGTTTTTAATTTGTATGCAGATGCTGCAGTCTGCTCTATGGAGCAGGAAATTCTTTTTGCATGAAGTCTGAATGTAGCATCAACTATGTCAGCAGCACTTTAGATTGTAGCCAATGATAATTAAGCAACAGATTTCTATGGTGCCTTCTGAAGGCAAGAAGGAAAAGATGGGGGTATATCTATCAGGATATCAGCAGTAGGAGACAATGAAGGAGAAAGGGAATAAGACTGTGTGAGAACCTACTTATGAGATCCAATATGTTCTAGTGGTTGGAGCATTGGACTAGGATCTTGGAGACCCTGATTTGGGACCTCCACCTGGGTGATCTTAAGCCAATCATATTCTTTAAGACTAATGTACTTCACAAGGTGGTATGTGTTAGGATAAAATGGTAGAGGAATAATCTTGTAAATCGGGGGAGGAAATCAGGGTATAAATATCTAGATGTATGGTATAAATATCTAGAGAATGGAGAAGATGTGCAGATTAGAAATCTAATAATGGAGTCTCTTTGCTGTTAGGGGTTCAGGAACCACATGTAGCTCTTTGACATGGTGCCTGTAGCTCTTTTGACCACCCAATTTGGCATCTCTGCATGTTTCAGAAAAGTGGGCAAGACTATTTCCTGGTGGGGCTTATGGTTGGTAGATTGGTAACTCTCCTCTAAAAACAGCAATGAATTAAATTCCATGACTAATTGTTTAATTTTGGTAGGTTTTCACTAGGAAACCCGAATGGGATAGGCATATCATTGACATTGTTGGGTCATGTGAAGGTTTTGGATAATTTGTCTTCCTCCCTACTAAAGCCATTTTCTGAAGAGGAAAAAAAAATTAACTCCCCTCCCTGCCAGGATATGCCACCTTTTATAAAATGGCTGAGGCCTAATTCTAGGTATTTATTTCATAGGTTACACTAGTGTAACCTGTAGACTAGTGTTTATAACACCATTCATGATCAGCAACATACTTTCTTCTTTTGAAATTGTGCAGTTCCACTATGCCAGTCCATCTCAAAGTCAAACATACAGTGATCTAAAAAAAAACAAAACTGCAATCAGCAAAAATTCATCTTCCCCATGTTCTTTTCTATTGTTTTTGAAGGCCACTTCCCACTTCAGTAATGCGGAATCTAATTCCCCAATAATTTGCAATATGCTTTCCGTGAGCTTTCTGCAAACTATGCAAACCTGAATTACTTGAGACGGCTTCTTTATACATAATATAGAGCTATATTGTAACAAATGGTTCAGAAAGATACTTGGGTAAAGATTTAAGGCAGGGGTAGTCAAACTGCGGCCCTCCAGATGTCCATGGACTACAATTCCCATGAGCCCCCTGCCAGCATTCGCTGGCAGGGGGCTCATGGGAATTGTAGTCCATGGACATCTGGAGGGCCGCAGTTTGACTACCCCTGCCTTAAGGTCTATAAACTATACCAAGGGTGGTTAAACTGAGGCTCTCCAGATGTCCATGGACTGCAACTCCCACAAACCCCTGCCAGCATTGGCAGGGGCTCATGGAAATTGTAGTCCATGCACATCTGGAGAGCCACAATTTGGCCACCCCTGGTCTATACTATAGTTTATGGATTGTATAGTTTATGCTTGTTGTTTTAAGTAAGATCCTTATACAATTTTGCATCATTTAATGTGTTATGTTCATGCTCATGCTTTTGCTTTGGTTCCATTTTCAAATTTCTGATTGGTTCCAGATTATTACAATACAAATTGTAATTTGGATGTTTATTGGATGTCTGATCCTCTCGACTGTGTTAATTTACTTTGTGTTATGCCCCTTGAGTCCCAGTAAAAAAGGTGGACAAGGAACAATGTAATAACTAAATACATCTATAAATAACCATGCATGTATTTTCTGAAACTCACTATCCAGTATATTTGAAACAGAAAAGCTGGGTGGGGAGGGGGGGAGGTTGCTTTCCCTTTTTTACTACCCAAAGGAGCCTCAAAGAGGCTTACGATTGCCTAACCTTCCTCTCCACACAACAGACAACCTGTGAGGTAGGTGAGGCTGAGTGAGCTTAGAGAGAACTGTGACTGGCCCAAGGTCACCCAACTGGCTGCACGTGGAGCAGGAGTGGGGAATCGAATCTGGTTCTCCAAATTAGTGGCCACTGCTCTTAATCACTACATGAAGTTGGCTCTCTAACACAGGAACAGGAGCACATGTGACAGCAGCAGCAAGCACATTGTGAGAAATATGTGGAATCACAAACACTCACACAAACTTGCATTCAGTGTCACTTATAGTTTGGCTCTCACTGGGACCTTCTCTGGAGGAAAAGGATGTCTGCTGATGGTCTCTATCCTGCTTAGCCTCACATCCAACTTCTCAAGCAAAAATAAAGTCTTAGGGCAATCCAACCAAAAGTCTTTCACTTTTGACGGTTGGCGCTTTAATTCTCCTTCATGCTTGGCGTTATGGACGTTTGTTCTTCTGGCCTGCGGCGTGGGAAGAGTTGGCCTGTTCATAGACTTTCTGTGTGGTCAAATTACCTCCTGCCTTCATCGCAATTACCCAACAGCTCAAGCAGGCAAAGAACAGGCTGTTCTTCTTCAAAAACCCACCGAGGAAAGGCAATCACTTCTTGAAATATGATACCTCCTTTTAAAAGATATTTTCAAATGATAAAGATCTTTATCCCAGCCTGGTATTTTAATGTTGCTCTCTGGATTATAAATAATCTTCTGCATTTTAGAGTTTATCTTGAAAGCAACTCTGTAAATCAGTGTGATCAATGTTCAGTTCACACACAGAGCTTATGTAAAGGTTAAACATCAGTGGCTGTACTGCTTAGAACAATCAATGTTCCTCCACCAGCATCAAAGAAACAAAGGCAGGGCCCTGTTTATTTCAGCAGCACTTTTCATGCCCATTCCGTGCTTTCCATGCCCAAATCGCTTGATAAAATAGAAGTAGCTGATCTGGGGCCAAGGGACCAAGCCCTATGAAGATAGGTTGAGGGACTTGGGAATGTTCAGCCTGGAGAAAAGGAGGCTGAGAGGGGACATGAAAGTCCTCTTTAAGTATTTGAAAGGTTGTCACTTGGAGGAGGACAGGATGCTGTTCCCATTGGCTGCAGAGGAAAGGACATGCAGTAATGGGTTTAAACTAAAAGCACAATGATATGGGCTAGATATCAGGAAAAACTTTTTCACAGTCAGAGTAGTTCAGCAGTGGAATAGGCTGCCTAAGGAGGTGGTGAGCTCCCCCTCACTGGCAGTCTTCAAGCAAAGGTTGGATACACACTTTTCTTGGATGCTTTAGGATGCTTAGGGCTAATCCTGCGTTGAGCAGGGGGTTGGACTAGATGGCCTGTATGGCCCCTTCCAACTCTATGATTCTATTATTCTAGCTAGGCTGACAATACATAAAAACATGCATCTTTTTGCTGGGCATCTTTTCCTTGATAGTTTAGACAGGCAGCATCTATGTGAGTATTTCTGGGCATATGCCTGTGGACAAATGAATGAGGACAAATGAATGAGGATCATATTAATTTTCATGGGTTGAAGGAAATGCATACTTAAATCCTTTCTCAGCAGCATTAAATAAACCATCAAGCCAGTCTTAATGATTAGCAAAGGTTGCTTGTATCCTCTTTGCCTCCTACTCAGCAATGGCAATGTTAAACTAAACCCCAATTCATTAAAAAATGTTTAGAACGGTCTGTATTTAAAGGTTCACAAAAAATATTGACTCACCAATTCCAATTTTTATGAATAGGGGTTTAGTTCAACCTCATGCTGTTGCAAATACTTTTATTTAGGTCTTCAGCTTAAACCAAGCAGCTTGTTAGCACTCTTAGTTTTTGGCTTTTACTATAGAGCAGTGGTTCTCAACCTTCCTAATGCCACGACCCTTTAATACAGTTCCTCATGTTGTGGTGACCCCCAACCATAAAATTATGCAAGGGTTCTTTCACAGGAATTAAACTGAAACTGACCAATGGCGTGAAGATCCATTGTTGATGGTTGTATATAAATTGTTTTTTTTCCTGAGGTTTCTCAGTTCAGTTCTGCCTCTTGTCCCACCATGCCTATTTCATTCTTTTCCACTGCTTCAGACAGACAAACGCTCCATCTACTCCGCAAGGCTGTTGTGTGGATGAAATGGAAGAAGAGCAGCCGAGTGTGGGCACCTGCAGGATAAGCAGCAACAGTGGCGGTGCCCTCCTGCCAAGCTGCTCACACTGCCGTGACCCCTGTGAGAAGGTTGTTCGACCCCCAAAGGAGTCCCGACCCCCTGGTTGAGAACCACTGCTATAGAGGAACCTTGAATCCACTACATCGGGGGTCAACAAACCCTGGTCTGTGGCCCGGTGCTGGGCCACGAGAGCCTCAGGAGCGGGCCGCAGCTCCCTCTCCCCGCCCCCCTGCAGCAAGCAGCTCGCCAGGCTACGAGCAAATTGGCCACCAAAGGGGCCGATTAGCTCGCAGCCCGGCAAGCTTCTTGCTACGGGATGGGGGGAGAGGGAAGTGCGACCGCCGGCATGGTGGGAGTGCAAATGCGCATGTGTGGCAGTTTTGCACATGTGCACATGTGTGAAACTGTCACGCATGCACGTTTGTGCTACCACCATGCACAAATGCACATGCGTGGCAGGTCCACGCATGTGTGTTTGCACGGGGCCCCGGGTTGCCCTCTCTCCCCAACCCTTGGCAACAGGCCGCAACCTTAAAAAGGTTGCAGACCACTGCACCACATGATGAGTTTTAATACTTTTTAAAAACTTTTATTTCTCGAAAAGTTTAACTTGCTGAGCATGATAAAGGTGGGGTTAATGTGGAAAGTTCATGATGCATGTTGTTGTAAAGATTGATTCTGTGTATTAAATTTAATTAATGTTAAATTTAATTGATGTTAACTAACCCCTGAGCAATAATATTGGGAACAAGTATTGTTACACAGCAATGAAGAACTTAATGTTTGAATACACTTGGTCATAATTATAAATTGTTTTTAGAAGTCTAATGTTCAGACTATATGGAAGTGATATTTGTATACTAAATATTATACTTTGATTATTTTTATTTTCTACATAAAGAACAGGCAGCTGGGGAAAGCATCCTCTTTGTGAAACAGAGATCTCAGCTAGCACCTGTTTCATCTGTGTCTTCTACATATTTAAATTGGATTTACCACAGAAGAATTATGAAAAGGAATAATGGAAAGAAATACACTTTTTGTTTTTATATTATTGCATCAGCTCCATAACTGCTATGAAGTTTCATTATAATATCACTATTGTGAATTTTATTTTTGAGTGTATTTTTTTGTGGGTACACAGGGATTGCCCCCTTCCTCTTTTGTCCTACTCAGCAATGGCAAGAAGCTTGTGGGATTTGCCAAATGAATAAGGCTTCCCAGTTCTTATTTCCTTCCTGTATACTGCATCTTCCTCCACAATGGGGACCCAGACTGGCTTACCTTTTTCTCCCTCCACTCCATTTTCTCCTCACAACAACAACCCTGTGAGGTAGGTTACACAGAGAGTGGGTGAGTGGCCCAACATCACCCGGCATCTTCCAAGGCAGAATGGGGCCCAGAACCCTGATTTCTCGAACCCCAAATCTTGCACTGCAGCTGCAAGACCACCCTGTTTCAAATCGATTTACCCATCCATGTAAAATGCAAGAAAGGCAGCCAATTCAGATGTTCTGCGAGGCTTCGTTTGTCGGCTTGTTGTATTTTCTTTCAGAAAGGGGCTGGGGTTGTTTGTTTTCAAATCAGCAATGTAGAAATCCAGCTTTGCCTTGATAGTCTCTCCTCAGTATGACTCATCGACAGCAGGTTCACCTTTCATCGCAGGGTGTGGGGCTCTAAGAATAGCGGCAGAACTCTACCCTGGCCACAGCAACTATTGCATGACTCACTCTGGCTGACCGCAGTGCCACGGCCGTAGTACTAAGGAAGCTGGCACTTGCAGAGGAAGGAGTTTTCAAATCAGTGACATGGCTTGGATTGCGTTTAAATAAGTATTGTACAGCAGCTTTAAAAATGCCCCCAAACCTGCTCTCTTTTCCATATATTTTTATTACAAAGTCCGCCCCCCCCCAGCAAGGAATTCCTGCACAGTGACTATTAACTCTGCATCATCAACACAACAAATGCAAAATAATGATCATTACCTTTTCACAGAGAATCCTGAGGACTGTACTTGTGGGGAAAGAGCGGAAGGACAGAATTCTTAGGCTATTTCCAAACAGAGGGTCAAATCATGCAATGCCTCCTACCCACAATAGCGGGATATTAAACCACGCTATTTCCTCCCTCCATATTTTAAAGTTTTACTGCTGCGGCTTCTTGCCTTTTCCCCTCCTCACATGCTGCGCAAAAATCCAAAAGAGAGAGCAACACGCTCTTTCACTCACCACTCCTTGGCCTGTCAATCAGTGGAGGCAACCAATCAGAGGTTTGTTCATCTAGCTTTTTAAAATTGAAACTTACACATGGCAATGCATATTTGTTGCCATGCATGTGCATTGCCATGTAAGGTAAAGCTCCCCCCCCCAAAAAAACCCCCTAAACATGGCTGGCCAGCAGAAGGCATGGAGAGGGAGGCAGGTTCCCCCCCCCCCGTCAGTTCAGCCTCTATTCAGAGGCTGCCCAGCTACACTTTGCATGTGCGAAAATTCCTGTAGCATTGTCACTAGACTAAAATGGTGTTCTTAGAGGAGAAAAGCAACCCAGATTCAGCAGATGGCTGTCCTTTTTTCATTTAACTGAGTTCCAATTCACTTTTGCCAGACACTGCATTTTTGGGGTGAGAGGGGTTTTTTTGTTTGGTTTTGTTAACAGAGGTCCTAACTAGAGAGAAAATAAAAACTATTGGTAAAGCCATATAAAACTGCAAGAGTCCAGTAGCACCATAAAAACTAACAACATTTGTGATGGGTGATGAACTTTCACGAGTCACTGCTCACAACTGAAGAAGTGAGCAGTGAATCACAAAGGTTCATCCTCTGCCACAAATTTTGTTAGACTTTACTGGACTCTTGCTCTTTTCTACTGCTACAGACAGACAAACACAGCTACCTAACTTTATCTATTGGTGAAGCCACAAGTATTCATACAGAGTATTTAGAAGAAGAAGAATTCGTTCCTATATGCCACTTTTCTCTACCCAAAGGAGTCTCAAAGTCGCTTACATTCGCCTTCGCTTACCTCTCCCCACAACATACACTCTATGGGGTAGGTGAGGCAGAAAGGGCCTTGATATTACTGCTTGGTCAGAACAGCTTGATCAGTGCCATGGCAAGCCCAAGGTCACCTAGATCAGTGGGCCTCGACCCCCGGTCCGGGGACTGGTACCAGTCTGTGGATCAGTTGTTACCGGGCCGCGGCTCCTCCTCGTCCTCCTTCCCGGCTGCTGCCTCAGGGGCTGCCCTGCCACTCTGCCACCGGCTCACCTTTGGTGCTCTCCAGTGGCCACCATGGCTGGGGCTCTCCCTCAGCATGGCACTGTGCAACTGATGCTGGCAGCGCCCTCCAGCGGGCGGCGGGAACTCAGGGGCACCGGCAGGAAAGCAAGTGGAGCAGGGGCTCAGGCGGCGGCAACATCCCTCAGCAAAAGACTTTCCCCCCTCGGGCCTCAGTAAAATTGTCAAGCGTTGATCGGTCCCCGGTGATAAAAAGGTTGGGGACCACTGACCAAGATGGCTGCATGCGGGGGAGCGGGGAATCAAAACCGGTTGGCCAGATTAGAAGTCCGCACTTCTAACCACTACACCAAGCTGGCATAGACTGGAAGGCTTTTTTTTTTTGGTGGGGGGGTTGCAGAAGGAACTTTAGTGGAATTGATTGGCAGGATTAATCCCTAACAGAAGACATTTCTGAAAGAGAAGTTCTCTGCCTCCCTCCTCTCACTGAAGCCCACTGATAATCCTGCAAATATCCCTTCTGGTTGACAGGGGACCCCAGCATAAGCGGCAAGTTGTGGGTCTGAAGTGAGAGGGAGGGACTGGTGAAAACTAAGCCATCCAGTTCACTTATGGAAATGATGCAATCCACCATATTGTATGTTGATTAGCCCCAAGACCACACTCTTCTGTTGCACACAGAAGACTCAAATACATTTACGAAATGAAGCCTGCCTCCATTTTCTGGTTTTACAACTTTGTTTCTTAGATTACTCCTTTCCATTTTAATAACTTTTACTACTCTAGGGGTCAAATTCCCACTCATAGAATTACAGATTTATTGTGGCCTACTTAACTACTAGCACAGGCGTGGTTTTAGAAAATAACTTGAGCAGGGTAGAAATAGGACAGGACTGTAGCAAGCCAACACCACAATACTGATTTTTAATTAGAGTTAGCAAACTCCTTTTTAGGAATCCTTTTCATTCTCCTTTCCCTTTGTTAATATTTTGAAAAACAAAGATATGTCTCCATTGATTTTTTTTAAACCACCTTTTGCCAAAAGTTTTGATATTAAAATGTATTCCTAAGAGGAAAATCATAGTAAAATTGTCCCACTCCAGAGATGTCTGTCAGGGGCAGGAGTTCTGATATGCACATAATACCTCATGCCGATGGTCATGAACCAGTGCATAAAACAAAGTTCATGCTGAACTTGGGCTGGATCAGGAGTCATAAAGCGATATTCATGGAAACATGTGCATCACAAATGTTCCTTGAATTTCGGGGGCAGTTCAGGAAATGAACACATTGGCCACTCAAGCTCCAGGGCAACGGTGGGAGTGGGATTCGGCCTGAAGGGGCCTCCAAAGCTTGACAGGCACTGCTGACTGCCAGTTACAAAGCTTCCATTTGGCAGTATGGGATGTGAAAACTATAAAAAGTCAAAGCTGCAGCACAGCCATCCTTTGTTGCATTTTGGAGGATACAGAGAGAAGGTATTTGCTGAGCAGGGCATTGCTCGTTGATCTGTATGTGCCACTCAGCCAGCCTCTCTCTTTTCCTTGAGCACTTCTGCTGTGGGTTCCTCTGAAGAGCCTTCAATTTCTACCCACTTCCATTTAACCAACTCTCTGGGCTGGGGTGTGTTTTCTGGGTCAGTGCTCTGTGTGCCACCCAGCCTTTCTTCTAGGGGGCCTTGCTTCCTCCCGGGGTTCATCTGAGGAGATCTTGCACTGCTGGTGGGCTTTTGGGTGTTTGGTGGACTCAGGACTCTGATGCACATATCCTCTCCACTCCTGCCAAGCAGTAGGGCTTAGCTGTTGGGTGTCTCGGCTGATGGGCTACATTTATACATTCCCCCCTACCTCTAGCAAGAAGGTTTGGTGCCCGGAGATGGGGGAGCCTGTGGCATGAGGAGTAGGTTGGAGATTCATATTCCTTACATGACAAAAACCCTTAGCACCCAATGTCATCCTGATGGCAGGCAGAGAGATTCACACTCGGGAGGGGGGGGTTGGTAATCTGCCCCCACTCTGAGAGACTGTAGAGGAGCAGGGCGAGGTTCCCTGTGTGTTTGATGCTGTACAAGGCCCATTCTATACATACCAGAAGGTGCACCTGACACTTCCCCAAAAGTACTTTTCTAGAGGCACCTTCTTTGGGTGCCATAACTCAGATCCTGTAACTTCAATCCTTACCAAAAGGTGAGGGGGCAAGTGGAGGATGGTTAGATGAAATTCTCCTGTGAGTTTGGAGTCTCTGTCACACTGAAGGGGGGGGGTTGTGCCGCATCACAAACTTAACACACCAGTTTGGTTTGCATGAAGCCATTTCAATTCTACCACAAACTATGAGCCAAATCACATTCTCCTGGTTTGTGCCCATCCCTATAGTGTTCATATTTCAGGTAGTGAAGAAATTAATAACTTTTGTGTATAGAAAACTCCTTTTTTTCACTGAAATTAATGGGAAATCTGGGCATCATTCAATGCATGTTTGGACCTTATACAGAAGCCAAATGCTGATAAAATTCTAAATAAAAGGGGTTTCAAGTATCCAAAATATAACTAAATTGCAATTATGAGAACTACAAATATGCATCATAATATATACCTCTGCCATCTTTAAACAGCCCGTGGCGCCACGGGCGCCACGGACTAAATAATTCGTTAAGCCCCCTTGAGGTGGGCTTTGTCCGTGATGAGGAAGGGTCCGGGTTGGACCCTTCCTCACGACAGACCCCTCCGATTCCCAGCCTGAGCAACTGCGAGCCGCGCGCAGCGCAGCTCGCAGTTGCTCCCGGCCTGACGCGGCGAGAGGCACGAAGCGCCTCTCGCCGCGTCAGGCCGCCGCCCCAGGGAGCCCCCGGCAGTCGCGCAAAGCGCGGCTGCCGGGGGTTCCCTGCCTGGCGGAGTGACGCGGTGAGAGGCGCGAAGCGCCTCTCGCCGCGTCAGCCCGCCTGCCGGGGGTTCCCTCCCTGGCGGTCTGACGCGGCGAGAGGCGCAAAGCGCCTCTCGCCGCGTCAGACCGCCGCCCGAGGGATCCTGCCTGCTGCCTAAAAAAGCCTGCTGCCGCCACCGCCACCGACGCCGACCAGCCCGCCGCCGGTGAGTCCTAGCGCCCGCTGCATTTCCCTGCAGTGGGCTTGCTTACTAGTAATTTATAATCTCACCAATTCTATGCTATTTACCTCCTGGCTCCTAACACCCATGAAATTTTCGAATAAACAATGAATTTAAGTTTTGATGGGTGGCATTTTTAGCTAAATATTTCTTGGATCTCCACAGTTGCAGGCATTGTCAATTAGAGGTATTAGTGTGCCCTAAAGGCACACTAGGGCCTCTTGTGGCGTAGAGTGGTAAGGCAGCCGTCTGAAAGCTTTGCCCATGAGGCTGGGAGTTCAATCCCAGCAGCCGGCTCAAGGTTGACTCAGCCTTCCATCCTTCCGAGGTCGGTAAAATGAGTACCCAGCTTGCTGGGGGGTAAACGGTAATGACTGGAGAAGGCACTGGCAAACCACCCTGTATTGAGTCTGCCATGAAAGCGCTAGAGGGTGTCACCCCAAGGGTCAGACATGACCCGGTACTTGCACAAGGGATACCTTTACCTTTACCTTTTAAAAGCACACTAAATAATTTGATTCCTTGTCAGCAAATAATGTCATAAACATCAGTTGTATTCCTTGTGAGCTGACGGTCCAATACTGGGACAGGTAGACTGCGAAGGCAGACCCACGTTATTCCATCAAAGCGATCCAATTGAACTTTGTCTTCCTCTTGTGGTTGGTTGTCCGGTCATTATGAATATAGCCTGGAACATGTTTACTCGACTAAGTGAAGACTGAGAACAGACAAAATATTTGCATGACAAGATCAGGGGGCAAGACAGGAAAAAGGGGAACAAACCAAAATAGACGATAGCAATGTGATAACTATGTGTTAAGACGTTTTATACAAAATAAGATAATCATTAATACCCCAATGGAAAATCCGCATGCTCTGGCTCTAACATTTAGGGAGCGCATACATCTTCTGTGGGGAAGGCCTAGGGATGCCAACCTCCAGGTGGGCTTGAAGTTCTCCTGGAATTACAACTGATCTGCTCACTACTTAACCAGTTCCTGCAGAGAAAATGGCAACTTTGGAGGGGGGAGGGTATTAGGGTATATTCTCAAGTTATCATTAGGGTTAGCAAAGGAATGGGTCTAGGTGGGGAGGTTTTGGGTTTAGTAGGAGCTATAATCCTGGGGAAATCTTAGTGTCTTTGTTAGGGAAGGCCATGGGATGTATAAATACATCTTAACATTATTTTTAAAGTAAAAATATTTTTAAATGGTGATTTATATCAGGGTAAATTTTTGGGTTAGGGTTAGCATAGGCATGGATCCATTTAGGGAGTTTTTAGGTTTCGTGGGAGCATTATGCCTGGGTTAGACTAAGTGACATGGTTACGAAAGGCTATGGGATGTACAAATATTTTTAGACATTATTTTACATGTAAAAATATAAAAATAAATAGGGATTTATATCAGGGTAGATATTCAAGTTAGGGTTAGGATGAGGTTAAGGTTAGGGGTAGGCTAAAGGGTTATGGTTATTATTAGATTAGGGTAAGGGTTCAGTGTTATCATTAGGTTTGTGTTAGGGTTAAGTTATAGTTAGTGTTAGGGTTCAGGGTTATGTTAGATAATAAATTATTATGTAATAAATTATTTTTATTGAATATCACCATTCTACAATTCAAATTTTACAGTGCTGTTAAATTTACATACTTTTTACACCAAAGAATTATTACTACTATTTCCATCACAACTATTTCCATCACATATTTCCAATATTTCCCAAAAGCACTTAATTTTTAATTGAGCAACTTTTACATGTTCTATCAATTATAATTTTCACATATTGTTTTCAGCATAACCTTCTAACCAGAACCACCACTGGATTTGTTGGAGTGTTAAAGTTGCTGATGACTTATTGACATGGTTTGGAAGATTAATGGGATGTATAATTTTTTCAAAATTATTTTACATACAAAATATAGGGATTTATATGAGCGTAAATTCTCAGGTTAGGGTTAGTATTAAGTTAGATATGGTTTAAGTTGTGGAGTTTTGAGGTTTAGTGGGAGAGGTAGGGCTGGGGAAGACTCAGTGTCATGGTTAGGAAAGGCTATGGTATGTATATATATAAAACAAGGCTTCAAAGCCTGTTCATAAGGACAGGCTTTGAAGGGGCCGGGGCAGCCCCCCCGCCCCCATCCCCGCCGAAGCCTCCCCCTCCTGCCCCCTCCCTGCGAGTCCCTGGCTTCGGTGCAGCCCTTGGAGCAGTGGCCCTCGAATGGCAGAGGGGCCAATTGGAAGGCGCTTTGTGCCTTCCAATTGGCCCCTCTGTCATCAGTCCAGGGCCAAGGGGCCAATTGTTGGCCCCTGTAAGCTATCCTGGTCTGAGCCCACCCCCACCCCCACCCCCCTTAGGCTTTTATTTATACCACTAGTAATCAAGCCCACTGTATGAGTAATACAGCGGGCTCTAGGCACGTACCAGATCGTAGGAGGCCCGTCGGGTGGCGGGGCCTCTCCCGGGCGGCGGTCATTTGGCGGGCAGGGAGTCCCCGGCAGCCGCGCTCGGCGCAACTGCCGGGAGCTCCCTTCCTGGTGTCGTGACGCGGCGTGACGCGCCTGGCGGCCTGATGCGCCTGGCGGACTGACGCGCCATAGAGGCGGAGGGCAGAGCGGCTCCATGTCAAGGCGAGGGCGCAGGCGCGGCGGCCATTTTTGAAGTAGGCGGACGGAGGCCATGGGCCACGCGGGCAGCTGCGTCGGGATACTCGTCAACAACGGGGTACTGCCGGCTGTGTCAGGCCGCCGGGCAGGGAGCCCCCGGCACCCGCGCAGAGCGCGGCTGCCGGGGACTCCCTTGCGGCCAGCCGGACGTGTCGGAGCAACTGCGAGCCGCGCTGTGCGCGGCTCGCAGTTGCTGGGGCTGGGAATCGGAGGGACCAATTGGCAGGCGCTGCGCGCCTGCCAATTGGTCCCTCCGATTGTCTGTCCTGAGGAAGGGTCCTATCCGGACCCTTCCTCATCACGGACACATCCCGCCTTAGGACCCCTTAACGCTTTATATAGTGCGTGGCGCCCGTGGCGCCACGGGCGGTTTAAAGATGGAGTGGTATAAAGATAGGGATTTATATCAGGGTAAAATTTAGGTTAGGTTTAGGGTGAGCTTACACAATCACTGGGTTGGTGAGTTTTTAGGTTTAGTAGGAATGTGAGGTCAAGGCAAATTTAGTGACATGATTGGGAAAGGCCATGGAATGTATAAATATTTTTGGCGTTATATTGACAAGAGCCAGCCTGGCGTAGTGATTAAGACCAGTGACTTCGAATCTTGCAGAATGGGTTTGATTCAAACCTCCCCGAGCCTCAGGGGAGCGCAGAATATAAATACAATAAATAAAAAAATACACACAAACAAATAAATTCCCCACTATTCCACGTGCAGCCAGCTGGGTGACCTGGGGCTTGTTTAAATAAAACCTTTTGTTTTATTATAATGTCAAGAAGCAAACTTTTGCAACTGCATTTGAAATCACCTTTCCATGAGAATTTTTGTAGGAGCCCCTCTGCATATTTCAGGAAGTTATCCAAATGCTTAAATCAAGAAACAGCAGGCATTATCAGCTCATTTCTTTTCACTTCATATAATGTATAATGGACCAAAATATGGGAGGTTGTCTTCACTACATCCGCACGGAAGCAATATCTCAGATGTAGAAGTGGATGGTGATACTTCCCATACAAAACTGCTGTTGGGAGAGTGTCCATCCTGGCCCTGGAGAATGCCCTTCTAATTTTCAAATTATTGATTTTCATTAGGTAAGGAGCAATGGTGATATTTTGCCATGATTTTTAGCTAGAGCAGAAAGCTGGATTATTTTACAAGTAAAAAATGTGTAAAAGAAATAGACATTTATATCTGGGTGAATTCTAGTGTTAGGGTTAGCTTAGGCATGGCTCGATTTGGGGAGCTTTTAGGTTTAAGAACTATCTTCGTTTATCTTTCTTACTAGATGGTTGTTTAAAAAAATCTTTTAGCGATATATAGTTCTTTCTACTTCAATTAGGAATATCTAGTTGTGTATTTCTTTTCACTGTCATTTTTGTAGTAGGAGTTTTTTGTGTCTACCATAGTTATCTGAAATCTGAACACAAGACTCTCTCTCCTCCAGAAAGTTGTTTACAAAGCAGATGGCCCTGAATGTAGGACATTCATCTTCCTCTTCTCCCTACCTTCACGGGGCCTGATTGCATGAGACTCCCAGTAGCTTCCACCGTCTCCACCAGGGATGCTACTTACCTGTTTGGGACAGGAGATCTCCCATCTCCAGCATCTGTTACCTGTGGCTTCTCTGGCAGGAAGGAGGGAACAAAAGATTTAAAAACTGCTGTTAGTGTGACAGTGGCATGTAACTTCCAGGCAAAACCTGGAAACTACATTACTCTATTCTTTAAAAAGATTTATAAGAAACACCAGTTTCCTATTTAGTCAGTAAGATTAACTTTGAGCAGTCTTTACTGCATTTGTATCTAAGTAGCTGTGTTGTTGTCTCTGGCATAACTGATATTAAAAATGGGAGGGTTCTAAGAGAGAAATTTTAATATAAACCTTTTTGACTGATAGAAATCATTCACTGACATCTCTAAACACTAGGAAAGAGGCAATCTACATTATAGTGCAACAAGTAAGTGGGAAGTTGAACAAATTGAGTATTTATATCCCAAATTCTTCCTACGCCCACACAATGTGCCTGCTCTTGGAATATTCCATTAAAAGAATCTCTAGAGAGGTTACTGAAATAGCTGAAAATATACCCATTCCCTAAGACTCTGGCAGAAATGCTGTATATTTTTTAACCTCTTTTGCGCTTCCTTCCTTCTTTCTACCAGCAGCCCACACAAAATGGAGAGCCAACTGAGACGACAGCTGTGAAAGAAAGTTCTTCTCTAAGGATCCTTCCCAAGGCACAGGTATGAGACTTTATGGATAAAATCGTGTTTTGGCATAAAAATGTTCTGAGAAGTTGTTATTCAACAAAATCATTAAATTATGGTATTGTTATTCTTCCTTTAAAAAACAAACAAACTTTGCCATCAAGTCAGAGCTGATTTACAGTGACCCGGTAGGGTTGTCAAGGCAGGAGACAAACAGAAGTGTTTGCTCTCCTCTTCCTCCACAGAGTGATCCTTGATGATCTCCCATCTTCTGAGATCTGGGGAAATGAGGCCAAACTGGGCTGTCTGGGTCAGACACTGTTTTAGTTATAAAAACTCTGGTTTAAAGGTAGACATCTGAAGGCTCTTAATGTCTATGGAGCTTACTTCATGTAGATTGGCATAGGATTATTTTTAAGAGTGAGGACTGGAAATGTCTTTCAGATGCCCAAAATGAGATCTATCAGGATGGGTCTTTAGAGATAAATGTGGTCTTGATCCACAGATTTTGAGGCATTTGGGTAGCTCTGATAATAGCAAATCTGACTGCAAGTCAGATATGTGTAATGTTACCAGATTAACTGCAAATTTTAAAATATCTCCTGTTTCTGATTCTCAGAACTTAGTCAGATTGTGAGTGGGTGAGAAGGAAGGGCTGTGTTTGCACAGCGGCAGCTACGCTGGGCTACTGCTGGTGTGTTGTGACAGAGCAGCATGCTCCACCACTTCTTGTGTTGCAACAGGAGACCTATTTTAGCAGCGGACCCTGTCCACCCCGGATGTCTATGTCCATAGGGCACAGTGGGGCAGAAATCTTCCACCACGTGTATGTGTGTGTGTTATTTGCAGGAAGGTGAGATTGTGTTACAATGCAATCTCACCTTCCTCCAAATAAATGTCCCAGGTAGCCCCATGGTGCTGTGATGCACACTAGAGTTGATTGGGACATTTTTTTTTACCCTTCCAGCACACCATAGGCAGGGAGAAGCTGGGCCTGGAAGTCCTGGCTATTCTGCATCCACACGGGTCTGCACTGGACCCTATTTGCCCCTGGAGTGGCTAAGGGAAAACAGAAAATATCTGCCTTCACTTAATGCGAGGCATTGGAGCCCTAAAGCGCGCCAGGTCCTGGACAGGGCCAGGCTGGCAGCAACATCATCTGGAAGTGGGGATTAGCCCCACTGCCAGATGAGCCTTTTCTGCCCATGTGAAATCGACCTGCTTGACCCTTTTTAACATGCCCAGGGAAATGCCGATCAACACTTTGGGGCCAAGAGAATTTCCTCAGGTCAGACTGGTCAGGCATTCTGTTTATTGTGGGGAGAACATCATCTGGGTATAGAATTGTTCAGATGAATTGTCTCCAATTAATTGTGACAAAATTAGTTCAATTAATTAAAATGGTCATAAACAATCCTTATACTTTAAGAATGTCTGATTCCTTTTATTTTTTTACAGATTTAATAAAATGAACTGTGCTCCAAAGAGTCATTTTTGGTACTATTCGATGGTACCCTTTAAAATAATGATAATTCTGTTTCCACGTGATTGGCATTACATTTTAAGTCAAAGGATTCCTACAGGATGTTTTTGAATTGTTCTCTTGAATTATCAAATGCATGGAATTCTCTCAGGGACAGACATAAAATATTACAGACTTACAATTTTTAAATGAAGACCTTTATACACAATTTATGTGTGGGTGAAAGGCTTTCTACTACTTTCTGTGTAGTATAAAAACAAGTTTTAAAATCTTGAGGCATGGGCATATAACTTCCCGCATAATAAGTGAGTAAAAAAGGTTCAATTTTAGTGTGGCACAGCTGTGAAATTTGTAGTGATCCATAATCAGCAACCCTTCTGTTCATGAAATGTCTCTGATCACTTTGAATAACATTTAGTTGCCAGGGGTGGTAAGGGAGTTTTCTTCTGCTCAATTGCATTTGCAATATTGAGCTGGCTTTTGTTATGCTGTATCAACTGTGATAGTGACATCTTTTAGGGTAATAATAGCATTGAATTGAAGCCTTTATATGGGGGGGGGGGATCTCAAAGCTGCTGGCTAAATTGGAAAGCATTTTTCTATTGAGGCTTTGTTGTGAAATGGCTCTGTAAATGTTAAAGCCATTGAATAAATTCTATATAGATACGTCTTTACTGTGCTTATAAAACTTTACATCCCTACTTTCAATTTAGAAATCTATTTCAGTTAATTTGATCCTTGCAGTACCTTTTGCCTGCAGCTTTAAATTCACTGATGCAACATCTCCTTCTGCTGTAAAAAGTGGAAGAAGAGGAGTGATATATCAGTTTGTCAGATGATTTCCTTTGAATTTATAAGCTTCCTAGCCTATAAGGAGGGAATAATGGTATCCAAATGATCAGATGTACTTAAAAAAAGCAACATGAATCTATTTGAATTTGCAAACTAATTTTTTAAAAGTATTTATTCCCTTTTAAATGTATATTGTATATCTTTATCCCAGTATAGCCCCACAGTGCAAATAAAAAAAAAATCTTTATAACAAGACTGCATATGGATAGAGTATGTGTTACTAAAAACCCAGGAGAAGAACTATTAAAATTACAGAAACACTAACAACTAAAGAGGGGATTGAAGTTTAAAATGGAAAAAAGTGAAAAAGAAATGCCTGCCCATGTTATTGTAGGTTCCCTCTGAATCTGGATTCCTGAGGTTCACATTTGTTCCCTCATTTGGAAGACTGCCAAATCAGTTTCATGTTGTAGATGCCACATCATTTCTTGCGAGAGTTTCAGAGGATCCCTTGGAGAAGAACAATCAAGACACTGGAAACACGGTAGGACTTGGGCTTCTTTCTATTTTGATTCTAATTCATAATACATGAAAGAGTTTCTGCCAGCCAGGTTCCAAATATCTGACTCTTTCCCTACTCAGTTGTAGGGAAATTCAATAATAGTTAGGTTGGGTACCGTATACAGTAAGGTGACCAGACTGTCCCACTTTTGGAGGGACATCTGGGGGTACCTGGCAAATTGTACTTATGTTGAAATTAATATATATATATATTACAACACTATTTTTTGCGTTCTATGCGTTCTATGAAAAAAAATTGTTGCTCCATATAGACCAAATTTTTAATCAAGACCCCCCCCCCCCCCCGGTCAACGGTGTCCCACTTTACCAATGTTAAAATCTGATCACCTTAGAATAGCACCTTTCGTTGCAGGATCAGAGAAGACAGACATTCTTGTGGGAGTGGGAGCAGGCTGCAATTAGCATCCATAGCAAGCAGAATGCTGTTTTGGAACAGAAACAATCCAAGATCCTTTAGTGAAAGTCAGATTTGTGTTCCAGAAGCCTAGCATAGATTCTAGAGACTTCAACACAATGTGAACGTATCCAGTATGGTTACTGTTAAGTCTGTAGGTTCAGTGAATACAGATGCAGCAGATTTCCAAAACAGCTCTCTTTTTTCCAGTTTGTGCCCATCCCTATTAGTTATTATATTAATACGAGTGAATATTCCTAGGATACGATAACAAAAATATTTACATAAAGATGTTGATGTTTTGCAGCTGATCATTGAGCATGGTGTGTGCAGTGTATAAGCCAGGGGCAAGAAAAGGAAAGCTGAGCCAAGCAAGTAGCAAAATACTAAAAAATAAATAAATAACAGCCAGATGGGGGAGGATTCTCCCCATTTCACATGGTCCACCCTGAATTTGTGCCTTTAGATGAGGCAGCCAGAGCAGTGAGGTTCTGCTGCACTGCAGGAAGGTGCAGGCCCGTTTTGATTTTCAAGAATGGGGGATTGTGTTACAACACAATTCCCCATTCTTAAAAATAAAAAAGCTCCAAGAAGCTTTTTGTGTCCCTTCTGGGATGCTGTAGTCGTGGCCATGGGTGGGGAGGATGCCCATATCTTCCCGACCCTTCCCCATGGCCTAGGCCTGACATAGGCCCTGTCGGTGCCTGAGGCAAAAAAAAAAAAAAAATGTGGATATTCCCTTGCCCTGGAGCAAATGAGGGTCTGTACTGGGCCAGGCCTGGGATGGCCCCAACCCAGTCTGGAAATATTGAATTTGTCTCATCACCAGACAAGCAGTAAGTCAGGGCAAATTCCTGGTGCGGGAAAGATCAAAATGTTACATCTGGGATCTGCAGGCCCTCAGCAACAGCACAAAGAACAACATGAGGGACTGGAGTGTCAGGCATCAATCAGCAGAAATCAATATACACTAATGTGCCCTTAAGTCTTGGAATGTGGTTGGACACAGCCTGATTTTTTTTAAGCAGGTAGCTATTTAATGATTGCTATACCCATAGAATCTAACTTGTGATAACCAGGAGTGTAATATACATGTGCAATATGATGTGCATGGCCTGATATGACTGTTGTTGGCATCTAAGGAGTTAAGGACCAACACTTGGAACACTCACAAGTGAGTCATTGTAGGATGACAATTCAGCTTTGTTTAAAACGTTTCTGTGCATAGTCAAGCTTCCCAATTTTAATTCCTTTTGTGTAGTCTGCTCAGAAAGAGTTGCAGTTTGAAGTCCTTTTGTTTGTTTGTTTTGATAATATGGGGGTTTGCCCCAGATGTAGCCCTTTTATAATCATGGGAGCTATTGTTTGTTTTAAGTATCCCACAGCCAGAAACCATTCTAAGTTCCAGCTGGGCTAAAAAGGGCCTCGTAGTCCATTCTGCTTGACTGCACCTGTCTCCTCTTGGTTTCTGTATCACTCTTGATACAACCTGAATGACTTCTTCTGTTTTTTTTTCCTCTTGCGAAGCTAGAAAGTTGGGGGGGGGGAGTCTTCCCTTGTATTTGGCCTCAGGCACCAGATAGTGTAGAGCTGAAAGTGGGTAGACTTTTAGAGTAGGAACAGCTTTGTTAAATAATAATGTTTTCAGCTACCATTCCCTCTGACCCCTCCAGTCTTCCCTGAGGCCTGGGCACTTGGGCATGCTTCTCCTGCAGTCTCAGTTTATAGTATGCCCAAGTTCTTCTTGATTAGGCAGACAAGCACCATCATCCGATAATAACAGAATGTATGCGCTTCTCTCTCTCTCTTAAATAGACTGTAGTAGCAGCTGAAGGCCAAGCCATAGAAAGTGGACCTAAGAGAAACAGTGAAGCTTCTGGATGTACAAAGAATATTCACAAACATTTACAACCACAGGAGTGTAACGCAAGCCAAGAAATGGACAAAGACGATCTTTTCCAAGCTGATTTTGTCTTTGTTATGGATTCAGATGAAGACAAAACGACAAAGGCCGACAATGGCTACAGATTTGCAAGATCCCATATTGTAGACCCAGCCCAGGCATCTACAAGTAGCGAGTCAAGAAGGGATGCACCAAACCCACCGTTCACTGAGCTCCCTCACAGTTCTGCCAGTCAACAGAAGCAATGCCAGGTATTGCGTTTCTAAATGAGTTTGTGTGTGGCAGAAAAAATGTTCTCAACATATGCATTTGCATTGATCTCGATAGACTTGGTCCCCCCCCCTACTCTGTTATGCATTAAAACTACACATGTTTTTCGTTTTACGGTTAATAGGGGATGTATATCAAATGGCCAGTAATGTGATAGGGAAAATGTCAGCAGGGGGTGGACCATAACAACAATACATGGCAACTGCTTCTTTATATTTTAAATGGGAATTTACAGCTGGGAAAATGAATTTTCGCAAAATGGGTAGCTTCATAATTGCTGAAGCAACGTTGCACCTGGCTGGATAGTCTATTAAACGTTCACATATTAGTCAGATTCCTGTATAGATCATCCCAGTTCAGTATAGCAAAATGCACAAATTACACCTTAAGATCATCATGTGTAAGCTGCTTGTGAATTGTATGCAAGCAGAAGTCTTTAAAAAAAATAATGTGGATTCATCATTTATTCAACTGGTAACTTGCGGAATTAGGTCACGTATATTCTTACTTTAGTAAGATCTGCAAGATAGATGCTGTGCTCAATAATGGGGGGAAGGGTAGGGGGGCTCTTCATGAGGGATCACTATTTTACTCCCAGTTTTAGCTCCTCCTGTTGTCATAAGCTACAGCGTTCTTGAAGCGTATGGTGCAGATTAATCATATAGAAATTCATATAGTATGGGGGAAAGTAAGCAAGATTTGTTTTTGCAGCAGTAACCTTCTTCCTGTCTATTCACTTATGGTTGTGAAGGGTAGGGCCCAGAAAAAGAGCCATTGTGGTGGTGTAGTGGTTAAAAGCAGCAAGGATACTAATCTGGAGAACTGGGTTTGACTCCTCACTCCTCCTGCACATGAATCTTATTGGGTGATCTTGGACCAGTCACAATTCTCTCAGAACTCTCTCAGCCCCACCTCTCACAAGGTGCCTGTTATGGGGAGGAGAAAGGAAGACAATTGTAAGTGACTTTGAGTCTCCTTGAGGTAGAGAAAAGTGGGTTATAAAAGCCACATATTCTTCTTCTGTTGTGTTCATTCCCAGAGCAAAGCTTGTCAAATGAGGCATAGGGCGAATGGCATAGGGCAGCAGTCACTAGTCAATAACTCTTCGGTCTGCACCAGACTTTCTGATGTGGAAACACATCTATATTGACAGGCACAGCTAAGCTGTGCAATGGAAGTAGACTATGGAAACGGAACTCTTGTGGTCACGCGCCCACAGGCCACCAGCCAGTTGCTGCCGCTACCATCCGCTGTTACCTTGATGTATACCTCCCATGTGGCTTTTCTACCTCGTTATAATAGAAACATTTAAGCAACTATGTTTCTGTTATGTAGACCAGTGGTCCCCAACCTGCGGGCCGCGGCCTGGTGGCGGGCCACGAAGGCCATGGCGCCGGGCTTGCGGCCCGGGAAGCTTCTTACTGCGGGAGGGCAGGGAGAGGGAATCAGGGCCGGCTGCGCCCGTGCGGGCATGGCCTGCGGGCGCGGGCGATGCGTGGGCGTGGGCCGCGCGGGCCGCGGGCCGCGCCCTGATGCCCTGCCGGTCCCCAACCTCAGGAAGGTTGGGGACCACTGATGTAGACTATGCCAGATTTAGACTGTGTACTATTTTTCATTACAGAAAACTGCATTCTTAGGTGAAGACTAGCATAGTAACATATTTTGAGGTATGTGGGAGTTGTGCTATATCATAATTTGGCTAATTTCATGTGTTTTAAAAAAGAATAATTTATATAAATGTATTTCATATAGGGGAAACCACTGAGGAAAGTTCTGGTTATAAAACGGAGAAATTCCTGTAATAATAAATTTATTCGTATATAGCCATAGGCCTTTACAAAATATAAGAGACAAGTTTATAAACAATAAAATAGAATTTAAAAACTATATAAAAACGCAAAATTTAAGACCATAGAACTATGAATCAGCATACAAAAATATAGAGAATTAAGAGCCTGCCTTAACGGTGACACTTATACACGTGTCTGCCTTAACGGTGACACTGTCAACACAGTCAGATAGAAGACAGATTATCTTTTCAGCAACAGAGGGAAGGTTCGAGCCACATAAGATCTCACTGAGGAATTTGGCCCTGGGTTGAGTATAAAGTAAAGGAGAAATTGTACCTGGGAACTCATTCTGGTAACCCCTTCTTGAAAAATAAATCAAGATAATACTGAAGATATTGGTCTTGCATATTGACTTTATTATTCAGCCATGTTGATTCTCATCTTTCGGCTCCTATTTCAAAGAATCAACAGTTCTGCTTTAGCTTCCAGGTGGGACCTGGGGATCCTGTGGAGTTATAGCTCATCTCCATGTGTCACAGATCAGTTCCCCTGGAGGATGGTAGCTCTCCTCAAAGGAGGATACTTGCTCTATCTGCCTACCTATCCCATCACTCTCTTCCTCTCTCTTTTTTGTATCCCCCCCCAAAGGCTCCCCCCATATCCACTCCTGGCAGCTTGCCTGGATGAGCTAGTAGAGTCTTCAGTTCCCCTCGCTGCTCTCTGTGGTTTGCCTGTGTAAGATGTTTCCACATAATATGCAACAATCCAATTCTTGAACCCTATTTTTTCACATAAATTAACAGTCATAGGGGGCTCATCTTGTCAGGGCTGGAGTCTTTCCTTTTGCTTACCACCCCTTTAATTCTAGAAGAGAATGTTCAGGAATTTGTTCCTTTCAGGATTACATAAACTAAGGATGTGTCAACCTTTTTTCCTGGGGTAGAAGTTCTGCCTCTCTCTTTTCCTCAGGAAAGAAGCTTCCATCCTCAAGAGACAGATACAAAACCTCACCCACATGCTTGCCGATTGCCCTTTTTGGGTTGGACTCTCCTAACACTGTCCTATGCATCTTTTATCAGAGTGTTTTCAGATCCTGGAACTCCCCTACGGAATAGAAGTTTTAAAACAATTTTTTTGCACTTGGCTGGAAACTTCCCTCCACCAGTTTAGGCTATATATACCTGTGCAGTATACTGTTTAAAATGTCAGACCAGGATATGGGAGACCCAGCTTTGAATCTTCACTTTGCCATGGAAGCTTGCTGGGTGACCTTGAGCCAGTCCCACGTGCTCAGCATAACCTATTTTACAGGGTGGTTTTGAGGGGAAAATGAAATGGCAATGTAAGCTACTTTGGGTCCCTATTGGGAAGAAATACAGGGAATAAATGGCAGTTCTCAGGCAATGATGGCTTTTTTAAAACCAAAAAAATAAATTCTATGGATGCTTTTGAACTGGTGAAGGACATAATAATGCAGCCAGTGCTGTCTCAACATATTTTTCAGCCTGAGGGCATTCCTATCCACTTGGGAATCAGAGGACATAAGCTCCAACTTGAAAAGTGTGGCAAGACATGCATGCCCCACAAGATCCTGTTTGCGCTGGGACTGCCGCGCATGCGTGGGGCCCCGGGCCGCCCTCTCCCGCCACTCCGGAGCAGCAGTCCGCGGCAACCGGAAGGTTGCGGACCACTGCCCTAGATGACAGCAATCACTGAAATTAATTTTTAAAATTAACCGACATGAAACAAATAAATCCAGCAGAGCTTTACATATTTGATAGGAATGTTTACAAGCAAACAAAATAAAATTATAGTAGTGTTCATCAACTAGAGCCTCTTGTGGCGCAGAGTGGTAAGGCAGCCGTCTGAAAGCTTTGCCCATGAGGTTGGGAGTTCAATCCCAGCAGCCGGCTCAAGGTAGACTCAGCCTTCCATCCTTCCGAGGTCGGTAAAATGAGTACCCAGCTTGCTGGGGGGTAAACGGTAATGACTGGGGAAGGCACTGGCAAACCACCCCGTATTGAGTCTGCCATGAAAACGCTAGAGGGCGTCACCCCAAGGGTCAGACATGACTCAGTGCTTGCACAGGGGATACCTTTACCTTTAGTGTTCATCAGAAAACAAACTAATTCTTGATGTAGGCCAAGATACAGAAGTCATATGTTCATGTTGACTGTCTTGATTCTATTTGATGATGAGGTTTCATTCACTCCCTGCTCCTTTATACTAATTTACTTCCTTGCAGCGGATGTGCTCAAGCATTTCTTTCCAGGAGCCTCCAAGAGGTCTGGAATCCAGTCAGCCTGAAATGAGGTGAAATAAAAAATAATTGCTTATATTTCTACTCTATTGGATCTATTATCGGTTACAACTGTAGACTTCTTTAAATTATATCCTTATTTTAGAAAAAGCACCATGTTAAAATGATGCCCAAGTGAAATCCAAGTGTATACTGAAACATAAATTGTACAAATGTCTCTTAGGCAACCAAGTGGTATATACTTTTTAAAAGATAAGTAAAAATGTAAACCTCAGGAAGTTCCACAGATTTAAAATATCACATTTGAATCTGTATACAGATTAATAGCTTCTGATTAGGCAAACATCTGGTGGTTGTAATTGTTGGTTATACAAGTGAAATCTGGGATTAGACATTCAAAGTCTGAATTTTCATTGCAAAACTTGAAGCATGGAGCTCTGATTTTTATCTTAGGTAAGAAAGCTAAAAAGTACAGCTTAAAACCCAAATCACTTTTATTGCGCTGTTCAATTTCATCCTTACCTCTTGCACTGCCAAGTTTTCATTTTCCATTGTTGTCTTGATGGATATATTTGCTTAGGTACAGATAGGCTTTAACGTAGACTCAGAATCTCATGCCTCCTGTTGACATGTCTCTCAGCAGTATTCCTGGTGAAAGCGGCTTATCCCAGTTCATTTATGTCTTCTGCAAAGGAGTCTTGGGAGTGAATAGTGAGCATTAATGTAATGCGATGCATGTAGTTGATGGATTAAACCATTAGGTTCATGTTTCCTACTGGGTTCCTTCACAAATTGCTAACTCTGTTCTCATGCTTGCATTTTCTTTTTGTACTGTCTGTCTGGTAGTTTGCTGAAAAAAATATATGCATGTACCTCCTGAAGAATTATTTAAAAATAGATTAATATTTAAAAATCACCATACGTTGATGCATACTGAAGAAAAAGTCAGGTGTGCTTACAAAATAAAATGTTGTTGCCAATATTACTTTGGGGTGGTAATAGTTACCTAGATTTTTTGCCTGTACTCAGCCGCTTTGATTACATTGGTCTAATTGACTGGTCATGACTTTCAACCCACTGGCTACTGTCCATCTCACATAGTCTGCCCAAGAAACACTTGGCATTCCTTCACTGTGATGGGAGTATGGCTTAAGCTCCTCCACTTGTTGTGTTCTGAAATCCTTTCCTGCTTCTGCTGTGCTACCTACTGGGTCTCTCTTTTCCTGCTCCTCCTGCTTGCTTTGTCTGATCCTAATAAATGTTTATTTCCTAGTCTGATCCTCTAACCACAGTGGCTCTCATGGGCTTAAATTTAAGGATACTTCCAAAAATAAAGAGTCTGGAGTTCTTTTGACACCATATAGCTGCTCTGCTATACCACAGCTTGAGTGTTCTCGTCCATTTGGATTAACAGTGATCATTACAGAGGGCATCGGCACAGTCCTGTGTGGCTTCAGATAGGCACTCACTCCTATTCTAATCTATAGGTATTTATGTTATGGGGTCCTGTAGGGTTCCATCTTGACCCCCATGCTGTTTAAGATGTATATAAGATGAGGGGATTTGAAGTAAAGTGCTATTATGCATTATGCAGATGAGGAGTCAGCCTGTCTTGGACGGGGTTGTTCATAGCCTGGAGGTACTGCTGGATTCTGGCCACAAGATGCTCTGTCACTGAGCTACAGTCTCTACCAAATTAGGACAATTTGCAAATTAGGCATGCCATTGTTACCCAAGTAGATCTGCATGTGTCATAATGTGCAAAAGTATACCCTTTCGAGCATACAACAAACGTATTTTGGGTACTTCAGTACTTGGGATCTAATCTGTGTATGTCTAGGTCCAGATTTAGATCAACACTCATTCCCTGAATGAGAGAGAAAAGACTCTTAAACAGAAGGAGTTTTATGCAAAAGCCAAATTGATCTAAGCAATAAATAAAATTATAGGAAGGAAAATGCACAGTGACAGATACAACATAAAACCTTTTCCTAGAAAAACTGCCTACCTCCTTGGGAAATAAAACTAAAAGGGGAGGAAACAAGACATACAAGCCTGCTTCTGGAGAGAAAGGGTGGGGTTGTCCTCAGTGGTGGGGTTGTCCTCAGTGTCAGGAAATTAGACTGACCAGGCAGGGGAAGGAGATGCAGAGATAGGTCCATGAAGTGGACAAGCAAGAGGTCAACAAGAGGCTGAGCTAAGAGGTTGTGATCTAAAATGGCTACAAAAGTTGGGGTTGAAGTATTACTCTTCATAACCTATTACCTGAGATGAAGAGAGAAAGAAGGGTTGGCATTGGAGGATGGGAATAATAAAAATGCAAACTTTGAGCTTGAAAAGAAATTATAGATTAGAGGGGTCTTCTCCTTTGGCATGAAGAGTGTTCCCTTGGGAAAATCTGAAGTTAGATATGTCCAGGTACTTGTCATGATTGGAAAAGGCAGAAATCTTCCAGTTTGGTCATTGAGCTGTGGAGGAAATGGATGGAATTTGCCCATTGTTTATTGGTTTGGAGATCTGGGTTGTTAGTTAAGACCAAATTATCTGGGAAGAAGTTTCAAGGTCTGTGGGGAAAGGACCTTGACTGAATCCCTTTTAGGGTTGATAATTGATTGCAAGAGGAACTGTCTTTCATACTTTCTTAGTGTGACCTCTTGATATCAGTTTTCTCCTATCAATCTCAGCACCACACTGAGGTGCACACTTGCATAGAAAAAGGGAGAACAGCCATACCAGGGGGTGAAGGCCTCAAAAACATCACCATAAAATGTTTGATAATGTTACCCTTACTTGAATTTACATTTTGAAAAATGTAAACATTTGATGATGTTTTAAAATCTCATGCAACTGTTAACCACCTTTATTGTTTATTTTTTGCAGAGAATACATTAGCAGTAAAACATTCTAAATATTTTAAAATAAAACTAAATGAAGTCAACAAATAATTCATGTTCATGGATTTTTCAGAATAAAATAGAGGTCACTTAGCAATCCACCATGCTAGATAATTAAGAAACATGTTATGTGGTTAAAGCACAGTAATTACTAACAGATGTCATGAATTTGGAAACCAGGTGTATACTTTTACAGTATCACAGATTCTACTCTACTCTAACCTGTCTTTTTCTTTGTTTCCCTCCAGTTAACTTCTTCTCTGTCTACCTCTGGTCACCTTTCCCATCAATCTCCTGTTGTTTATTCACTTTCTCCAACTAACATAAAAGCTGAACCTGATCTGACTCCTACACTTCACCAAGCATCTTCTGTTCAAGAATCCCAAAGCCAGTGGCAGTCTGCCAATGGATCCACCACACATCTGTCCTCTACGTACTTACAGTCTACTGCTTGTTACAGTGCCCCCTTTTCCAAATTGAAAAGACCCCCTTTTCCATTTAACAGCCTTTCAGATAGTGTTCAGTCACAAGCTAGCCATCTTCACAGAATATCTGAATCCCCCAGGTCTCCTCTACCAACCAAGGATCTACCTTCCTCTTCACATATTTCCAGTTCATCAGATACTCTTCAAAGCTTATCCCCTCATACCCTGTCTCCTCCTCCCCCCAAGAGATTTAATACACTGGCTTCAGTTCCAATCTATATCACAACACACTTATTATCTCCTAGTCCAAAGCCTCTTTCTTCCCCCTGTCATGGCTCCTCCTCAACCATATGTAGTGTAAACAAGACCTGCAGCCAAATACCTTCAGAGGGAAAGTCTGGAATTAGATCCCTTCTACCAACTAGGCTCTCTGTTTTGACTGCTATCCTGAAGTCAGGGTCTTCTCCAAAAAGATCTATTTCTCCTGCATCTTGTCCTGCCACATTTTCTCCTAATTCCCTAGGCTCTTCAACACTCACAATAGACCAGAAGTTTAAAACAACGCCTCCAACTCCTAAGAAAGTGCCTTCAAATTATTCTGTGAGGTCTGATTCGCCAGGCCAAGATGAATATCTCCTTTCAGTATTTACTAATGTACCCAATCACATGACCTTATCTTCAAAGTCCAGTCCTACTTTTAGAGCCAGATCTGTGTCCCCTAAATGTTATCTTGATGCTGGAGAACTATCTCCTGACAAATTACGTCCTTTGTCACCCACTATTTCCACCTACAGAAAAACAGTTGTCTCTCCACTATTGCATCCCATGGTGCTCAATTCTTCTTTACCTCCTCATGTCCCTAGAAACACTTCTCACATTACTTCTAAGAGGGCATGTTCTCCTGCTCACAGATATAGAGGGCCTGAGAAGTCTAAGAAGGTTCACACTTACTCTCCCACCTTTACTGCCAAGTCTTATCCGGTATCTACCGCTGCTAGCAACCAACGGGACACATTTTCACCCACTTCAGAAAAACGCTCACTTTTCTCTCCACACTTTTTGCAGTCTACTTGCAAATCAAAAGCATATTTGCCACAAGTCTCTGCTAAAAATCTAAATGGCCATTCCCAAGCTCCACATTGGCCTTCTTCTCATAAAGGTTCTACCTCTCCTGCTTCTCCAGACCACACAGTTAGCCCCCCTTCAGTACAGATTAACTCCTCCTCCATTCATGCAAACTACAGAGCTTGCCCCTTCTCTTCAAGACCTAGGACCCCAGTAATGCATCCTAGATCTCCTACCAGGGTCCATTCACCATGTTCACTGCTGTCAAGATCCAGAGAATCGACTTCACCCCTGCCTTCTGACTCTAAGGCTTCCCAGGTACTTCATTTGCTTGTTTGCTAGCTTCCGTTCTTTTATTTCTCCTTCCATCCACCAGTCCATGAAGAGGTGCATTTTGGGTTTCTGTGAATTAAAGAAGAAAAAAACACTCTGAAAGCATGAAGTATACCTGTTTGAAACTGGGGTGCTCCCGTGTATAGAACCATAAAAACCCAACTGAGAGCAGGACTTTCAAAGGTTGAATGTTGTTAAAATTATATTTCTTTTATTGTGCACAATTAAAAAAAAACAACTTCATGAATTAAGACACATATCCATCGCATAAGCTATTGCAAACCAGTAGGTCTAGTTTTAACACATACCCGTTCTTAACACTGTATAGCAGCCAATAAAAGCTCCAGAGTGAGAACTGTGAAGCATGACAGTCACTTAATGAAAGATGCCTAGTTATCAGTCAGTAGCTCTCTTCCAAAGGCTGCCCCAAATTTTCAATGGTGTGTTTCCTTATTAGTGCCTGTATTGCAATGACTATCGGTTCACATCGTGCACGGAACACTGGTTGGGTATGTGTTTTTAATCCCTTAAGTTGTTTTCTTAAAAATTGTGCACAATAAAAGGATTATATTTTTACAGACATTCAACCTTTGAACGTTCTAACTGCTATCAGTTGGGTTTTTCTGGCTGCAGTTCTAGTTTTCACCCTTCCCTTTTTGGGTTTTGTGTTCCAGTGTATGCAGGAACCTCTCCTGTCCAGCATCCTGTTCATATTGCATGCCTCCATTTAAATTAACAGGGACTCTAATAGATATATCTGAGTATACAAGGATCTCTGGATGGGACATTCTGCTAGTTTTTTGACACCATATGTGACTAACCATGTGTGCTATACTGCGTTAAAAGTTTTATGCAAGTCGCTTAACATGAAAATCATGCCTTGGCTGTTTTGAAAACGCAAGCATTTAACTACATTCAATCAGGCAAGCGGAAGCTGTAGATTGTGACCTGTTTGTTAGTTAGAAGAAAGAACAGAGGCAGTGTCTGTGTTTGGAATAAAGTATTTTTATTCTGTGTTTGTGCCTGAGTTTTCTGAAGCACGTATTATGCTAACTCCAATCTTGCATTTCAGACCCATCGATTGCGCTATGCTTTTAAGATCTGTTACAAAAGGGAAGATTTGCAGACACTGTTAATGAATAACAATTACTGCTGCTGTGGATTGCTTTGTGCTTGGTTGCACAGAAATTGTTCTAATTAACTTCAACATAAATTGCAGGACTTAGTGGTTATAAATATACACGCAGAGTCAGTTTCCTTTGTAGAACTCCCTCTTTTAATGTTAGGAAAGTTTGCTGTTCATGCAGAATCTTTCCCATTGTTTTAAGAAACATGGAACTTGGCCTGATGGTAGATTCAAATGGGTAGCCGTGTTGGTCTGAAGTAGCACAACAGCATTGGAGTTCAGTAGCACCTTTAAGACCAACAAAGATTTATTCAAGGCGTGAGCTTTCGAGTGAAGAGTGCATGCACTTGAAAGCTCACGCCTTGAATAAATGTTTGTTGGTCTTAAAGGTGCTATTGGACTCAATTTTTTGTTGGGCACGATAGTATACAGTTTGCACATATTTAAATAGTTTCTGCAGAAACAAGGACAGGAGACATTCTCACTTCCATAATTTACTAGGCATATGCTGTACTCATCTCTCTCCTGCAGCCATCTATGTATGTATGAAGCTTCCTTATACAATCATCTCCCAGTCTCTTTTTCGAAAGACTTCTCTTTGGAACACTATTCTGTTCCAGCACAAAGCTTTTCTCTCTCCCCAAATCAAATTTGTCAATTATGCTGGAGCTCTGACTCTTATCATCTGCAAACCGCTGCGAGCCGGCTAGTCTGGGAGTGGCGGTAAATAAATCAAATGAATAAATAAACTATAAAACTAAGGCTTGAACTATAATGGGTTCTTTGTAACATCTACTGTTAACAGGGTTCTAGTTTTAGACCTCTCTGTCTGGAAAAAAGTAGGACAATCACCCTGAGCTGCAAGAGAGGTCGGTATATACATCTAAATGAATAGCTAGATGGACAGAAAGACACTTAAGTTCTTTTGAAGTCAAGAGGAGTAGCTGTTTTAATAGTGCCTGTAGAACAATGAAGAGTTGTATTCCACAGAAATGTCATGAGTTTAAAAGTAGCTGTACAATATCAGTTCTCCAAGAGGTTATGGAACTGCAGAGAGTTGACTAAGACCTCTGAAACCAATTTTTCCATTTAGTGCAGGGATCCTGCATGCTGGCAGGGGCTCATGGGAATTGTAGTCCATGAACATCTGGAGCAGCGCTCCCCAACCTGTGGGCTGCGGACCACATGTGGTCCGTCGACTAATTGGAGGTGGGCCGCGAAGGACGCCTTCTCCCCCCCCCCCCGGCCCTTTACTTCATCAACGATCCGATCCGGCAGGCGCACATGTGCAGGCTCAGAGCTCCGCGCCTGCACTCGCTGGCATGCCGACGGCTGTGCCTCCCTCCCCCACCCCAGCCACCCCACCTCCCTGAGCAAAAATGCCACCTCGGCTTCCCCGCCCCCCCCCCCCCCCCCGGAGTCCCAGCGCTTAGGAGCGCTCACTTGATTGCTGACTGCTGAAGGGATGTTTAAACATTACCATAGCGACCAGAGTCAGAGAGCGTTAGGGCAGTGGTTGAGAGTAGAGAACTACCCCCCCCCACTGGGCCTCAGTAAAATTGTCAATTGTTGAGTGGTCCCCGGTGATAAAAAGGTTGGGAACCACTGATCTGGAGGACCACAGGTTGAGGATCCCTTATTTAGTGGATGGAATACTTATATCACTAAGCTCTGAACCCTGAACACAAAAAGCTGCCTTATGTGAATCAGAACATTGGCCCATCAAGGTCCGTACTACCTCCTCAGGCTAGCAGCAGCTTTCTAGGTTCCCAGGCTTTCACATCACTGACTTCCTTATCCTTTTCCCTGGAGAGGCCTTGATTGAACCTGGACTCTGCCCAGCTCAGCCACTGAGCCACTGGCCCCTCCCTGTATCTCTTTTTGAGGCAGGGGTGCTCTCGCAGTCTCCATGTGTGCTCAGTCACACGGTCCCAGTACAGACGGAGCCCCACAGTGGGGCAAACTGGCCCCCAAACATTTGTTTTTTGCTTGGAGGAAACGGTGTGAGAGGAAACACTGAAGCTCTTCCTTTCTCTGCACAGCATTCTCAAACTGCATTGTGCAACCAAGCACTTTGCAGGTGAGCCTCCCAATCTTATGTGTGACTGGTAACCTGGTTAAAGGATCTTTGAGCCAACTCACACGACACATCCCATGTCGTTCTAATCATGCAGTTGTTCAGAGGGCAGCCCTCCCTAGCTGGTTTACTCCTGTAATACTAAATAGGCTTGAAATAGCACCAAACTGCAAGTTAGATTTGTATATCATCGTCCAGCATTGGAATTGACACCTCTGATCTACTATTTGCCCAAGCAAGGATAACCATTATGATGATCAGTTCTGATGTGGCATGTGAGTGCCAGGCATGCTACTACATGATGCCTCCGACATGCATCACCTCCTTCTTTCAAGACATATCCAAAGTAATTTCAGATCTTTAATTGACTCGTTTAGAGTTTGAAACCTGCATTATTGTGAACCACCCCAAGTCAGCTGGTCCAGGAGGGGCGGTTTATAAGCCTAATAAATAAATATATGTTTTTTGTGGGACGGGGGATCAATTGTCTTCTGTTTTGTACTCTCTTCTTTTGCCTTGTTTATTGTGCTATTAACACTGAAAACATAACAGTTGCTCTCCTGGATTTGTCCAGTGGTCCATTTAGTCCAGCATCCTATTTCACAAAATGGCCTCGCAGTTATTCCTGGAAAACATGAAGCCCCCCTCCCCAGAGAGCCAGTTTGGCGTAGTGGTTAGGAGTGCAGACTTCTAATCTGGCAAGCTGGGTTTGATTCCCCACTCCTCCCCCACATGCAGCCAGCTGGGTGACCTTGAAATTGCCACAGCACTGATAAAGCTGTTCTGACCGAGCAGGAATATCAGGGCTCTCTCAGCCCCACCCACCTCACAGGGTGTCCATTGTGGGGAGAGGAAAGGGAAAGTGACTGTAAGCTGCTTTGAGCCTCCTTCGGGTAGAGAAAAGTGGCATATAAGAACCAACTCTTCTTCTTCATATCTGACTTAATACTAACCCTAACCAGAGAATTTACCCTAATATAAATCCCTATTTTTTGTATGTCAAATAATCTTTTAAAAATTATATATCCCATGAATCTTCCAAACCATGTGGGGACTCCAGGTAGGGGAAAGCGGTATATAAGAACCAACACTTCTTCTTCTTCCCAGCAGTTGCTTCCCAACACGGCATTCAGAGAGTTTCTGCCTCTGAACTTGGGGGAAAATGACCAAAATTGCTACAGGGGGTATAAATAAATAATTTTAAATGTGCTCATTTCCTCACCAGTCTTTTTAACACATTGGCTCTTGCAACCTGTGGAGCTATGCCCTCATTATGGGAGACTTTTGAAGGAACACCTGAATTTGAGTACCCACCCCAAATGTTTTACATAGGATGGTTAACTAAGCATGCACATCTGCTTTGCACAGTCACGAGATGTTGTAGGGATGCAATGTTGCATGAGAGCTCTTTTGGCTCAGCCAGCCATCCCTCCTTCACTCACCAGCATGTCCCTTGCATAATAGCATTTATCATCCACATGGCGGTGTAATTGCCCAAAGCCGCACATTCTTACATTGTGCGTATGGGGTCTGTCGTAAGAGCCAAGCTTTTCAGTACACACTAATCCAGAGAGCCGGTGGCAGCATAAATGAGGAGGGGTCCTCTCTCTCCTTAATGACTAATCGGTAGCTTGTAGATCTTTCTTGCTGCCATTTATTTCTGATTTCTTTTCGGGGTCTGTATTTTGAACATGGTTGCACTCTGACTCTGATAACTACATTTAACCGACTGCTGACGAGAACTAGGAAAAGAAGAGTGGGAAGCAAGGGCATGCATGTAAAAAAACAAACACTCAGTTTGCACTACAGTCCTATCCGTTGCTTTCTGCTTGTAGAAGCAACTTTAACATTGGCAGATGGAACTGCACATGTGCAGCGAAAGCACAGAATCAGAATGACCTGGAGCTCTGCACTAAGGACTGCTGGCAGTCTGATCTTTTCCAGTTTCATCCACCATATTGACAAGGAGACAGAAATGGGATGGGAAAGCAGTTGCAATTGCAAATGGAAGGGAAGGAGCAAAACACCTATTTCCTTTATCAGTGTCTCTTTTCCTCTTTATTATGTTTCTGCCATCAAAGTACCAGCGCCAGGGAAGCACTAAATGAAGCACGTACCTGACTTGACTGTTCTTCTAGTTGACCCTATCTCTTGTGTGGACCCAAAAAAATGTTTAAAAAATACTTTTGTGTATGATTTTATTCAAGCCTGAAATGAGCTGTGTGTGGACTCTAATTACCTTAATATTGTCATTGGTATATTTTCACGTATACATATCCTTTGTACATTTTTGGATATACGTAGATATCGCTATTTGTACTATGTGAAAAGAGTGACCATATTTATATGTCTACCCTGAATTTGGCCTCAGAGTGAGGATCAAAAAATCCAAACAACTGGGCTGTACATAGATGAGCTTTTTTTCTCTAACCCTGGGACAGTTACTAGGACTTCAGAAAAACCCGGAAAAACAGCAGTAGGTAGAGGAAGGAAAGAGGCACTGGGAAGAAGGTGCATTTCTAGGTGAGTGGGAGGAGTTGTGACAGTGGGGGTGGGGGCAAAGTAGCAGGAGCAACACTGAAGGAGGAGGACAAAGTAGTGAGAAACCATCCATGCCTGGTCAGCTGCATGGGATGGAGAGGGGAAGCAGCCATGGAGAAAAAGGCCTGTCCTGGGTGCTTTTGCTGCTGTCTGCCACTTTTTTTGTGGGGTCTATTTTGCCACATTAATTTCTGTCTTTCTGGCTTCTGATTTGTAGCCACACAAGATCAAGGCAAGCTACAAGGTGTTTGCAGCAATCCCCACGAACACATTGCTTCTGGAGCAGAAGGTCTGTCTTTCGTCAAACTTTTGCTAGTTTCACAGTGCATTCCTGCTTCAAAATTCGGAATGATTTTTTTGGGGGGTGGGGAGGGTAGTTAAACAAAAAAAAGCCAGCTTGGTGTAGTGGTTAGGAGTGTGGACTATTAATCTGGCGAGCCGGGTTTGAATCTGTGCTCCCCCACATGCAACCAGCTGGGTGACCTTGGGCTCCCCATGGCACTGAAAAAGCTGTTCTGACTGAGCAATTATATCAGGGCTCTCTCAGCCTCACCCACCTCACAGGGTGTCTGTTGTGGGGAGAGGAAAGGGAAGGTGATTGTAAGCCGCTTTGAGCCTCCTTCAGGTAGGGAAAAGCGGCATATAAGAACCAACTCTTCTTCTTCTTCTTCTTCTTCTTCAAAAACCTTCTAAAATTTTAGATTTCAGGTTAAGCCCTGTCACAGACCTACACAATTTGTGACTTAGCAAGACAAATGCCACACAAAACCCATGTTTGGACTCAATTTATTTCTTAGTTTCAGTGCTTGGGGTCTCATACCGAAAGATGAAAGCTGGAGGAACTTTATTATCACGAACACTTTTTGCACTGTTACCATCGTTATAATTATCAGTTAATAGTATTAATGTTATAGTTATTTATATGTTATGGATTGTTTCTTGTGTTGTTGTCTCCATTTTATGTAAACTGCCTTGAGCCTCTGGGGAAGGCAATATATAAATATAATAAATAAATAAAATTAAGTGGCCCTTCCACTGGAGGAAGAGCTACTTGAACTGGGGAAAGTCTCATTAAGCTGAAGGAAGATTTGCTCAGTGGGGTGGTGGCATACATGCCAAGACATAAGTAAGAGGCAGCATTTACCTCAGTCGTTCCAGAACTAGCAAAGGGCCCCTGTTTGGACCTTCCTCACACTACTCAGATCTAGCCCTAACATCATCATATATTAAAATAAATCACCTGGCCTCCTAAAGTCCCTCATCCAAGTCCTCATCTCAACAGCCCTGGCTGTATTCAACAGGATCATGTCCTGGCATGCTAACATGAGTGCACTACTCAGGGAAAAACTCTGCAACATTCACATTAAATGATTAAACTTCCATTTATCTTTTTAACCCCCAAAAGGAATTTTTCAAGGATGATTTTGCAGGCATGCCAAGGAATTAAGTTCAAATGACCTAGAAATTGCTGTGGCTGTATGCTCATTGTGTTCCACAAGAGATTATCTCCATTCTCTGAAATAAACGTGCTTGATCTGGTCACAATTATATTTTAATAGAATAACCCCCACTTGGCCCATTTCAACGGTGGGTAATCCCTTTGTGTATTGTTATATAGTCTTCCAGCTGCTTTTGTTGTAGTACAACCTGGGTCTCTTTTGACAAAAACATAAAAGTGCACCACAATGTACAAAGGAAGAGCAAAAGTTAATTTCTCGTACCCAGTAGAAGTGGTGTTTTCACACAAAGGTAGTTTGTGAAGGATTAAAAGACCCTTTCTTTCCAGTTCAGCCAGAACAACTGCACAAGGTGTTAGAATCATTCAGAAGAATAGTGTCCTGTCTTGCTGTTTTGTACTTTCTGTACAAATCTTCCGCCTTGGAAGGCTTTTGCCTAGCAGCATGACTTATTAAGAGTTGCTGATAGGGAACTATTCCTAGCAGGAGTCAGGAGAGAGCATTAATGGGCATCAACATGAAATTAATAGAATGCAAGGCCTCTGAGATGCTATCACAGGCTCAGAATGTGGTTGTCCAGTTCAGGTTTGTAGCAACTAAGGTACACTGGATGCAGATGTTAAGACTCCTCTTTACAAAACATTGGGGTTAAACTTACATGGAGATAGACACAAATTTGCTTTGATGGCTTGCTGTTTTGGCTCTCTGGGAAGTCAGCCGTTAATCTTGATATGGCAAAATAAAATGAAATAAAAAACCTGAGGACAACATCGGATTTGAGTCTTGGTGATGAAAAAGGCCATCAAGTGGTAACTGACTTATGGTGACCCTGTGGGATTTTCAAGGCCAGGGGTGTTCAGGGGAGGTTTGCCACTGCCTGCCCTTGCATAGTGATCTTGATAGTCTTCCACCCAAGTACTGACTAGGACCAGCCCTGCTTAGCTTCCAAGATCTGATGAGATTAGGCTAGCCTGGGCCATCCAGGTCAAGGCAGATCTGAGTCTGGGACCTTAGCAAGCAGAGCTTATTTGTCTCTCTAGCTTAAAGCCAAGTAATGCAGTATCTGAGAAAGGATCTTCTGGATTCCCGAAGACCCTGTTCTGCTCTCTGTGGTACGTGACTGCAAACCATAGCCTAGGAAGAAGCAGTCAGCATGCGTCAAGGAATGAGATGATCAGTTAGAATGTCAAGCTGTGCAGCTTTTTGACTGCTCAAATCATAGTGAACATATAGTGAATATATTCTGAAGTAGCACAACAAAATCAGATTTCAGTAGCACCTTTAAGACCAACAAAGATTTATTCAGGGCGTGAGTTTTCGAGTGCAAGCACTTTCAAGTGCAAGTGTCTGAGGAAGAGTGCTTGCACTCGAAAGCTCACTCCTTGAATAAATCTTTGTTGGTCTTAAAGGTGCTACTGGACTCTGATTATATAGTGAATAGTGAATATAAAAGACAATAATGCTCCAATCTGTTGGTGGATTTCTTGCCCTCTTTAGGATTTTGACTCAAAACATGTGGCCTGTATTTAAAGTAGACAGTAAGATGGGGTATATTGAAAGTAGGGTGGGTTGTCTTAATTCTAGGGGCCTTTTCGCACGGGGATCTTTGTTGCAAATTGTTTGCGGAAGGAAAAATCGCCATTTAAAATAGTGGAATTCGTCGTTTTGCACACCTGGCTTTGTAGTGGAATCAGTTGCGTTTTTTAGCGTTTCCCACAGGCTTCCGGTCTCGGCAGAAATCGCTAGAAAGGAAGCGCTATTGCCAAGCTCGTCCCGCCCCTGGCCGTCAAGCAGCCAATGGGCAGCCGTTAGCATGCTCCCAAACAGCCCCTTTCCCTTTAAGAAAGGTTTTAAAAAAAAAAAACAGACCCATAGCAACGAATCTGTGTAGATTCTTTGCTATGGAGAGACCCATCCAGCTGCCTAATGTGAGCTGTCGTTTGATTGTATGATCGTTTGCACGCTGGCTCGAGTGATAAAAAAAAATTCCCCCCCCCCCCTTCTCACGGGCTCGATTTTCGGCTGAATTTATGTGTAAAAAATAAAGGGACTTTATTCCAGCAAACGGGCTTTTAAGTGGTTTGTGCTTAGTGACTAAAGGTGAAGGAATGAAGCCAGGGAAGCCTCTAAACAGAAAGAGGCTCGCCGGTGCGTTTATCCCCGCTCGCTCCGAGAAAAAAAAATGGCGATCGCTTCGCCGGAAGTTTGGAGGAGAGAGCCAGGGGGAGGGGCTTTGAAGAACCAGCAACAATGGTAACGCACAGGTCTTTAGCGCTAGTGTTGCAGATTGGTTGCAGGAGTGTATCGCTATCCGGAGGGTGAATCCACTTTTCTGGATTTCCCTGAAAGCGCTAAAACGAAGCGCTTATTGCTGATCGGTTTCAGGAGTGTTGCAGATTGTCTACGACGTCGTGGGTAATGCCAAATTAGTAGCGTTTTCAATTAGCAACCATTGTGCTATTTTTAAGCCGTGGGAAATGGCCCTAGGAATTAAGCAGGAATAATTCAGGAGATGAGTCAAACTACAGCACAGTGTGTGTGCCCCCTCTAGAGGCCAGGGGGGCACACTTCACCAGACAGGCAACAGGACCAAGCCCACCATAGCTTTCACCTAAAAGATCTCTTGATTGGGGTTCCTGCTGGTGTAAATTAGTTTAGCATAACGTAGGGATGTGAAAACTCAGAGAATCATTTGGGAGAAATCTATATTCATGCTACAAGGTTTTCTTGTTTAATGAAGCTGATAGAATTTGATCCCGTCATATTCAAATGGAAATAAATTAATAAGTAAAATAGCAAATTACTAAAATTTATATTATGCCAATAAAGGTACTGTACTGTGTGAGTTAGATTGAAACAGCAAATTGAATTAGTACTGTATTATTTAAATTTTTTCTTAATTCCAAAATCATTTCAATTTATTTCTAGGCAGTTAATGAGCCAGAAGTCGAAGACAGCACTTTGGACACACATTCAGAGGTGATTATAGTGGTCTCTCCATCTTTAACTTGCTCGGTTTAGACTACCCTTACAAAATGCATTGATTTCTTCTCATATCTCCTTTTGTAATGTTGTTTCTTTGGTGAGAACTGTTGGTCACTAAATAAATACTTGAGTTTTCACATACCGGGGGTGAGGGGTGGGGGGAGAGAGATCGTCCCACAAGACATATGCTGTCCCAAATTGTCTGAAGGCCGGGAGGTATTCATACTAAGTTCTTTTTAAAAGCTGTTATGTTCGAGCAAAGATGCCAAAGAAACTGAGGGGAAGCATCTTGCTACTATTGCAGTCAAGATTATAGAGTCAAGAAATAAAAACATCTGCATATGGGGACACGTGAGGCTGCCTTCTACCAAAATGGTCTGTCTAGCCCAGTATTGGTCATTCTGATGGGACGCAGATGTTTGGGATCTTGGGCAGGGAAATGTCATTCCCATTCTTCTGACAAATTTTGAAACTGGAGAGGCTAAGGATTGGATACATGTAAAATATCCCGTAATACTGGCCCCTCCCTATAGAGAGAATGGCAAATAGGCAAGCTGCATGCAATCCTGAGAAAACTAGGCATAGTGAGATGAAAGATGAAGTTACTGGAAATGAAGAAAGGAGCAAAGAAACATGGAAGGATGAAGAATCATTCTGACTTCTGAAGACTAACACCAAATAGTGGTTAACATCTCATAATTTATCAAAATGGTCCCCCTTTGTGCCTGTTAAAAGTAATGTTAAAACCAAGTGGGAAAAGGATTGAGAAGAAAATGGGTAGTTGAGACACAATATTTAAGTAATGCAAGCTAACCCCAGTAATTAAAGCAGTAGGTCAATGACTGAGTGATGTAAGTGCATGTTGAGTTTGGAATGGATTCGCTTGGAGCTCATGATGTCTCTGAAAACAACTCCTTAGATCTGTTCTCCTGCCCAGTTGAGACAACAAACTGAAGAGCTGTGTGCTGCAATTGATGAAGTTTTACAGGACCCGCTGTCTATGGTATATCAATATCAGTTTACACCCTTCCTTTCTCCTTTTTGGTTTCTGTAGTTCAGTAGCTATTATTTACAATTCATTTTTGGTTTTAGCATCAACATGATTCTTCTCCAGGCTCTTTGCAGAACCTATTGGCTTCAGATGCAAGCAAAGTAAGGGAGTCACTTTTACCATCTCTTTCAGGGTGCCTATCACATGGGTTCAATAGCTTTCGGGTGGGGGCAAGTATATAATTGTTGTTTATGAAGGTTCTCAATTAAGTTGGTCCAAAAAACCTGCAATTGACCCCTTCCCACATATTTGCAACTAGAGTTTTAAAAAAGCTACATGAGAGAAGAAAGAGAAGTAAAGGGGAAGGAAGATCAATTGGGAAAAGTCAGACTGAATGTTCTGAGTTCTGCCATTGTCTTGCAATATTGATTTGGGTGTATTAGAAACCCCACAGTAGACAGAAGAAGAGCCATGTGGTGGCTGTGTGGGGAAGCTTCCGTGAGGGCCAACTTTTGGAATGTTCTTAATAGCCAGGTGAAACCAACATATATTTCTGTCTATAGTTAGTATATGCTCCATTGCTCCAAATCACTGATGTGCCCAATTGTCTTTTGAAGTATCATCATGTGATAGAAAAATCCTTGGGTCTTTCTGAGAATGTGTTAAATGTTCTAAAGTCTCCAGAATGAGCCCTGCCTACACCTGGAGGCTTTGGAACATTCAAGATGTAATGTAAACATGCTACCTTTGCAGGCAAAGCCTTTAAAGCCTGCCTTTAAAGACTCCTGGCCAAAGTCTTGGGTCTTTAAAGAGACTGCCCACCCCTGTATTACAGCAGACTATAAGTCAACTGGAACATGGTGGTGGTGGTGGGGGATCCAGCAGCCTTTAAAGGCTCCTGGCCAAGACTGGGAATCTTTAAAGGGACTACCCACCCCTGCATAATGCTGACTCTGACAGCTCATAGGCTGTAATGCAGGGGGGGGGGGTCTGGCAGGCTTTAACAGGACTGCCCACTCTCGTATTAGAGCTGACTGTGACAGCCTGCAGGTTGTTAAAGTCAGCTGTGACACCAGGGGGGTGGAGGAGCATCCCACAGCCTTTAAAGGCTCCTGGTCAAAGTTGGGAGCCTTTACAGGGATCACCCACCCCCGTTTTACAGCTGAACCTAGCAGCCCTGTGGCTATCAAGCTCACCCGTTAGGTGTCCCGCAGTTCCTTTTAGAAGAAGAAGAAGAGTTGGTTCTTATATGCCGCTTTTTCCTACCAGAAGGAGGCTCAAAGTGGCTTACAGTCACCTTCCCATTCCTCTCCCCACAACAGACACCCTGTAGGGTGGGTGAGGCTGAGAGAGCGCTGATATCTCTGCTCGGTCAGAACAGTTTTATCAGTGCTGTGGCGAGCCCAAGGTCACCCAGCTGGCTGCATGTGGGGGAGCGCAGAATCGAACCTGGCATGCCAGATTAGAAGTCCGCACTCCTAACCACTACACCAAACTGGCTCTTCTTTAGTACTTCCCCCTACTCTGGCAGGCTGGGGCAGTATTGAAAAGGAGGGTTGGTGGCCTAGAGCAGTGGTCCGCAACCTTTTTAAGGCTGCGTACCACCTGCAATGGGGAGGGCGATCGCCCGGCTGCGCATGCTGTTCATGCGCGGCCGCCAATGCGCAATGCGCATGCGTGACCACACCACTCATGCACATTTGCATCATGCACAGCCACAAACGTGCATGCATGGGAGTGCCACACATGCGTGTTTGCTGCAGCGCATGGCGCAAACACGAATGCGCGGCCCTGCTACCCCCTCCCCCCTCCCCAAAAAAGAAGCTTGCCGGGCTACAAGCTAATCGGCCACGTTTGCGGCCGATTTGCTTGCGGCCTGGGAAATTTCTTACTGCGGGGGGGGGCGGGGAGAGGGAGCCGCGGCCCAGTGCCAAGGCCTTCGGGCCACGGCCCGGTGGCTGGGGACCACCGGCCTAGAGCCTATGGTATTTTTTGTACAACGGACTTTACTGCTAGTATATACATATTGGCTGCATTCAGATATCAAAAGCAAACTGCAATATATTTATCAGATGGATTAACTTGAAATCCTTAGAGGCAAAGTTCTTCCTTCTGACCCAAAATACTGTGTGGAGACTGGAGATTGCCTGGTTGAAAGTATAAACAAGGAAACTTATAGGAAGTTGACTTTAGCCTTAGTTGGTCATTATGTTTGGATTGTGGCACTGAAAAAAAATGGAAGGTTTCTTAATGTACAATTTTCCTGGGAATAAGCACCATTGAATAGACATGTGTAGGATTCTGAGTGCACTGCTTAGGATGACATTGTTCAACCACTAAGTCTTCAATAGGCCTTTTTGCATTCAGTTGTATTCAAACCAAAATCATGTCTGCAGTTGGCTGTTTTGGGTCAGCTCAGGGATTCCTGAAATAAACCAAGGTGCTCCAAACGTTCTGTGAGTAAAGTAGTATCAGTAAAGCAATAACCTATCTGCTATTTCCAGATAGATTTTCAGGATTTCCAGGAGGTATGGGAGCAGGCAGAGAAAGTGAAGAACTAAATCCAGGTGTAGTCTGTCTGGGAGCCCTGTATGAGCCTGCCTCAAGCAGTGCCAGTACTGGAATAAAGATTCAGGCAGGTAGCCAGGTTGGTCTGAAGCAGCAGGAAAAAGTTCCAGTCCAGTGGCACCTTTGAGACCAGCTTTGAATAAAGCTTTGTTGGTCTTTGTTGGCCACTGGACTTAGACCTCAAATGGTAAGTCTGGGACCGGCTGCCTGCCTTCCTTGTTCTTGCTGCCTCGAGATGGGGGGAAAGGGACAAAAACAATGGTTCTAAATTTTCAGGACTCCCAATTACGAGCCAGTAACAGCACTCCTGAAAACGCAGGATAATAACCCTAGTATCATGAACATAGGACACTTCAGCTTTGTTTTATCCCACTCTCTGTCCCAGTCTCTCTCTGGCTGGGCCTTCTTCCAGTCAGCCTTTCATGATAGCTTGCTCAGCCCCAAACTGCTCTACAGGAGCCTTGCAGGGCCAAAACTCTAAGAACTGCAAAGCAGTAACTTGCCCCCTAGAGGCTTCTTGTCTACATTACAACAATAACAATGTCCACTTTGAAATCTGGACCCAAATGTTTTTGAACTGCACCCTCCTGGTCTTCGACTTGGGGCATCAAGTGAGTAGAGGAAGAAGTCTCTGGCAGGGAGCTCATAAACACGTTGTGATTTACTTGTGACATCTGATCACACTGGCTTAACAAGACATCTTTTGAATACATTATAAACTGTTAAATCAATATGCACATTAACTATATTGCTCAATTAATAACAGCAATTGAAAAAATATCAATAGAATGATAAAGCATGCCATATACTACTATACTATGTTATCCTTTTGATTAATCTTTGCTTACAGACTTCTACAGCTTTACAGCGACCAGCAGGACGAGAAACAAGATTTGTAAGTATTACCATAGTCTGGACTTAATCATGCTAGGGCTTAATCATGTGACACAGTAACAGAATAAAGAGCCTCTGAGCAGGTGCAAACTGTATTTCTATCATCATTAAGTGATAGGAGAGAGTCCTAACACACCAAAGATTAGGGTTAGGAACTTTCATGTATAAGGCTGGCATTTCCAGATAGATTTGAACCTCATACCGTTTTTTCCCCTAGAAAGTAGAAACTTTGGGGGGGGGTGCAAAAAAGAATATTATTGGCTTATCTGGTTATATTTTTTTGTTTATTTTCTGTAACCCACTGCGAGACATTTTATGAGAGTGATAGGTAAGAAATCTAATTAAACAAACAAATATTTTGACAGTCAAGATCATGCACCAGTAAAGCAAGATTTTAAATCCCCAGGAGATGCCATTTTCCCACTGTTAAATTTCTTCTACCATGTCAAACTTCTATTTATTCATCCATTTATTACCTGTATATCCCACCTTCCTTCCACCGTGTAATACAGTGTAGCTTTCCTAGGATTCCCTGGAGGGTCTGTTATCCAGCTACTGCTGTGGCCCAGCTGTGCGTAGCTTCAGTAAGGCTGCTGTGTCTTGTACCCCACTTAGTTTTGTTTATACCACATTGATGAGGTGCAGAGGAATGGAAACCAGTACAACCACTTATGGTTCTGCACATTCCTTTGGCAGAGGGAGAGAGCAGCAACGTAAGTTCTGTGGGTGAAGTTGTTTAATTCAAGATCAAAACCTTTACGGCAGTTAATGTTGTTTAGCTAATAAAAGCAAAAAGCCAGCTAAGGTTTCCTCTTATTAAATAAAAGCAAAAAATCTGAATGTGACCTGCACCACCCCTTGTTTGTTTGTTTGGCCACAGAGTTGTTACCTTGACCTTTCTGATGGTTTATTTCAAACAGTATTTGCTCAGGGAGAAAGCCATAAAAGCCCCCAGTCTATTTTTCATCTATATTGCTTAGTCAATGGCACTAGGCGGCTAAGCTAGCACGAGGGAGGTGCTGGGGGGATTTGATAAGCAGCACTCTGCAGGCCTGTAATTATTTGGAGGCAGCAGGAAGGGAGGAGATCATTCATTCTCTCTCCTCTTCTGCAATGGTCAAACTGTAAAGCAATAAAGGTAAAGGTAAAGGTCTCCCCTGTGCAAGCACTGAGTCATGTCTGACCCTTGGGGTGACGCCCTCCAGCGTTTTCTTGGCAGACTCAATACGGGGTGGTTTGCCAGTGCCTTCCCCAGTCATTACCGTTTACCCCCCAGCAAGCTGGGTACTCATTTTACCGACCTCGGAAGGATGGAAGGCTGAGTCAACCTTGAGCCGGCTGCTGGGATCGAACTCCCAGCCTCATGGGCAGACAGCTTCAGACAGCATTTCTGCTGCTTACCACTCTGCGCCACAAGAGGCTCTCTGTAAAACAGTACTTGGGACAGAATTGCAGTGGGCACAAGCAGGGCCTCTCTGAAGGATCACTTTCTGTAGCCCAGCTGACAGTGCTGTGTTGTGTATTGCGTATCCTAAGAAATTCTGTCTTAGTGGCTTTTCCCAGGTAATCTACTTCATGTGAAGAACCTCTTTGTTTTCTTAAAAGCCTGAGTTCTATGTGGCTGGTGCACATCACTGCCTGCTAGTTCTTCCCCCATTTCCCCAGTGATAAACAGGGAGGTGTTAAATGTGGCACTCATGTTTCCCCGCAGCAAGTCTAAATTAAGGGCAGACTTGCAGACATGGACCAGCAATCCTCATGTGGCTTTAACAAGTGATCTTTTATTGAAGAAAACACAGGAGCAGCGCAAAGAAGAATGAGGCACACATGACAGATGAAAGCAACTTTGAGCAAATAAAAAAGTATATGTTAACGTAGTTTATTTGCTTCTCCTCCCTTTATGCCACGTTGGAGATAAAGTGGGTATCCAAGAGCAAAACATATAAAACAAAAGATCAAACTACTCCGTATGTGTCATTTTGAGATTTTTAAAAGCCCAAAGCCACCCATATGGGTTGTATCTGAGCTAACAGAAGGGGAAATTGCTTCCCCCCATCCTTTTCTCTCTCAAAATAATCCTTTTCATTTACTGGGAAAGATGTAGGACTTCTCTGGCTTCCAGTTTCCTCCAGTTTTGTGTTGGACAAGGACCAGAGGAGCATGGGGTCAGTGGCATTCCTCTGGTATACTTCCTCCACTGAAACTTACAGCCTGTATGGCTGCTTTGGGTTTTTTTTTTTTTTAAGTAGAACATGTCGTTTGAGTCAAAGATTCAGTCATCATGATATTCAGCATTACCAAAAGGAGGGGGGGGGGGGCTGGGAACTCTGATGGGTATGTTTGAATTCAGTTTGCAAAGTGCAAATGCCAGCCTTCAGAAATTACATGCCAGCCAATACTGTGGCCAGGACTCTTGGGTGCACTGTTTCCCCCATAGTTTCAGGTGGGTGTCTGAGGCAGCAGAACAGGTGTGAATCTAGTGGCACCTTTCAGACCCACACACTTCTATTGAAGGTATAAGCTTTCATGCTAATATACTGTATCTTTTGAATAAAACTTTGTTGGTCTTGAAGGTGCCACTTGACTAAAACTTTGTTCTGATCTCCATCATTCTGGCAAGTTCAGAACTGGAAGTTAAGTGCAGCATTCAGAGCAAGCTAGTGTGTGGGTTGATTAATAGTTAATCACTCACATGGATTCCCCCCCCCCCCTTCTGCATTGGAAAGATAAACGGAGGGAAATGTATATTTTACCCTTTGTACTTTTCTGGTGGCTATAATTGTAACTGTCAAAAACAGTAATAAGAGACAGAGATATGAAATATGCCCCAACCCAAGTCTCATTAACAGGGACAAATTTAATGGATTATTCTACCTGACTTGATAATGTCCTTATTTTGCTTCAGGCGAACCTCAATTTATGGACACCTACAGAGAATGACAGTAAAAAGGTATGCTTTCTATCTGCACTATAATTTTTTTAAAAGGGTTATGATGTCTAAAGCGGTGGCTGAATTAATTTATTTGAAAATGTTAGCTGTCACAGGCCCTAAGCGGTTTAAACAAAAATGCAGAAAAACACAATAGTAGTTAAAGCAATAAACAGCACTTTCGGCATGTAATTTGAAAGTAATGGATTATTCACTACCTGAAAGGAATTATGTAAAAATGCTCTTTAGAAGAAGTTTCTATCCATTGCTCGAGCTGAAATTCAAACTGATGTGCTCACAGCAGACCCTGTTACATTGTCCAAACCAGGGGTAGTCAAACTGCGGCCCTCCAGATGTCCATGGACTACAATTCCCAGAAGCCCCTGCCAGCATTCGTGGGCAGGGGATCATGGGAATTGTAGTTCATGGACATCTGGAGGGCCGCAGTTTGACTACCCCTGGTCCAAACCAAGGATACTGAACATTTTAAAGCTGGCAGGTTCCTTTCAAATTCTGACATATGATGGACACAGCCACAAAATGGCTGCTGCAGGTGCTGAAGTCAACCATAAAACATCAGGGACCTAGGTTATGTATAATTCTGATAGGTTGATTTCACACCAGTGGCATTGCTCTGGGCTGCTGCTGATGCCTTGTAACAGAGCAGCATGCTCTGCCGCTTCCTGTGTTCCCATAAGGGACCTATTTACCATGATGGACCCAGTTCACCCAGATTTATGTGTCCTAACGTATGCAGCCAGGGCAGAAAGGTTCCACCTTATAGGGACTGGTGGAGGGATTATTTGCTGGAAGGTGGGATTGTGTTACAGTGCAATCTCACCTTCCTGCAAATAAACAAAATGCCCCATTTGGCACCATGGCGCCGACTGAGGCATGTTTTGTCCCTGCTGGAGCATTGTAGGCAGAAAGAAGCCAGCCTTTGAGGCCTGGCTCTTCCACATCCACATGGGCCTATGCTGGACTAGGCTCTCTTGGCCCCTGGAGCAGCTATGGGAATGAGGAAAGTAGCTGCATTCCCTTAAAGCAGGGCGACGGGGGCCTAAGTATCTCACGCCTGTGAGAGGGCTGGCTCGGCGGTGATGTCACGTGGAAGCAAGGATTAGCCCCACTGCCATATGACTGCCCTCCCGGCCTTTTCTCCTCGTGTGTAACTCTTCAACATTTCAGCCAGAAGCTGTGTTTTTAAATGAACATATTGTTTAGTATTTTTTTGCATACATACAGCTTACCTTTAGTAAAACAGTGGAGATCTTTGAACAGTGGGGGAACTTTCTGCTGAAGCATCTTTTTAAAAGTCTGCACAGCCAATCAGATTTTCAGGGACGAATCAGAAACCCTGATGATTTGGCAGAATGGCACTGGCAGGCACCATGCTGGGACTCCAGGTTTACACAATTCTACTTCACAGTTTGCCGAAGGAGGAGGAAATGGAGGGAAATTACCTTAGTTCCTGATAGGTGCTAAGTATAATCTCTAACTGGCATTTGTGGCCCTCTAGTAGGTGTTTGTCAAGGTATTAATATTGAGTGGAACTGATTACATCCATGTTCATGACCATTAATTCTTTAGATCAAAATTTTGTGATTATAGGATTTGTTCAGATCTTATTGCTGGGTATAAGGACCTTAGCCTGTGCATTTACTGGTTTTACCTCAGAACTTTCAACGCCTGATTTCTCCAGACCTTTCCCCTCTGTGTTAAATAAAATATTTTATTATATCTGAATTTCAAAATTCCTCAATTCTTGGAATTGTCTAAGTTAAAGTGGGCTCCTGAGGCTTCCTTCAGATTCCTGGGCATAGCCAACAGTCAAAATATACTGTATCAGGGTGGGACAGCCAGAGTTCTCCAGGAAATAAAACAGATAACTAGGGCAGCTCAGTCAGACAAGGAAATAAAAACAGAAAAATATTGCCTCTGAGGGAGGGAAGTTGATACTTCCCTTAGCGATCTTTTTTGATATGGAACACATCTACTAGTGCATTCCCTAAAATGGAAATTATATTGGACATGATGTCCTGCCTTAGGGAATGCACCAGGAGATGGCCGCTGCAGTGGGGCTCCAATTCCCAGACTGGACCTGCCCTCCACAGAGCGGGGCAGGCCTGGGAAGAAGGTTAACACCCTGGCCACTGGTGGAGGGCCACAGAACTCCTGCTGCCACAGGTAAGGAGGGGGAAAAGGGAGGAGGGGAGACCGAGTGTGTGTCATAGAGGGAGGAGGGATCAGGAAGTAGAGGAACATGGGAAAGGAACAGTGGGGGGAAGATATGTGTGTGGGAGGGAGGGATTGAGGGGGGAGGGACCAGGAAGGAGAGGTAGGTGGGAGATATAAGGGGGAGTGGGGGGAGGGATTGAGGGGGGAGGGACCAGGAAGGAGAGGTAGGTGGGAGATATAAGGGGGAGTGGGGGGAGGGATTGAGGGGGGAGATGACCAGGAAGGAGAGGTAGGTGGGAGAGAGAGGGAAAGGAATGTGCATGTGTGTGTTTGTGTCTGCGTGTGTGTGAGAGAAAGAGATAGAAAGAGAGTGATGGGGCCAGGACCATTGAGTCCCACAGCAGGTATGTGTTCCACATGCTCTGTGATAGTCAGACTCTCACTAGATTTTTTACTGTTTGAAAAGTTCCCACCTCTCTAGCATTTTCTCACAAAAGATGCTCCAACCCTCGAATCCCCTTGGCTGTCCTTTTTAATTTTTCTCTCCTTCTACAATGCCCTTTTCGAGATACAGTGATCAGAACTGTACACAGTTCTGCGTGTACTTCCAAATGAGGCCACAGCATAGGTTTATACAAGGGTATTTCAATATTGGTCATTTTATTCTCAGTCCCTTTCATAATAGTCCTTAAGAAGTCTGCCTTTTTCACCACTGCTGCATAAAGGGTGCATAAAGTGCATTATTTTTAGCTTCTTAGAGAAAAGGTGGGATAAAGTGTACTAGATGGATAGACAGGCTGGCTTTCAGGAATGCTCGGTGTTGTAAACAGGGTATTTTCTTGCCATGTAACTTTTTCTTCATTGCCAATCTAATGTCTCACTAATGCCTTGTTAGTGATAGTGATTTTCTGTGCATGATAGGACTTTTATTCCCATCATAGTAGAAAAACAGAGCTTTAGATTCAATTTTGTACATTTTCATTTTAGCATCTGCAAGCTTTCAAATACCCACCGTCAGACATTTACCAGGCATATTCATGCTTGTGCATGTATTTACTGTCTCCTGAATCCCTTGTCCTGAATTTAGTGATCCTGCAAGTCTACATCCTTAATGTTTATTTTCTACATACATACAGATGTTTTTGTTAATTGTTTCATTGTAATTTTTCCATATCACCTCTCCTCCAAAGATGTCAGTCTTCCCCTTTATATTGTATGCTTGCAACTCTCACCTGTGGAACAGGCCAAGCTAAAAGACTGTGACTTGCACAAGATCACAGAGACCCATTATGCATGGTGACCGCCATGCTGGGCCACCGCCAATTCCTAGTGGCGGGGCAGCATGCCTTGCCATGTCCCATGTACATGCAGGGGAAGAAATCCCCCAGCGCACACGGTCTGCCACGGAGATGTGTGTGCGCATGCACAACTCTGGGGTGGGAAGAGTCCACTGCAGCTTGTAGCAGTGGCACCAGGAGGGGGGAACATGGGGATTCCACTGCACAATGATGGGATAGTGGCATGCTGCTATCCCACCATCATGGGGTGTGTGGAAATGGCGCATTAGGCTCCACAGCACTGTGAAGCCGAACAGGGCATTTTGTGTCCCTGCAGCAATACCATAGGTTTGGGAAGGAGCCAGACCTCAAAGGCCCAGTTCTTCCCTTGTGCATGGGCCTGTCCTGGATGGGCCCCTGGTGGCTGCTGCAGCAAAACAGGGAATGTGGAAGAATCTGCATTCCCTTGCTGTGGGTCATCAGCGGCCTGAATGCGGGCCGGGCAGGGGTGTGGATGGCACTGGCATCATGCATAAGTGGGGATTAACCCTTTCCTGGCCCATGCATGATCCGTCAGAGTGAGCATCATGGCCAAATGAGGACCTGAAGCTGGGTACCACAGCTGTACTACCACACTGGCATTTGTGCAAATGTTCACTGAATGTTAGCATATGAAATCCTGTGGCCAACAAGAACTACAACAACAAAAGCTACGAAAGTGGTTGGCTTCAAAATAATGACACTGCCCCATAATTTGGTTTATCATAGAAGTTCAACAAGCACAATGTGTAATATTTGACCCTCAGTCTATTTGGGATCCATCCCAAATGTTGCTTTTTGTAGCAAAAAGGCCATGAAGTGAACAGGTTCCGTCTACTAATATTTTGTAAATTGTCTCTGAAAAACTGGCAACATAGGTGCATGTCTAGGCACGTAAGTAGTCACCGAAGGCAGACTGAACTTGGTTTATGATGAAAACCAGGGCTCTAAAACAGTCTTGGACCAGAAATAAGTTCTATTGTTCTCAGGGGAATTTATACCCGAACTCTGTTCAGCTTCATGTGTCTTTTGCAATCTAAAAACTGTACTGTTTCTAGGATAAGAAAAAAGGCAACAAAGAAAAAAACCCAGAGTTGTGTTTCCAGTATTTGTACCATTTCAGTCAAATAAAACCAGCACAGATATGAGATTTTTGGTGGAGGGATCACTTGGGCATGAAATTGGGGTCACTGTGGGGGGGAGGGGTCAGGTAGTTGTGAGTTCCTGCATTGTACATGGGGTTGGACTAGATGTCCTTGAAGGCCCCTTCCAACTCTATGATTCTACGATTCAGTCTCTACATTAGCAGCCACTTAAAAATATGAATTTCAGAACTACATCTCTGCTTCATTTTTAAGCTCTTTATCTTTTTTTTAGTTAGCTAACAATTTAATTTTGCAGGTGGCCGTACTTCAGGCTCTAGTGATTTGTTCCTCTGGGACCTGAAACACCCGGAATATGACTAATCCAGTTAAGAGCTTCTGCTGTCCAAAGAGTTTCAGTCGTGACAATGTTTAGTTTGATGGAACAAAAACAACTTTGTCATCCATGATCAATGGACCAAAAACAAACAGCATAATTATGAAGTGAGGCACTTTGTTTCTCATGCTCACAATGGCCATGACTTAATGGCCATGACTTGAAGGCCATGACTTGATGGCAATATTTCAAAATATGGAAGTCTCAGTGTGTCACAGATTTGGGGCTTTTCTGTTTCAGATATTAACAACCCTTCAATTGGGTGATGAAGGATTTCTAGGGACAGCCAGGGCTTTATTTGAGGAGGAGGAGGAGATGATTCATATATGCCACTTTTCTCTACCCGAAGGAGGCTCAAAGCAGCTTACATTCACCTTCCATTTCCTCTCCCCACAACAGACACCCTGAGGGGTAGGTGAGGCTGAGAGAGAGCCCTGATAATACTGCTCGGTCCAAACTACTTTATCAGTGCCATGTGGACCCCAAGGTCACCCAGCTGGCTGCATGTGGGGGAGGAATGGGGAATCAAACCCGGCTCACTGGATTAGAAGTCCGCACTCCTAACCACTAGCTGCAAGCTATACTTACCAGGATATGTGATAAAATATTTGGTGCAATGACACCACAGCCTAGTCATTTGTATTTTAAAAATTCTAATTTGCTTGCAAATTTTCAGTTAAGCTCAAACTACCCTTGTAGATAGTCTAAACAAAAGAAAGCACCGGTTCTTCCCCTTCCCCCATTTATTAAAAATTCTAGGGTGTAAAACCATTAGAGTGTCAACAAAGGCAAGCCAAAAGATAGCATACAGGCAACGGGGCACTGAAGTGACCACAGAGTTCTACATTTTCTCCTTTCCACCCTGGTAAGTGGATTCTGGGGAAGCTCTTCAGGGGTTCCGAGAAGTCGATGGTGCCCCTTGAGGAGTGAGGCAGCCATTCTCGTGAAATACTTTATGGGGAATCTGAAAGAGACACACAGAGGCACAGAGGGAGGACGTAAAACAGAAGTGAACAAAGCCTCAACAACAAACTAGGAAGATCAAGATATTTCTGCCTATCTCCTTAACATCACAGCAATAAGCCTTAGGCCGCTTTCATTTGATCCATGCTCTTTTGCTTTTTGTATGCTTTTATTTATTGCAGCCATTGATCACTTATAGATTTAAAGATTTTTAAAATGCTATTTTCTGAAATTTGCATTATTTGGTCTGTGCTACAACTTATTGACTGATTATGCACAGCGGTGGCTACCCGGGCAGTTGGCGGTTCCTAGCAGTGGGGCAGCATGCCCGGCTGCTTCCCGAGTACACATAGGAGGCAAAATCCTATGGAGCCCTGGATTTGTGCTTGTGCATGCACAACTCTGGAGCAGGAAAGGGCTGCTGCCACCACTGCCACAAGGAGGGTCACGGAGTACAAGGATCCCACTGCAGGATGGTGGGGTAGTAGCATGCCACTATCTGACCATCGCAGGGGGTAGGAATGCCATGTTTGGCTTCGCAGCACTGTGGAACTGAATGAGGCATTTTGTGTCCCTGCAGGGACACCGTAGGTATGAGGGGGGAGCCGGCCCTGTGCACAGGCCAGCGCTGGCCAGGCCCCTACTGGCTGCCATGGCATGACAGGGATTGCAGAAGAATCCACATTTTCTTGCCATGGGTCAAAGGTGGCCCTTACATGAGGCAGGCTGTGAGGGAGCCGGGATGGTAGTCACTTTGTCCATTTGCAGGATTAGCCCTGCCGCTGCTAGCCCAGACTTTCCCCGTGCATAATCGGTCATTCTTATCAAAGTGTAACAGAAAAGCAGAGACAGCCTGCATTTGGGGATGTCTCTAACTAGTGAGATTTATTAAAAAATTCTCTCCCTACCTCCACAGTGACTGAATTAGAGAGGGGATTCTGATCCCCCCACTCTGTCTGACTGCATTACTGCCTATTGGATTGTAAATTCGTAATGGTCTGTTAGTGGCAGTGAAGAATAAAACCTCTTCGTGAAAGTGAATGCATAGGATAAAGCTGGAGGGATAAATCTTCCTGATGGTTGCAAAAGCTTGAGACCTGGGACAGCTTAGTGAATCCCTTGTTCTTTATGGCAAAAAACTTGTTTTTTTTATCGTGGTACATATGAATCGAAAGTTAATATCTCTTGATAAATGCTCTTTGCATAACTCTTGGGAACATTTTTAAATGAACCAATCTTAACCTTGCACTTTATTCCACTCTAGACAAGACCTGGCGTCATCCGCCCAACAACTGTGAAAGCAAAAATAATATTTAAAAAGGAGGATCCTATCCAACCAAACCCATTCAAAAAGTACTTGGAAGAAACTACAGAATCCCAAACTGAACAGGTATATTTCTAAAATAAAACATCTGATTTTAGGATTGCCTTTGATTTTAAGCTGCTGAATTTTTAAAATAGATTTCATTTAAGCAAGAAAAATGACAATGAATATTCTTTAAAGACACTAGAAACAAAAGTGGTTCATTTGTCACAGGCTGTTTATAGTCCCAGGGCTGAAGAAGATAGGACGGAGTCAGCACTCAAGTTTTTTTCAGTGGTACCTCATGTATCCCCTTCTATCTCTCAGTCTCACCCACCCCACAGGGTGTCTGTTGTGGGGAGAGGAAAGGGAAGGCGACTGTAAGCCGCTTTGAGACTCCTTCAGGTAGAGAAAAGCAGTATATAAGAACCAACTCTTCTTCTTTTTCTTCTTCTTCTCTAACACCTTCATGCTTTCGTTATTACAGCATGTTTTTATGCTCTTGGTCCACATCACGGACTGCTGCAAATATAGATGATGAGTCTTCCAGATACTGCTCACCGGCAACACAGGTGTGGCATGGGAAATTGGAGATTTGCTTTGAGTTGAAGGCAACTGGAACTGTAAAATGGGAGGAAGGCATCTGGTTCTTTCCCCACCTCATTTCCTTAAGCGATTTCACCCCACAAGGCTCTATTTAGTTATTTAGTGTTGTTTTGCTCTGCAAAGCCAACAGCAATTTCAAAGAACTTAGATCAGGAAACTGGAATGGAGGAGGGGAAGAGTCAAAATCCATTCCTCTGTTCTGATACAATTGCTAGCCTCTGTAGCAACGTCTGAGTAAACATTTTAAACATCCCAAGTCTGTGTGTTTTGATCCTCAGCCACCAGGGCCCTGGGTGACTTGTATCCACTCCCAGTTTATCTCACAAAATTACTGCCCATATAACCATTGTACCTCCTCGGTGACATATTTTATAGTATTATAAGCTTTCTGTGTGTAACTCTGTCATGTGATAAATATATAACTGTCTATATAAACACTGCAGGGGAAACTCTCAAATCTGTACCAACTTGGACTTTACTTTAGTAGTGTCAGAGTCAGGTGCCAACTTTTCCAGCTGTTTGAGATACTTCAGGCTGATGGATGTAACAGATCTACTACCTTCTTGCATATCTCTTGCCCTTCCTGTGTGGGGGTAGAAAGGGTGCAACAAGTAGTTAATCTCATTGAGAGAGGGGGTGGTCACCTGAGATTTGAAGCAGGCTTTGGTATGTCCACTACTAAAGAAGCCTACCCAGGAAAATTCAACAATGGCCATCCAATCTCCTTGAGGAAAGTGGTTGAAAAGATGGTGGCTGGACAGCACCTTCCTGGATAGGGATGGACATGAGCCAAGTCACAAAGCAAAATTGCCCTGGTCATGATTTGCCAACTGAAGTTTGTGATGGGTCTACTGTCAAGAACTTTTAAAGTGGTTCTTGGTGGTTTGTGGTGATTCCTGGATAGAGCAGAAAGCAGAGAGTTGAAGGGACTTTACACCCCCGCTTTCTGTTTCTTGAAGGCTGCAAAAATAGCTGAGTGGCATCTCCCCACAGCTCAGCTGTTTTTTCAGTATTCTTGTGCAGTCCCTATAAAGAAAACAACTTAGCTGAGCGACTGGGAGTGCCTCTCCACCACTCAGCTTTTATTTTAGCTTTCTTGAGCAGTCCCTTTAAAGTGACTGTACAAGAAAGCCCAAAACAGCTGAGCTGCTTTTCAGACTTTCTCCCAAACCTGCTGAAAGGAACCACAATCCCTTTCAGTGGGGTTTGCGAGACCACAAATAAGTTCAGTTCCCAAGTGAACATCTTGGTTCAGTTCATGGTACAGCTATGAACCATGAACAGCATTTTTCTGGTTTGTATCTATCTTGATTCCTGAATAAATTGAATTGTTTGGCTCCTTTCTAATTGGTTTCAAGCCTGATTAGATGACTGAAACAGCTTTGGTTGCCTTGGGAGAGAGACAGATGGAGTGTGACTGTGTTAATTTTTGGGGATTTCTCAGTTGCTTTCAATAGTATACACTTCTGGGATTGGGAGGCACTGTTGAATGTATGTAATTTATATATTGTTACCTGCCTTTTACGAGATTAGATTGGTTAGTCAGCTGAAGCCTTTCCTGGGCAGATAAGAGCTGGCCACTGTGGTACATGCCCTGGTTACATCTATATTAGATTACGTTAATATACTCTTTGTGGGGCTGTTCTTGAAAAGTGTTTGGAAACTCCAGTTTGATACAGAATGCGAAATGAGGACCTGAAGTTGGGCCTTCCCAATTTCAGAGCCCTTTTAGTCATGGAACTAAAACTATGGAACTATGTGCCTGAAGAAACTCTCCTGTCCTCTTCTGTTGTTGTCTTCTACCAGTGGGTGAAAGCTTTTGCTGTTGTTTGTTTCAGCTTGCATACTATCAGTGATCTCTTCTTGCCCTATGTTTTAATTGTTGCTTTTATTAGGCCAGATCATAAACAGTGTTTGTTGTCACAATAATTTTTATTCTTGAGAAACACTGAGTAAAAATTTAATGAAATAAGAAATGACAGGGCTCGGTACAGCAGCTGCATGGGCTACTGTGGCAGCATAAAAAAGAACAAGAATAAAAGACAAGCCAACAACAAATATGGAGAAATTGCTTCCTAAAAACCTGGAATAAGGAAAGAATAAGCCCAGATGTATCCCTATTGAAAGTTGAGGCTGAAAGAAAGCTTAAGGAGAGAACAACGGAATTTATACACTAACAAGATTTGGTGGATTACAAAAGGAAAATGAAAGTTGGCAAAGACTCCAACAAGAGGGGAGAGCTGTGGATTTGTTATCATACATGTAATGGGTGTCGATGATGAAAGAAGAATTGAAGCACTTTCATGGAAAGCAGAAAACAAACTCAATTTTAAGAGCTGATTATTCAGGATAAGCCACATCTTCTAGGCAGAATATCTAAACTTCTTATTTATGAAACTGAGGATGAACAAGTTAAAAAGTGCATGGTGAAATGGATGCCGAAATGTAATGAATTAATCATGATGGGAGACTGGGAACACTTATGGTGTAAAACAGTAAAGCTAACTAAATGCCAGGTGCTATGAGAAAATTGGTATAAAATGTTCTTTAGATGGTAATTAACACTGAAAGCCTTAAGCAAAATGTCCAGCCAAATTGATGGTAAATGTTGGGAATGTCATGAGATGGTTGGATCCTTTTTTCATATATGGTGGAATTATAAATTAGTTTTTAAAAATTGGATAAAGGTACATGACAAATTGCAAACTTTATTTAAATGTAAATTTCCACTTGAGTCAAAAATAGGTAGAGAACCACTGGTCTAAACACTAGTACAGTAGCTTATCTTTGAGTGTATAAGACACAAATGAAGCTTACTAGGTTGGAACAAAAAACAAAAAGATCAACAAGCTAGACATTCAACAACTATTTCTGTATCATCAATATTTATTCTTTCTCTACAGATCAAGAAATCTAACATGTCCACTCAAAAAGTACTACTGAAGTACCTTCACAGGTTTCAAGTTAGAGATTAAAAAAAAACATAGAATTTTCTCAAATAATAATTGTTTATCCCTAACCTGCTGCATATTAACTTTATTAATATCAGCCAAATCATACTTTTTATAGTATTTAAACAAACTAATCATGGTTCCTTTTCTGTAATGTAAGTGAATCTGCTGATACATCTCAAGTCATCCACTAACCCATCTCTTTGTCTGCTTTTTCTTTCAAGGTTCAACTCTTTCCCATCCTTTTTCCCCTACTAAACCAAACTTTCCAACTGTCCCCATTACACCTGCAGGTCATCTCTCATGCTGATTTTCTAACTCCTGGACCCTTCAGTCATTTGAGTTCCATCCTTGCAGATACTTATGACAATTCTTATAGTCCTTATCGTCACAATAATTTGTATAATAAGGTGAGAGAACTATCCTTCTTGTGAGTCTGTTGTGGGGGGGGGGATGTTTGAGGTAGATCATATCATAAAAAAAAGCTTCCCATGACTGTTACTAGGGATGTGAATCATGCTTTCATCTCTAATAAGCCTATAGATCAACTGCCTGTTGGAACTCCCTGCCTCCCCCCCAAATTTCAAATATGTGAAGGCCAAATCCAGATAGGGAGAGGCTCCAATCTTCCCATCCTTAAACAGCCACAGTAGTTACAGTTGGCCTCATTTGTACCCCAGTGAGGCAAATTATCCCCCCCCCCACACACACACACACCATTTCCATTTAGGAAAAGAGCGCAGGAATGGAGGTTTAAATCCCTTCTTTTGAGAAATAAAAATGCTGGGAGTTCCATTTAAAGAAGACATGAGTCTGGTCTGATTGCTAATAATAAAAATATGAAAAAATGTGTTAGAAAGTTTATTTGTCCCCGGACAAATTTCTGTGGCAGAAATATGGCCGCTTCTCATGGCCACTCACAGAGGTAACTATGGGGGTAATAGTCACCACTGGAATATCGCCCCAAATAGCAAGTGATTTCCCTGTCCTATAATATTTAAGAGCGCCACTGTAAGAAGGAACGCTGACTCCTTCCCTTGCACTTGTTCCCTGTCACTAGCTGGTGCTGGTGGGTACGGTGTAAGGCTAAGTGACGTTGCTGCGGAATCAAACAACAACCATTCTTAAATAGAAATTCAGTTTAATGGTTAGAGGGTCAAAAATACATATATTGTTAATGCACCTCTCTATAAAATGCAAGTCGCAGTCCTATGTGGCCTCAATTTGTACAAGGACCCTGCAGGGGAAGAGGAGGGTTTAACCTTTCATCCTTCACTTAGTTGTGGTAATGGCAGTCAGGCTCCCTGCTTCATTAGCAATTGAAAGAGAGGCACTCTTCCACCCTTTAAAATGCTAACAACAGATCAGGAAGCCGATTTTTGATTAATGCAACTAGCAGTTATAGAAAAACTGCCCTGCTTCTCCCTCCCCTTCTTGGCCCCGATGCAAAGGGAGGTTGCACAAGCCAACAATTACACCCTTGCAATAGACAGAGATGCATTATCATCATCATATCTGTTTTTACCTTCAAGCCTGGGGAAGAAACAGATTCTGATCTCCATTCAGTATACAGTAATAATAAACCTTTATTGGCATAAAACAATAAGAGGGAAATACAGCCAAGCAGGGTAAAAATATAATAGGGTAAAAAAAGCTAATCTAATAAGCTAAAATAGAGTAAAATTTTAATTTTACTCTCTTTTAGTTCTGGCTTGATAAACAACCATTAAAAATTCAGCTACACACAATGTGGTCTCTGCAGAGAGATCATTGAGCAGGAACTGCAGTGTATCTTCATCATTTGCTAAACCCCTGAGACAAAGCAGAGGATCGAGACGTTTTCCGTGAAGATTCACATGAAGTTCACAATCTGGAGCTTGCCAGGCAATCAGGCTGTCAGACAGGTGTGTCTTGCATCTGCCCTACACTCCTGGAAACAACTGAAAAGCAGGGAACCACGAATGAGTCCCTGAACATCTCAATGGAAGTGCAGGTATCAATGGATTGGATTTGGGGAAGAAGGAAAGTGTGCTGGGGCCGCTGAATGATAACTGGACTCAGTTTACAAATGATTCACACATCTAGGTGCCGGAAAGAGGAACGTTTCCACAATCAGCAAAACACCAGTGGGTGGAATTTATAGGATATTTACAAGGTGCGAGACAAAGGAAGTGTCCACATTCACCTGGTCATAAACAGGCTTCTGGTAAACGAGCTGGTGAGACTTTGCCCTAGCTTCAAAATAGAGTTTGGAAAAACGTTTGCAATAATAATAATAATAATAATAATAACAACAACAGTATAAACCAAAGCAAAAATGTTCTTAAAGTTCACTTTTTCCCTGGAAGGCTTTAAAGATTATTACACACATTTTGCTTACATTAAATGCATTTTTTTCCATTTATCATGAAGAAATAGATCTGTGTGTCTTAGCTGCCTAGAGCATGTTATTTAAAAAGCGATAAAAAATAAGAAAACTAATATAATAAGATAAAAAAGACACACACAGTGGGCTGCTATGATAGAGTGAGTCTTGATGTACAGCTCTGACTGGGACTGAAAAGAGCACGCTATAAACACGCTTCAGAAAGTCCCAGATGAAGACTCTGACAACAGGTGATCTATAGACCCATAAAAATTCTGAACACAAATTCTCCTCACCCTTTTATGATAAAAGAACAAAGGTCTAATTAATCTGTTATGCCATTGTTGTTAGCCACAGCTGCTGTATCAAGAAACATGACAAGCCATAGCTGGTTGAGAAAAGTGGCTGAGATTACAGTTTTTCAGAATTAAGCCATATATTTTACATTTTCACTGGACATATTTCGTTTTTGTAGTGGGCCCGGCAGTTCTTAATGGCCCCCATTTCTTGTTTAAACAAACGGAGCCTTTTTCAGTTGTTATGGTTCCAGATAGCATACTGGGACGATATGCTATCTGTGATCCCTGGTGGAACATGCAAGATCTGTAGAGTGGATGATTCAACTGCATATGAAGAATATCCTGCAGGAGGCATTGGAGGAGATGACAGTTAGCATATTTAGATCAGGAACTTCCTAGTGTTTTTCAAATAATCTCCTCCTGTGTCCTGATTGGCTGAATTGGAGACTTCCTGCTCTTTGAGCAGCCTTCCTCCTTTTGCCTTTGGATGAAGAACAGCTAGATCATTTAGGTTGCTGGAATTATCTGTTTCCTTTCTCTTTATACCAAAGTGTTTCAGTTCTCAATAAAGCTATTTATTCTTTAAGCAGCTGGTGCTGTGCCCCTTTGCATATTTAAACTCTCCCAAGAGTCCCCTCACAAACACATATCCGCGATCAGCCTGAGGGTCCAATCACTTGTCTCTCCTTCCTCTTCCCTCTAGAGGTAGGGGATTGGGGGGGGGGGGTCTCCGTCATGTTGTTAGTTTTTTTGGTTTATTGTATTTCATGTTTTTGTGTCCATTTTAATGGGGTTTTTAATAGGGACTTTTAACTGGACACCTGTAACCTGCCACGAGCCTGCTTGGGACTAGTGGGTAATAAATTAAATTAAATAATAATACAGCCCCTTGACCCTTTTCAGCTGGAAGTCAGGGACTGGACCAGAAATCTGTTGCACACAAAGCACATGCTTTAATGCTATGCTGAACATGTTGCTTCTAGGAAGATATTATTTACCACTTTTCCAGTCCTTTCACCATCTTTGAATGATTAGGTATATGCAGGTATATAACATATACAATGTTAATTCTAGGAATTCCGCGCCTGCATGGTTGCGCCCGCTGTCACGCCGCTGCCGGCACCGCCCTTCCCCCCCCCCCGTGGTGCTGGCTGCGCCCAGAGGGAACGGCCGCCGAAGCGGCCAAATCGCACAACCCTAGTTAATTCTGAGGCTAGTATAAAAGAAAATAGCAAGCTTCTATCCCCACCCTACCCTATATAAGCTTAAACAATACTTCTGCTCTTGAAATATCTTCTGGCTTAGAAGTAGGAAGCACATAAGATAATATTTGGACAAGATATGGCAAACTGAATCTTTCCAATATTCTATTTATACTAGTAGATAATCCATGAGGACTCAAACCCTGTTATTTCCAACTTATTTTTCCTCCTTCCTTCTCAATCTCATCTTGTAGAGCTTTGCTCTTTTCCTGATTCCTTCCTTCTCTCTTACCTCTTATCTCTCACCTGCCACTTTTCTTTACCATTGCTGCTCCCTGTTTAATTTTCTTTCTTTCTTTCTTTCTTTCTTTCTTTCTTTCTTTCTTTCTTTCTTTCTTTCTTTCTTTCTCTCTCTCTCTCTCTCTCTCTCTCTCTCTCTCTCTCTCTCTCTCTCTCTCTCTCTCTCTCTCTCTCTCTCTCTCTCTCTCTCTCTCGCCCAATCCTCCTTTTACCAGTTAACCTCATGTTGAAGTAAAGCTACAGCAGGCATTTGGGATTACCAGAGCTGCCTGGACAATCCAAAATGGCTGCAGAGATCTCATGAGTAAATCTAGTGAGGTCCCAACATTTTAAAATCTCCCCTTATTGCTTTAAGAATGTATGTTTTTTTTCCCTGCAAATGTTGACGTTTCTACAAGTTTGTAAGAAAAGATTGTGTCTTCTGTGCATGGCTGTAATCTTTATATTTAACAATCCACCTCTAGTACCAAATTCAGAATTAAGTACAGGAAAGGTGAAAGCTAGATTCCAACACCCATCCAAACATTCTTACATATTTCTTTGTGACCAAGAAACATATTATAAAATGAATCCATTCATTTAGGAGTGAGCTTGATTTTTGATGCCTAAAGTTTTTGGGGGGAGGTTTATTTTCCACATCCACAGAGTTTCTGAATGCAGCGCAATTTTTTCTCATAGCTAAGATATAATTTGCTGCTGGGCGATTAAGTAGCACGCTGGAATTGGGAGAAAGTTTGCAGCAATTATCCCTGTCCTGGCCAGTGCTTACATGAATTTCAGCTCCAGGGTGATTTGAAAGGCATATTTCCATTCCCCAGATCTAGATTCTATTCTAGAAGGGGGAAATACAGAACACTACAATTTATCCAGCCATCCCCCCAAATGCAATTTATGTGTTGGCGTGGATTAGAATAGAACTATGCTGTGGCCTGGATGGCCCAGGCTAGCCTCATCTCATCAGATCTCAGAAACTGGCCCTGGTTAGCTTTTGGATGGGACCCCACCACCAAAGTCCAGGGCTCCTACCCAGAGGCAGTCATTTCCAACATATTGTTCCCTCCATACACACACACAAGAAAGAGAACACAGAAGTTGACTGTGCTTAATTTTCAGTAGTACCCATCCTAATGATATCATTGAGTACAGCATTCATTTCTACTAATATTTAATAGTCATGTGGGAAGGAGGAATTATTTTGGAGCATTGTTGCTATGTTCCTCCTTCTCTCTCTTAGCCCAGCATCAAGCAGAGCTGCTGAGAGAGGGGGACGGAGGGGGCAAAATTTGGGGGCCTCATTCAGCTGGAGGGCCCCTGAAGCCCAAGTCATGCTGCAGGTCACAGAATGCATTTACTTTTTTCTGATTTTCTGCAGCCGCTAAGGTTGCAGGGAAGGCAGAGCACGGTAATAAAAGCACTCAAGGTCTGTTTTAGCAACGTTTATTAGGAGGCTTAGGGAACATGTCTGCTGATCATATCCTGCTAAACGAATCAGCCAAGTTGTCATTGGACCTAGGCAAGACCAACCAGGACAAATGACAATTCTTGCCAGGATGCTGCCTCCTAAAAAGGTCGTTACCTTCACCAGTTTGTTTTTTCCTTTAGTTCCACCCAGCACCTGTGCAGCAAGTTTTTATTTATTTATTTCCTTTGTTATGATACTTCGTTCTGGGTTATAGGGGGGGGGGGGGATGGAATCTTTGCCAAGGGGCCCATAGTGGCTCTCGGCAGTTCTGGCATCTGGTAGCCTGACCCTCAGATATGTATGTCCATGATGTGTATAAGTGCGTAATTCAGTGTACAGAGCTGTACTGTACACTCACACTCCCTGGATCTCTGTACCAGGAAATTGATTATCCTAAGGACATTTTTCTAATAATAGGTTTCACCAGTGTCAGATGAACAAAAAGGAGACCTTTTTGAAAAACTCAACAGTTATCACATTGGCCTGAATTTCAATATGTCAAATTTTTCATTGCATGTCAGTTTGAGCTACTTGTGCCACACATGTGTTCATGACATTTCAACCCTTTGCAGCCCACTCATCCAATAGTGCCTATTCCAGAAAATGAAGCACTCAGCTCCAAAGAGGTAATGACTTTTGGGTTTCTAAATGCATGCAAGGTTATGAAACATGGTGTGTTTTTGTGGGCTCCCTGCATAGAGGGTAAAACCAGTGGTCCAGAAGAAATCAGTGAAGATGGCAAAAGGTGCTTCATTTAACAGAACAAGATGTTTCCTGTTTACAAGTTACTATTCACTATCATTGAGAGATGCCATTTGGCCTAAAACCTCTTACCCTGATTTGGTTTAAGGGAGAATCCCAAATCTTATTTCTGTCATAGGAAAATGGGAGCTGGGTTTTCTGGCCTGCATCAGTCTGGGATCAGCAACATTTATCCATGTCCCAAAGTTGTTTATCCTAGTTAACCCCCTTTGACAGGCATCGTGAGTCTGCAAAGTCAAAGGAAAAATAGCAGAGATAAGAAATGTATAAAAAAGAGAGAGTGGTGAAGGAGCTGCCATCTTTCCAAAAGACAAACCCCATGATCTCTGATCTCAAATATGTAAGATCTTGCAGGGATTGCTCAGTGTAGGAGAATCATAACATGTTTGCTTGTTTAGAAAATCTCCAGGTTATCTTTCCTGCAATTAGGAATGTAAGAGCAACCATACTCTGTCAGACCAATGGTCCATCAAGATCAGCTTCCTGTTTCACACAGTGGCTTATTAGTGACCCCTGGAACGCCTACAAGCAGCACTCAGAGGAAAAAGCTTCCTCCTGTTGCCCATTAAGTTATTTACTGCCTCTGTAGATGGAATTCTATTTAGTCATTAAGGCTAATGGGCATTATTGGACTAACCCTCCGTGAATTTGTCCGATTTCTTTTAAAACCAACTAAACTAGCAGCCATTACTATGCCCTCGTTGAGAGAGGGGGAGGAAAAGTTCTCTCTATCCATTTGCTCACACCATGCATGATTTTATCAACCTCTATCATTCCTCTCCCCTTCAATTGTTTTTTTCCCTAAACTGTAAAGTCCTAAACTCTTTAACCTTTTCTTGTAGGGATGAAGGTGCAATGCCTTGGTTGCTTCACCCATGGCTGCCCATTTCTGCAGCTACAATACCCTCAAATTAAATCACAACAAAACCACCCAGTGACAAACTCTCCTTGAATGTTTACACCTTTAGCTACACTGGCTTCCCTGTGTTCTAAGGTTTCACCATGGCTGATATTGAAAGGTTTCTGAGCTGCCTCATGTTGAGCTCTGAGCAAGCTTCTGAATTCTGGTTGCCCAGAGCCCTCAGTTCTATTGTCCAAAGTAAGAGACAGTCTAATAATATTACTCTTATATGAAGTTATATTTCAAATGTTTCTGATTTAGTGTTGCGACTGATTGGCTTGATTTGAGCAGTCGTTGCTCCTGATATGCAGTATGCTTCCCCATGAATTTAAAAGCTGGGCTTCAAGGGCCATTGTAGGAAACCTACCTCAGCCCAGGAATTTGTCCAAGCAGTTGAAGAATCATGAGTACGTTAGGATATTGGGGTGCTGCTAGGAATCTCCTGGAATTACAGCTCATCTCCTGACTAACGAGATCAGTTCCCCCAGAGAACGTGGCTGCTTTGAAGGGTAGACTCCATAGCGTTATACTCTACTGAGGTCTCTCCCTGCCCCAAATCCTGCTCACCCCCACCACCACCCTCAAAGCCTTCAGGTATTTCCCATCCAGATTTGGCAACCCTAGGTGCTGAGACCCTAAATATGCATTTTAATTTTATGCCCTTCATCCCATGAGAATTAGAAATTTGGAGGGTGGAGTTAAGGGAAGCTCAATATGCAGAGCTGACTACTTAAATTTTAAAAAGTTATGTTATTCTATAGTCCAGCATGAATTCATATTCTTCTCACATTAATGCTCTTCTTCGTCCCTTCCTTCCCTGTCTTGAATTTTACATTGCAAGTCAAGATTTCTCTTTTGTGTTTGCTCTGTAAAATGGAATGAATATTAACGAATCAATTAATGATGATGATGATTTAATGTAGATTTGCAGTCTGTTACATTCCTTGGTCTATTATGGAATAATCTTGTCACAGAGGCAGCTCTCCCAGATTGACTCGTGGGTGTCCTTGTGCTTGGAACTCCATAAAAATGTGTAGGGCACTGCCAATGCTGTGCCAGCTAGTGTTTTCCAGGTGTGGAATACTCCACATATTCCTGGCTGTGTGAAGATGCATACAAGAAGACAGCTCTGGCATGATAAATCTTCAGTGTTTTCATTTCAACAAGTAGTAGGTAAAATGTCAAGGTGCCCAGAAATTCTAGCTGAACAAACACATCCAGGGCTTGTAGATGGCACAAGCTTATGGTAATGAAATCACAGACCTCAGCTCAAGCGTTCTCTAAGTCACTGTCCTTTTGCAAATCAACAGATCATAGCTATAGGCTTTTAGTCCCCTCAGAATCTAAGCTAGCTTCTCTTTTTGGATCTCAGTCTAGTTATAGCTTTTAGGCCCGATGAGATCAGACTATGGTGACCAACCAATCAGGACATGGTTTCAATGGAGCCTTCGGGAAAATGACTTCATCTCTCCTGATTCTCCCCCTTCCCATCCTGCGGTTTGCAGTTTCCTGGGATGAGTCAATCATCTCATTCATTATTTGGCCTTGAAGATGATAAGGGCCTTGAAGGCCCAGCTAGTAACACCTGCAAGATGCAACGGAGCTATTACCCTGGGGGAGATCAAGGAGTGCTTTGCCTCAGAAAATATGGCTATTTAAGCCTATTCATTTTTTCCCCTGATTGAATTTTGAAGGCTGGATTTTCACTTTCAAAAGCAAACCGAAATGTCTCTGCGTTGTGTTCAATATAACAGCATCCTTTTGAAATTCCAATTTTCACAGCTTCACTCTGCTCGAGTACAAAGCAAGGCAGACCTGCTACCCCACCAGGAAAACAAAGATCGAAGCAGAGGAAGTTTTGAAGACAATGCATTCCCTCACAGCGAGGCTTCTTCCCTACTCAGAGGAGACCCAGGGGATTATCCTGCCAAACCCAATTAAGGTAAAGACATAATTACAATTATTGATAAGCAAGCCTTACATGTATATTTATAGGGAAGTGGTGTTTGAACACACAAAGCTCCTTTGTGCTGAATCAAACCATTGGTCCATCAAGTGCAGTAGTCTATCCGACTGGTAGCTGCTCTCCAAAGTCTCAGGTGTAGGCCTTGCACGTCACCTACAGCCCGGTTTGTTTAATTGTTGATGTCACCTCTTAGGTGCTTAATACTTTTCATCAACAAATTAGTACATTTGTTCTATCTTTAACTTATAGGGTTTGTTGCCCACAAGGGTTTCCCCCCAGGTATTATTTTATCATTTATATTACTTATAATCTGCTTTCCTCACAGGGACTCAAGGCGGGTTATGCATAGTGAGGCAGGAAAATGAACAAAATGGGACATTCAATGACTACTGCATTACCATTATAGGATTCCCAGAAAGAACCGAAGAGTAGCTGACATATTGACAGGACACATAGTGCAAAAATCACATAATAGGGTCCTTTTTACTATAGCAACAGTATAAACCATTGTTCCCAAGCATATATCCAGGTATGTTTGTGAATCAATTTGTACTGTACAACCCTATTACCTGTGCAGAAAAGTTTATGGAAATCTGGGAGGTGGCAGCCGGGGGGGAAGGCCTCGGCCCATCCAAAGGGACAGCCTCACCACGTCACGGACAAGGCGGGACTGACTATTTGGCCAGGCTAAGGCCCCAACGTCACGCGGGGGGCAGCTGGGGGGCTAGGTCCGGCTAAAGGGACAGCCCTGCCGCTTCACAGTCGGCCACAGTCCCCGTATCCATTGGGAGGAGGCTGGGGGGGCCGACCCGAGACTAGGGCCACTTCCCCCCCCCAAACACCCACCCAGCCACCCATCTCTACCCTGGACTCTTCCCCTGCTGCCCCCCCCCCTCATTACTCACTCCCCCTACTCGCCCAGCAGACCCTTCCCCCTCCCCTCCCCGCCTCATCCCCATTCATTGCACCTTCATTCCTTCCCACCTTCCTGCCTTCCCACCTTCCTTCCTGCTTTCCTCCATTTCTCTCTCTCCTTGCTGCCTCTCTCTCTCTGCCTCTTTCTCTCCCTTGCTCTCTTTCTGCCTTTCTTTCTTCCTTCCTTCCTTCCTTCCTTCCTTCCTTCCCTCCCTCCCTCCCTCCCTCCCTCCCTTCCTTCTGTCCATCCATCCATCCATCCACCCATCAGACCACACCTGGAGTACTATGTGCAGTTCTGGAGGCCTCACTTCAAGAAGGACGTAGATAAAATTGAAAGGGTACAGAGGAGAGCAACGAAGATGATCTGGGGCCAAGGGACCAAGCCCTATGAAGATAGGTTGAGGGACTTGGGAATGTTCAGCCTGGAGAAAAGGAGGTTGAGAGGGGACATGATAGCCCTCTTTAAGTATTTGAAAGGTTGTCACTTGGAGGAGGGCAGGATGCTGTTTCTGCTGGCTGCAGAGGAGAGGACACGCAGTAATGGGTTTAAACTTCAAGTACAACGATATAGGCTAGATATCAGGAAAAAGTTTTTCACAGTCAGAGTAGTTCAGCAGTGGAATAGGCTGCCTAAGCAGGTGGTGAGCTCCCCCTCACTGGAAGTCTTCAAGCAAAGGTTGGATACACACTTTTCTTGGAGGCTTTAGGATGCTTAGGGCTAATCCTGCGTTGAGCAGGGGGTTGGACTAGATGGCCTGTATGGCCCCTTCCAACTCTATGATTCTATGATTCATCCTTTTATCTCGTTTCTCCCTCCCATCCATCCATTTCTCTTCTGCCTTTCTTCCATTCTTTCTCCCATCGCTTAGTCTTCTCTCTCCCTTTCTCTCTCTCCCCCACTCTCTCTTTCTCCCTTTCTCTAGGCCTGCCTGCCTTCCTGCCTGCCTTCCTTTCCTCCCGGGGGGGGGGCCGGCCAGGGGGGGGAAGACCTCCCGCACCCACCCACTGCCCGCTAGCACCCGCTGTATTTTTTATACAGCGGGATTAATTTCTAGTTGAATCAATAAATCATCAAAAATGGCTATTTTCCACCACTGGAAGGACATTGCCACAGTCAGAGGAGGCATAGGCAATCCCTTCAGTTCTCCCCTTCTACTGCAGATTCCCACACTGCTCCAGGACTTCGACAGAGGACTGTTGTCCTCAACATGGGGGTAGTATTTTTGGAGGCATGGTTGTCTATGGCGAAAGAGGAAAGCAGCCCCAGTCAACAAGAATGAGTCTAAATCATTCATGCCTTATATATGATTTGCCTTTTCTTGCCTATAAAGCAGGGACTCGTTCTTCCAAATACATGAAACTTGACCAGCAGGGTCTATTCAGCAAGAGGCTCCTAAAGAATTCATTGCAATGAACAAGAAAAATCTTAAACTGGAAATATGCTACCATTTGGAACCAATGGAAAAGGAAACTGAATGAATATATAGCATAGCAAGAACATCAACAAATAATATTTGCATACACATTTTGTACTGTTAACCTCTAGTACCTGAGAGAGAGGTATCATGAACGCACTTGGATATTTGCCGTGTTGTTTCTCATGGCTGACATCCAAGTGTCGATAAAACTGTTACCTACATAAGGGCTATGTCGCTCCAACAGAGCTATGGTGATCCCAGTAAGGGGCTTTCAAGGAATGTGAGAAGCAGAGAGGTGCTTTGCCATTGCCTTTCTATGTAGAGTTTTCCTTGGTGGTCTCCCATCCAACTACTGACCCTGGTTGGCTTCTAAATTCTGATGAAATCAAGCTGTAGCATGACCTCTCCCCTCCCATTGAAACATTTAGCAGCTGTTATAACATACAGCAACAAATCCCACAAGGTTAATTAGACACTGTGTCCTTATTTGACTTAATTTCTTATCCCTGTATACTACATAAACTGCCACTGTGATACATTCTAATAGCTAGAATAGGTATTATGTTTTGTTCCTTAAATAAATCATGCTTTATTTGCATTCTAATTGCTAATAAATGGCTTTGAAGCATAACTAATATTAAAATATTAATTCTAACTACATTTTTCTTCATCTTATTAAGAGACTTTAATTAACTAACAAATCAATCCAAAACAGAGATATACCCTTTAAAATCCATTGAAGGTTTCTCATTTATAATACCCGTATAAAGTAGACCAAAAATACAATATAATGTGCTATTGCTTTTCTTTTCCAGATACACTTTAAGATGCCAGTTGTGGAGGATGCTTACCAGTCAGCACAATGCTGGCATGAAATCCAGTGCAGAAATGAACCAAAGTGTTGTAGCTGCTACCCCTCTCTCAATTGCAGTGAATTGGTAGTTCACGACACTGTGCTGAAATGGCAGTCAGGATCATGGCAGTGCAAGAGCCTCACAAGTTGAAATGATCCAGGGAAAGGTCGATAACCATCTCCCAAAGTGTGTGATAAACGTCTAATAGATTGGGCAAAGTAAAATAGCTGCTTGTTTGAGAAAGCCGCTTCTATTTTGAAAAGGAATAAAGTTGAAATATAGTGTAGAGCACTTCTTGGGAATGATTATGCAAAATCAGTCTGCATAAAATATCCTGTTCCATCTGAAGACTGCAGAAATCTGATGAATGAGTTTTCCATCATTTTCAACTTCCCTCTCCTCCCTCCTTTTTTGTTTTGCCTTTTTTTCCTGGGAAGTATGAAAACTTATTCAGAATTTGTAAAAACTTGGGTTGTCATAAATACTATTGATACTATTGGTGTTTTTAGATTATGCCTAGTGAATCCCAGTTTTCAAGCCTTTTCAAACAGATTATTGCCAAGAGAGAGATTTCAGTTACAATATTAATCTGTACATTACTTATTTATGCTACTTCTTCTCCAATTTAAAGCACCTTTTATGATCTGTTATATATTCCCAATTTTATCCTCAACTAGATTAGATTGAGTAAGAATAACTGGCCCAAGATAACATTTGATTTCAAAAGAGTGACCTTTACAATAAATAAATGGGAATAGTAGAAAAGAAGGTGAAACAGAAACATGGGAGTTAAATCCCTAGAGGGCACTTGGAAACTCTTTAAAGCTGCACTAAACGAAGCCCAGTTAAAATGCATGCCACAGGTTAGGAAAGGCACCAGCAAGTATAAAAGAATGCCTGTATAGTTAACAGCACTAGTCAACGAAACTATAAAATGTAAAGTGGAAGATCTGTCCCTAATAACTTGAACCGAAGGGACTGCACTGTAGGTCAATACTTAGGCATGTGAAAAGGGAATATGAGGAGCAGGTTGCTAAAAGCATCAAGACAAACAACAAACATGTATTTAAATATATGCAAAGCAGGAGAGCAGCCAGAGAAGCGGTTGGACCTTTGGATGACTAAGGCATCATAGGATTGCTAAAGGAAGATGGGGAGATGGCAGAGATGGCTTTTTTTTTTTGTTCTGTGTTCACTGTGGAATGTGTGAGGCATACACCCATGTCACAACCACTATTTTCAGGAAGAGAATCTTAGTTGGAATATGCAAGATCTGTAGTATGCATGATTCAGCAGCATGAGAAGAATATCTTGTAGAGGGCATCAGAGGAGATATGCAGCTAGTATATTTAGATTAGTTACTTGCTGATGTTTTTCAAATATGCTCCTCCTGTATCCCAATTGGCTCAATTGGAGACTCCCTGCTCCTTTGAGCCCACTTCCACCGTGCTTGCCTCCTGAACAGACAGAATGAAGAACATTTAGGAGCCTTTCTCTTTCCTCTCTTTCTATACAAAATTGTTTCTCTTCTAAATAAAACTATTTTATTCTTTTAAGCAGCTTGATGTTTCGCTCCTCTCTTGCGTATTTAAAATCTGCCAACCAGTCTGAAGAACTGAGTTAAACTGAGGTGACCAGAGATGAAGTTCTAGTCTGGGAAAACAAAAAGCTGATAAGTCTCCAGGTCTTAATGGAATACACCCAAAAGTTCTTACGGAACTCAGATGTAAAATCTACTAACCCCATATATGTAACCTATCACTAAATTTAGCCAGTCTACCAGAAGACAGGAGAGTGGCAAATGTTACACCGATTTTTAAAAAGGGAGTTATATGGGAATGAGGAAATCAGAGCATAATGCCTGTCCCATAACCATAATCAAAGAATGTTTAGGCTGCTGAGAGAAAATCAGCATGTCTTCTGTAAAAGGAAGTCCTGCCTCACCAACCTTTTGGAGTTCTTTGAGGAAGTGAATGAGCCTGTAGACAGCAGTGACCCAGTAGACATTATATACTTGGACTTTGAAAAGGCCTTGGACAAGTTATCCTACCAAAGACTCCAGAGTAAACTTAGCAGCCATGGGATAAGAGGCCTAGTTCTCTTCAGGATTAAAGACTGGTTAAATGCAAGGAAACAAAAAGTGGGAACCAATGGGCAGTTACAGAATTGGAGGACCTCTATAGGAAAGGTTTAGAAAAGAGATGACTGCAGGGGGCTTGATAGCAGTTTATAAAATGATACAGAAGATGGAGAGAGTTGACAAAGTGAGAGAAAATGACTTCAACTTGTGGGCATCCAGTGAAGCTGATAGGTAGTAGGCTCGGGAGGGACAAAAGGAAATCTTTACACAGAGAGACAAATCAGCAGATCTGAATGCTATATGTTTGCTACAGAGTTTGATAATTCTCAGAAATCACAATTTCTCCCCCTCCCCCTGGAAGGCAATTTGCTATTATCCAATGAGGGAGCTCAGGATTCAAGTCTGCTTCCTCCTCCATTCCTGCCTCCGGTGATGTCATCATAGATAGGTGTCAGCTCCACCTACTATTTGCCTCTTCTCCCACCCACACACTTCTCCTCTCCATATATATTTTAACAATTTGAACAGGATCAAGTTACAATGCCAATATGCAATAACAATAGCGCCCAGTGATTGGAGAAAACCACATATGCAGAATGCCAGACACAAATCTGGAGTCTACATTTAGAATTCAACACCCCAGCAAATCATAACTATGGAATTATTATTATTATTATTATTATTATTATTATTATTATTATTATTATTATTATTATTATTATTATTTCGATTTATTTCCCGCCACTCCCAAATGGCTCGTGGCGGGTTACAGTGTCTTAAAAACCCATTAAAACTCCCATTAAAAGACTTAAAAATATCACAGCATGGTGGCACAATAATAAAATCCCCTTCCTACCCCCCCTTCCTAAAAAAAGGGGGGTGGAGGAGAAGAACTGTGGAATTCACTGCTAGAGCACAGACAGCTTTAAAAAGGGACTAGATAGATTCATGGATAGGTCTAAAGAGCCTCCAAGTTCAGAGACAGTCATCCGTTGTATCCCAGTGCCAGGAGACAACATGAAGGGCAGGCCTCTGCCTCTATGCCCTATTGCTGGCCTTCCAGAGGAACTAGTGGCCACTGTGTGTGACAGGATTTTGGACTAGTCTGATCCAGCAAAGCTCTTCTTCTGTTCTTCTGTTACCCAGTGAGCTTCAATGTGGAGGAAGAATTTCAGTGGACCTCCTTGAGAATCTGACAGAGAAGCCAAGCTGCCTGCCTCCTAAGAGCATTCAATATGTCATGAGTATGAGCTACATAAAAGCAGTGTTTACTTTCAAGACCTTCTCAAATTGTTCACAATGATTGCTGCAAGAGTATACCAATACTAATTTTCTCCTTTCCATATATTATTTGTGGATCTTCCCCCCCTGACAATATCAGGAAATTGGTGTGCTGAAATGGAAGGGCCCCATTCTTCTCTCTAATATGCTTAGCAGATTTCCACCTACCTTAAACTTCAGTTTTCACCTTCAGAATATTTTATTTCAATTCTCTCGACTTGAAATTACATCCAGTGACCCAGGTCCTCAACTGGTTTTTGAAAGCATATTTCTTTAATATTGGTGCAGCCATTTCATGTACTGCTAATGACAAGGAATGGCATATCCAGAGAGCAAATGGTCTGGATCGGAAGGTCGGTAGGAGCAGACTTTGGAGAGGAAAGGAGCCTGAATTTTGTCTTTGGTCAAGCAGTGGGCCAGCAGTGTTCAGAGTGACTGATTCTTGATCAGAGTCAGTGGTTCCTCTTTCCATGCTCAGTTTGGCTTCCCTCGAATTCAGGGTTATGTATTTCATTCTCTGACCCATTACGCACAGCAGCAGCCATGATGGGTTGCTGCTGGGCATTGCGTTGGGGCGGCATGCCCCGGCACTTTCCACGTGGGCACAGGGGAGGGACTCCCCCGGCGTACATGGATTGTCCTGGCATTTTGTGCATATACGCAAAAAACGCTGGGTGGAAAGCCCGATATGCTGCCCGGAGGCAGCAGCAGCAGGGGAGGGATCAGAGGGCCCCCACTGCATGATGGCAGGGAGCGGCATGCTGCTCTCCCACCAGGGTGGGGGTGGGGGGACTCCCCATTCAGCTCCACGGTTCCGCAGAGTTGACAGGGGCAAGAGCCATCGCCATAGGTTGGGGGACGAGCTGGGCCTCCAATTATGCACGAGGCCAGCCTGACCTAGCCCTCACCAGTGCCTGTGGCCACTCCAAGAAGGGCCTAGGTCAGACCCGGGCCTGGGCTCGGTGGTGCCCGGGATAGCAGCTGTCAGGTATAATCGGAGATTTGCCCCGAAACTCTGTTGCCGCCATCTCAGGCAGTCTGCCCCGTGCATAATCAGTCTTTGTGACAAACAGTATGCAAATGAAAATCTGCTAATATGTATAATCGGGATGTTAAGCATTTGAGTCTAAAATGTTTTTTTAAGTGTTCTTTATTGATATTTTGAAAAGAAATCGCATTAAAAGCCAGGGTTTAATTAGTAACATGAACAGCTTGCTAATGGATTTTTCTGATTTTGCTGGACCTATCGAGATGCATCTAAAAGAAGTGAGAAACCAAACAATACCATCATGATCTCTACTCCCAGAGGGTTTTTTTTCTCCCTTCCTTTGTATGTTTGCAGGAACAACAATTCCATTGGGGTTCTGTGATTACCCATTAGTTTAGCTCATCTGCTCACGATAAGCTGTTTTCATCTCAAATGTGTTTGATTGTTTATTCCCAGCTGCTGGCTCCCTGAGAGGAGCATTGTGCCTGGCAGTGCTGCTGCTGCTGCTCCAATTAAACAAATATATATTGTTAGAAAGAAAAGAAAATCACGTACAGTTTGTGCTGAAACTTACTCCTCTGGTGTACCTCTGTCCATCAATGGCCACCAAGCTGTCTGGATCCAGCTACATTGACACCGGCATGTTCTTCAGTGGGTCGTGGCAGTTTACTTCCTTTCTCCCAGATCTGTTTTTTTCGGGGGGGGGGGGGCTTTTAAAACCTACTTAAAGGGATGCATCTCACACCGTTTTGCAGCGCGGTGTCCCTGGCACGTGCTGTTTGCATAGAAAACAAAAAAGAAAAGGCACGAAAGTCCAGACCAAATCATGACCCTACAGTACAAGCAGCTACTATGCAGTTGCAATCAAAGTTGCCAACTCTGGGTTCTGAAATATCTGAAGATGCCTGGAGGGGGGTGGCAATTGGGAAGGGGGGAGCTAGCAGGGGTAAAAGGTAAAGGTATCCCCTGTGCAATCACCGAGTCATGTCTGACCCTTGGGGTGACGCCCTCCAGTGTTTTCATGGCAGACTCAATACGGGGTGGTTTGCCAGTGCCTTCCCCAGTCATTACCGTTTACCCCCCCCAGCAGCAAGCTGGGTACTCATTTTACCGACCTCGGAAGGATGGAAGGCTGAGTCAGCCTTCAGCCAGCTGCTGGGATTGAACTCCCAGCCTCATGGGCAGAGTTTTCAGACTGCATGTCTGCTGCCTTAACACTGTGCGCCACAAGAGGCTCTAGCAGGGATATGATGCCCTAAATTCCACCCTCTGGCACTGCCATTTTTCTCTATGAGAACTGACCCCTGTCATCTGCAGATCAATTGTAATTTTGTGGAAACTCTGGGCCCCATCTGGAGCCTGGCAGCTGTAGCTACAATGCTGCTTGGCACCATCTTCAAGCTGGACCTCAAACAACAATATTAAGGATCTGGGATTTGATTTATATGTAAGCAAAACATTCAAAATTAAGTTTGCCTGGCATTGACATTCAAAACAAGATGGCGACGAGGACGGACACCGGAGCTTTTGCTCTGCCCGTCCCTGGCTTTTTTTAGCTAGGGAGAGGGAATTATTCCCTCCCCCTTCGTTTTTATTCTGCAACTTAGGGAGCCTATTACTATCTAGGCACCCAGTGGACCTTACTAACTCGGACTGCGAGAAATAGGCAAGGAGAAGGGGAGATCAGCTGACTGTATTCCAGGCCTTCCAGGCCTTCCAGGACACGGAGACCACGGGCTTGCGTCTTTATTCCCCGGCCGACTAACATCATTGCTGGGAGACTCTGGCGTGGACCGTGGGAGAGTGCTATCAACCCGTCTGGAAGAGTTATTGGGCCGGTTCCTGGAGGCAAATTACACCACCAAGGTATTACAGTGCCCTCCTCCCCCCTATTTCTTCTTGCCGGTTCCCTCCCGGGGAAAGTTTTATGACGCCCGGACAGAATGAGGAATGTAAACTCACCTCCTTCGATCTTGAAGAGAGTCTATGGAGCTCTGAGAGAGACGGTCTCCCTGCAAGGGGCTCATGAGAGCTTCGGAAATAACTTTGCCCAGTGCCTGAAGTGGGAGTTACTCCAACCCGGCAGCGCCGGGCAGAGGCACAGCGTTCAGAGCACTGGGTCAGCAGGGAGAAAAGACAAAGAACATCGGACTGCTCAACTTGATCCTGGGACGGAAGGAATTTTTGGCGGCGATTTGGAGGGGAAAAGGAGTGAGCCGCGACAGCTGAGACAAAGGGGGACCTTGAATTTACCATCCTCCCCCTTTAAGATCCTTCGGCTGGCTGGAACTGAGTCTCTTCTGCCTGAACTGGTAGATTGCCAGAGTTCAGCTTGCTGCGTCATAGACCGAGAGGAACTGAGGAAGAACTTGTTCCTTGGCGCCCTCTTGTGGCGACAAAGATTCTTCTGGGATAAAGAAGAACTAGTACAGCCAAAAAATCTGATAGCTGTTGTTGGAGCTGTGGGAGATGCTGGGAGAAAATTATTAGGGCGGCTGGAGTGGCCTTAAGTGGAGTTGTGGGGGAGAGGGGAAGCTAGAGAGCCCCGAAAGGCGGGATCTGGCAGATCCTCTCCTCTGTGAGGTTAGACCAGCTGTTAGGTGTCAGGTTGGGTTGGGTGGGCTAGGGGGGATTTTTGTAGGGGGCTGTGTAGGGAGGGTGAGGTTAGGGTGGGTTAGGGAGGGAATTGGTAGCAGCTAGGTTAAATTAGATTAGTTAGATTGGTTAGGGCCAGTGAGAGGGAGGAGCTACAGCCGCTCTACCCAAAGTATTGCAGCAATTAGATAAGGTTGGGGCCAATATACAGGGCACTACTGGACGTGGCTAGACATGGCATGGTCTGCCAGACAGGAACGACAGAGTGGGCATGGAAGGGGAGAGGGGGTTATAACCCAACCTGGGAGAATTATTCCAGCACTTCTGGGCCAAGGGAGGTATGGCGGTGGGAGGAGGTTCAATAATAGGGGGAGAGCGGCACACGCAGGTCCAGAAAGGCCCCGACCGTGGAAACACGGTAGGTGGCCTGGTCGATGTGCTCGCTGTCCTTCAAACCTCCGTCCCATCCCCAAATCTGTAGGAGAGAGGGCTAGGGCGGAGCCGGTGCTGATGCTATGCAACGCCAGGTCGATCAAGAACAAATCCTCAACCCTGCGGGACTATTTCGCAGGGCATGGGGTAGACCTGGCGTGCATCACCGAGAGCTGGGTGCGCGAAGGTGAAACAGTCGCCCTTAAAGATCTTGCGCCACCCGGCTTCTCGGTCCTCCATCAGCCCCGGCTCCATGGTAGGGGGGGTGGGGTGGCGATCCTAGTCCGGGACAGCTATGCCTTCAGGGCTCTCCCAGCACCATCGATCCCAGGAGTTGAATGTGTCGGCCTGACGTGGGAATCGGTCGAGAACGTGGCCATCTGGGCGGTGTACCGTTCACCCACTGCGCCGCCCGATGCCCTGCTGGGCCTGCTGGAGGCGGCGGCCGCCTGGACATTGCAGTTCCCCAAATTATTAATTTTGGGGGACTTTAATGTCCATGCGGATTCGTCGGCTCCAGGACTTGGCCTGGACCTGGTGTCGGCCATGGCGACACTGGGGTTCTCGCAATTTGTTGCTGGTCCCACTCATCAGGCTGGCCACACCCTGGATCTGATCTTTGGTGCTGGTGTTGAGATCGATCTGGTGGCTAACAACATCGTTCCGTGGTCTGACCACCATACCCTGAAGGCTCGCCTACGGATGCCACCCCTCCCCTGTTTGGGTGACGGACGCATTTTAGTCCGCCCACGGAGACTTATGGAATCCGAAGGATTCCTGAATGCTCTGCGGGACCCGATGCCCTCCGGTGTCTCGTTGGAGGCCTTGGTGGAGGACTGGCAGTCCCGCCTGTTGGCCGCCATTGACGAGATAGCTCCTGAGCGCCCTCTCCGCCCTCGCCTCAAGCAGGCCCCGTGGTTTACCGCGGAGCTTCGGGAGAGGAAGAGGGAGGTGAGACGGCTAGAGCGAGTGTGGCGGAAGACCCGCGACGAAGCTACAAGAACATCTCATCGCACGCTTATGAGGGCGTATGAGATGGCGGTGAAAGCGGCAAAGTGTGACTACTTTGCTGCGGAAATCGCGTCCGCTAGCTCTCGCCCAGCCCAATTATTTAGGATAGTTCGGACCCTTACTGCCCTCGAAGGAGGGCATCAAAATAGTAGTCAATTGGAACTAGGCTGCGAGGCTTTTGCGAGCTATTTTGCGGATAAGATCTTGTCGCTCCGTCGTGACCTTACTGCCACAGTTGATACAGTTCGTGAACTAGAAGCTCCGTGGCCGTTACGGGGGATCAGGTTTGATGGCTTCAGGCGGCTCTCTTTATCCGAAGTGGACAAATTGCTAGGGTCGGTGAGGGCGACCACTTGCCCCCTTGATCCCTGTCCGTCGTGGTTGCTTAAGATCAGCGACCCACGGATAGGTGTTCCCCTGAGGGAGATTATAAACCTCTCCCTTACATCGGGAGAATTCCCTCAGCGGCTCAAGGAGGCAGTGGTTCGCCCTCTTCTGAAAAAACCATCGCTGAATCCGCGGGACCCCGCCAGCTACCGCCCGGTATCGCATCTTGCATTCCTGGGCAAGGTGGTTGAGAGGGCCGCCGCGGACCAGCTCCTAGCATTTTTGGAGGAAACTTCGGCCCTTGATCCATACCAGTCTGGCTTCCGTCCTGGCCATGGGGTGGAGACTGTGCTGGTCGCCCTGACAGATGATCTCCGGCGCCAGCTGGACCGGGGCGGGTCGGCCATTCTCGTGCTATTAGACCTGTCAGCCGCATTTGATGTGGTTGACCACGAGCTCTTGGTTCACCGCCTCGCTGATACTGGGATTGGAAGGGTGGCTCTTAAATGGCTATCCTCCTTTCTAGAGAACAGATCACAGAGGGTCGCTGTGGGGGAGGAGTTATCCGACTCCTTTGCACTCCCATGTGGGGTGCCACAGGGAGCGGTGCTCTCCCCCACGTTATTTAATATCTATATGCGTCCCCTGGCTCAGCTGGTACGGAGTTATGGGCTTGGGTGTCACCAGTACGCTGATGATACCCAGCTCTATCTCTTGATGGATGGCCGGCCAGATCTCCCCCCAGAAAAATTCGCCAGTTGTTTGGAAGCAGTGGCTGGATGGATCAGGAAGAGCCGCCTGAGACTCAACCCCTCCAAGACGGAGGTCCTTTGGCTAGGCCGAAGGGAGCAGGAACAGGAAGCGCGTCTTCCCTGCCTGGACGGGGTACAATTGTCATCTGTGCCCCAAGCCAGGAATTTGGGAGTGATTCTGGATGCCTCACTTTCCATGGAGGCCCAGGTCACTAAGGTAGCCCGGACGGCGTTTCTCCATCTACGCCAAGCTCGGCTACTAGCGCCCTACCTGCCCCCGGAACACCTGGCCACTGTGATCCATGCAACGGTTACTTCTAGATTAGACTTCTGTAACTCGCTCTACGCGGGCCTACCCTTGTCTCTAACCCGGAAGTTACAGCTGGTACAGAATGCAGCTGCACGGGTCCTCACTAAATCATCTTGGAGGTCCCATGTTCAGCCTCTGCTGAAGCAGCTGCACTGGTTGCCAGTTTGTTTCCGGATCAGGTTCAAGGTTTTGGTACTAACCTTTAAGACTATACGCGGCTTGGGTCCTGCATACTTGAGGGACCGCCTATCTCCTTATGCCCCCCGCAGGGCACTTCGCTCTGCGGGTAAGAATCTGCTGATGATCCCAGGACCCCGGGAGGCACGCCTGGCCTCGACAAGGGCCAGGGCCTTTTCGGTCCTGGCCCCTACCTGGTGGAATGAGCTCCCTGAAGAGCTGCGGGCCCTGTCGGAGCTCTCTGAGTTCCGCAGAGCCTGCAAAACGGAGCTCTTCCGCCAGGCGTTTGTCTAAGGCCGGGTGATGGCCCGGGGCTAAGATCGGACCCCTCTCCCCGGAGGGGGGAGACCAGTACTAAACTGACCTGGTTCCCCAGAGTGTTCCACCCTATGCCCAATTATCCTCCGTTCCCTTCTGCTCATCCAGTGGGCCTGTACGGGAATAGTTTTAATCGCCATCATTGTGACTTAGTCATTGTTTTAATGGGGTTTTAATGGGGAATTTTAATGATTAATATATTGTATTGTATTAAAATGTTGTGAACCGCCGCGAGCCGGTTTCCGAGAGCGGCGGTCATACAAATCAAATAAATAATAAATAAATAATAATAATACTCAGGTTCTCACCCTTCTGGTTAAATGCATTATGGACTGTCTGCTATACAAGCAGTCCAACTCTCTTGGAACTGACAAATCATGGCTGCACTGCCCCACTGTGGGCTTATCTCTTAATTCCCAAAACAAGAGTGAGGATCCTGACGATACTGCAGCAATTTACAATTTTTGGGGAGTGGGGGAGTGTCCTTTGGTGAATTTATTGAACACATCCCATTACTTGCTGGCAACAGCCCAAATCACAAAATTAATGTAATATACCAGAACTCAGAGAACAGAATGTGAGTTAATGGGCATCTAAAATGCCCGGTGTCTTGTAAATCATGATTCCTAACGCTGCTACCATGATTTCAGGAAGATGCAGAACATTGGAAGTCCCCCCCCCCCATTAGAATTATGAACAAAAGTATGAAGATTCTGAGGTTCTGCATGCCAAATTAGATATAATGTAAAAGATCCATGTTAAAACTACCCATTTAAATGCTGTTAATGGTAACCAACACATTTGATGAGGAATACAGAAGTAGACTGACCATGCCATTTGCTCCAAGCAGATTTCCCTCCCTCCTCAAATCGGAGAGCATTATGGCTAGAGAAATCATGCAAGGAAAGCAACTTTCCTCTTGGACATGTCATGGCCCGAAGCCAGATTTCCTCCTCGATGGGGCTTGACTTACCCTCTTTTTAAACCACAAGAGATCCAGACATAGGTGGATGGATGGCAGGAGATGGATAGATACACGGTGGTGGAGGTCACCAAGATATGATTGTTTCAGAAAGATTTATATCCATGACTGTATGGCTCAAAAATGATTGTCCACATTTGTGGACAGCGATTTCCTCCATTATATCCTTTTCACAACAACTCTGCAAAATGGGTTATGCTGAGATTGTAACTAGCCTACAATCACCCAGCAAACTTTCACAGCAGAGCGGGGATTTGAATCTGAGTGTTCCAGATCCTAGTCCATTTCTGTAACCATTATATCATGCTGTTTTTCTCACAGCAACTCCTTAATAGTAAGGGTGTTCTATATAAACCTCAAAACTTGCTAAGGCTCCTCAAGTGTCAGGGATCATGGACCCTTGGAGTATTACATGACAATGAAACATTAACTTCCATTCCATACTAGACCATCCTTGCATATGTAATCTATTTTGGACAAAACACAATTTGGTTCCAGACCACTTACAGTATTTGCTGGCGTATAAGACTACTTTCCCCCCTCTGAAAACCATGCCTCCAAGTAGGGGGGTCGACCTATACGCCAGGTGCACTTCAGTTGGGATAGACATAGCTGCCCATAGTACTATAATGTAATGTAACAAACTCTGTATTTTGAGTGGAAATGTTGAGGGGTCGTATTTGCCGGGGTCGCCGGCAAATACGGTAATTGTCATGTTCAGAGCCAATACCTGGTGCTTGATGGCGATGGGACTATCAATAAACCTTATAAAATCCAAACTGACAACTCACCCACTACCTGATTGGCCTCATGGTGCTTCTGTGTCTCCTGATTGGCCCTCAGCCAGGAATGGCCTGCCCAGATAGTTAAGACCCAATCAGGAGGCAGCCCTCAGCCAAGAAAGGCTTAATAAGGAATCAACTCCTCACCTCTATCTTCCTGCCATTGTCAAGAAGTTTGCTGGATGAAAGAGGAGCCAGCCCTAGAGCATGTTGCCAGTAAGTTGTCCTAGCCTCTTTTAATTTGAGGAACATGGAAGGGAGCTGGGGCAGCCTCTGTGAGCCTTTGGGAGGTGGGGGGCTGCAGAAGGCTCAGAAATTTTTCCCCTGCCAGCCCTCTGGGATCCAGGGTGTTGAGGAAATGCCTCTGCCTTGGGAATGTTTACTCATGTGTAAGTGATGGCCCTCATCCAGGAATGGCCAGCCCTGGTTGTTTAGCCCCAATCAGGAGTCACCCTTCAGCTAGGAAGAGCTTAACAAGGGATCAGCACTCCACCTCCAACTGCCTGCTGGTTTCAGACGTTTGCTGGCTGGAAGAGGAGCCACCCTCATAGCTTGCCTGGCTTCCAGAAAGTTGCCATGGCCTCTCAACTCAGAGAATATGGAGGGAGCTAGGGCAGCTTCTGCATGCCTTCTGGAGCTGGGGAGCTGCAGGAGGCCCAGAAACAGCCCCACTGCTGGCCCTCTGGGAACCAGGGTGCCCAGGAAAAGCCTCTGCCTGGGGAATGTTTACTCATGAGTAAGTCATTGCAGTTCTAAGGTTCCGCCTGGGTTGCCTCAGCTGCTGAGTATAGAAGTTGTATCCAGTAAGGGCTCTGACATTCCAAATCATTTGGCATGTGACCTGAGCCCTCAGCCTAATCTTAACGTGGAAACAGATGTGGCTTGAGGCAAAACACAAAGGATCTACATATGCCATGTGCTCATTCAGTGCATTGATACGAGTCTACTTCTTTGGGGGGGATTAATTCAGAAAAATGCAGAGCCTAGAGCTAATCTCCATGAGATCTATCAAAAGACTGAAATCCTCCATAAAATGTTCCCCCTTTCAGACTTAAGTACCATATTTTCTAGCCAGAAAGGGGGGGGGGCATACTAGAAGTTCTATGTATTTTAAGGCTAGTAGTAGGCCAGGGGTTCCCAACCTTTATGAGCCTTTGGAAATCTGATAGATGGTGGCGGGCACAGCCACAAAATGGATACTGTAGTAGGTGGAGCCAGTCACAAAATGGCTGCCATATCTTACCATCAGTCACACAGTGAAGACCCTTGTGTGGTGGTGGTGGTGGTGGTGGTGGCAGCTGCTGCTCAAGCAACTTTTAAAAACTTTGCACAGTCAGATCACCAATAGCCTTTCTGAACAAAAGCCCCCCTTGGCCTGGCCTGCTTTCTAAAGAAACTAGGTAGGCACCAGGAAAGGTGTCAGTGAGCATCATGGCAATGCCCCCAGGACTGATTTCCCCCAGATGTGCACCTGCAAAGGTAAAAGACTCTGATATTATTCTTATCTTTTCTGCTTCCACCAGCAGAAAGCAAAGGGCTATGGGAAGATTCTCTCCTCCCACTATAGACCTACATATAAAAGCAGAAATGCTATGCACTTCCATGCTCTTTCCATTAACCCTCAAAGTCATGGTTTAGGTAGCCCTGTGGGTGAGGAAGAGTCACTAGTCCTCCTTTGGCTATCTGCCCAATTTCCCTTCCCCCACCCCACCTTCTGTGAATCCCCCTCCCCTTGTGCAAAAAGGGTTCCATGCCTCTGTTGACAGGGGTGGCAGAGCCAACCTGATTTATTCCTAGAAACATGATTGACTTACCTCTTCACATAAGCTTAGTTGTTTAGCTTCAATGGCTTTAAAAGATTCTTGCTCATTTGCACTGAGAGTGTGCTTGTAATCTGGGTTCACAATACATGACGGGTTTTTTTTTATCTTACATAAACAAGGCATTTTATAGCATCTCTGACTAATGTTTAACATACACATGTTTTCCACATCACAGAGAACGTTATTTTTCCAGTTTGTGTTCTGACTTTCTGCTTTCTGAATCATGAAGGCTTTTAGCAGCAATGCTGGGCAGAGGCATATGTTTTGTAAAATTTCCATTCAGTAATACGTGAAATCCCATATAGAAAACCTGGAAATCATCTGCTGAACGTTCAAGAATGTGGCTCAAGATCCTGATTTTATTCTTATGTTACTTTACTATTGTGGGCTGCCTCAAGGAACAATTTGTCTCCAGACGTAATTTCCTGCTAAAAGACTACCCTGCTGAAGAAGATGGCAGTAATTCTCCAAGAGGGAGACCTAAAAGGACAATATCCAGGGGAGGTTACTGTAGACTACGAGGCTGCTGCCCAGCCAGGGATGATGGCTGCAGCTTTCGGTATAAGGCCAGAAATGCCACCTGCTACTGTGATGCCTTCTGCACCTCGGGCCTTCCTGCTTCTGTAGACTGCTGCCCTGATTTCTGGGTGACCTGCTATGGACGTCCTACCAGGCAACCAGCACATCTAAGAACACTCCCATCACAGCAAGGGGGTAAGTGTTAAAAAGTGAGCCCATCTGCATTCGTCCAAGACTGATGATGAGACGTAAATCTTTGTTGGAAGGCTATGCCAGCTTGGTGCAGTGGTTGGGAGTATGGACTTCTAATCTGGCGAGCTTGCAACCAGCTGGGTGACCTTGGCTTGCCACAGCACTGATAGTGCTGTTCTGAGCGGGTAGTAATATCAGGGCTCTCTCAGCCCCCCCCCCACCTCACAGGGCGTCTGTTGTGGGGAGAGGAATGGGAAGGGGACTGTAAACTGCTTTGAGCCTCCTTCGGGTAGAAAAAAGCGGCTTATAATAAGAACCAACTTCTTCTCTGCAACAAGTGCTACAATGTCATTTTTAAAGCTGAGAGAGTTTATAAGACCTTGAAAAGAAGTACTGCAAAAGGTCTAACAACCAAGCATCATTTTGCTAGATTGAGGGATTTAGATGCTAGTATCCTGGGGAGTTTAAAAATTGTTGTAAAATTTAAAATGCTTCAGTTGGCTTTAGGAAACTGATATAGATTTTATGTCAACCGCTTCTAGATTCCTCTCTGACATAAGGCAATGGTTATTTACTCAGCTGCCTAGAGTTGCAATGGCACCCAAAATCAAATGGTGGTGGGTGATGCCACTGTGCAGATAAAGAAATCTTCAAAGAGAACCACTCAGGGTTAGGGCAGATGCTTCCTGAAAAACTAAAAAAAATAAAACAAAATGTGGGTTAAACTGCTGCCGAAGAAGACAGCAGAATCTGCTCATGGGTATAATTCAAGGTGCTAGAGCCAAAGGAGGATAAAAGGAAGAGAAAAAACAGGTGATCAGTCTGGGGAAGGGAAAACTCCGCAGATGGCAAAGGGGAGGGGGAAGAAATGGGCTATTGGATGGATATATAAAAACAAGGGGGGAGGGAGCAAAAGCTGGCAAGGTCGGGGTTGGAAAGGAACTTTGGGGTAGATCGATGTGTGAGGAGCCAATTAGGAGAGGTTTCTCTTAAATGGGAGAGGAACAAAATGGCAAATTGGGCAGGTGCTGGGGAGAAATGTATGGCTATGCAGGTGGACAAAGGAAGAGAACTATGCAGTTGTTTGGGATACCTGAGCTACTGTGAGAAGGGTGGGAGAGGAGAGGATAGGTGGTGGGGGTTCTCCCCCCTCCTGATTCATTGTTCCTTGGGGTAGTGGTTAACAGTAGTGGCTTCTATCTGAGATAGATTCAGGTGGATAGGCATGTCGGTCTAAAGTAGAACCATAAAATTTGAGTCCAATGGCATCTTTAAGACCAACAAAGATTTATTCAAAGTGTGAGATTTCATGTGCATGCACACATAAGCTCATGCCTTGAATAAATCTTTGTTGGCCTTTATGGTGCTCAAATTTTGCTGGGCTTCTAATCTGGTGAGCCGCGTATGATTCTTTGGTTCCCCCACCTGCAGCCAGCTGGGTGACCTTGGGCTCACCACAGCACTGATAAAGCTGCTCTGACCGAACAGTGATATCAGGGCTCTCTCAGCCTCACCCACCTCACAGGGTGTCTGTTGTGGGGAGAGGAAAGGGAAGGTGACTGTAAGCCACTTTGAGACTCCTCCTGGTAGAGAAAAGTGGCATATAAAAAACAACTCTCCTTCTTTACTTACAGCACTCTTGGGCCTTCCTGTTACCAATACCAACCACTGTCCAGGACTATTTTGATTAGTGCCCAAAACAAAGCTATTAGAGATAAAATTCACTGCTGGTGTCAAGCTGCTATTATAGTGTGCATTTGGTGGTAGCTCCATTTTGGCATGCAATTAAAGAATCCTGCATTTTCCAGCACTTTTGACTCTTAGAAGGGTAAAAAAAGCTTCACCATTGGGGAATGCGTTTCCATTTCAACATAGTTAGAAAGGTGTTTGCGTCAGATCTGTGTAATAGTAATTAGTTTCTTTCTTGTCAGTTTCAACAGTGAGGTTTAATCTTCAGTGAAAAAAATCAGGCTTAAATGCTTAACTTCACATTGCAGTGTGGAGGAAACTTTCGACACCCAGAGGCACTCTGTTCAAATTGGAAGATTGTGAATAGAATTATAGAAAAGTTAGCACAAAAACTTTTCACCATCAAACCTTTCTTTACATTTAGTACTTTCCCAAGGAAAGGTAATCCCCACTAAGAACAAATTGCATTTGGCTCCGTTCCGTTAAATAGCCGCCAACCACCGTAATTACTCTTTCTCTCTGTTGCCAAGGTGTCCTCCTTGCCAAGAAAAGCCACTGGAAGGTATTAAACTGTAACCAGTGATGGGAGGGCTTCTCTAATTGAAGTCAGGACGTATCTGGACAGAATCAGACCTAAGCTGCTGGCTGTAGAATCCAATGATTCTTTTCTTTGTAGAGAGCAGTTTAGTTTTATTTACTTATTTTATTCCTGCCTTTCTGCCTTTATAAGGTGGCTAATAATTTAAAATATGCATAATAACATCACATTTTGAAACCATTAAAAGCAACCGTCCCCAATCCTCTCACCATTAAAGCAATTACAGACAAAGCTTTTAACACATCCAAAGATAGAAAAACACTGAGGGAATGCCAAAGAATGCTCCCTCTTCCCACTTCCCTATATAAGTGTTTTAGGGGGGTAGGGGGTTGGACCACCATGGTTTTAGGAATCGGATTTTTTCTATATTATGTCCGAATGGTTTTATTGGGTTTTAATGGGGTCTATTGGGTTTTTATACAGACAAGTTGTAGCCCACCACAAACTGGTTTGAGAATGGCAAGTAATAAGCCAAATAAATAAATAAACAAACAAACAAACAAATAAATAAATGCTCACAGAACACAGGGGTACCCAAAGCAGGGCCTCCAGAGATGTAGTGGTCAGGCTAGTTCATAAGGGAGCAGAATGTCCTCTAGATATGTTGGCCCCAAGCCATATAGGTCACTGAAGATCCACAACATGTTGAAGGGTGCCCAGAGGTAAACTGGGAGCCAGTGAAGACGGGTCAAGACTGGAGTAATATGGCTCCTCTTCGCTGCAGCTTTCTACACTGGTTGAAGTTTCCAAATAATTGTCAATTGACGAAGTGCACTGCAGTAATCTAATCCATATGTAACAAAGAATGCACCACTGTGGCACCATTTTTTCTGCCCAGGAAAAGTGATAATTGGCTAACCAGTCAAAGCTGCTAAAAGGAACATGGCTGCCACATGCTTATCCCGCAGAGGTCTGGGTCCACCCTTCCCAACTATGGCTTATTCCTTCAAGGAGAGTGCAGCCCCATCCAGAATCTATTGGTTCATGAATCATTTGAAGTTTGAACTCCTGCTTTTTGCTCCCTGCTGTTTTCCATGGGGAGCAAAAAGCAGGTGTTTAAATGGTTCCAAGCCATTTCCTCCCCTGCTTTCTGCTCACTGCTCTGCTATTTATTCAGGAGTTAGTTTTAAATAAACATGCTTTAGATCACATGACTGCATTCCACATGGTTGTGGAAACCAGTGGAGAAAGTTGGTCATGACTACCTTAAGTTCCACTACTTTCTGTGAGACTGCCCAGGTGAGTGGGATCCTAGGCAGAATGACATCTCTCTAAACACACAGGCTTCAATGGACTAATGCAGGTAAGTCATAACTAATGCAAGGCTAATTTGATATATTTAGACATTGCTGACAAAATATTTGTTTCATTCAATGTGTTTCCAGAACTAATGAGGCTTGTATTCTCTGTGTATGTGAAATACAGAGCATAAATGCTGGAATATGAAAGACCTACAGTTTGCATAATAGAGCAGAATATAAGATGCGTCCTGCGGGGGGCATTGGAGGAGATGTATATTTAGCATAGACAAGATAGGAAATATCTGATGATTTTCAAAAAATCCTCCAGTGTCCTGATTGGTTCAATGGGAGACTTCTTGCTTGTTGAGAACATGTCCTCACTGCTTCCCTCCAGAACAGTAGTTGAACAACAGAGGAATTAATGCTGACCACAGCTAGCATAATTAGGTTTCTCTCTCTTTCTATACATGGCTGTTTCTCTTCATCAATAGAAGAAGAAGAGTTGGTTCTTATATGCCGCTTTTCTCTACCTGAAAGAGTCTCAAAGTGGCTTACATTCGCCTTCCCTTTCCTCTCCCCACAACAGACACCCTGTGAGGGGGGTGAGGCTGAGAGAGCCCTGATATCACTGCTTGGTCAGAACAGCTTTATCAGTGCTTTGGTGAGCTCAAGGTCACCCAGCTGGCTGCATGTGGGGGAGGAGCGCAGAATCAAACCTGGCATGCCAGATTAGAAGTCTGCACTCCTAACCACTACACCAAACTGGCTCTCTAGAACTATTTAGGTCTTTAAGCAGCCAGGTGCTCAGCCCTCTCTGCATATTCAAACTGCCAACAATAAACACTTCAGGCAAGCAGTCAAGGAACCATTAAAGCTCTGTAGAAATGATATTGGAAGAAGACTGGCTTGAAAACAAGAATCAGGTTAATAAATGCAGATTGGTTTTTTTAATTCACTGAGCAGTATGCCACTTAGGCACAGGCATGATTTTTAAAACATCTTTAGACACACTTAGTACAATCCACTAACTTGCTGGTAGCAAACGTATCATGACTTCATTTTATTCCATGTATTGTGTTGCCAGGTTGTTCCAAAGATGGACAGCATTATGGAGAAGGCGTGACCTTTAAAGACAACTGCAACTTCTGGTAATAGCTAAAAGAGGAGCAAAGGGAAATTCTCCAGTTTAAAGACGCTTGGCAGAGAACTCTCATTTGCAAATTCTAATGACTAGACTGACAGATATGTACTTAAAGAGACTGCCAGCTCCATTGTCTACAGTGCAGCTGCACCAGCCCAGCCAGACTTCTGCATGTGCACGCGTGTGTTGAGTTTTGCTGACCCAGCCACAGGATGCTTTGATCTGGGCTGCTATGGCATGGGCATTTGCTCTCCTGAGAGTGGTGGGGGAGGATCTGAAGGGTAAACTGGTGCCATTCCAGATCCTCAAGCCAATTATTGTACAAAAGCAGCAGGGGATGCTGGATTGTTCTGTGCCAGAGTGATTTTCTGCCATGTCTTGGCAAACAGCAGATGCTGCTATTTGCCTTATCCTCTATTATCCTACCTGCAAGACTGGCGCCGCTGGAAGTCACTAGCCAGCCCAGAGGAAAAGTGTTCATTAACAATTGCTTAATGAAATCCAAGGCAAGGTGATGAATAGGATTTTGATCAGTGATTTACAGCTTTATTGCCTTTGGCATCCCTGGTAAACAACCACCATCAGCAGCTGGTCAGTTTAATCTTCAGTTCACAACTCCTAGACGCTATCTTTCTTAATCTAATGAAGTGAAAGAAGGCAGAACATAGATCAATCAATAAATAGCTCCAGGCTGGCTTGTGTGTGGGGGAAAAACCAGGCAGATCTTACTGTTTCAATACAATAAAACTCAATCAAAACAGAAAGCAACACCGGAAGCAATTTCATATCCATAATAGTGATAGATTCCATAGAAACCTTGTAAAGTCTGACTTAACATCTGTATGACAAAAAAGTAAACCAGCCTCCTAAAAACGCAAAACCAACAACCCTTGTTCTGACCCACTGGAAGGAGTTAGTTCTGTGCAGGCAGTGCTAACCTTACCCCTTGTGTCAGCTGTCTTTGCTGTTAACATCATCACATTCCGATAAAAGGCCTGACTGACATTCCTAGGTTGCTGGGGCAGGCTTAAACATATATAGGAAGATTCAAATGGGTAGCCGTGTTGGTCTGAAGTAGCACAATAAAACCAGAGTCCAGTAGCTCCTTTAAGACCAACAAAGATTTATTCAAGGCATGAGCTTTCGAGTGCAAGCACTCTTCCTCAGACCAAGTACTCCCTGCATCAGTGGTCCCCAACCTTTTTCTCACTCGGGACCGGTCAACGATAATTTTACTGAGGCCCGGGGGGGTAGTCTTTTGTCGAGGGACGTCGCCACCACTGCCTGAGCCCCTGTTTCACTTTCTTTCCCGCCGGCACCACTGACTTCCTGCCACCCGCTGGGGGGTGCTGCCAGCAGCAGCTGCACAGTGCCACGCCGAGGGGGAGCCCCAGTCATGGCGGCCGCTGGAGAGCACCAAAGGTGAGCCGGCGGCAGAGTGTCAGGGCAGCCCCCGAGGCAACAGCTGGGGAGGAGAACGAGGAGGAACCGCGACTCGGTACTGACTGATCTACGGACCGGGACCGGTCAGCAGACTGGGGGTTGGGGACCACTGCCCTACGTGACAGTGGGAATATAAAGCAAAAGTTAATTCTGTTAAATTAGTAAACTGTGTCACAACATCCAAATACAGCCATGTGATAATTCTTTGCCAAAACAACCAATCAATCCCCTGGAATTCAGTTGTAGTTCACAAAAACATAGGGGAAATAAAACTCTGTCAGTGATTAAAGACTCCCACCCCACTATTTGCTGTTTGTCCCATCGAGACATCCTGGACCCATGCCCCTTAAATGACAAAAACAGCACCCTAGAACCCAATTGGAATGAAGTTAAGACTTTCAGCACAGGCACAGTTTGCTCCCGCCACTGAAGAAAGCCATTTTGAACAAAAGGTAATTTAAGGACAGCCCAATCTGGAGCAAGTTGCAGTGGTTCATCCTGACTCTGCTTCCAGGAGTAGCTTCAGATTATAAATCATCTCCCAATCCGATAAGCAGCTTCCTCTCTTCTTCCCTTCCCTTCCCGCTTGGTCCAGGTCACTGTTAAAAATGTTGCTGGTGGTTGCAGTGCTTGTAGTGGTTTGTAATGATATGGAAAAGGCGACTGATGACAATTAACACCAAGTCAGTAATTTCAGGGCCACGAACAAGCTCTGTCTGTCTGCCATGATTGTCTCCATCAATCTAATTCTCTGTTCTATTCATTTCAGCAAGTGCATAAACAGTCGCTGGATATGCTCAGAGGAGACATGCCTTGTGAGGCCCAGTTTAATTAAGCGGATCAACAGTGGGGGCTATGGGTAAGAGTCTCGTTTGGCAGCAGAAATGAGATGCAAATAGCTTCCATTCTGCTTGCAGGCAACATTTTGCACACTTGTTAGAGCACGATTCTTTCAGGAGAGTTATAGCTTCCGAGGGAGGACTTACTTGGGCACCTTGATAGCAAAGGGGTTGTGTGACTCCTGTAGGTTTGGCTGCCTTCTAGTGTTTAACAGCAGTCAGCCCACGACAGCCAGTGTGGTGTAGTGATTCAGAGTTTGAGACCTCAGATTCCCATTTGGCCCTGGGTATTAACTGGGTGACCTCGGGCCAACTACACATCCTCAGCCTAACTTACCTCATAGGTAGGGCCGAGATGGACCATTAAGAGGAGATGGGAACTTCCCAGTTACCTGATGGCCTCAGCAGGCTGGTGGCCTCCCTACTCCATGTGGGTCAGCTAGCCTTCTGATAGAAGGGAAAAAGCCTGGCCTACCAGCGCCCCATGCAAGAGATGAGACAGAGGAAATGGTGGCACCTGACTCCTCCCATGCAAAGCACGGCACCAATGCTGATGCCCAACCAAGCCCTATATGAGGCAAGGCTCAGCAGAGGGCAGTGTGTGGCCAAGCCTAGGTTGAGGGCTCATTGGACCCAGCCAAGGGAAGAGAGGCAATACCTGGTCTTTATAAGTGTTGGGGAGCAGCACCTGGCCAATTGGTTAGGCTGACTGCCTCTTCCTTCCATCCCCATTTTGGGAGCAAGGGTCAGACAGACTGTCTCTTCCTCTCTTCTTTCTCCTTCTGCAACAGGGCAAGGGCAGGCTGGGGAAAGGGACCGTTATCAGGGTTTTTTCATTCCTCCTGCTCAAAGCATTGTTCTGAGTATAAAATGGAGCATAGGAGAAGGGAATACAATGCTTTGAGGAGTCCCTGTGGTGAAGAAAGGCGAGCTATAAAGGAAGTAAAAAAATGATAAGGACAGCCGGAGATGGAAGAGGTCAGGCTGTGGAAGATCTGGGGTCCCTCCTCAGGATGTCCTAGAGCAGAAGGCTCCAACCCCCAAGGTCAGCTGGCATTGAATGACGGGGTAGGGATATACTGGCCTGTGCTGGACTGGTGATTTGGGAGTTAGTAGAATGGAGTTATGCTGCCAGGGGATTTTATAATTTGTATATTTTTGCTGATGTAAAAATCTAAGAAAACAAATAAATGTTTATTGGGATTTTATTGTTAACCACCATGAGCTGGGTTAACCCAGGAGTGGCGATCAATACGTCAGGTAATAAAAGACTGGTGGGTACAGGCAGGAGAGGAGGAAGCAGAGAATGTTGAGGACATGGGAGCTGACTGGAGAAGGGAAAGAGCATGTAGTATCAAGATGTTGGGACAGGGAAATGGGTACCCTTCACAGGTATTATTCTACTATTATATTTATTCTACACTGCAGGATGGCCCAGTCAGATCTCCCCTGAAGCTGTGCTCTTAGATCTAGACAGTGAGGCTTGGGGGCATCAACAGATGCCGGCAGCAAGGAACTTGAAGGCAAGAAGCTGAGGCTCACACATAGGTCTGCACCTAGTGGACAAAGTGATCCAGGAAGGCCTTCTTCGGGCCTCTAGCTATTACCCGAACTGGACCTAGGGAAGGGGAAACTAGCTTTGAACGGGTTCCATGGTGGATATTGATGGGGACACCCCAAAATAAAATTACGAAGAAAAAGGTAAAGTGGTTGTAAACACAACCAACTTTATTGTATACAAAAGAAAATGTAACAAACCTAATTCCATAAGTAATCAGATACACACGTCAACAAGAGAGCACACTTATAAAAGGTAGAAAGGAGGAAATTGGGAAGTTTTAGACAAGGGGTTTGCAGCAGGAAGCCAGACTTCTGATTCGCGGAGACCTGCAGAAGGGCTCCAAGGGCTCCTATTGCATGAGGTCCTTCTTTTATGGGCAGAAGATCCCCAGGATAGGAGGACTGGGAGGACTGGCAAATACTCCGGAAGATAGAGACAGAGTTCAACGAGATCTGAACACAATGGAAAAATGGGCAAATGAGAACAAGATGCAATTTAATAAAGATAAGTGTAAAGTTCTGCATCTGGGTCAGAAAAATGAAAAGCATGCCTACTGGATGGAGGATATGCTTCTAGGTAGCACTGTGTGTGAACGAGACCTTGGGGTACTTGTGGATTGTAAACTAAACATGAGCAGGCAGTGTGATGCAGCGGTAAAAAAGGCAAATGCCATTTTGGGCTGTATCAACAGGGGCATCACATCAAAATCACAAGATGTCATAGTCCCATTGTATACGGCACTGGTCAGACCACACCTGGAGTACTGTGTGCAGTTCTGGAGGCTTCACTTCAAGAAGGTCGTAGATAAAATTGAAAGGGTACAGAGGAGAGTGACGAGGATGATCTGGGGCCAAGGGACCAAGCCCTATAAAGATAGGTTGAAGGACTTGGGAATGTTTAGCTTGGAGAAAAGGAGGTTGAGAGGGGACATGATAGCCCTCTTTAAGTATTTGAAAGATTGTCACTTGGAGGAGGGCAGGATGCTTTTCCCGTTGGCTGCAGAGGAAAGGACACGCAGTAGTGGGTTTAAACTACAAGTACAACGATATAGGCTAGATATCAGGAAAAAAATGTTCACAGTCATAGTAGTTCAGCAGTGGAATAGGCTGCCTAAGGAGGTGGTGAGCTCCCCCTCACTGGCAGTCTTCAAGCAAAGGCTGGATACACACTTTTCTTGGATGCTTTAGGATGGTTGGGGCTGATCCTGCGTTGAGCAGCGGGTTGGACTAGATGGCCTGTATGGCCCCTTCCAACTCTATGATTCTATGATAGGTGAGATTTGGGCCCTTCTGGCTTTTGATTGGGTTGAGATAAGAAGCTTGAATCTCACTGGCTGGTTTAAAATTAACTGCTGTCACAAGAAAATAAGGAAAAATAGTTTGACTAGGCTATTTTGAGCTGAGATCCGATGAGATTGGGCGTGTTCAGGGTGGTATGGCCGTAGGCAACTATTCTGAGCCAAATCTGCAATGATGCAAAAAACCTGGGTGAAGCAAATGATTAACGTCTTTAGCCATAACAATGTTGCGATTGTATGTGTGTGAACTAGCAGATTGGCCCTCAGTGGGGGATATGTCCCCAATAGGGAGAGGGCATTCCCCCACTGAGAGCCAGTTGAGAGGCTTCCCTGCCCTCCTACTCACCCTCTTCCTCCTTACTGCTACTTCCAGATAGTGAGCAGGATGGAAGAGCCCACTGATGGTAAGTCTTTTCAGCTGGACAGCCTGTGACAGCACTCTTTCTCACCTGGCTGAGTGTCCTTCTATCCACCTCCCAGCCTCCAAGCAATGACAGGTGGAGAACTGGATCCATTGGCCTCCACTAAAGCTGGAGGGTCTGCAGATGGACTCACCCACCTGGGCATCCTTCTGGCCTCCAAGCAGTGTGAGGGAGAACTGGACCTGCTGGTCTTTGCCAGCTGTGGCACCACTTCTCATCTGGCTGTCCCCTCCCAGCCCCTCCTAAACACTGTGTGTGGGAGAATAGAGCACCTTCCCCACATCTAAACAGTATCCCATCTTAGCCACACAGCACTGCCTCAGGTAGTATCTAATTTCCCCTCTTCTCTGATATTTCCTCTTTTCCTTCCCTAGCACCTCCTGTTGCCTCTCCTGTGTTTCTTATTCCTTCTGTCCTTTCCATTCACTAGCCCAGTGGTCCCCAACCCCCCGTCCAAGGACCGATCCCGGTCCATAGATCAGTCGGTACTGGGCTTTGCCTCTAGTATTTTAATTAGGGAGAGATGAGACATATCTGCATGGACACAAACATTTGGGTGAGTCAATGTAACTCCTGAAACAGGAGGGAACATAAATTAATGACCTGAATGCTTCTCTTGATTGATTAAAAAACAGACAAAGAGGAAACAAAAATTGGTTAATGAAATAGCAACTTTATTGTGCTCAGCAAACACCTCTGGGGTAAAGATATTGGGTGATGTCTCCAGCGTTATAAAAGGCTTCTGTTATTGAGAACAATATGCCACTGAGCTAGCGGGGAATTGCACTTAATCACTAATTCATCACCCCTTTCCTTTCCTTTCTGGGATTTGCATTATACCCAGTTGCCTTTAAGAGACTCCCCAAGTTCTAGTTCTCCTCAGCACAGCCTGTAAAAAGGATGTCTATTAAAACAACTAAATCCAAAATAATAGAGTTTCAGATTCAGATCTGGTATATCTGAGTTTAAATTCCCCATTCTGCTGTGGAAGCTAATTGGGTGACTTCAAGCTAGTAATTTACTCTCAGACTAACTTATCTCATGGGGTTATTATGAGGAGAATGGAGGAGAGGAGAACGATGTAGGTTTTTTTGGATTCTCATTGAGCAGAAAAGAGGTTATAGATGATGGAAACAAGTAATAAACAAGTAATAAATATAGCTGAAACTGAGTGGTCCAGAAAAAGGTAGGTTGGCCAGTGGGTGAGACAGAGAGAAGGAAGCAGTAGGAAAGGACGAGAAAATAATTTGAAGAAGGGACACAGAGGAAAGCTAAGGTCCCTTGCATGTCCTAGCAAGTTCTCCACTTGCAACTAGGCCATGTTCATGTAGCACTGTACAACTTGGCTAGAATTTTCCCAGGGAAAAGTTGGCTGGGAAAGGGAAAATTGGAGGGGGAAACACATATAGGTTGGCTAGTGAATGGAAAGGACAGAAGGAATAAGAAACACAGGAGAGGCAATAGGAGGTGCCAGGGAAGGAAAAGAGGAAATATCAGAGAAGAGGGGAAATTAGATACTACCTGTGAGTCTTTAGTGTCTACTGTTGGTATAAAAATAACTTGGCAGCTTGAACAGTTAGGGGTGAAGATGGTTACGGTTAATGATCTTCTGTGAGCTTTTTTCTACATTTCCAAGTACTATTAGCTGATGTCTTATACAAATTATATGTGATTAACCTGTTTCTGTACATGCTATATAACAGTGGTCCCCAACCTGCGGGCCGCGGCCCGGTGCCGGGCCGCAAAGGCCATGGCACCGGGCCGCGGCTCCCTCTCCCCGCCCCGCCCCCGCAGTAAAAAACTTCCCAGGCCGCAAGCTTGCGGCCCGGGAAGCTTCTTACTGCGGGAGGCGGGGAGAGGGAATCAGGGCCGGGCCGCGCCTGTGCGGGCCACGCCCGCTCGGCCCGATCCGCGGGCGCGGCCCGATCCGTGGGCGCGGCCCGGGCGCGGCTCGCGGGCGCGGCTCGGGTGCGGCCCGCGGGCGCGGCGTGGGCGCGGCCCGATCCGCGGGCGTGGCCCGCACGGGCGCGGTCCGCGGGGGCGCGGCCCGATGCCCTGCCGGTCCCCAGCCTCGGAAAGGTTGGGGACCACTGCTATATAACACATAAACTTGAATGGAATGTAGACAGAGACAGGGAGAGATGACCAAGGAAATCTTTGGAGAGCCTGACTTTGTAAGTAAAAACTGTATACATTTCAAATACAATGATGAGAAAAGAGACCTTCTTTGTATGGATATTATTACTTACCTCTGTGAAAAAATTCAAATAAAAAACAAGCCAGATCTATGAACTGGAATGAATGCAAGAACATTTGCCCTGTTGGAGTAATGCAATAATGAGAGGTTTCCTTTGTTCTTATATTAATGAGGCAGATGGAAAGCAAGTAACTACAGCCAGTTTTGGGGAATGAGCCTGCAGGAAGGTTTTCGTTATCGTCTTGGCACGTTACCCCCATCAACAGCCCTACTGGACATGACACCAATTGCAGTAGGTTTCCATTAAAAAAAAATCTTTTCACACAGCGAATAACTTCAGTCTTAATGCTATGCTTTCAAAATTTAATGGAATCTTCCAATTATGCTGCACACAGTGCTGAAGACTGTGTCAGGTACAGTCACTGGAACAAGTTCATGATGAATTTTGGCCAATTCATGGTGCACAAACTGAAGTTTGTGGTAGGTCCATTGGTACAAACTGTCCACAAACTTTCAAGTAGATTATGATGGTTTGCGGTAGTTTGTAAATGGATAAATTTCCAGACAGTCTATGTTCAGTCTAAATATTTACTAACCTGCAGAGCAATAAGGGGGGCAAAATTTGGGGGGCATGTAGAAGAGTATCCAGGGGAGGTTGTCTGCAATGTTGATGTCTCTATTTTGTACATGATCAATTCTATATTGCCTCTCCCAATATGTTCCCCGAAGAATATTGCACTCAACAGATACCAACTTGTTGGTGGTCCCTGGCCCCAGAGAGATCTGGTTGAGGGCCTTTTCAGCTCAGGCTCCTGACTGGTAGAATGAGCTGCCCAATTCATGTTGATCCCTAGTGATGACTTCCTATTTGTTTAAAGAGCAAAAGTGATCTTTAAAAACCAGCCATGTCTTTTGCCACCCCCCTTCTATAAGCTCAGTCTAGGATATGTGCCTGTTCAAATATCATTTTAAAAAGTCGCAGAGAGTTTCCCTCTTCTTAGGTGTGTTTGTATGTAATTACATTGTATAAAATCTTTCCCTGACCTCCCTGTGGGGCATCACTGAATCTCTTCTGCATCTGTCCCATGTGATGAATGGGAGACCCATGTGCATCTCTCATTTTCCCATTCAACCTTCTCCACCCCTCTACTTGGTCAAGGAATACACGCTCAGGTTGCCACAATACACCCTGGTGTGATTGTCCTCAAGTTACTTGCAATGTCATAAGGCACACAGTCCAAGAAATTGGCATCCATCTGAGATTTCAAACACTTGTTTGTAGCTGGTTTATTAATGGCCACTTGTGAGAATAGTAGCTTGATGTTGGTGTTCAGTTTATTGAGTGACACTGGAGTGGATCCAAGGATGGAGACTTCCTTTGGACTAAGGAAATGTCCTCTAGCTAAAGTGGTTCTTTGGGGTAGAGCTCGCCCAGTGCCCCTCATGATCACTGGCAACAAGAAAGGCAACAATCAGACAAGCAGGGTTTATGCACGTTACAAGTAGTGGTACTTAGTCCAGTTATATTGACCAGATTGGGTTATGGTTTAAGCAAGCCACAGTTTTGTTGCATTGTCTGCATGAAGCCTTAGTGTGAAAGGGGAAAGTCGGACAGGGATAGGAGAGGTGTTTGCAGGCCCACACTCAGCATTGGCCTGGTAGGCTGCATGCCCAAGTGTGCACACTGTCCCGGGGGCTGTGAGCTTTGGGGATTCCTCTGTGGGTGCGATGAGTATCTCTCTGTGAAACAAGCATGTTTTTACTTGCCTTTTTAAAGGGAAACTTGATGACAGAAACAGATTTCCCTGAGCATTTTGTGGCCTGGCATGAATGGCCAGGGTGGATTCATGACCCGCTAGACCAAAGGAACTGTGCTGCATCCTGGGCTTTTTCAACTGCAAGTAATGTGTTGCTTTTATTACCTCTCTTGGCCTCGCCAATGAGGCTGCCTGTCTTTCAGAACCTTCCATTAAAAGTTAACTTCTTGCTGAAAAAGAATTGATGGCTATGTGCCATGAAATGTCTCAATGGAATTCACTCTTTTCTCATGCAATATTTTTGGGAGGCGTTGGTGAATTTCTTGCTATTTCCTCTCAGCTTGCAAAAATTAAAACATTGGAGATTAATACCAAGTAAAATCACCCCCCTCCCCAATACCTTCCCCAAGATGCCCCCATCAAAGCCCTGGCAAACAAATCAGCCGAAGGCTCAGGCAAATTGACTAATGCAAGGCTCATTTTGATAACATAATAGTTTGGCACAGAAGGAGAAAACAACCGTGAGCAGAACATCAGAGGACCAGCAACTCCTGGAAATGTGTTTTCTCCTTCTGAAGAGGAGGAGGAAGAGGCTTCTGCTGTCACAGTCAGTTGCCTTCCGGCTACTTGGGTGTCGGGAGCAAAATTCTGACCCCCCCCCCCATTACCAAGCAGAGAAAGATATGTCAGAAGGTGCTCATTATTCCTCCTAGCAAGGTAGAAGAGCTGTTTTTCTCTTTTTAATTTAAAATATTAATGCAGGAGTGTCTAAGATATTAAGCACTCACTGAAACGTTCCCAAGGTAAGGAAATTTGGGCATTTGTCTGGATTGATTTTGGAGGTAAGATATGCAAAAACATTAGACTGGGGGGTCTCAAGGTGATCCCCATTTATATCTTGTTCTTCAATATGGAACTTAAGGCTGTCGTATTTGTGAACTGGTCTTATTATATCTTCGTTTCTGTAAAATAGGTGTTGCTGCAGATCGAATGGCAATTCATTCCAAAGGCCGTTTCACAGACAACCTCTCCCCCCAAAATTTGATCTCTTGCGATACCAAGAATCAATATGGATGTAAAGGAGGCAACCTAAATGACGCCTGGTCTTATCTAAAAAATTATGGGTAAATAGCTAAATCTCTATATTGATTACCATGATTAAAAAAAAATTAATATGGATTTCAAAAACATGGCTAGGAAAAAATATATATGCAAACAGCTGAAAGCAAAATTAAGTAAGCAAGCATGAATAAGATTATGGTAAACTATTATTTAAATGTAAGTTAAAGGGTTTTTTTTATGGGCTCTCATATTGTATTTTTATTGGTTTTTTTATTGTAAACCACCATGAAATGGCTTGTCATGAGTGGCAGTATATAAAATTAAATATAAATAAATATTATTATTATTATTATTATTATTTATTTGATTTGTATGACCGCCGCTCTCGGAAACCGGCTCGCGGCGGTTCACAACATTTTAATACAGATACAATATATTAACCATTAAAATTCCCCATTAAAACCCCATTAAAACAATGACTAAGTCACAATGATGGCGATTAAAACTATTCCCGTACAGGCCCACTGGATGAGCAGAAGGGAACGGAGGATAATTGGGCATAGGATGGAACACTCTGGGGAACCAGGTCAGTTTAGTACTGGCCTCCCCCCTCCGGGGAGAGGGGTCCAATCTTAGCCCCGGGCCATCACCCGGCCTTAGACAAACGCCTGGCGGAAGAGCTCCGTTTTGCAGGCTCTGCGGAACTCAGAGAGCTCCGACAGGGCCCGCAGCTCTTCAGGGAGCTCATTCCACCAGGTAGGGGCCAGGACCGAAAAGGCCCTGGCCCTTGTCGAGGCCAGGCGTGCCTCCCGGGGTCCTGGGATCATCAGCAGATTCTTACCCGCAGAGCGAAGTGCCCTGCGGGGGGCATAAGGAGATAGGCGGTCCCTCAAGTATGCAGGACCCAAGCCGCGTATAGTCTTAAAGGTTAATACCAAAACCTTGAACCTGATCCGGAAACAAACTGGCAACCAGTGCAGCTGCTTCAGCAGAGGCTGAACATGGGACCTCCAAGATGATTTAGTGAGGACCCGTGCAGCTGCATTCTGTACCAGCTGTAACTTCCGGGTTAGAGACAAGGGTAAGCCCGCGTAGAGCGAGTTACAGAAGTCTAATCTAGAAGTAACCGTTGCATGGATCACAGTGGCCAGGTGTTCCGGGGGCAGGTAGGGCGCTAGTAGCCGAGCTTGGCGTAGATGGAGAAACGCCGTCCGGGCTACCTTAGTGACCTGGGCCTCCATGGAAAGTGAGGCATCCAGAATCACTCCCAAATTCCTGGCTTGGGGCACAGATGACAATTGTACCCCGTCCAGGCAGGGAAGACGCGCTTCCTGTTCCTGCTCCCTTCGGCCTAGCCAAAGGACCTCCGTCTTAGAGGGGTTGAGTCTCAGGCGGCTCTTCCTGATCCATCCAGCCACTGCTTCCAAACAACTGGCGAGTTTTTCTGGGGGGAGATCTGGCCGGCCATCCATCAAGAGATAGAGCTGGGTATCATCAGCGTACTGGTGACACCCAAGCCCATAACTCCGTACCAGCTGAGCCAGGGGACGCATATAGATGTTAAATAACGTCTATAAGTATATGAAGCTAATGCAATCAGACAAGCAACAATATAAAACTGGCAGAAGTAAACAATGATATTTATTTAATATCTATTTTATATCAATTCTATAGATTTTTGTGTACTCTCATATATATCAAAGAATGTGATATCTCTATGGCACAGACCTGGGTTTATCTGTGGACTCACTGATGATACAAGTCACTGTCATGAATTTAGGGCTAAAGGATAAGGGATGAGCATCATGGATCACTCTCAGCCTGTGTAAAAGGTAAAGCACGTGCATAGTCAGGCCCAGTTTGAATTATGGCTACAAAGGGAAAGGAGAGGAATGTTTGCCTTTCAACCAACACTTAGCTTGCTAATCAAAATGGGGCTTTTCATATTGCTGTTACCATTTAAAGAGACTGTTATAAGCCTAAAAATAAATATAAAATAAAAGAAGTCAGGTCCTTGAAGCACATTTTTCCCCTTTGAAAAGCCAGTAAGAGTGCAGGAAAGCCCAGTGCTGAAGAATTAAATCCCTTCTTCCCTTTCTACCCAGCTTTAAACTGAACCGTAGGTATACATGTGAACAAATTTACCTTTAGAGACTTAGATCCATGAGCTTCATAACACCTGTTTAAGTTTTTAGTGTTTGATTGGTAAAGTGAACTATTGTCATCTCTCTCTCTCTCTCTCTCTCTCTGCCCCCTTGTGGTGTAGTGGAGCCAAATATTATGAGGTGAAACCTTGAATCCAAGATCTTGATTGAAGGCTATTATTTTTAATCCTCCTCTTAATATAAGATTCTTTACTCAGCAAAAGAAAACCCAGCATCCTGACTGATGAAATAATGGAATTATGCCTTGAGGGCTGTTATGGTCATCAGGTTAGGACTCTCTAATAACTCGCATAATAAAATTTGAAATTAGCTCAGATGGAATCAACTGTGAAAGTTGGTTAACATTGCTAGGTTTCCTAAGGGGTAGATGATGATCACTAGATGCCAACCCATCTGCCCTAACTTCATCCCTGCATCACACAACTCAGCTCTTTGGGGATTTTGACACAATAAACATGTGGACCGATTCCGCATGGAGGCGTAAAATGTGCTCCACCTCCTTGGATGGGAAATCGCACATTTGGAAGTTTCCTGATGGGAGACCCCTCCCACGTTTTCCTCCTGCCTCATCGTGGCTTTTTGCCTCCTGACAAGGCAGCAGAAAATCCAGAAGAGAGAACAACTTGAACTTCTCTCCCTGCTCCTCGGCTTGTTAATCAAGGCAAGCCACCAGTCACTTCACAGCTGTTGTTTTGAGGACCCAAACTTCCTTCCCCTCCCCAAGCCCCGAAATTAATTTTTAAAAAATGCACTTCCGCGCTGCTATGGGGAAACACCACAACATCAAAACATTTTAAAAAAAAAACTTTATACTTCCATGTTGCCACAACAACATCTTGCCACAACAATGAAACATTCCCTTAGATCTCTCTTTTGGGTTCTTATAATGGTCTCTCTTTATTTTTGGGTCCATTTGTGATAGGCTGGCCATGATAAGTGGACCCTGATGATTGTGTGTTCACAGTCAAAATTTAAAAGACAGAGCACAGATACCAAGCTAATAGGGAGAGGGCTGCTTCATCACACACACACCTCTTTCCCTGTTAATACCCCACTGCCAGCAAGCACACACAGGAACGTGTTTTGGGTGCCCAAACCCAAAATTTCTGAGCACAAAGAGGAGAACATTTTATTTTTATTGAGGGCACATAGTTTTGCAGTCCCACAGCAATGCGGACCACACCTCTTTTTAAAGTTCTCATTCTGGAAATGGAGAGGGGAGGGCAGGTCTGAGGGTGGGCAAAATGCTACAAAGACTGTTGCGCATTTCTCCCTCCACACAGGCTTCCCCCTGTTTGTGCCCCGGATTGCAGCATGGCAAGAAGTGGCAAATGGTGTTTTTGTGTGTTAACTTCTAATCTTCACTAGACCATATAATCATGTTGCATTTTTTCCCTTGCTGCTCTCCAAGACTATTTTGCTCTGGGTCTCTAAAACCCTTTTTGTCATGGCCAGCAGGGAGGCCACACTAACCTTATTTTTGTACACCGAGGCATCATCTATTTATTTTTGGTGAAACCAAGCAGTTGTTACCCTATATTTCTGGCTACATCCATGACAAGATGTCATGCAATTGAACTGCAGTTTGTTGAGACAAGCACAAGCACAGGGTGTTTGTCATGTCTGCATGGACCCCTGGCTCCATTGTATCATGTTATGTGTGGCAGAAGGTTTCTGGCTTTTAAATGAATCCAGTCTTCCCATTATGTCTGAATGCAGGTATCTGAATAAAGTGGAGTTTGTTTTGGGGGATTTAAACTCCAGCTTGCACAGGCACCTGCAGTTGGACACTGTGGAAAACAGGAATTTGGAATCTGGAAAGCTTCTGTTATACTCTGCATGCCAATGCAGAGAATTTTGGAATGCTGAGAATGTAGGCAAGGCAAATAAACTGCAGAGCTAAATTTCTACGTACTGGAATTTAGCTGCAGCTTGATGGTGACTTATGAATGTAATCTGAAACCTTCAGAATCCACATGAAGCACGTGTGTGTCCCCCCCCCCCCCTAATAAGGGCATCTGCTAGGTATCTTTCTCTCTCTGTGTTTATCTAACAACTCTCTTCACCCAGAAGAAAAATAACCCTTTTTACAGAGTAATAATTTCACAGAGTTTAGATTTGTTGTCAGGACGCTCATAAGAACATGAATGGGAAACATTAGCAAATCACATGGATAATTTCCTTCATCTTTATCTGCAGAATGATAAATGGCAGCATTTTTACCAGCCTTTTGTTATCAAAGCAATCTTATGATTGTGACAAGAACTCATGATATTGGTAATTATCTGTGATGATCTGCCAGGTAATGGTTAAATAAAATTAAAACTACTTTTCCAAGAATAATTGTGCTTGCTTGTTCGCTGTGGTTCATATGGCTTATATGATGGGCGATTAAGGCAGAATGCCTTGACATTACCACAGTACGATAAAAGCAGGGATAAATTTGGAGTCAGTGGAAGACTAATTTCTCACTTGGTTTGACAAGGCTCAAGAGGGAAAAATTATATACTAGAAAATATGATGAGTATCCAAAAGTAGTCATTTATACCAACATGTTGGTAGCTAACTCTCAAAGTACATGTTACTTTTTACCCATTTTCAAAGATGGAGCTTCCAGGCCTCTTTTAAAATAGTGGCCAGCAGACTCCTTTCTCATTCTGAGGCTAAATCCTTCTTTGCCCCAAACCGCCTTTCCTGCTCAAATATTAAGCCAGCATATCAAGAGTATAGTCACTCCCAACAGCTGGACATTAGATAGGGGCCAGTTTCCTGACTCTTCTTAAAACTTTTTATTTTCCCTCCAATGTCCTCCAAGAAAGATTACTGGACAGCCTTGGGCCAGTTTGGTGTAGTGGTTAGCAGACTTCTAATCTGGTAAGCAGGGTTCAGTTCTGCACTCCCCCACATGCAGACAGCTGGGTGCCCTTGGGCTCGCCACGGCATGTAAAAATGCTCTGACGGAGCAGTGATATCAGGGCTCTCTCAGCCTCACCCACCCCACAGGGTGTCTGTTGTGGGGAGAGGAAAGGGAAGGTGACTGTGAGCCTCCTTCGGGTAGAGAAAAACGTCATATAAGTACCAACTCTTCTTCTTCTCTCAGCTTAATTTACTTCAGAAGGTTATTGAGACTTTTTGGTTATTGAGACTTCCAAATCAAAGAGTGGAGAATTATGGATCCTGCCTTCCAGGGAGAACAATGGGCTATAAATGAAGTGTTCATTAATTAATTGACTTAAAAGCTCAAGGACATAGACTGGATGCCACCTCTTACCCAAAGGTTAATGATGGTGCCTAGTGTACAGGTTAGGGAAAGAGTTCCAAAACTAGGGCACCACTAATGAAAAGGCTCTTTCTCTACTCGACTCCTGGCAGCTGGCAGTCCAGAATTTATGACATGTTCTGACATTATAAAGTTAAACCAACCACAATAGGTGACATGAAAGTATTCTAGTATGTAATTGTATTAAGACAAGTTGGAGGGAGACATGGAAAAGAGAATTATTAGGAAAATTTCCTGACCCAGTCTTTCCCTCTGTGATACTCTAAAACAGTGGTCCCCAACCTTTTAATCACCGGGGACCACTCAACGCTTGACAATTTTACTGAGGCCCGGTGGGGAGGGTAGTTTACTCCTCTACTCTCAACCACTGCCCTAACACTCTCTGATCACTATGGTAATGTTTAAACATCCCTTCAAAATAAGATACAGACACGCCACAACAATGAACATAAGGAACATTTTATTTTCATGTAAATTTTAACTCATGACAATGACAAATCAATAGGAACCCTGAGCTTGTTTATCTGCAACAAGATAGTCCCATCTGGGAGTGATGGGAGACAATGACACCCAAAGTGTGTTGTAAAGGGCCGGGGAGGGGGGGAAAGGTGTCCTTCGCGGCCCACCTCCAATTATTCGATGGACCACATGTGGTCTGCGTCCCACAGGTTGGGGATCGCTACTCTAAAACAGACTTTTTCAACCTTTTAACCCTGGAATAATTTTTCAGGTTTCAAGAAGCCCCAGAATGATGTCAGCTGGCCGGACCTCCTTGCCATGCCCCCATAATTTGCATGTCACTAGAAGTGACATCATCACCCATATTAACAGAGTTGTGAGAAGGACTGGGGGGCAGGGGAGATAGGATGCAGTTTAAGGCAGGAATAGGTATGCAGGCTCCAGTCCCTCCCTGGTACAGAAACCATGAGAGACCTCACTCAGGAGGGGGGAGGGGGAGCAAAGAGGTCAGTTCCCTAGCTTGTGGCTGTGTCCATTAAGACAGGAGGGGAAATGCCATGGACCCCTTCCAAAACTCTTGCGGACTCCAGGGGGATCCCAGACCCCTGACTGGGAATCCCTGCTCTAAACTCAGTGCTCCCTAACCTTTTTTGGGCTGGGGACCGAGAGGGAGGCCCTGGGAGGAAGTGGCCAATTCCTCCTGGTGAAGGCTCTACGGCCTGGTACCAGTCCATGGCCTGTAGGCTGGGGAAGACTGCTCTAATGGATATGGTATCTTCCTATTTTCCCTCCCCCCCCTTTAAATGAAGTTCGATTGTTTTCTGTATGCTGTACCTCATAAAATATGTCCAGTCCTTATTGAACTTTTTGGTAGACTTCCCCTTCCCCTTACAATCACTACTCTGCCCTTCTCCCCTACCTGCTTCTAAAAACTAGAACTAGGCAATGAAGGACAGCATTGTTTTCGCTGTTGAAGATTTTAATTATTTATTGTATTATTTATTGTATTTTTATACACTTTATCTAATTATATGTTGTTTTGATATATCCCACTCTGGGTCTGTGCAGAAAGAGCAGGTAACAAATATAATAAAATTATCATAATCATCAGCATACCTGGCCTTGGAACACTTGGCCATGGTGAGCTATGCAATGGTTACTTCCAGGTTAGACTTCTGTAACTTGCTCTACGCGGGCCTACCCTTGGCTTTGATCCGGAAACTGCACCTGGTACAAAATGCAGTTGCAAGGGTCCTCACTAGAACACCTAATATTCAGCCAGTGGTTACCAGTTTGCTTCCAGGTCAAATTCAAGGTTTTGGTTCTAACATTTAAGCTACATGTAGCCTAGGCCCTACCTATCTGTGGGACCGCTTATCTGCTTATGCCCCCTGTAGAGCACTTTGCTCTGCAGGTATGAATCTGCTGGCTGTCCCGTCCCCCCCTGACATTTGCCCAGCCTGGTGGAATGAGCTCCCAGGAGAGCTACGGGCCCTGACAGAGCTCTTCCAGCAGGTTTTTGGTTGAGGCTGGGGAGGAGAGCTGTCCTGAGATTTACAAACTAGAGGTCCCACCTAGTGAAAATCACTGTGATTAGATCTTCCTGGCTATATCAGAGAATGGATGCAGTTGGGGTATATGATCTACCGACTGGAATAGGGGAAGAATGTTGTCCTGCCATCTGTTGGATTGTTGGGTTGTTAGATTGTAATATTGTTTTTATTGGGTATTCATTGAAGGGGTCTTATTGAGATTGTATTGTTACATTTTATTGTTTTTATCTTGTTTTAAGCTGACTTGGGTTGACTGTGTTGGGAGGGGCAAGGTATAAATTGAATTATAAATAAAAAAAAATAAAATACCTGGGGAGCTCCCAAGTATGCAGAATTGTACTTGTATAAAGGTAGCTTCATTTCACTGGTTGACTGATAGGCCCTTGATCATGAAGTTCCATTTTAGCAGGAATGATACACTTTTGACTACAGTCATCTTATTGAACACAAATTTTGTTTCTTGGATGACTAGGGCAACAGCACTACTAGCCACTACTTAACATCAAGGGGATCCTTTCAGCATAAGTGACTTAGAGACTATAAATTCAAATGGGAAGCCGTGTTGGTCTGAAGTAGCACAACAAAATCAGAATCCAGTAGCACCTTTAAGACCAAGAAAAATTTATTCAGGGCATGAGCTTTCGAGTGCAAGCACTCTTCCTCAAAGAACTCCCTACATCACAATGGAAATATGTAGCAAAAATTAATTCTGTTAAATTAGTAAACTATGTCACACATCCAAATACAGCCAATGATAATTCTTTGCCAAAACAGCCAATCAGTCCCCTTGAAATTCAGTTGTTACTCACACAAACATGGGAGAAATAAAGCTGTCTGCGGAAGTGATCAAAGTCTATCACATCACCATATGTTGCTTGCCCCATCTGTTCCCATACCAGTGTGAAAGGTAATTGCTGGTTACAAGGTAATTGCTGGTAACTATCTTATCCCAAGGTCAGGGCTAAGATAAATATAGCTTGTGTTGGATAAAAACAGGCAAGCTGATAGAATTATCTTTTATAACAAACGATGGTATTTCATTGAACTAGGCTGGTTTCTCATGCATGCTATCCATTATTCTGGAGCCAAAATCCCCACAATACTTGTGCCATTTCAAGTATAGTTGGTATCGATGGGAAAAGACGTGCCACACAGCCGTGTCCAAATAATGTGGAACCCTCCAATCGTCTTCATCAGTGCAGTTCTCCCTACAGGATCTCCTCAAGGGTAAGTGCACTATGCAGGTTCAGATTTCCATATTCATCAGTTTATCTTTTCTGCCGTTTTATTTCACACTGGTAGCTTTGCTGCGTCACTCAGCCTAACGCAGGACATCCTATAAAATGTGCATTTTTAGAAGAGCAGATGAACTGTTTGGCTTGGAATGCCCATCTGTTCAGTTATTCAGTTCAGTTTGCTATTAAACTCTTCTACAAAATGTCTCCTTACATCAAAATGGTCCTTTACAATTAAAATTTAGCTGTACATTCTCTTTTTAATAGGACATTGGGGTTTATATATAACTTTTGGGGTTATATAGACAAAAAGATTGACTAGTTTATGGCCGATTTTCAGGATATATATAAAGCATTTGATACTAGATCAGAAACGTTTTCTCTACTATAAGGTAAAGGTAAAGGTCTCCCCTGTGCAAGCACCGAGTCATGTCTGACCCTTGGGGTGACGCCCTCTAGCGTTTTCATGGCAGACTCAATACGGGGTGCCTTCCCCAGTCATTACCGTTTACCCCCCAGCAACTGGGTACTCATTTTACCGACCTCAGAAGGGTGGAAGGCTGAGTCAACCTTGAGCCGGCTGCTGGGATCGAACTCCCAGCCTCATGGGCAGAGCTTTCAGACTGCATATCTTCTGCCTTACCACTCTGCGCCACAAGAGGCTCATTTTTCTCTACTGTATTTGCCTTTAATTGCATAATTGCATGCTGCTATATTGGTGCATTCAGTGTGACAGTGATTGGCATGGCAGCTCATACACCTCATCCTAATTTGCCAGTGCAGTCTTAAAACCAAATCATATATGCAATGATTAAACATTAACATCCCATCCCTTTGGAATGATGGGATAGAAATCTAAAAACCAATCAATAAATTATTGAATCCAACATATTGTAAAATGTATGCCGAAATAAAGTAAAGAATGTTTCTTTCCCCTCATTTTTAGGAGACTGACATAATGGAAGAAATAAAAAAAAATGGACCAGTGCAAGGTAATGGGGAAAAAATAGCCTTATTGTTTCTACTTCAGAGAAAATTCTGCATCCATCCATTTATTTTCTTTCCTTTCTCATCAATTATTTGTTTGGTGCTGTTATCCTCAGAGTGTTGATTACATCTGATTGTATCTTCCCTGGAAATGGAAAATGTCCATGTCTTTTAGGTTAAATGTTTAATTCCTGCCATCTTTAGTTAAAAGGATCAGGCCATAAGTGAAGTGAAAGACCATGAGACCATGGAAAGCTGCTGACAGTAATGACTTTGATGGACCAATCATCTGATTCAGTAGAAGGCAGCTCCGTGGATGTTCATGTACATAGGCGATACAGCAGCTAGTGCTTACACTGAACACCCACACTGGCATTGGTGCCCCCATCCCACCCCTTTCAAATTTTGTGCTTCAGCATTCTTGAAACTATGTTTCTTCCATACAATGGATCAGGGGCCCCTTTCAATATGAAACCCCATCACCTGGATTCACCTGTACATTCCCTGAGTAGGTAAATAGCTGCCCCAAGGAACATTCATTTTATGAGTTTATTATTTAATTTAATGTCCATACAGAATAAGCTCTCCAAATATTTGCCTGACATTTTCCAAATAAAAATCACATAAGGCTAGATTCAAGTGGGTAGCCGTGTTGGTCTGAAGCAGCACAACAAAACAGAATCTAGTGGCACCTTTAAGACCAACAAAGATTTATTCAAGGTGTGAGCTTTAGAGTGCAAGCACTCTTCCTCAGACTTGCACTCGAAAGCTCATTCCTTGAATAAATCATTGTTGGCCTTAAAGGTGCCACTGGACTCTGATCACATCTGTAAACCGCTCCTGTGGAACGGTAAAATAAAACGTAAGGCCTAGGTTGGAGGAGAAAGGGGCGGGGCGGGGCAAGTCCGTGATAAAAATTTGGAGGGGCCAATAGGGAGCCGCGAACCGGCTCCCGATTGGCCTGTCTGAGTGTCACTTCGGGGCCAAGTGGCCCATTGGCCACTTGGCCCATCCTGGACTCCAAGGTGAGGGGGCCGGGGGAAGAGGCTTCGCCGCCGGGAAAGGAGCAGGGCCGCCGTGTTGCTGCTTTCCTGGCGGCGAGCCCGGGACCTTGGGTGGGGAGGGGGGGTGGAAAGGCTTTGATATGCCTAGAAGAGCAGGCCCACCACATCTCCAACATGGCGGGCCTGCTCCTTTCGCTGCACCGAAGCCAGGACCTTGGGGAGGAAAGGCATCACTGCGGTGAGAAGAGCTGGCCCAACACGTCAGAGACACATTGGGCCTGCTCCTTTCGCCGCGCTGTGGCCGGGGGGAGGAGCGGAAAAGCTTTGCTGCGGTGAAAATAGCAGCCGCCACGTTGGAGACGTGCTGGGCCTGCTTTTCTCGCAGCGCTGAAGCCAGGACATCGGGGGGGGAGGGGGATGAGGAGGAGGGCAGCAGGTGGGCCATGACATGGGGGGCCCACAAGGAGCCCTGCGAGCCACCCGGCCCCACCAGCGCCCATGTATTTTATAACTTTAATTGTATTTTAATTGTTTAATTGTTTAAAATGTTTAAATGTATTTTAATTGTTTAAATGTTTGCTGCCTTGTGAACTCTGATTGAATGGAAAGGTGGCATTAAAATGTTTTAAATAAATAAATGAGGGAATCTAATTATAGATCCCAAGATCACATCTACTTTTGCATTAAGGATGATAAGTAGGCCCAGTGGGTGCATAAAATTGTACAAATCTCTATATGGAGAAGGTAGGCAAAATATTGCATGGCAAAAGGGGAAGATAAACAAAAGTATATTACATTTAGAGAAATTACTTTTGGAGTTCACATTGCGATAATCTTAGGTTATAAACAATACATTTGAACTTAACTGATTTTTGCTTCTGCTTATCACTACTGGTGTCAATTAACATTAATTATTGCTTATATTTAATGCTTCCTTCATGATACTTTGTAATGAGGGATTGCTAACCAGTCTTCTGTACAGCAGAAATAAATCAGTCATGAAAAAAGTTGACAGGAGAAGAATAAAGAATACAATCACCAGCTTTGCTTCTTTTGTATTTAGCTGTAATGCAAGTACATCATGATTTCTTCCTTTACAAAAGTGGGATTTATAAATGCAGGAGAACTGAAGGAGTCTTACCACAGCAAGGTCATGCCACTAAAACTCATTCTGTCAAAATTGCTGGGTGAGTAAAATCATGGGCATTTTTTTACTTTATCTATTTCCATAATCCATAACAAATAAGCAGTGGAGATACCTAATGGACTCTGGAGATAATTTGATTGTTTCTACTGAGACTGGAGAGAAAACTTGGAGGATGCAAACATGGTTTCTTAACATCTTCACTTAAATATCTTCAGTAGCAATTGCTTGAAAAAGCCTTTCTCTGACTGATGCCTTGGAGGGGTTGTGGCAGTCTGCCTATACTGGCCTTGACAGAGCAATGCTACGAATATCTTAAATGCTTATTTGGAGGGGCCAATAGCAATTGCTGCGCCCGGATTGCCCTCCCCCCCACCGGTCCGCAACCCCAAAAAGGTTGTGGACCACAGCTCTAGACTCTAGAGTTTCGTTTTCTGCCAGGCTATATGGGTTTTTTTTTCCTGGATCTCAAAATTCTTTTTTTTTATTTCAAATTTTATTTATAGTCCATTTCATTAAAATACATTTATCAGCCCCAGAAAGTGACATGTTAATAGATTAAGTTACATTTACGAATAATAACTTCCAACTGTATTTGTTGAATATATAGAACAAGATCAGTAAATCTATTCAAAATTTTTAAGTCCAGTCGCATTTCCCCTTATATAAATCATGTCATAACCAATAGTCATAAATCCACAATTATATTTTTTTCCTGATAAATGCTATCCAAAGATTCCATTTTGTCTTAAAGTCCAATATTTGTTTTATCTTCAATATATATTAATTTCACCATCTGGGCGAGCTCTAACATTTTCAAGTGCCAATCTAATATAGTGGATATCTCCCTTAACTTCCAATATTTCACCCATGCAATCTTTGCCGTCATTGTCAAGTATATAAATATCTCCCTATATTTTTTATCTTTTTCATTGACCAAAAATCCTAAAAGATAAGCTTCTGGATTTAAGGCTATGGTGTCCTTAAGGATTTTTGAAATTTCTTCCTGGATATCCTGCCAGAATTGTCTTGCTCATTTGCAGGTTCACCACATGTGAAACATTATCCTTCTCACTTCCCTGCATTTCCGATATCTATCTAATATGCCTCAGTTTATTTTTGATAATTTATGTGGAGTCATGTACCAACAATAATGCAGTTTAGAATTGCTTTCAGATCTTTACTCCACACTTTTTGCCAGGTTTCCAATGAAATGTTATATTCAAGATTCCTTGCCCAAACAATCATAAAATCTTTGACCATCTCAGATTGCTTAAAAAGTAGAAGATTGATGTGAAGAAGGAAATATCATAATAGCTTACAAAAGCACTTTGTGTTAAACATCCATTGCCCCTCTACAGCTTTAATGGACTAATGGATTGTGCAGGTTGTAATGTGTTGTGTTCAGTGTAAAGGTTTACCTGCACTCTGTAACTTGAGGACCGTCTAATTTATAAAAAAAAAATTTATAAAAGAAATCTATCTAGAGCTTTCTATCTTTCTGGAGCTTTTAAGAAATCTATCTGTGGAAGCAGCTAAAAGTTTGTTACCTATGTGTCTGTACTTATGAGTCAGGAAGAGAACCAGCTCTGAGAAAGATATTCTGGGACAGTAGGTTCCGTGGAAGTGAGCCGTTGGATCAGTGTGGATAGCAGATCAAACAATCTATTGTTCTTTGGAAAAAAGTCACTGAACTTTATCGATAATGCATTTATAATTGATTAATTGATTAACTTGGATAAGTTTCCAGCTGCAGAAGTGAGCAGGAAATAGCTGAAGTATTGTTCTCTCATTGAGTTTTGGTAGTCCAACTTCACTTAACACAAAACAGCACTCTACCAGTGATTCTCCTGATATGCACAGCTGCCAAATTGTATAAACAGGGCAACACACACTATTTTCCAGCTTTGGTATGTGCAAACCTCTACTGTATTAAATCTGGAAAAGACATTGCCCTGTTCACACAAAAAAGTCAGCCACATTTACCAAAAGGATCACAAATAGCATGATTTTTCATCACAAAGATTGTCAAATTGTAACAGCCGGCTGGGGCTGAAGCTGAAGGAGAAGGAGAAGGAGAAGGAGTTGGTTCTTATATAAGAAAGAAAGCTTGAAAGGAAAGCTTTGATTATCCAGATGAGACAGCCTGGTGCTGCAACTGTGTTTTACATTTGAAAAAAAAAACACAGAAATAAAGTCTGGGAAATGTTGGCACATGACATGAAAAATACTGGAATACAATGGATTGACTAGGATGTTATCTGCTGAAAGATGTAAGTTAAATATGCTGATTCTGGATTCCACAGCATGACACCAACTGTTATCTAAGGCAGTGATCCCCAATCCCCGGTCCTGGGACCGGTACCGGTTCGTGGATCAGTCAGTACCAGGCTGCAGCTCCTCCTCGTCCTCCTCCCTGGCTGCTGCCTTGGGGGCTGCCCTGCCACTCTGCCGCCGGCTCACCTTTGGTGCTCTCCAGTGGCCACTATGGCTGGGGCTCCCCCTTGGCATGGCACTGGGTAGGTGCTGATGGCAGCGTCCCCCAGTGGGCAGTGGGAAGTTAGGGGTGCTGGTGAGAAAGCAAGTGGAGCAGTGGCTCAGTCAGCGGTGGTGACGTCCCTCGGCAAAAGACTGCCCCCCCCCCGGGCCTCAGTAAAATTGTCAAGTGTCGACCGGTCCCCGGTGATAAAAAGGCTGGGGACCACTGATTTAAGGCATGCAAGAGTTACAACTCAAATGTGTGAAGATGGTCTTAAAATAGATAGTGGAGATCGGAAAGTGTCAGATTTCTTTTCAGTAAGTAAAGCTGCTGCCTAAATTATGCTCTTCAGCTTCTTATTGGTTTTCAGAAATGAGATCCAAGTTTAGTAACTTGAACATTTTTTCAGAAATGACAATCAGTTCACCCCAAAATTAATTCTTGCTTGAAGAACAAGTTTGTTTGAGTGTGTACATGCTTATGTACATGTACATGCCAGGTATGTACCTGGCATGCACATCTGTACTTTTGTTAAAAAAAAAAACTAACTTTAAGAGGAACAGTTGTATGTGGAGGTTAATCTTTCCCTTTAGTGTTTTTTGCTAAAAATATTGTTTTTAAATAGGCTACCCTGAGCTACTTAGAAATAGAGGGGGTGGGGTGGGGGGAGAGAGAGAGAGAGTCTCTTATGCTGCCTCTTATAGGGGGCCATTTAAACCACCACCATTTTCTCCTGCTTGCTTCCATATTCAGCTAGGAACAGACCCTTACTAACAAGAATGCTGTACTCTTACCCTGCAGCAAAGAGAACAAATGTGTGTGAAATGAATTCTAGCTTCTGACATTTCTATGCAAAATTACACAAGTACAGCATAGGTACCATTCTAATAGCTGTAATTGGTTTTTCCTTTCCTAGCAACTTCCATAAACATAATCCAGGTCTGATTCTGCACTTACTTTGTTTATTCCGTTGTGGATCCTGCTGAATTCAGATCGATTTGAACTCGGATCTTCCTCTATACCCCCCTTCCCATTGAAACAGAAAAGTGTTCTGCATGTGATTAGGGAAGCTCAGAAAGGGGGGGGGAGCCAAGCGCAGCAAGAGCTTCTTTCTTTTCTTTTCTTGAAGGGGAGGGGAGAGGATTGGATATAGCAAAGGAGGGGGAATAAATCCAAGAGGAAAATCTTTGCTGAGAGAAGTTAGAGCTTCTGGAGCTTCTGCTGAGAAAAGTTAGACCTTTTCCTTTAAGGGAAGCCTTGCAACCTGGGAATAGGGTTGTGTGCGGTGGCGGCCGAATTGGCTGTCCCAGCTGACACAGCCAGCGCTGCACCACAGGGGGGGAGTGCGGGTACCAGTGTACCAGTTGGCGCACACACCCAGGCACGGAGCTCCACACCTGTGTGTGTGAACCGAGTGACGCGCCTGTGCCTCCCATCCCCCCCCCCCCGCAGGGCGATGCTGGCTGCGTCAGCCTGGAACGGCCGATTCAGATGCCGCTTTACACAATCCTCCCTGGAAACCAGGAACTCACATCCTGTCCATTCAGGGCTTTTCTACAGTGTTGGAGTCTCGGCAGCAATTTATTTCAGGGAAAGCAGACAGCAGCACGCTTACTCATACTGATTTTTCAAATATCGAGGGTTATATCCATTCCAGGATATTGCGGGGGAAAGGTAGGGTCACTCTGGATCAATTGTTGCTTGTTGCAGATGAAAATTTAAATAGCCAAAGATCAAAATGGAAATCGCATTCAGTTTAGACGGCAGGAATTGAATTGACCTGGGATTGGAATAAAAGCTCCATGCAGATTCATCCCAGGTCTTTCCCTTTGTTTTCAGCATAGAAAACCGCTTTGAGACTCCTTCGGGTAGAGAAAAGCAGCATTTAAGAACCAACTCTTCTTCTACACTAGCTTGGTTAATCCCTGAAAAATATTCTTTCTGTGCATTCTGAAAAGAGGGTGTGGCCACCCTGAAGGCTCTATTTTCAGTCATCACCCATCTCTTCTCCAGGAATAGCGCCCTAAGAGAAGAATCAGGCTTGTATAGGAGACAAGGCTTTTTCAGATCCTCTAGTACTTAAGAGTTTTACCAGTCTCTCCTCAGATGTGTGAAAACACCATTTTGTAGCCTTTGAAGGAGAACCTATGTGGTACATGTTAAATAGATAACACCTACAAAAATGTAAGTGAGCCTTAGTGACAATTTCCCTGGATGCTGAGACATTGGATTGATTGAATAAGCAGATGACTTATCATCACCTTTCCTTCTTTCTGATCTGTTTTCCCCCATAGGAAGAGCTTTCCATCATTTTTGATGGAAGTGTATAGTTCCTTTTTTGGGGACTATTAGGATTTTTCTTCCGATAAGTAGATAAAAAGCTAAACCCATGTTGTAAAAGTAATTGTTTGACATTTTTAGTTATTTGAGGTTAAGTGGAGTTTGGCAGATCATTCAGCAGTCCATGCAATATTAAATGAGAGAGCATTTGTCTAAGATATATTTTAATGTGGTTAAGTTTCTTCCCATTTCCACTGTAATCCTTGTTAAAATACTGCTGCAGTGTTTCATTTTGAATTTATGTAAATAGAAGATACCTGTTCCTGAAGGTAATCCTGTCTGCCTTCTTTAGCTAGTGGAGCCTGTTGCTGCTACAGCTCAAAATAGGATGGAGGGCAAGGGCAAGTAGAACGGAATCATGCATTGTTGTGCTTATTTGTTTTATCAGTTTCTACTTCAGTTACAACAATATTTTTGGATGCAAAATGGTAATAGAAAGATGGAGCCACTCTGGTGCATCCCAGAATATAAGTGTTGGTGACTTTGCATCCTGTCATTGTAAAATGTATGAAAGCCCTGCAGGATCAGCCTGGAAGTCCATTAGTTCGGTATCCTGACACCTTAGATGTCCTAGGAAAACCTGCAAGCAGGCCACAGAGACCAAAGTCTCCTTCAGATGATATAAACAGCAACTGGTATTTGGGGTACACTGCTTTTGAACATGGAGGTTCCAACTACCCATAATGGCAAACAGTCATTTATACATTTTCATCCATGTTTTAATCCAATTCTCCTTTAAAACCACCTATATTCTGTGGCAGCAAGATCTATGTTATTTATTGAATGAAGTCCCTCCTGTGGTGTCTTCTGCATCTTCTGCCTTATCCAGTTTTCCCAGCTTATGGGCAAGAAAAGGTTTACTCTATCCACATTATGAACCCAGTGCACTGAGTTATAAACCGCTAACAAATCCTTGTTTACAAACCAGATAACTAAATTGAATAGCCACAAATTTTAAATAACTAGAATTTAATATGCCAGTATAAAAAAGCCATTTGATATAAACAATATCCATGAAACAGCAGCAGACCATTAAAAGAACCCTGGAAACATAAAACCCCTAATTAGAACACTGTGTAAAATTATGTATTTGGGCCTGGTGCTAGAAGATGTTAAAGTGGATGTCAAACCGGCCTTACAGGACTTGAGAAAGCAGATCTTAACTGAGTTGCCCTGCAGTGCTGGTTTGTAACATCACAAAGGTGACTCAGCTTGCTCTGGGGCCATTACACTTTGCAGACCACTCCAGACTGGCAGGCTATGTAGAAGAAACGGAAGAAGAAATAGGAGAAGAAGAGTTGGCTCTTATATGCCGCTTTTCTCAGCCCAATGGAGTCTCAAAGTGGCTTCCAATCTTCTTCCCTTTCCTCTCCCCACAACAGACACCCTGTGAGGTGGGTGAGGCTGAGATAGCCCTGATATCACTGTTCGGTCAGAACAGCTTTATCAGTGCCCTGGCAAGCCCAAGGTCACCCAGCTGGTTGCATGTGGGGGAGCGCAGAATCAAACCCGGCTCGCCAGATTAGAAGTCTGCACTCCTAACCACAACACCAAATTGGTGTAGTATGGTAGGCGATGGTCTTTTGCATACCCAGGCCCCAAGCTATGTAGGGATTTAAATGTAAGAACCAGCACTTTCAATTGTGCCCAGAAATCAAAAGGTAGCCTGTCCAGATCTTTTAGCACAAGGTGCTATAATCCCTGTAGCCAAGCCCTGACTATAGCCTACCTTTTGAATTTTGAGCCAACTGAAGTTTCTGGGCAGTCCAAATATACCATGTCTACAAGATCATTTATCAACATGCTTTTAACATATTCAAAGAATGCAGAAAGATGGAGACCGAACTTCCATTCTTCAGAAGCCATGCTGACTTTTTCAGAAGCCATGCTGCCTTGTTCTTCTGTATGCTGTATCATCCTACCAGCTTGTCCAGTCACCAGTTCTACTCCCTGTAGAGGCTTCTGTAGAGTGACTGTGTAGAAGTCTTAGTAAAAGCTGCTGTTATCCTAGAAGAGGGCACCAGCTTGGGCTTCAGTCTTGCAGCAATAAAATAAGTGTATTTTTGCACTAATACACTTTTTCCTTCCTGCTTGTCTTCATCCACTGGAAACAAAACCCCCCACAAAAACCTCATTTAAGGAATGTCACAACTAAACTTCAACCAGAATGTGTTCTTAAGCACTGATTTATATATACAGATTAATAGCAAGAGAAGGTATTAGCATTTTTCAGCAGATTGATTTTAGCATTACCCAGAGTGCTTCAGGATTTATTTGCCTTGGTACTATTAAATCACTTAAAGTGGGTGCTTATGGTTGAGCTAAGGGGATCCGTCAAGGTGTCAAGTGATGAAACAAATGAGGTCAGGAACACTGATTTCGAGAGAAATGTAACAACACAGCAGGTCCTTAGACTGTTGTTTTCAAACTTTATTATAATCATGTTTTCCTAAAAAGTGCTAGAGACTTGTAGAGATGCTGATTAGAGTTGTATGTCACTTTCCTTTGCAGGAAAACAAATATTTCAGCTGCTATTGTGATGTTATGTACCCGTTTAGTATTGTGACTAATTGTCAAATCAAGTTTATTTATACAGTCACAGATCAGAGTACAGAAGTTAGACATAATAAAACTTTAAAACTTTTGGGAGATGAAAAAAAAGTTAATTTTTTGATATAAGCAGAAAAGATGACATGAGGTTATAATGGTTAAAATATTTTATATCCTTTGGACGTGCTTGAATCACATTGGCGAGTAACTAGTAATTGTTGTTGTTAGGTGCGAAGTCGTGTCCGACCCATCGCGACCCCATGGACAATGATCCTCCAGGCCTTCCTGTCCTCTACCATTCCCCGGAGTCCATTTAAGCTCGCACCAACAGAGATATTTAGTATTTTGTAATATTTAGTATTATGTATCTACTAGCTTCAAATCCCGTTCCTAAGAACGGGCCCCAAAAGGGCTCCCTCCCCTGGCCCCTGGCCAGGCAGCTTAAGGTGGCTTTGGGCCTCAGCTTGCAGCCAAATCAAGTGGGGCGGGCGGGGGCTGGGAAGCTCATTAGCAGGCCCAAGACAGAGCTCCTTAGCAGGCAGTCAGCAGGCCGGGAGGCCTTCATGAGCAAGCCCAGCCTAGCAGGCCAAGAGGCCCTCGTTAGCAAGCCCTCCACCACGACCCTTTGTCCAGGGCCCTCTCCCCTTACCTGCTGCTGGCTCCAGGCACTGAGGCGTCTGAGAGCAAAGAGGCTAGTGTCCAGGGCCAGAGGGCGGGAGCCACAGGGGCAGGGCCAATCAGAGCAAAGCTGGCTGCACCCTGATTGGCCCTATTCCAACTTGGACAGCCGGACATGTCCCACCCCCTAGGCTGTTTCAGAAATATATAGAGAAACAACAATGGATAAGGATATACATAAAGAGTTATTCATACTTCTGACTGAGGGTATGCATGGGTATTCCTTTTGAAGGGGAAAAACCTTCCCCTTCTGCCTAACCTGACAGAAAAAAACCCTTCTCACTTAAAATATTGCTGTGGCCAGCCTCGCTGCTTGTGGGCAGATGCAGCCAAGCCATGCATGACTCTTCTCTGCAACTCTCTGAACATTTGAGGCCTACTTCGCAAGGTGGTTGTGTCCATGAAACTGGATTCTGTTGCAGAGGTCATTTTGCCTCCAGTTTCATCTGCACAACCCTGTGCAGTAGGCCTTGTATTTCATCTCCACAACAACCTGCATTAGTTTCTTCTGCACAACAACCCTGTCTATCCTCCAAAGCAGCCGTTTCTACCTGGAGAAGTAATCTTTATAGTCTGGATATGAGCTGTAATTCCAGGAGCTCTCCAGGCCCCACCTGAAGGTTAGCTACCTCTTGGTTGGAAATATTCCTGGAGGTTTGAAAGTGGGGCCTCAAAAGTGTATAATGCAGGGGTAGTCAAACTGCGGCCCTCCAGATGTCCATGGACTACAATTCCCAGGAGCCCCCTGCCAGCGTTCGCTGGCAGGGGGCTCCTGGGAATTGTAGTCCACGAACATCTGGAGGGCCGCAGTTTGACTACCCCTGGTATAATGCCTTTGCAGCCACCTACCCAGGCACATAGCACCCCCTGACCTATTTTAGGTCAAGAAAACATTGCAGAGAGGAGGTAAGGTTGCCAGATTGATGTGGTCTGATGAACACTGCTTGCACTTGAAAGCTGACTTCCTGAATAAATCTTTGTTGGTCTTAAAGGTGCTACTGGACTGTGATTTTATTATCAGATTGGTGTAGGTTCATGTTCTGGAATTCCGTACTATCTAAATGTGCGTGAACCGGACTAGGGTCAGGACTGCTGTGCACAGAGAGACCTCCTTTTAGGGTTGCCAGCTTCCAAGGGAGGCACTAAACCCATACCAAACCATGAGCTAGTGCCCATTGCATTACAGAATGCAAAGGGCTTTACTGCTATTTAGTGATAGTGATAAATAACAGGAAATTTTACTAGTCGAATTGGTCAATGGATATGGTAAAATGGCTATAACTTCTACCATGCCAATTTGGATGTTTTTCACATATTGCAATGAGTCTTCGGAAACTTTTAGCAAGAAATAACCATTCAGGCCAGAAATCACATGGTCAGACTTGGAACACCATCAATAGTATTACACAGGTTCTCATAGGTGCTACATACTAATATGTGTGAGAACTGGCTGTGGCTCAGAGCATCTGCTCAGCATGCAGAAGGTCCCGGGTTCGATTCCTTGTATCTTTGATTAAAATGATCTGTGAGTAAGTGATGCGAAAGCCCTTTGCTTAAGACCATGAAGAGCTGTTGCCAGTCTACGTAAATTTGATGGACCAATGGTCTGCTTCAGCATAATGCAGCTTCCTATGTGTATGTTTCAACAAAAATGTAAACTGATCTTTTAAAATTCTACCCTCTCCATGGCTGATACAGATACATAATCACAAATTGATATAAGTAATAAAAACAAAAGACCCCCCCCCCAAATGTGCCTTGCATATTTATCTGCCAAATGAGGTTATGGGCTGGGGGGGGGCATGCACCATCCCCCCCCCCCAATGTCTGAGCATTGAGTTTTCAAAAATCCCTGGGAGCTCTGAAAACACAACTTGCAGTTCACCTTTGGTTTGACTTTGATACAATCTGTGTTGGACCTGGAAGCAGTCCAATGTGGCTATGCCCTAGTAAAATTCTCTGGGTTGGATCCAGGGACACCTTTCAAGGGATTGAGGAGTTTTCCTCTGGTGAAGCACTTTTGCCCAAGCTTCTTCCCTCTGGTTCCACTTACCAAGAGGAACTTAGTGATCACCCTGATTTTTTTTTTTTTCATACTCACCTGACTGTTGGAATACGCAAGATCCGTAGTGTGCATGATTCAACAGCATAGATGATGCGTCTCCTGCATGGGGCATTGGAGGAGATGCGTAGTCAGCATATTTAGATCAGGAACTTCCTGACACTTTTCAGATAATCTCCTCCTGTGTCCTGATTGGCTCAATTGGAAACTTCCTTCTCCTTTGAACAGACTTCTTCCCTGATTGCCCGCAGAAAAACATAGTCAGACTGTTTACAGGACTAGATCTCTCCTCTCCCTTATATAATTTTTTTCTCTTCTGAACAAATCTGTCTATTCTTTCAGCAGCTTTTTCTCAGCTTCTTTGCATATTTAAACTCTGCCAGCACTCACGACTGTATATTCTTCACAGTGCTTTTTAAAGGTCACTACATAGAAAGCATTGGCCTGAATTATAGACCATGGATAGAAATCTTTGGATATGTGTCAAAAATATAGCTTTGTGGAATCTGCGTGGTCTCCCCCCCCCCCCAGCCCTCTTCATGCATTTTAATAGGAGTTTATTGGCTTGATGACTGCGGAAATCACAACTATTTGTGCATAGCTCATCACCTGAAGGTTTTTTTGCCCTTTAGTTAAAAGCTACAGTAAGAGCTATCACCAATTTATTTACGAGCATTCTCTCAGTACTGCCAATTAAACTCTGAGCAAAATAAGAGGTTTTGGAATTAAATTAAAAGCTTGGGGAAAATATGTTTACTTTTATTTACTCTCATTCCTGTTTGCTCAGTTAATGCCTCCCAGCAGAATACTCATTAAGGAATAGAAAAGCTGATTTCATGAAAGATGTTAAGTGTCTTAATGGTGGGCGCCATGCTCCATAATGATGCCGAAAATGCATTTCTCAGACGGCATAGTGGCAACGTCCTCCACAGATTTTAAAACATCCTCCAAAGACTTTAAAAAAAGACTTCATTTTAGCTAAAAGTCTGTTTTGGTGAAAATTAAAAGATAGAATACACCCAGCTGTTATGATTCGTACTGACTACTTACAGCTTAAAAAAAGAAGAAGTTTCCAGTTGTTGATGTTTGTTTTGTTCACCCCTTCCCCTAATAGGATACATAAGAAAAATGAATGAAGGGTATCTCATTTAATGCTGTCTCTTTTGTTAGGTGGGGAGTTCTGCAAGAGGCAGGACACCAAAGGCAGAAATACTGGGTAAGTTACACCTTACAATAGAGAAAAGTCTAATTGTGATGATGAAATCCCATGGAAACCCATGAAACTCGGTGCCTCTGATTTCAAAGGCGTTTAAAGGTCCCCATTTACCCAGATTGTTGGAGCTCCTCTGTTGCCCTATATCTGTCTCCTGGATCTGTCATGGCTGGGGCCATATTCACACACAGTGTTTACCTTAGCAGCAATTTAAGTTTCTCTCAGCATCTCTTTTTCCTTCGCCCTGTCTTAGCAGGAGCATCGTCACCATCAATGCATGCCATCTAATGAACAAATGAAAGTTTTAACGAATGTACCCAGTGACACAGTGCCAGAGTAAGGCTCAAATGACATATGATGTGGATTGGAATTCTATGCTTTGTCCACCATGGGTTATATTTAAAAGCCAAATTGGAGACTGCTTAACTTTTCCTTCTCTGGACCTTTTACAATTCACAATCACTTTCCTTGTGTTGCAATTTTACCCATGGAGAAAGCAGAGATGCCAGTCTCCAGGTGGGACCTCCAGACTAAATAGATCCTGGAAGAAACAGCTGCTTCAGAAAGGGGGACTCCATAGCATTATACTCCACTGAGGCCCTTCCCCACCCCAAATCCTGCCCATTCCCAGCTCCACCCCCAAGGACTCCTTGAATCTCCCAACCCAAAGCTTTCAATCCTAGGGAAAGGCTATGGGTTTTCATTTCCCCCCTTCTCTTTGAAGAAAAAGGCAGCTTATGCAGGGTGATTTTGCTCTCAAAAATCAAAGGCAAAAGATAAGCACCCACTATCCACATGCCTTTCCTCAACTCCAAATACTACTTGCACAGGCTGATTATCGGAGGGACCCCGTCACTCCCTTATATCTGCTGTATGGCATTGGCCAGTTGGGAGTGAACACTTCGATAATGTATTACGTGTTTATACTTGACCTGACAAGGAGAGCAGCACAGTGGCGATACCTTTGTGTCTCTTATAAAGTCTAATTTATTTAGGCTTAACGTAAAGTAGCTCCTTATAAGAAGCATGGGAAAGGGCCAACCCATTTGAAAGACCCCAATGTCTCATCACTTACGTTGGGGGACATATCATTCACTGCATTCTTATACAGCGAGCATTGACAGAGACCGTATGGTGAGGTGGTTAGAGTATTAGTCTAAACTCTTTGGTATCCCCAATTTGTCATGGAAGCTTCAGATTGCCAAGGAGATCAGATTGGCCTCACCAGAGCCAGGGTCTTGGGCCCTGGCCCCTGGCCCCGCCCTGATGGAATGCTCTCCCAAATGAGACCAGAGCTCTGTGGGATTTTGAATAGTTCTGCAGAGCTGTTTCACCAGGCCTATTGCTGAGGCCTAAAAGCACCACTGGTCTCCCTGTCAAAGCCCCAGTTATAGACAATTGTGATCTGGGAGAACGTTCTGTCACCTCTCTCCTTCCTTTTTAATGTATGGAATGGAATAAGCAATAATGTTTAATTGTTTTTAAGCTAGGTTCAAGTGGGTAGCCATGTTGGTCTGAAGCAGCACAACAAAACAAAATCAGAGTCCACTGGCCCCTGTAAGACCAACAAGGCATTAGCTTTCCAGTGCAAGCACACTTAGTCTGAGGACTACGTAAGCTCACGCCTTGAATAAATCTTTGTTGGTCTTAAAGGTGCCACTGGACTCTGATTTTGTTTTTAAGCTGTTTAGGTTTTTACCTATTTTTATTGTTTATGATTTTATGTATACCTTATTTTTGTATGTCTACCATGATGTATTCTGCCCTAAGTCTAAAGAGAAAGGGCAGATAATAAATTGAATTATTAATCATCTTGGACCAGTCACATTCTTTCAGAGTAATTTATAGAGCTATTGTAAGGATTAACTGGAGGAGAGGAGAACCATATAGTAAGCCATTTGGATTCTGAGTGGGCAGAAGAGGGTGTGTTTCTATCTAACTAAATAATGTTCTGTGTTATGTCTCTTCTTCCCACCTCCCTAGATTGTTGCAAATTCCTGGGGAAAGATCTGGGGAGAAAATGGCTACTTCAGGATTTTGCGTGGACAAAATGAATGTGATATTGAAAACTTGATTATAACTACCAAGTGTCACCTTTAGAAAGTGTTCCTTTTTGATATTCCCCAACATGTAATGTGGAATCCATCATCCATATGCACCCCTGCGATTTTGTTGGTAATGGTTTTATCTTAGCTAAAAGTACCTTCTGGTGGAAATTAAAAAAGAATATATGCAACAGTATCCAGCTTTGTCACTTGTCTGTCTTTTCGGTAATGGTTTTTGTAACTGCTGACACAATCCAAAAATCAGTAATTGTCCATAAGACTTAGTTCTCATTACCTTTTTGTGTGGTTTTTAAAGACAGCGTGCTCTGAATTTTAACTATTGCTACCCATTGTGCTATATGACTTTGCCATGCATGAAAGCAAGTGAAATCCCATTCATTTTGGTAAAATGAAGAGAACATTGGGTGTATCAGCTTTTTCTGGATGGTGACTAATGGATCTGATGCAGCTCTCATGAATTTCTAATTATAAGTAACAACTAGAACAATTCAAGACTCTTGAACATTTTGGAAACATCTTCTAGTAAAGATGACAGTGATCCTCACTGACACTTGTATGCAGTTCCTCAGACAGTTCTGCCAGACCTATGGTTGAGGCTTGACATCTGAATTTCACCTACCAAACTATACCCATAGGTAAGCTTATGTTATTATGACATTTTTCCCATGTGATAGACAGATTTCTATGGGCAATATTTTAATATTACAATGTTTTAAAGCTTGTTTTAAATTAATTAGATTTTTATTTTTTGTATTTCATTTATGGGATTTTACCTGTATTGTGATGTGCGCTGAGTCTGTTAAGATACGGTAGAATAAAAGTTAAAATATGATGATGATGCACACAAATGAAGCAGACATACACACTTAGATTAATCCTTGTGAAATTCTGATTTGAATGGTATACACAGGCTTTTAAAGGGAAAGGTATCCCCGGTGCAAGCACCGGGTCATGTCTGACCCTTGGGGTGACGCCCTCTAACGTTTTCATGGCAGACTCAATACGGGGTGGTTTGCCAGTGCCTTCCCCAGTCATTGCCGCTTACCCCCCAGCAAGCTGGGCACTCATTTTACCGACCTTGGAAGGATGGAAGGCTGAGCCGGCTGCTGGGATTGAACTCCCAGCCTCATGGGCAGAGCTTCAGACTGCATTTCTGCTGCCTTAACACTCTGCGCCACAAGAGGCTCTCTACACAGGCTTTTAGTTAGCAGTAAAACAACTTAATAAAAAAAATATTTCCTTTGTCTACAGAACACTTGGACAATAAGTTGATATAACAGAGGGAGCAAACATATGGTTCAAAAATAGGGGCTATCTTTCATGAAGTGGGATACTGCTTGTTATGCCTACACTCAGGGATAATGTCACACATATATGAGGTATATATGAATGTAAGATTTTTGACACACCAACAGAGGCTTCTGTGTGTAGTTTCTGATAGCTTTTCTGCCCAGATGTGTGGGGCCACATCATACAAACACCTGTGCCAACTTGTGGTCAAATGCAGTCTGCTGTGTAGAAAAATACATCTTGACCCAGGTCTACGATCAGGTTGCATCACTTGTATTACTGTGGCATGGACAAGTATTCTATTAAATTAACCAGTATATGTTTAATCAGGAAGAAAAGAATGATATCCTAGTGCTAACCCCTACTCAGATTCTAAATCACCGTGAAGAGATCTTGCGTTCTATTTGAGAATGTGTTTGGCATACATCTGGTAACATATATTAAAGTGCATTGGAGCCTAAACAGACGCAAGCGACTGGATATCCTGTTGGCCTTGTAGCTCAACACCAGGGGTAGTCAAACTGCGGGCCTCCAGATGTTCATGGACTACAATTCCCATGAGCCCCTGCCAGCATTTGCTGGCAGGGGCTCCTGGGAATTGTAGTCCATGGACATCTGGAGGGCCGCAGTTTGACTACCCCTGCTCAACACCATAGAATGCTCGGTCAGAAAAGTCCTCAGACAATTTTGCCAGAGAAAACAATACATACAGTCTTACAGAAATAGTCAAATGTGTTTTCCAGTATTCAGTAAACATCCAGTTGTTAACCAACATATTTAATTGGGATTCTCTTGCTTCTCTTCTGCAATGAATTTAGTCAGAAAAACCACTGCCGATATCCTCTTGTACCAATCCTCAAGGGCCAATGCTGTTTTGGATTTCAACTCACAGGCTACACACAACCTTGTTGCTGTTATCGGTACTATTCCTACTTCCTTATCATCAGGCCTGACTCACCATTTTTGAAACCCTTGCTAACAATACTTTAGGTAAGATCTTTTGGCATCTCATAACTCATTATATTTGTAACCACGGTTCATATCTGATCCCAAAAAGGTACACCTTGTCTCTTCTAATAAATATGTCATATGCTCAATTTCAGCCCAAATTGTGCTGTCTCTAAGCCATAAATAGGCTTCAGTCTTAAGAAGGTCAAATACCATCAGGCAAAAACAGTTTAGGATTTTGACTCTACCTCTCCATCTTCTGCTGTTACAACTATATTGGTGCTTTCTTTTTTTGCCCGTGGTAAAAAATGCACAAGCTGCTCTTCCTATTGTGCTTTTTTGATGTAACTGTGAGTTTTTATCCCATCATCATGAAATTGTTATTATGCACATCAAAAAGTCAAGTTTACAGAAAGTGAAGAATGAACAGATTCAGTTATTGAGCACAGGATAAGTATGCAAAAGATCTAAGGGGGAGGGCCTGAAGCTTTGAGAAATGAGATAGTCCAGCAAGGGAGTAATAGTGGTTGAGAGTATAATGAGAGATTTCCCATATTGAAGCTTATGTCTCTCTCAAGTGAGGCTTCTTCCTAAAGGGACAGATAAGAAACAGTAACAATGCACTGCTTCTTTTCATCCCTGTATAGACAGCAAACTGAATACTGCCGCATCAGAAAAATACTTGGAATATTTCTTCAGTGTTGTTGGTCATGTTTAAATAGTATTCCTGGCCGCAGGAACTGAAGTCTGGCAGTTATCATTTTGAGGCATGATTAGGAATAATTGCCTGTCAGGATGAGGTTTTAAACGGCTTGAAATCAAATAGCCTCATTACTTTGCTGTTATTTTCTCATCCAATTGCACTATAAAACTTTCTTTTGCTATTTTCTTTGATATTCTTTGCTTATGACCAAAAAATCAAATCCGTTTCAAGAATAAATGTACAAACATATAGGAATGCCAAATCAGTAATCAACATCAGTAAGGGCCCTGTCGGAGTTGTCAGGTGGCCTACTTTTTTTAAAGACAGGGCCTATTTCCCCCTGTTTCTAAGTTAAAGGTGATGCTGGTAAGACCTCCAATCAGGAGGCAGCTTGTGATGTTGTTACTTGCACAACTAGTCTGCAATCAGGTACAAATTACAATATGGACAAAACATTTATCAGGTTTCTAGAGTTCAACTGCAACTCCTGTTCTTTTAAATCTGTCCTCAAAAACGTACAAAATGTTCTGAAGCATTTCTCTGTGTTTTCCTCGAACAAATTGCAAAAGAAAACATTTTTGTACTCAGAAAAAAATCTCTTGATAACTTATCCAAATCTCACAGCAATACAATCTTTAAGACATCACTGGAAATGACTCCTGATGACTAATAAGCAGCCAACAAATATTTATGGTTAGAGACAGGATTTATTTTAAGCTCCTCTCCTGCCCCATTACACAGACAGCCATGGCTGTATCTTTACCACCATTCTTGTCCACTCTTTGCCACCACACTACCTATTGACACTTTTTATAATCTGAAGGAAGGAAGAACAACAGGATGGAGAAAGGAAAGGAAAATGACAGAAAAAGAAATAATCTTTTTGAGACTTTTTATTAGGACCAGCCACATTGAGACAACACACTGCTTAAGCCAGCGGCTGGCAGGGGCTCATGGGAATTGTAGTCCATGGACATCTGGAGGGCCGCAGTTTGACTACCCCTGGCTTAAGCTTTTGAGCTCATAAGAATTCTTAATCAGGCTGGCTGTTAAAATGAAAAAAGAGTGGGAAGAAGAAAGACTGACAGGAAGGAAGAATGATTCAAGTTGGGTAGCCATGTTGGTCTGAAGCAGCACAACAAAACATAATCAGAGTTAAGTCTGAGGAACAGTGCTTGCACTCGAAAGCTCACGTCTTGAATAAATCTTTGTTGGTCTTAAAGGTGTCCCTGGACTCTGATTTTTTTTTGTTAAGAAGGATGATAAGGAAGGCTGGGATGGAAAGGAAGGAAAAGGAAAACGTCAGTGAAAGCATTCATCTCCATTTTCTTTTATCATCTTTCCCATTATTTTTATGAAATATAATTCCTTATTTAAACTCTATATGCACGTGTCCAGAGTCAGACCTCCCACCCCTGCACGTATGTCTGAGAAGATGGGAGTTTTCAGACAGTGATGGGGGACCTGTCAAGAGAGGATCACACAACCTGACACTGGGGGAGCAGCCTCCCAACTCACTACAACACTCAGAGACAATGGACAGGATGTGACATGAGGCAACAAGGGTGGCAGAGGAGCATTGGAACTTGCCAAAGGTGATGGCCTGTTCCTCACTGGCTGTAGGAGACAGGAATGATTCTTTGCAAGGGCAGGAAAGAGGCTACAGTGGACTCCTGAGGCTCGCAGGGGCTAAGAGGGAAGTCTTATAAGGCGTTTCAGGGAGGAGGGGCAGGAGAAATCAAGTCTCAAGAGGCAACAGCCTCTTGGGCCTGAGGCCCACAACTCAAATGAGGCCCATTTTCCATTTCTTTGTTGTGGAGGGCCACAACAGAGAATACACATGCATGGAAAGCTAATGATCTCATCCATTTGCAGGGTGGTACCTAAAGAAGGCCTTACACCAGGGATTTCCAACCAGGGATCCATCGACCCCTGCGGGTCCGCGGGAACTCTGGATGGAGTCCACAGCCTTCCCCCTTCTGCCTTGATGGACTTGGCCACAAGCTTGTGAACTAGCCATCTCACCCAGAGGCCACAAGCTTGTGAAATAGCCGTCTCACCGAGAGGGCACGGTGGGTTGGCCATGGTGTAAAAATCAAAGAGGATTAGTAGATTGTGGCATGGTATGAAAGGTCTGGGCTGTCTTGTCAGTTCCTGCCCTTCTTTCCAGCTACATGAGGCAGAGCCACTGTTGTAGTAGTAAAGTTGGGAGTGAAAGGATGGTGAAGGGGTGTGGGTGATGATTTCACTTCTGCTGACATGTCACTTACAGGTGGCGTAACATGGAAGCATGGCCAGCTGACATCAATTCCGGGGGTCCTTGAAGCCTGAACATTTATTTCAGGAGTTTCTTCACAGTCAAAAGGTTGAAAAAGACTGCCTTACACAAATTTTCATGGTGAGGAATAGGGTCAGATGTGGTCATGCATATATAAAGGTTCAAGGCCATGGAAGGTTTATGTGTGATTGCTAATGAGAACTTTGAATTAAGCTCATGGAAAGACTGCAGACTGGATGCAATATGCACATCCCACCTAGCTCCTGATTGTAGCCAATCTGTGACATTTTGGCCCAAGGAGAGTCTCTGAGTTGACTTAAGGGTAGACCTTTGCAGATTGGATTACAGCAGATGTTATCATTATCATCTTTTATGTAAATTAAAAATCAAGTGAACAGACAATGCTTTATATACATTTGTACAACCTTTGGGTGAAACGTCATAATGATAGCAGATACTACAGATTTCAGGAGTCTGTCATGATGGTGATAATTCAGAAACAAATGAGGGCCACTGGGAATGATGAGACCCAGGGCATGGCAGAAATACAACACGTGGTGAAATTAATATTTCAACAAGGAATACAGCAAAGGCATGCTAGAACTAATAAATAATATAAGGAAATGACTGATGTAGTTTGACTGCAAATGCACAGCGACTTTTCAAATTTAAAACAGATCTGCTCCTGAAGTCAATTCTCAATGGCATGGCATCCTCTATTGCCATTGAGAATAATAAAGCAAAGAAAATAAGAAAGAACATTTTAGAAGACATGGACAGTAAATGTTGAAGGCCATTTTTTGTTCAAAAGGAAGCATAAAAGCTTTATGGAACTCAGCAAATGAGATGCTGAGTGTATGCAACTGAATCCATTTTATAGATTTATAGTTATTCTACAGCTTAAAGAGTAAGAAACTTGAATTATGATAATTTCTTGTACAAGTTCGGTGCCTATCATTACCACATACTATTGTATTACCAGACACTACTGTGCTTTTCTGAGCTCCTAACAATCCAGCACTGTCTGAAGTCAATTGCACTGAAGTGTAACATTCATGTTCAGTAGCACATCACTGGGAGGATAATTAGGTATGTTTTAGATGGAGCAGGATAGAATACTGTAAAAGTAGCAGACGGACTGTGATATTATTTCTCATTACATCAATGGTAGAGCCAAAAATAGTACAACTGTTGCATGTATCAAACAAGGACATTACGTGGGTGAAACAGAATCAAATGACAGGCTACAATTCAAAGATTTCAGGGCCTCGGCAGAAAGTATTTCTCCAAGAGTGCAGAAAAAGGTGATACTCAAATTCTGAGAGTAAAAAGTTCCTTATATTTTACAGTTTATTATAGCACAGGATAGAACGCTAGATAAACTCTACAAAGACATTTTCCATTGCAAAGTCACTGCAGTAAGATCCCTTGTGTTATTCCTGGTGCTTTCAGAGTTCTTGATGGTCATTGTGCATATTGACTATCACTCCATTCAGGGGCTTTGCCGGCAAGGCAGGGGTGGGGCCCCTTGAACTGTGGGGACCGTGGAATGGGCTACAAGTGCTACATGGATAAAGCGGTACTGGCTACAAACCCAGGTAAGAGAGAAAAGAAAACAGGTCTTATGTAAGAAAGAAAAAACCCCAAAGGCAATCAATGGGCAAAGAGCCTCAGCATCTAACTGATGAGAGGTTGGAGGCAACTGCCAAGTTTGCCTGAGTTATCCTTTGACCAATTATGCATGGTGGAAGCCACACCAGGCCTCCACTGGTTCCTTGCAGCCAGGCAAGCATGCTCCACCTCGTCCCATGTATGCACAGAGGACAAAATCCCCCAGCACACACAGTCCACCTTGAAATTGTGCCTGCACACACACAACTCTAGGGCTGGAAGGGTCCGCAGTACCTTGTAGTGGCAACAACAACAGGGAGGAGGGGCACGGAGGTCCCACTGCAGGATGGTGGGGTGCAGAAATGCCCCACTCAGCTCCATAGCACCAGGGCATTTTGTGTCCCTGAACAGGGCATTTTGTGTCCCTCTAGAGACACCATAGGTATAGGGGAATCTTCCCTTATGCATGGGCCTGGCCCAGCCAGGCCTCTGATGCCTGCCACAGTACGAAAGGGAATGCAGGAGACTCTGTGTTCCCTTGCCATGAGCCAGAGGCCCTAAAGTGGGCTGGGGCTGGGAGGGAGCCTGGACAGCCCTGGAATTTAGCCCCACTATCATGCATAATTGGTCTTTCTCTCCCACATGCATGCAGTTACAATATCCAACAAAAACAAGACCGAATTAAACATTATGCTTTGATTACACATATAAAATATCTCACTGCCCATGACTGTAAAGTACAATAGACCCATCGTCGTGCCTCTGCAATAGGCTAGCTCGCCCCCTCGTCACGGCAAGGAATGTGTTGTTGTTGTAAAGTGCAATATCCCCACACCAAAAGCGAACACTTAATCGGAGCCATGTAGAATGGGAACCATTTTAACTCTACTGGATGGACTTATTCAATATTCCCCTGGAAAAATCTTCACATCTATTTATTTGTAAACAATGAAAGGTAAAACTCAAGATTTATATGCCTTGAGGATTTTAACACAATAGCAACTTTTACACAAAGCACTAACCCCCCCCCCCCACGACATTTCTGATAATCTAGATAGGATAGAAGAAGTCATTTCATTTAGTCTGTTTTAGGAATGCATGGATAAAGACCTGTACTTTTAACAGTCATACTTGTGGTTCATCATTTTAGACCCTTCTATCTCAGACTGGTTTTCTTCCCATAGGAGAAGCAACAATGCAAGAGGGATGAGGGATTAGAACAGTAAAAAACCCAAAAAGTCCATGGAAGATCACACAGTGAAAAAGTGGCATTGTAGGAAGCACTATGTGCATTTTAAGGAGCGTGCCACAGCGATTCAGAAGCATAATGAAGGGGTAAAAAATGGAAAATAGCAGTTTCCTGCAAAAGTGTCTCAATCATGTTTTGCTAACCCAACACAAGCGCGTTTGTATGAAGAGGTAAATAAATTCTGGTACTAAAATGGGACTGTCTGAAATGACAGAAAAAATCCATTAGCGACCAATTGCTAAAACAGAATACAGAGGCAGTTTGAAAATGGCTATTGAGTTTGGCCCTGAATCTCACAGACTCCATTAGGAGTAAGTGGACTGAAGACAAAAGCCATCAAGGGTTGAATATAATGATCAAGGATGAAGCATAAATAGATCCTTTGTGCACCCAAGTGCCTTTTCTTTTCAAAAACTTGGCTATTCAATCATAACAGTGAACTGTGCCCTGCAGTATGAGATAAGCAGGTATACCTGATACCTGATGTATCTTTATCATGTATTATGTTTTATTATGTAAGTGAAAATATATGTGAACCAAAATGAAAATGTATGAAATGCGGATACCAATGAATAGAGGGGCAGAGGTACTTTTGAAAACAGTAATTATAGAGAAAAGGCTTTAGTTTGCAGACCAGCTGCTGTCATGATCTCCTTCTAGTAACCAGGAAAGAGGGACAGGGAAGTATTGTTCTTCCCCCAGAAACTTACCAAAAGAAAGGGAAAAATCAATATCCAATGATAATTTTGCATAGGATGTGAAGGCTCCCAATTTAGTCAGGGATTTCCATAAGGTGACCATCTATCCCACCTTTGGTGGGACTATCCCGCTTTTGGGGCATTTGCCCTGTGTTCCACGGTGTTTCCCGCCTGTCGCGCAGTGTTCTCATATATTTTTTTTAATTAATTTTTTAATTAATTTTTTTCTTTTGCCACGCAGCAGGCAGCTGAGTAGGCAGCCCGGGCTCAGGAGGCCCCCGCACAGGTGCCTGGGTTCAGGAGGCCCCCACGCAAGCGCCCAGGCTCCGGGCTCCGGGGCAGGGCTATCTGGCCAGGTCTCCTGCCGCCTGCTTGCGCGGCCTTCCTGCCTCCAGACTTTGCCGCCTCCCGGGCCACCGCCGCACTAAGGCCAATTGGGGAGAGAGGGGGGAGGCCCACCTGCTGCCGCCTCCCACGACCGCCCTTCTAAGGGTTGGGGAGGAGGGGGGAAGGGAGGGCCCGCTTGCCGCCACGGCAACGGCACATCCCACCTTGTGACCACAGATTTCTGGTCACCTTAGATTTCCATGCCGTGAACTTGGACAAGCCAGGCCCTGTAATACCACTTTGAACATGGGGGAAGTTGATCTTAGGGTGGCAGGAGGTCATGTTCTCCCCTGGCTCATGCTATTTCAGCTTGACCAGAGTCCCATGAAGTCTCATTGATTGCCATAAGCTTGGAAAGAAAATAGGAATGTTTCAGAATCCTTTTGAAGTAGCACCAGAAGATGCATGTAACTTTTTTCAGATGGAACAAATTGATTTGCAAGCCAGTGATAATCTCAGAGACATTTACAAAGAAAATAGTCTGTTAGATTTCTATTCTGGTCTACCTATTTATCAACCTAAAGAAATCTGCTGTAGGCATGTTCAGTCTTTGGCACCACATACATCTGTGAACAAACTTTTTCTAAGATGAAAATTGTGAAATCAAAATGTAGGTCAAGGCTTACAGATGAACATTTACAGTGTCTATCTCAAACCTTGACTTGAACATCAATGCCTTGGCTAACAGAAAACAGCCACAAAAATCACACTGACTAGGTAAGCATGTGTAGCTAAATAAATGGATTCCACAGTAAATAATTGTTCCAAAATGGATTGCATTAAAATTAACATTTCTTTATTTACCTTTGTTTACTTTTGATCTAAATAAGTAGGTTAATAATTTTGTTACATTTTGGTTTAAGATATGGCTCTCTTTAGGCACTGGGCATGTTAATGGGGGCCCCCTATGCCAAATGGTTGGGGATCCCTGCAACAGAGATTGAAACATCTGCATTTTTTCCAAAGAAATATACTCTATTTTGCAAGACATTTGATTTAATGGTTTGGTAAGCCTTCTGCAAGAGCAATAACGTATGTTTAGAAATGCCTGGAGGGGAAGAGTCTGAGACCTGATGCAATGATTAAATGAGCTAAACATCTGGAAGTCCCAGCATAAATCTCCTATCAGCTGTGACCTCAAAAGGCAGGCCCTATACAAGCTAGGTTCTCTTATTTCACCTCTCAAGTTTAGAAAAGGTACTCCACAGATCTGAAGCATTCATTATTTTCCTGGATTAATAATTAGCCAAATTGAAATGGGATCCACTCTGCATTATTTGGACAAGAAGATCTGGAATACAGGTGATTTATAATTTGTCAAAATTTATCAGGAACATGGAAGAGATTTGTAATTTACCATTAGGCACTAACTTTAAAAACATTTTGCATTGTTTCACAGAGGGTAAAAAATAACACACAATTGTCCTCTTCACATGCTGTTATTAATGGATTCTTGCTTCCAAGGAACAAGGTGATAAACATCCTGAATCAATTTAATCTAATTCATTTTGTTACCTTTGTATTCCATATTTCATTTTACTTAAACTTTTGACCACTGAATCCTTCATGATACTATTAACAATCATATTCATAATCTCCGGAAAAAGAATATCTCAGCTACGGATGCCAGCCTCCAGGTCGGACCTAGGGATCCTCTGGAATTACAGTTTATTTCTAGACTGCTGAGATAATTTCTCTTGCAGGGGACAAAAAATGTCCTGGGCAGCTTTCCAGTTCTTCATGGTGCCACAGGGTGGACCAGGGCATTTTTTTGTTTATTTTATTTACTTCTGCAACTCCGAAAAGGCTCACCGAAGTCTCCGCAGGCCTTGGTGGGGGGTTTTGGGGTGGCGTCAGCAAGCCTGGGCAGGGACTCCATCACTGCTCCTGCTGCCCCAAAAAGTCTCACCGAGGCCTTCACAGGACTCAGCAGGTGTTTTCAGGGCAGCAGTGGGAAGCACCAGAGGGAATCCATGCCTCTCCTTGCTGCCTCAAAAAGGCTCACCACTCTTCATAGCCAAAGCCATCCTGAAATTTAGAACAAAGTACCTCTGGTGCTGGAGAAGACTCTTGCGTGTCCCTTGGACTGCAAGGCGAACAAACCGGTCAGTCCTAGAGGAGATCAGCCCTGACTGCTCCTTAGAAGGCCAGATCCTGAAGATGAAACTCAAATACTTTGGCCACCTCATGAGAAGGAAGGACTCCCTGGAGAAGAGCCTAATGCTGGGAGCGATCGAGGGCAAAAGAACAAGGGGACGACAGAGAATGAGGTGGATGGATGGAGTCACTGAAGCAGTAGGTGCGAACCTAAATGGACTCCGGGGAATGGTAGAGGACAGGAAGGCCTGGAGGATCATTGTCCATGGGGTCACGATGGGTCAGACACGACTTCGCAACTAACAACAAAAGCAACCTTTTCATATGAAGATTGTAAACAAGCAAAGAAAAACCACCACAAAATTCTGTTTCTGTGCCATTTGTTTCAATCTATTTTTTCTGCGATTGAAAACTGCAAGCATAAATCATATATGTGCACCAATGCAAATATAATTCATTGACACTACATTGCATCAAGTATCCACATCGCCATCCACAAAAGACTAATCAAATGCTTTTGAAATTACTGGTTATAGTGAGGGGAAACCCCCCCCCCCCACAACCTGAGCTCTTTATGTGACAGCAGCTGAATGAGTAGTTGAGTCATAAAAAGCTTGCAATAAGTGGATTTTAATCTGCATCTTTTATATTTGCTAAGGTATCTTTCCAACATGCCTTATGATATGCTGTTTATATCAATTTTTCATGGAGCTTCCATATCTCAAAGAAAATCAGGCAGTGACAAAATAGACTTTTGACTTTTTCAAATGTGAATTACCTGAACTCGGCTGAATAGCTCAATAGGGAATGTTCAGGAGAATGTCTTATGCTTCAGAAATTCTGAATTACTTAGTCTTGTTTGCGGAGCAGCACTAATGCATTAGCAGTTTGCTATTTAAATTTTGTTTGTTTCTTTCAACCATTTTCAATGGATAGTTTTAACTTTATAGTTTGAGATTTATTTTTGAGATTTCTAAACCAACCCGTTCGAAAAATTGGTCCTGGCACCAGCCTGGTGGAATGAGCTGCCAGTGGAGATCTGGGTCCCCTTCAGAACTACCCAGGTTGTGAAGGGCCTGTAAAAGGCGCTCCTCGATCAGGTATATGGGCAAGGGCAAAAAGAGCAAGCAGAACATCAAATTGGGGCCCCCTTACCTCCTTTCCCCTTCCCTACCCAGGAAAATCAGATCTTTAAAACGCCAAACAACCCCACTAATATATTTATGGGAGCACGACTGGTTGTGGAATTATTTTAAGCTATGTTTTTATGGTTTTGTGTAAAAACCTTTGATGCAAGTTGCCTCGGGCCTGCTGTGCAGGGATGGGCAGCCTAGACATTAAATAATAATGATAATGATAATGATAATGATAATGATAATGATAATAAAAAAATAACAATAACAAAAACTTGAATACATTTAAAACATAAAAGCCAAAATTTTAAATCAAAACTCAGCACTGCAATTAAATTTAACCAAATGCGGACCTTAAAAAAACGGTCTTCGACTGCCTCCTAAAGATCAGAAGTGAAGGGCCAGGTGCACCTCCCTGGGGTAGGTGTTCTATAATTATTGGACTGCCACTGAAAAGGCCTTCCCTCAAGTGCCCAAGGAATTTTTAGTACATGCACAGGAATTTTTCACAATTTGGACACAGCTATTTTCCTAAGGACATTGTTCCTAGCAAATCTTAGTTTAAAGGCATCTTTCAGTGTTGTAATTCAGATTATTTTGGCATAGTCCAAAAGACACAAAAGAGGAGTGTATCTAGAGAAAGGTGCAATTATTTGATGGTAGGGTTCAAATGTGCAAAGAAGTGTTACACACCAGGCAAACTTTGTAAAGGGAGAGGTAGAGAAAGTCCTATCTAACTGTTCTGTTATCTTAATTCTGTCTATTCTGGAGGCAAGCAGAGAGGAAGTGTGCACAAAGCAACAGGAAGTTTCCAACTGAGCCAGCCAAAACAATAGAGGAGAGTATTTGAAGAAAAAAAAAAAGGATGTTCCTAATCTACGTAACTATGCTAAATAAACATCTCCACCAAAGACCCCTGAAGGATATTCTTCATATCTTGAATCATGCACACTACAGATATTGTATATTTCAACATATTAATATCACTCTTTGATATATTTGTACTGCCAGTGTCTACAATTTGGTGAAGGAAAAATCACAGGTAAATGCTGAAATTTTAGACAAACTTGGTGATTTTGAGAAACAAATCAGACAAGCACCATTAAATTTTGAAAGACACAGTAAATGCGATCATCAGCCATCACTGGTGTATTTTCAAATATTCACAAAACTCTATGTCAGGATTTACACGTAAAGTTGACATTTCCTCAAATTTTCACTTTCTAGTGTAACATAACCACCAATGAACGTTTATGTATTTTCAAGTGGGTGACTGTATACATGCACATGAAGGTTTATACCCATAATGAAACTTTGTTGGTCTTAAAGGTGCTGCTGGACTCAGACCTTGTTCTACTGTTAGGTACTAGTAGCAAGTCACTTTGCAGTCACTAGAGGGCTGTACAGCTAAAAGTGGTTTTGCCGAACTTGTCCTGCAGACTGCTGTTAGAGTTTCATGCCCGTACAGCTTTCTTTGATAACATTCACTTTAATAACATTTCATAAGCCAGCTGTACTAAGTGTTTAGTTGATCAAAACAGAACAAAGTGGCAAAAATACTACTACAGCTTGAAAGCTGTAATATGTTAAGTACTATCCATTACTATAATCCATGTTTTAAAGGTGATTTTGCCATTATTTGCAGTAAGACAAAACATATTCTACTTCCATGTACAGGAACAAACAAAGAAGGGCTTGTGGTCAAGAACTTAATTATGAGGCAAGAACTTAATTATACAGAGCCTCTTGTGGCGCAGAGTGGTAAGCGGCAGAAATGCTGTCTGAAGCTGTCTGCCCAGGAGGCTGGGAGTTCAATCCCAGCAGCCGGCTCAAGGTTGACTCAGCCTTCCATCCTTCCAAGGTCGGTAAAATGAGTACCCAACTTGCTGGGGGTTAAAACGGTAATGACTGGGGAAGGTACTGGCAAACCACCCCGTATTGAGTCTGCCAAGAAAACGCTAGAGGGCGTCACCCCAAGGGTCAGACATGACTCGGTGCTTGCACAGGGGATACCTTTACCTTTACCTTTAGGGGGCCAAGCCTGTTGCATTCAGGAATACAATGGGCGCTAGTCTGGGGGGGGGTTATAGTGGAAGAACCCTGTGGACACCCTCCCCCTCCCCTCAGGACCTGGAAAGACTGCAGATAGCTGTTAAGGAACTCCCTGACAGAGGCAGCTCTCACGCAGCAGGGATCTGCAGCCTCCAAGCCTCAGAGGGAAGTGAAAGGATGAGGGGGTAGTCAGGGTTGGGGGAATGGAAGGCAGTTGGCTGTCCGCTGGACAGCCAGTTGGAGGAAGAGGCACTTAGGGGCAGGACAGCCACCCTGATTGGGTGTTAAGCGCTGAGTGGCATTTTAGACAGGCGGAAGACTCGCGATGAAGCTACGAGAACATCTTATCGCACGCTTATGAGGGCGTAATTATTTAGGGTAGTTAGATCCCTTACCGCCCTTGAGGGGCGCCAAAGTAATAGCAAATTGGAACTCGGCCGTGAGGCATTTGCAAGCTATTTTGCGGACAAAATCTTGTCTCTCCGCCGCGATCTTCCTGCCACAGTTAATACAGTAAGCGAACTGGAGGCCTGTTGGCTGCCTTTGGAGGTGACGTTTGATGGCTTCAGATGGCTCTCTTTATCCGAAGTGGACAAGTTGCTAGGCTAGGTTAGGGCGACCACTTGCCCCCTTGACCCCTGTCCGTCATGGCTCCTCAAAGGAGGCGGCCAGAAGATAGGAGGCCAGCTCAGGGACATTATCAACCTCTCCCTGGAGTCCGGGGAGTTCCCTGAGCAGCTGAAGGTGGCAGTGGTTCACCCTCTCCTGAAGAAATCTACGCTGGATCCGCGGGACCCCGCCAGCTATCGCCCAGTGTTGCACTTGGCGTTCCTGGGCAAGATGGTTGAAAGGGCCGCGGCAGACCAGCTCCTGGCATTCTTGGAAGAAACTTCGGCACTCGATCCATATCAGTCTGGCTTTCGACCTGGCCACGGGGTGGAGACGGTGCTGGTCACCCTGTTAGATGACCTCCGTCGCCAGCTGGATAAAGGCGGGTCGGCAATGCTGGTTCTTCTGGACCTGTCGGCCGCTTTCGACATTGTGGACCACGAGCTGTTGGTCCACCGCCTTGCCGGCACGGGGATACAGGGCACAGCGTTATGCTGGATACGCTCCTTTCTCCAGGACCGGACCCAGAGTGTTGCAGTGGGGGATGAGTTCTCGCGTTCCTATAGCCTCACTTGTGGGGTCCCTCAGGGCCCGGTCCTCTCCCCCACATTATTCAACATTTTTATGCGCCCTCTGGCCTAGCTGGTACAGAGTTTTGAACTGGGTTGCCACCAGTACGCTGATGACACCCAGCTCTATCTCCTCATGGATGGCCGCCCGGACTCCCCCCCGGAACCATTCGCCAGATGTTTGGAAGCAGTGACAGAATGGTTCGAGCAGAGTCACCTGAAACTCAACCCCTCCAAGACGGAGGTCCTGTGGCTGGGACGTAGGGGGCAATACCAGGAAGCGCGCTTACCCACCCTGGCAGGGACGCAACTCACCATCATGTCCCAGGCCAGGAACTTGGGTGTGACTATTGACGCCTCCCTGACTTTGGAGACGCAGGTCAAAAAAGTAGCGGGCCGGGGGTGTGGCTAAAGATGTCGTCCTGAGAGGGTGGCAGGGCATCTGCTCTGCTATCTCTGAAGCCTGACAGGGGTCAATTGTGCAAGCAATTGGCAGAAAAGAGGAGGGGTACGCAAACCCCACCTCACCTTTCTACCCAGGAAGTTCTTGGGGCCGTCTCCAATCCTTTAGGGAGTATATCTCCCTGGATTATAGGCTGTCAGCGTTCCAGGTCCAGAGGACGACTGCCATTTTCTACCTCAGACTTTCTTTTCTTTCTTTAATCTTAAAGTATCTGCTTCAACCCTACATGATGATTTACCACAAATGAACGCTTTGAACTGAGGGGAGGACATCGGCTGAGTTCCAAAACATCATTTACTGCAAGTATCTCTCGCTTTTTTTTTTTCTCCGTCTCTCTTCCTGCATCAAAGCCCTTTGTTTCCCCCCTCCTCTTACTCTGCTCTGCCCGAAGCCACCTCGTTAAGAGGCAGGCTAATTCTCCTAACTAAGCAGAAGAAGGACTCAAATCAACTCGAATTAATTGGCAAAAGCTCTTATTGTAATTGTTTTGGTTTTCGAAGATAAGATAAGCTGTGAATGGGAAAATCTCACGAGAACTCTGTGCCAGCACGAGAATCTCTGCCTTCAATACGTCACATGCCTGTGCCGGAACATTAGAGGATAAAACAGAGGACCTCTACTGGCCGGTTTTTTTTTAAGTCAAAATCATGTCTATGTTAAAAAGATTGGATCATCTAATAGAGATACAAACCCAAGATTACAAAGTATTTTTAGATGGATTGATCAAAAATATCTCCAAGGAGATCCAAGATGGCAAGGAAGAAGTCTTCAATAGGAATGATGGATCAATAACAGTGACTGATGACAGCTTTAAACAAGGTGGAAAACCAACAGCAGAAGAGAAATCTGAAATTCATATCTTCAAGGAGATCCAAGATGCCAAGGAAGACGTCTTTAACAGGAATAATGGATCAATAACAGTGGCTGATGACAGCTCTAAACAAGGTGGAAAACCAACAGTAGAAGAGAAATCTGAAATTCTGGAGACGGAAAATGGGATGACGGAGTTCTGCAGCCCAGATAAGGACACCCTTTTTAAAAAGACATACAGCCATCTCAAAGCAACAGTGTACAAAAATCAATCAAAAGAAATATGGATCTACAGTGAAAGTAACCGATTTAAAGGATCTCTCTGGGGGGAAAACTGTATTGATACTGGAGTCCAGGAGGTGCAACGGCCTCAAGATTTATCGATGCATATTCTGCGGGAAAGAGTACAACTGCACTTTCTACGCCAAAGGCCAATGGGACAGAATATAATTTTACGGGAACGACAAGATGTAGCAAGCCTCGAGATGAGACCCCCTTAAGAAGACCGAAAGCTCATATTGTTTTATGTTTAATGTTATACTGTATTCTATATTTCCATTTTTATGAAAAAGGGGAAGCAGTGTCTCTTTCTCTCTTGTTTTTTTTTTGTCTCTTTTCTTTTGTAGGCATATAGGTAATATAATCATTAGTGCTGAAAATGTAAAATGGGGTTCCCCCCCCCCCCTTATTTTTTCTTTCTTCTATTAGGGTATTGTCCTAGGACTAAAGCCTACACTGACTTGTAGAAAATGTTTAATGTTAAGCTTTCAACTTAAATCTGAAAATATATCTGTCAGGATGGTTCTTAGAATGGGTCAAGCATAAATTGTTTTGTAGATGTATCAGAACCAAGGAGAAGGAGAAGCTATAGAAGACTGAAAGCTTATATTGTTCTATGTTTAATGTTAAGCATTTAATCTAAACCTGGAAATCTTATTATTCTCTGTATTAACAACATATACTGAAAAAGGGGAAGCAGTGCCTTTTTTCTCTCTTGTTTCTTTTTCTTAGTAGGCATATAGGTAATATAATCGTTAGCGTTGGAAATATAAAATGGGGCTTTCCCCCCTTATTATTATTTTTTTTTATTGGTGTATTGTTATAGGGCCAAAGCTCATATTGATCTGTAGAAAATGCAAAGCTCTCAACTTATACCTGTCAGGATGGCTCTTAGAATGGGTCAAGTATAAATGGTTTGTAGATGTATCTGTATTAAGGATAAGGAGAAATTATGAAATCCTTTTGTAATTTTTTTTCTTTATACATCTTTAAGGCAAAGCCCTACTTTCCTGTCCCTTCATCAGGGTATTGATACAGGGCCAAAACTCATACTGTGCTATAAGAAATGTTTAATGTTAAGCATCTAACTCAAACCTAGAAATATCTGCTAGGATAGCTCTTAGATTGTATCAAGCAGTTAATGTGAGGTCTACGATCTCACAAGTAAGTTGATTAATAATAACTTTTCTTTTGTATATCTAAACAGGCCTTTTTTTTAATGTAGTGGAAATGTGGATGGCTCTTAGACTCATGGCTCTTAGAGTTTTGGGCAAAAGTTTATATCACTGTGGAGTCAATGTGGGGTCATATATTCTCAAATGATGATTATATTTCTATCTTTATGAAAATAAAAAAAATCATTATAAAAAAAAAAAAGTAGCGGGCCATGCGTTTTTCCACCTTCACCAGGCCCGACTACTAGCGCCCTACCTGTCCCCCGAACACTTAGCCACAGTGATCCATGCAACGGTCACCTCCAGAATAGATTTCTGTAACTCGCTCTACGCGGGCCTTCCGTTGTCCTTGATCCGGAAACTTCAGCTAGTGCAAAACGCAGCTGCTAGGGTCCTCACTGGCACATCTTGGAGGGCCAACATCCAGCCAGTGCTGAGGCAGCTGCACTGGTTTCCAATTGCTGCCTGGATCCAGTTCAAGGTTCTGGTTCTAACCTTCAAGGCTTTACGCGAGTTGGGACCCACATACCTGAGGGACCACCTATCGCCCTATGCCCCTCGCAGGGCCTTGCGCTCTGCGGGTGAAAACCTGTTGGTCGTTCCTGGCCCTAGGGAAGCATGCCTGGCCTCGACCAGGGCCAGGGCCTTTACGGTCCTGGCCCCGACCTGGTGGAATGAGCTCCCGGGAGAGCTGGGGGCCCTACGGGATCTTTCAACGTTCCGCAGGTCCTGCAAGACGGAGCTCTTCCGCCAGGTTTATGGTTGAGGCCGGGGCTGATAATAGATCTATGCCCCCCTTGGGGACTCGGGTTCTGGACCCGAAGCAAAACATCACCAGGACCTCCTCTCCACCCGCTAGTAGTGGGAGGGAGGGGGGGGGAGTTGAGCTGCTGTTCTTGCCATGCCGGCAATATTGGCAATGTTATTATTGTTTTTATGGGGTTTTAATTATGGGGATTTGTGATATTGTTACCCGCCACGAGCCGCAAGGGAGTGGTGGGCTATAAATCTAATAATAATAATAAAAAATAATAATAATGGTCCTCCTCCAAGTCCTTACCAGAAATATATTATGTGGAACAGATAATGTGGAATTTCAGGTACCTCGCTCCTAAGTCAGAGAGAACCCGTACTTTGTACCACCGCTCTATGGAATGAGCTCCCAGAGGACGTGAGAGGGCCCTCCTCCTTGGAGAACTTTAGGAAGAGATGCAAGGCCTTCCTGTTTTTTAGGGCTTTTGAGAGGTTTTGAATGGCAAGCATCTTTTAATGATGGTGGGAGGTGGGATTTAGTATTTTAATTGTGGTTTTAGCTGGAGATGTTTTAACTACTATTGTAAGCAGCCTTGCACAAAAATGGCAGGATAGATATGTTTAAATAAATAAATATTAAATAAACTATGTTTATTTAACCAATAGGCCATTAGTGTAGATCTTACGGTAGTTGATTGAACCATGCTCAGTATTCAGCATTTAACAATAGGCTGGCTTCTAGTCTTCAAAGGCAGCCCTATATAAATCACATAAGAGTAATGTAACCTGGATATGACAGCAGAAAAGTTTCACTTCTTAGCTTATCAGTCAAGACTTGTTTCACAAAAGAAATCAGAATGTACAGCGATAGGCCCAGAATGCGCATATCATACTATGAGTCTGATATATCAGGAAGAGTTTTCGGCTCCCCAGAACAGGCTGGTTCTACCTCAGTTTTGTCTAGAGTGAGCTTTAGAGTATTAGTGTTAATTCATTATACTATCTTCTCTAATCTCCTGCTCAAAACATCCATAGGTGTACTCATTTAGATATTAAGGATAAAGTTAGATATCACTGGCACATTGATGGCATTTCACTCCGAAATTCCATTTCTGAGTACTTCCTTGTAATTTTTAAAATTTATTTACGTTATTTATAGTCAGCCTCTTTCCCAGGACATCAAGGCAGATTCCATACAGAGAGTTATTACAGTCCACAAAACATGACCAGTGCATTAGGATTTTAGAAGTCTGGCACCACCAGAAAGAACTGAAGCACAGCATTAGTATTAACACGACACATTAAGTGATGCAGAAATTAGTGAATAGGATGCTCATTAACAATAAGCAACATGCAGCAATACTGACTGCAGTCTCAATCATATATCCAAGGACATTTGTGAACCTTTCTGTACAATGTAAACTTAATAGCTGCGCAGTAAAGCTCTCTTGAATTGTTCAGTTTTGTATAGTTCAGAAATGTAAAACAACCTGTGTAACAAGAGAAGCCCTTTCTAGAAGCAGAACCAACAGAGTGGAGAGCTCTGAAGTAAACAAGAAATTTACTCAGTTCATGAATCATCCAGATTTCTCCTTTCTGCACCTTATCTAAATAATAATAGTATTAAAGAGAAATATAGAGTCCGAGGATTTAATTCAAACTGGTGACCCCCTCCTTTCTATTATTTATTTAAAAACTTCCTATGCCACATTTCCATGCAATTAGGGCCCCCCATGACCCATTATGCATGGGGGGAATAACGCACATTCTGGGTGGAATGACAGTGACTAAAATCACCGATAACGCACGGTGCCGGCTGCAACCGGCCGCAGCTTCGGTGCATGCTGCCGAAAAAGCCGCGTTCGCGAAACGTGGAAGAAAGCGCAGCTTCCGGGTGACTGGGGCGCAACCAGAAGCAGCGCCGGGATCGCCACATGCATAATCGGTTACTCTGGGTTTTGCCGCCGTCGCACCCCGTCCCGTGCATAATCGGTATGCTTTGCGTCTTCCCCCTCCGCGTTTTCCATGTGACCCGAAATCGCCGTGCATAATGGGCCCATGTGGTGAACATCAAAATATTCAGCATTTTAAATAAAGTATATATTTATTTAATGAGAATTACTGTTGGCACAGAGATGTTGTGATTTCAAAATTTTGATTATCTATTGTTTTTAAGGTTTCTAACCGGTTGGATGTAATTTGTGCATCGCCCTGAGCCGCATGGTATATAGGTGAGCTGTTAACAGTTATTGCGGGAAGGTATGCCAAACAAAACAAAAAGTCTTCCATTGTTACTTTTCTGATTGGTTAAGCCATCCCAAATTTTTAGAAGGGAAGAACCCCAAGACACTGCCTAAAGGTACATGCTGTTTTTGTTTTTTCTTCTCTTGGCCCTGAGACTGTTGTAAGACAGGGGCTGCCTACAGATTCAATAAATAAGTAATGAGGTTCTTTTAAATTGGCTGTTGATCTGCACTATTTTTGCTTGTTGAAAGTATGCTCGCTTACCTGCAATGCTCATTTTTCACATTCACTATTAAGCATGCAATTTATCCCTACCTTACAATTCCCTCAAGTAGTTCTATAACTGAACGTGAGCTAAAAATATTAAAAAATAGAATACATATAAAAATTAGAATACATTGTACTGCTTCTCATTCCCTATCACCATTCTTTATCGATTCAGATGGGCAGATGTGTTGGTCTGAAGCAACTAAACAAAATTTGAGTCCAGTGGCACCTTAAAGGCCAATAAAGTTTAATTCTGGCTTTTGCGTGGACGCACACTTGATCAGGAACATTGCAACAAACTTTGGACAATTCTTAATAGATAGAGATGTATTTTCATTTAATCAATGGAATGTATTGCTCTGATGGATCTTACCCTGGTTATTATGGAGGTGGTTGTAGCTAACAACTAAAGACCTCAGACCTATGTCAGACATACAAATGTGTAATATGCTGAGCTGTAATTAATCAAAGATGATAAACATTATAGCTCTGAGCCAAGCAAACTCCCATTCATCACATAAAATTATTGGGTTTTGCATTAATTTTTCATTAAAACTTCTTTGAGGACAGAGATAAAAATCTAACAAAAACTAAACGTTTTTTTAAAGATAGAAAAATAATATAAAGAAGCTTCCAATTTTCTCTACAGCAAATTACTCTAATTAGAAGCATAAAAAAACTCTTCTTTCTATTTTTTACGGTTCTTTTTCTCTTAATCATCAAGTCCACAAACCATCCGTTTTGTGCAAAAAGTCTATAAAGAGTTTCCAGTCAGCCATAAATGTAATTATTGGTTTTTTTTCTTATCAAAGAAGCAAGCTACATAAAACAATTTACTGCCATCAACTAAATAGATGCATCCTTGCTTATTTTGCATAACCGTGATCCATTTGCTTTCATCATTCTGAACCTTATTTTTAGGTTTTACATAATGTATAACATGTTGGGAAGAAGTCATGAGGTGCAGTCAGTAACTTATGATTAGAAATGCATGGATGGGAAAACATGAATGGACTGACAAATAAATGTGACAGAAACTTGGCACAGTTACTCCACTAGCCACTGGAAACCTTGCAGGTAAATATGTGGCACCACACCCCAATCGCTCACTTGGTACTAGGCACTGTCAAGAGGTAAAATGGGGCCAGAGGGATTTGGAAGCAATGACATGCATGGCATCACAGCCAGCTGGAGCCAAGCTAAAACTGGGCCACCAATGTGTGGCAGAACAGGGTGGGGAATACATAACAAGATAAAAGGAATATGTAGAGATTGGGGAATGTGTAGATAAGAAGGAGGAATATGCAAAGGGTAAAGACTATGTAGATGAAAGACATGCACAGGAGTTGTTGTTGTTAGGCGCGAAGTCGTGTCTGAGCCATCGCGATCCCATGGACAATGATCCTCCAGGCCTTCCTGTCCTCTACCATTCCCCAGAGTCCATTTAAACTCGCACGGACTGCTCCAGTGACTCCATCCAGCCACCTCATTCTCTGTCGTCCCCTTCTTCTTTTGCCCTCGATCGCTCCCAGCATTAGGCTCTTCTCCAGGGAGTCCTTCCTTCTCATGAGGTGGCCAAAGTATTTGAGTTTCATCTTCAGGATCTGGCCTTCTAAGGAGCAGGCAGGGCTGATCTCTTCTAGGACTGACCGGTTTGTTCGCCTTGCAGTCCAAGGGACTCGCAAGAGTCTTCTCCAGCACCAGAGTTCAAAAGCCTCAATTCTTTGACGCTCGGCCTTCCTTATGGTCCAACTTTCACAGCCATACATTGCAACTGG